>NC_052956.1:8499601-9699601 GCF_013358895.1 Oreochromis aureus | reverse complement strand
CTCACTGACTCACTTATCGGCTATTTTTAAAGTGTTTAATTTGATAAATGGTTACACACTTAATGCGAGACAATCCATACAATCACAGAAGGTCCGCATTTGCATGTGTAGGTAGGTCACGAAGTACAAAGAATAATTAAAAATAAAGATAAGAATAAGCGAGAAAATGGTGGGTAATTGATTTTTACTTGATTCTGTGGTCTGTCCTTTTTCTAAAGTAAACCGACTTTTAATTTACTTATTTATTTAATTTTTGTATTCATGTATTTTTCTTATTTAATCCCAGATGCGTTTATATCCAGTAAGTTACAATGGAATTGTTTCATAGTCAGTCTAAAATATCTCTACATAAACGTTGCATGTCAGGACATGGGTGACATGTTCTCCACCCTCAGGTACTGTTTGTACCTTTCGCCTGCAATCCAGAACAGGGCGTGTTTAGCTGCAGAGCGAGCTGATAACTGGTTTTCTGTGTGTACGTTTCCTCGACGACAGGGGATGGGGAGGGGTGGCGGTTAATTGTAAAGGTCTTCCCCAAAGCCACTAGCAGAGGGAATCCTCAAGATTTACGTAAGAAGCTATGAAACGAATTCATGAAATGCAGGCTTAACGGTGAGCCAACATTGCGACTGCATTTGCTGTTTAATAACTGTTCGTTCTCTGACATCAGCACTTTTTTTTATTATCCTGTTCACTTGAGAAGTAGGTCTGTGGAACAAGCAGCATGACTTTCGTGCAATATTACCAAAGTCAGCAACATTTGCTGGTAGTTTTGTTCATGGTTTATTATTAATAAAGGCGATACATTCATGATACATGAGTTTAATGAAACACAATTCATACTTTTCTTCTTCTTTTTTTCTCTCTCTCGTGAGTCTTCCGGGAATTCCCTTCTTTAACTAAACAAGCACAAAACAAGCACCATAAGCGCTCTCGACCCATTAAACAAACCATAAAGACTAAACAAAGGTGTCATTGTGTCAAAAGGCTCTAATTCAGGCTATAGGATTTTGCGCTTTCTTTCCCGCGCCAGTGTTTTGTTGAACATTCCTGGTTGTCATAGCGACGCCCAGCCCCTTTCGCGTCAGTGACGTCCATTTATTTTTTATTTTTTCATAGCAACGAAGATCGTGTCTAATCATGAGGAGGAGCCGCATCAACAGAGAAACACCAAACCGGCTTTTTCGGCATCGCCTGTGGAGACGGAACGTGCACATGAACACGTCATTAGCGGTTCCCGGAAACGTCGTCGGAGTGAGAGCTCCAAGTGTTTTCCCATCTCTGACAGTCCTCCCCTTTCCTCGGTGTCTGCGGGTCAACGGAATGGAACGGGACACCAAACAAGCCGTTTACCTTGAGCGGTGTTTGAGTTCTGTTTGAGTGGTTGGCATGAAGGTTGCTGACCTACACTGTTTGAGTGACCTGGTTTTTGCTGGTGTTATTTCGTGTTGGACTGAGACTGGAATCGAAATAAAATTATAATAACAATAATAATAATAATAATAATAATAATAATAATAATAATAATAATAATAATAATAATGATAATGAGAAAAAGAAAGAAAGAAAGAAAGAAAGAAAGAAAGAAAGAAAGAAAGAAAGAAAGAAAGGCAATTTCTAAAATAAAAACATATTTTTTATTGCTGTTTTTAAAAGTATTTAAACTCGTATCCGGCTATCTAATACCTGAAGTTCTTTCTTTCTTTCTTTCTTTCTTTTTTTTTTTTATCGCTGCTCTTTGGCTCCTCAAAGGAGAACAGTTCACTAAAATGACCGTGAACTTGGATGCCAGTGGATCTAAAAATAAACTCCACAGTCTTTGCGCATTCACGCTCAAGTTGCTTTGAAGAAAACGACTGTTAGAGCTGTGCTGAGAGGTGAGTATTGTTCGACCTTTGAACTTCTTTTTGTCCCAGGCCGCTCAAAACGACCACCAATAGTGATGTGCCGGTAAATAGGGCCCAAGGCGGGGGGGTTGCCACTGCCGGGAAGTACCCGGGAGCGCAGAGCAAACAGGGGGGAGCTTCTCACTCTATCCAGCGCTTATCCCTTTCACTTGGATGGGTTCGTGAGGTCACATGAAACCTAAATATAGCCCAATCCGGCCCGCAAGCTCTTGTTATGGGAGCAGAATTAGGTTATGCGGGAACATCAATTAAAGCCCGGGCTTTAATTGGTGCCGATAAACTGCATTACCGTCTGTGAGAAAGTAAGTCACGTTGTTCCTGTCTAGAAATTATGTCAGTCACTGGCCTTCTTGAATTCTCCGATTCCCTCATGAGTCTGTTTTGCACATCTGCGGCTGCACCTAATTGCCACCCTTATATGGAAAGGTGGGTCAAATCCTTCGCATCCTCAAACTAACGCCTGTGCGGGCATTCTTGGCGCAGCTGATGACGCTGATATCAGGTACAGCACAGGGTCAATCTCTGAGAGCTTGTTTTACTTTCTTTTTGCGGCAGCGAGTGAGTGGGCCACACACAGCCCGGCAGCGTCCGTCTGCGCGCTATCCTTCCTATCCTTGTGCCACAGCAGCCCCCATCCCCCCCACCCCTCCCGGAAATACCATATATGGCTCGACCGGTCCATTCGGCGATTGGCTGCTTGGCTTCAGCGACAGTTCTGTTGCTGGAGCTCTATTCATATGTAGAGACAGGTGAAAGGCAATGTGATACGTGAATGACACTTAATTATGACGGCTTATAAATAATCAGGCAGTGTGCTGGAAGTGTGCTGTGAAATAATTAAATTAATGCCGGATTTTATTATGTGTCTATAAATAGATGATGGAACATTAGTGCATAATCATTGTTCTAATGTGGACAATTTGGAGGAGAAAGAACCGGGGAAGCACCACACTGGCTATTTTAAAACCATTTATTAATGAAGCCTATTACACTGCCTCCACTTTCGTTCTAATGCATTGAGAGCTCGTGTTACCGTAAATGCCCAGAAGCATTAAACAAAGGCTAAATGTCGAGAACATATGAGGGCATGACGGGAACATATAGCCTGTGATGCAGATGCTGCATACATGAAGTGACGTAGTTCATTCATGGCGGTGGGCACCTTTTGGAGGGAGGGGTGCCACTTTCTATGTGCTCACTTTTTAAAAAAAAACATTTGAGTTCTGATAATAAGCTGAAATAAAACAGTGGGCTAGTGTTGATTTTTACGCACTTCAATGATTTGATTGTTGAACTGTAAAAAAACCCATCTGCTAGCCCCTTTCTCCTGTCACTTCTCCCTCGGTGAAATGGTTCGGTCTCACCACACAGATTTCATTCATAAAATTCCAGCTCACTATAAAAGGCGGGCCTCTCCACTATGTGCACAGTTATGAACCTGGCAAATGGAATATAGGCGTCCGGGACATCCGTTTTCTGTCTAGCACAGACTGACTGTTCAGTCTCTTATGCGGTGATTTAATTTTATTTTGAATTTTTATTTTTTAATGAAACCATGCATCCAGACTCCAGCACTGAGTTCGACTTATCGTCCAGCTGTAGCACAGCATCGCCTGGCGGGGACACCCCTGGGTGCAGTCAGCATCCTCCTGACTCGCTTTCATCATCAGTGGACAGCACCAAGGTAGAGCCGGATCTCTTCATTACACACACAAAAACCTGATCACAAAGCGTAATCTTGTGTTTGACGCATGCGGGTGATACTGCATTCCTCAAATTCTTCACATTTTTATGAAGTCATTTTCATGCACTGCATTTCCCCTAGCAGGATTACTATCCCGTGTTGGAAAAATGACTAGAAAAACATGCGTATCTCTGTAGAAAATCCCTAAAAAATCCCTAAAAAACAAACAAACAAACAAAAACAGCGCAATGATATTATTATTTAAATAAAACTGTTTGTAATGCTGTCTGCTTCACAGTCTTCGTTGCAACCTTTTTTTATCTATCATAAAAACTGATGAGGATGTGACACGATATGACACGCGGCTGGTTCTGAGGTGTTTACAGAGAGCAGATTTTTTTTGTCTTCTTTGACATTCCTTGGACAAATGATTGATGTAACATTTAAACATTGCTAAAGGTCAGCCAATAACGTGGTCGCCCATTCATCAGATACGCTAAATTAGTATTTTACTGCATGCATATGCATGTCTGTCTGATGTGGGTTTTTCCAGGATACTGAGACCAGTGCAGCAGCCTCCTTTGTTCCGACTGTGACTGCAATCTCAACATCGCCAGAACTAAAGTGGATTGTGCAGCCTACAGTCATCACATCTGCCTCTCCGTCGCCCTGCCGTGCAAAGCCCAAAACTCATGCAGCGACCCAGTCGTCTTCCCGGCCAGGTGCAAACAAGGCGAGAGCCAGCAACAGGAAAGGGCCGAAAGAGCAGGTAAAGAGAAGAGAGGGGTGGGCGGTGATGCTGATGTGCCAATCAACCAGTCAATCAATCAGTCAGTACATCGAGCAATCGAGCACTCTGTCTTGATCCCCACATCATCCCCAACGACCTCCTTTCCACTCATTAAGCTTAATGTGAAAACTGAGATATCGCGATATTTTAACCGGGACACCAAAAGGGGACGCAATTAACTGCTTTTTTCCTTTCCCTGTCGTGGGGAAATAAAGTGTTCGCGGATTGATCTGAATAGTTTACTGCGGGGAGTCAGTCATAAGCCGATTTGATCATGTTTAATCGACGAAGAGCGGTTACTTTGGCGGGGGTAACGAGCTCAGTCTTGTTTATGTGCGGGATAGGAAATTGCATGCAATGCGCGTTCACGTGACTGGCTAGACCGTGCCAGTGGTGCAGCATTTTAACGCCTGAACTGAGAGTCTTCACCGACCACATCAGCATTCACTGCATAGGAGATTTTTTTCTCTCTCTCACTTTGGCACAAGAAACGGTGTTTAAGAGCCAACTGCCGACATGGCAAGACTTAGTGGGATGAGCGTTTAAATTAATGGGCTATTTCTGATTGATTTTAGCCTTCCAAAGAGGAGGAGGAAAGGAGGAGGATCAGGAGGGAGAGGAACAAAATTGCGGCAGCCAAGTGTCGTAACAGGCGGAGGGAGCTGATAGAGACCCTTCAAGCTGTAAGTAATGCTTTGTTAAATCATTATAAAGGATTCATTCTCACAGTATATGTATGCTTCCAAAGATGAATAATATCTCAGTTCACAACAGCGAAGCAGAGCAGCAGAGTCACATAGGATTGGGGGGGTTTTGTGCTTTGCTCATGCTCTTTTCTCTTTCTCTTTCTCCCTCTTTCCCTCAGGAAACTGATACTTTAGAAGAAGAAAAGTCCACCCTGGAGACAGAGATTGCCAACCTGCTGAAGGAGAAAGAGAGACTAGAGCATGTCTTAGCTTCCCACCAACTGTCCTGCAAACTCTCCTCAGATGATGACGGCAATGGTGATGATGATGAGGGGGATGATAAGGAAGATGATGTTGAGACAATGCTGCAGGATCCACCGGACTCCCCGCAGCTGCTTTCCATTTTAGAGAATGGAAAAACCCCAGAGAGCAGCACAGCTGGAGAAGCCCATATTGGTCAAGACATGAGCAGTGTCCCTTGCATCCCTGCTGCAGCCATCTTGGGAAACTCCAACATCCTCCTGTGTTCCAGCGCAGAAGAGGAGGCTCTGGAGGAACTGAAAGGAGATGACTTGGATGACTTGGTACCCAGCATACAGATGGAAGTGACGCCCGAGACCGCCGCATCTGTCCCTGACATACTACAGAGTACTGACCTGAGTGGGCCCTTCTGCCTCTCAGACTGGGAAACCCTGTACAAGTCCGTGGCAAGCGACCTTGAGTCTCTGAGCACCCCAGTCATGTCTTCCAGTCCCACTTGTAGCAATTACCGCACAGTGTTTTCCTTCAATCACTCCGAGATTGATTCCCTGGCTGACGGCTCCGAGTGCCTCAAAGGCAGCCTCGGCGCATCCGAGTTAATGAAAGATAGTCTTAACTCGCCCACACTCCTGGCCTTGTGAATGCAAAGAAGTTATGCAACAATACTGTATTCTAACCAGCCAGCAAGCTCCAGTCGCTCTCAAATAACCTTTTGTAGTGTGAGTTTCGATGTCGTGCATATACCTGAAAATCAGAGATTGTGTAGACGCAGTGTTTTTCTGTGACTGTAAACACGGTTGAGTTCTTCCATGCTGTTGCTGCAGTTGTCTGAGATGAGACCTTGTGCTAGTAAAATGCATGCAAATACAAGTCATCTGTAATCCAAGAAGAGATGGTATTGTGTTGTTTAAAAAAAAGCTCTGCGTGTGGTCTGAAACTAGATCCTGCCGAGTAGCTTAATATATGTGTAACACTGTTTTTGACAAAGCTGTGTTGTAACAAGTGAATTATAGAAGGATACTAATATGTAAGTGTAACATCTTGCTGTAAGGTGCCCCCCCGCCTCCAGACCTGAACTGACATTTCCTTTTACATTTGTTTTCCGTGAAAAACAAGATCATGCCATGTATTTTATTGAGATGTATTTTATGACATAGTTTATTTTTTTACTTATGAAAATATAGAGATGCAAAAAAATCAACATCAAACAAACAAAATCAGAAACAAAAGAAAACTAGAAACTAGATATTGAAAAATATGCTGGAAATAAAATACCACAACTGCAATTAATGCTGTGCTGCTGTTGTTATTGATTCAGGAGCATTCATATGAATAGATAGTCTCCACCACAGCCTTGCTTAGTTGGTGACTTTACATGAAGTTCCTCGGCAGATGAAGAAATCATGAGATGCCTTAGAAATGTGCTGGGAGGGGGACGAAGAAAAGCTGAACACCTTCAATGCAAACTTCATCTGTGATATAACTGTGCTTTAAACCCAGTTTAAATATGAGTCTGACCTACCAAACACTCACTAAAACGTCAGAAGAAGAAAAAGCCTAAATTTAAGGGCGGTATTAATGATGTTCTCGTCTCAGTATCAATCCATAAAGATGGCATTGCGGCTATTTCTGGCTTCGGGATTACATAAAGGAGACGCGTCGTGGACGGAGACGTGTTTGAATTGAGTGGGAAGCAGCGCAAACAGCAGGTTAATTATTTATTCACAGCCTGCTCTCTGCTCCACTATTGTCACGGTCAAGGGAATCCGAGCGCACACACGGCAGCGCAATGCGTGCTGTTCGTGACGTCAGCACGCGATTGCCGTTTCGTTTCAGTTCCTTTGACCATATTTGGGTAGTTGCAGTTGTTGTGTATCCATAGCAACGGGTGTTAAATTTCGGAGCTGGAGAAAAAACGATCCAGAGGAGAGCGCGAGCCTCATTAAAGACCAAGTTTCTCATCAATTTCGGAGCGGGTGGTCACGTGACTGACGATAAGCAGTGCAGTCGGTAATTTAGCGGTGCCGAGGCATTTCTCGGAACAGCAAACGAAGGGTTTAACGAGGGATAAACCGGCTGGGGTTTGTTCTTCAAGGAGAAGATAGTGTTTCAAGCTTGCAGTAACCACGTTCTTCCCAGAGGATTACTTTTTATCATTTTTTTACTCATAACACAGTCCTTTGCAACAAAGCACACGGCTTGCATGTCATGCCTTAAAAGTGAACGGTGCAGTTCTTCTTTTCATCAGTAGGGGTGGCTACAGCGCGAGCAACTGCAGAGCAGAGAATTTTTCATGTAATGAGGGGTGCAGGGCTTTCACTTCCCCCTTTGAATACCTCAGTTGTTACATTTGCACAAACAGACCTAACCAAATCGAGTTGTTCATCTTTAGAAGTTATCAGTGATACTTAGGAAAGCATGCGATCTGTCTGTTATATAAGATAAGATAAGGTGACCTTTATTAGTCCCACACGTGGGAAATTTGTTATTAGGGTTATCTTATTAATATTATGTTATCTTATATTTAAGTCCTCTTACTGTAATCGACGCAGCTCAGTTTTAGTGTATTTGCTAGAGTATTTGTGGACTTGAAGGGACTCGGTTTACAGCATGCATATTTGGTTGACTGGTAAATCTAAGCAGGCCACAGGTGTGGATGTGAGAGTGCAGCACATCTGGAAAGTATTCGCGGTGCTTCACTTGTTTCACATTTTGTCGTGTTGCAGCCTTATTTAAAATGGATTCAATTCATTTTTCACCTCAAAATTCTACTCTCGATATTCGCTTGAAATTCTCGCAAATTTATTAAAAATAAATGTACAGAAGTATTCACAGCCTTTGCCATAACACTTAAAATTGTGCTCAGGTGCTCCCTGTTTCCACCGATGATCTTTTAGATGTTTCTACACTGTGATTGGAGTCCACCTGTGGTAAATTCAGGTGATTGGACATGATTTTGAAAGGTACACGCTTGTATATATAAGGTCCTACAGCTGAAAATGAATGTCAGAGCACAAATGAAGTCGTGAAGTCCAAGGAATTGTCTGTAGACCTCAGAGACAAGGTTATACCAAGGCACAGATCTGGGGAAGAGTACAGAAAAACTTCTGCAGCAATGAAGCAAAGGCTGTTAATATTTGTATACACGTTATATTTTAATAATAAATTAATACATTATGGGGTGTAGTGTAGAATTTTGAGGTGAAAAAATAATTTCATCCACTTTGGAAAAAGGCCGTAACAGGACAAAATGTGGAACAAGTGAAGAGCTGTCAATACATTCCAGTTGCACTGCATACGAGACAAAGTCCACACATCGGCACTGTGAAACTGACTGACATGAGATTGAGGATGACTTATTTTACTTTTAAGATATTTTCTGAATGTTTATTTGCAACAGTGATGCATTTAAGCACAAACACTGCAATAAACTGAGGTCATTTCTCAAGAAATAATGTACATTTCAAGCTTTGCCTTGAATATGGACATGCCTGATCAGCTGCTGATAAATTGTTTGTGGCTGGTTCAGCTTTTTTAATGGTGCATAAACCAGTCTAATTCATTTGGAAGTGCCAGCAACATTCACCTTTGCAGATATTAGACAAACTTCAGTTCAGTGTTTCTGAGGGTCCTGTGTGCTTTTCTTCACCATTTATCTCACAAATAAACTTCTTGTTCTTCTTTTTATATATCAACTGTGTGCGTGTGATGTCCTGGTGCACGGCTATTTCAGAGCGCTGACGGATGGGCCCGTCAACAGCTCTGATGCTTCGTGACTCACTCACTCCGTCCACTCCATTTGTTCCATCAAACTATGTGTGTCCAGCAGCGTGATGCTTCTCACCTCACGAAGCCTGTTTCACAATTGTACCATATCAGAGAGCCAGAGTTGTTCACGACCAAACTTTGTGTGTGAAATGTGAGCGGTAGGAGTTTTTATTTTAAGAGTGGGATTGAGGCCAGGGATTGCTAAGTGAAAGAAGTGTTTTGTTGTTCTCTAACTTGAGCTAAGAAAAAGTAGCAACGTCATCAGAATGAGAAGTGGTGACGGTGCAAGCATTTTTTACATTTGATGAGGTGAGACAGTGGTTTCACCCGAAACCTCTGCTGATAATGACCCACGCCTTTTTCACACTTGGTTCATGTGATAAGACACATGATTAATAGTGAGTCAAAGAGCGACTTAAAGGACAACACTCAGTAGGGTTTAAATACCTGGGACTCTCCGTCTTTTGGTTTTAGAACCGATGAAACCTCTTAAATAAGAGGTGAAACATTTTTGAGAAACTTGAAGAAGTCCGATTGCTTTCTTTCCAAGACCCTTAGACTATCATGACCTGGATGAGCACTTAAACAGACATTAGCAGTAGTGTTATAACACTGAATTTGGTCAAAGGTGCCTATTTATCTGCAGCATATTCATCAACCCATAATATATTTTATAAACTGCTTGTTTTTATGTAAAATCTCAGTCTGTACAGCAGCCATAATGATCACATTATAGACATTTAAATGTAACATACAATCCAACCCCCTGAATTCATGCATCCAATTCAGGCCACATGTGTTTAAAATCAAGGATGCCACCTGTGCAGTCCAATTGTGAAATTTCCTCACTACTAAATATTCCACAGCCAACTGTTAGTGTTATTATAACAAAGTGGAATCAATTGGAAATGACGGCAAGTGGAAAATTTGGTGGTGGTGGTGGGGGGGGATTATTTTGTTTTTTAATTCTTTTGATAAGTTGCACTTGACCCCTTAGTTCCAGTGAAAGGAACTAAGGGGTCAAGTCTTCAGCATACCAAGACATTTTAGACAACTTCATGGTCCCAGCTTTATGAGTTTGGGAAAGTCTCCTTCCTGTTCCAACATGACTGTGCATCAGTGCACAAAGCAAGGTCCATAAAGACATAGATGATCAAGTTTGGTGATGAAAAACTTGACTGGTCTGCACACTCAGCCCAACTTTGGGGTGAGCTAGAACAGAGACTGTGAGAACAGGCCTTCCTGTCCAAGATCAGTGTCTGACCTCACAAATGCACTTCTGGCAGAATAGTCAAAAATTCCCATAAACACTCCTAAACCTTGTGGTAAGCCTTCCCAGAAGAGCTGAAGCTGTTATAGCTGCAAAGGGTGGGCCGACATCATATTAAAGCCTTTGGATTAAGAATGGGATGTCCCTCAAATTCATATGCGTGTGAAGGCAGACAAGCAAATATTTGTGGCAATATAGTGTAGGTGTTTGGAAAATCTTCTTTATTATGGAAAATTTCTGCATATTAAAGTGACTAATCACATCACATTACTCAAATAATGTAAACATGTATTTTAGTGCACCACCGTCATGCTTTTCTGTTTTGGTTATATCTTTGGTGGTTAAACATAATGCTGCCTGTGGTGGAAGAAGTAACCATATCTCAATAAAACAATAGCACCACAGAAAACTGTAAAACAGACCTATAAAGCATTCTTTTTTGGTACCTGAAGGAAAAGCAAGAATAAGCAGCATCGATTTTCTAAGTTGATGTGACAGTAGCATTAGGCATTCAGCAACGGCTATGAGCTGCACCTCCCCAAGGCTTTTCCCGTTGGAGAAGAGGTGGGCATGTTCAGGCAGATTCAGTCTCCTCTTACATCACCTGTAAAGGCGAGAAAAGCTTAATCCTTACAGTTCTTTTTTATTATAATAATAAGCTCAAGTTCAATAACCTTACCGTCAAACATGTAATCTTAAACTGTCCCTAGATCTATGTGGCAAGAATAAACAAAAAACTCCCACCTGAGTGGACAGCTAAATATATTATTTACACCTCTGCCTTACTCTGACTTGTTTGAGTGTTTCCTGTGTAAAAGAGCCTGCAGGCATGTTTTTTGTTTTTAATGTACTGCATTTGGGATTTGATAATAATCAAATGTTTGCATGTTAACAGCTTTATAAAGACTTAATCCAACATCTGTGCACATTTATCAGCTCGGCTGCAGGCTTGTTAGCTGCTACTTTCCGCTTATATTGCTTAGACAAAGTCTCCACTTTCAAATCTTTTCTTTTAAAGATTTGAACAGATTTGTGGCAGCCTTGTTTTTTATGTTGCCATGTGGTATTTACATATGTTTCCGTGTGTCTGTGTTTATAGTTGAACTCAAATGAATTAAGCAAAACATGAAGAAGGTCGAAGGCTTTCAGGTTGGACTTATTTCCAGCGATATCAGCCCCCTGTAGTATGTCTCACATCGCTTGCCTCGGTTCCAGATTTCCATCTTTCTGTTATGCATCACGTTGCTCAACGTTTCCAGTTATCTCACATACCTTCTTACCAATCTGTTTCCTGCTTGCCGTCATATTCCCGAGGAAGTGCTATATTTGCAGGAATAAATCAATGTCATATGCATTTTGGGAAAGGTTAGGTCACCTGATATGGGTAACGCTGCCAACAATGGTGCTGGTACGTGCATGAACTCACCGTCTCTTTCCAACTGCAAGATGGCACTTTCAGTATTACATCAGAAAGATCTTGTGCTGATTCAGGAGTTTATTTTGAAATGGCTGACCTGTTCTTTTCTTGAGTACCAAACGAATAAGTTGCCACACATACAAAAAAGATTTGGATTGTTACAGGAAGGGAAAAAATGTGTTTCTTGTAGGATTTGATGCAGCATGATATGGGAGGAAGAGGAGTAGTGTTATGATAGAGGAGTCTGTTGTGAAAGAGAGATGAAGTGTGTAGTTGGCTTGATTTCTGTGAATGGAGTCTGCTAAAGCACCACATGTAAGCATGTCTGTGTGTTACACCTGCTGCTGCATTGTAAATGCTTCAGTTAGTGCACTCCTTAATGTTGGTATATCGCCACAAGAGTCAAAGTATGAACAATGTGACGCTCGCTGAATAAACTGTGACAAAACAAGAATTTCCATTTGCTCCAATGTTGTCAGAAAATGGGAAATGTCATTCTGTAGTAACACAGTATTTCCAAAGGCTGGCAAAACTCAGGACATCTGTGATAAAGTTTTAAATAACCTGAGCTGTCGTGTGAGTCTTCGCACAATTAATAGACACATTATGATTTAGTCTACAACTGTCTGAGATCGTTGGGAAAGGAGAAGAAAGGAAGGAAGGAAATCAAATGGAGTAGTGTTAAAAATAACATTTAGTGTCTGCAGCGTGGAGGTTAATGAGTCAGATTTTGTGTCTGGAGGTGTCTGGTTCACTGGGTATTTCCCAAAGATGTGCTGTTGGATAATATTACAGCAAAACACTTAACCTACAGAATTTATTCAGGCCAAGGTTTTGGAAAAGATAAAGAAGTGTGACTGAACTTGTTTATCAATTTTAGCATGTGATGAAGACATGGAAATGTAATAAATGATTAGAAAGACAGAAAAAACAAAAATGCTTACTTGCTTTTGGCAAAACATAGTTGATTTTGCTTTACCTTGACTTCTGACGCCCACGTATTATGAACTCTGCACGAGTTTGGCAGAGCAGCAAAACCACAAACTCCACTTACTCTCCATTAATCAGGGTGGCAGCTGCTCAAAAGTGCACCCGAGCTTGTGCTTTAATGCAAAGCAGGATTGGAGCAGACAAATAATAAAGCTCTTTGTAGGCAGGTGTTGAGGTACGATTGCAAAGGTTTAAACAGGAAAGTAGCTTTAGAAACTTTGTGGTTTACACATCCTGAGACAGACCTGGATTTTCTTTACCAGCACCCTTTTTGGTCATTCCTGTGCACTGTTACACGCTCACTAAAGATAATCTTTTTCCTTTAACTAACGTGCTCTTCACACTTGCCTGTGTACCACGCTGTGTTATTTTCTTAGTGTCATTATCAAGGCTCATTGTTTTTGTGAGTAACGGCTCTGTCTTCGAATGTCAAATGTGCACCATGTGTGTTCATGTAGTGAGTGACATTTCTGGCTGCCTCCCTGCAGGCACAAAGGAACCCGGCTGAAAGTCTACACCTGCAAAGGGAGTGCTACCTCTGTTTTAACCACAGACGTCCAGGACCCTCGTGTTTTACAAAAATCCGTCTGGTCATGGACTCAGTTCTGCTTTATTAACTCCAAATGTCTCCCCTAAAAATTTGTCATCTGCGTTAAGAGCGACTCTGACGCACAGTCGGCCCCGACCTGCCGTCAGATGCAAGGCATAAATCACAGCAGAGAACCAAATTAGAATCTAAAAAAAGGAACAGAGCGGGACATTTTGGTGAGCCTCCAATAACTCAGACGCTTTTTATAGGTCGAACAGTTGAGCTGGCATCGTGCGAAACCAAAACTGAGCCTAAGCTGATGTTGAAGATAAAAACGTGACACGCAATAAAAGACAATGAGGACGGCTTGATGTGTTAAGATAAAGTGCTTTTTAAGCAGTTTGAAGATTTACCAGAAAACAAGAGCAGTGTTTGGGGGTGACAGCGCTGTTTACATGCATTTTCAAATTGTGGCACAACTTCTCAGCTGTATCTGCAAATATATAAAAGGAGATGCATAACTCAACACTGCTATAAAGTGAGAGAGGGCAAAAAGCAACTCCTTATAGTGGCAACAGTTTGTTTGTAGCCTTTTAAAACAATAACTACACGTCCCTATAAGTAGAAATGTCCAGTTAGATGTAGTTTCTGTTGCCCACAGTAGAGGGAAGCATTAGGAAGAGGCTTTCGGAACTTTCTGGAACCACCTTTAGAAATATTTCAGCACAATTTTGTTCACAGTTGTTTGGTTGTTTTCTCTTTTATGCTCAATCAGGTTAAGGAGTGAATAAAGAAAACAAAAATGGTCTTTCAGGGTAGCTATTGTGCAAATACCCTGCAAAAACTTCCTTAACCACATTTTTTTTTTACCTTCGTGTTGAAATTTTCTAAGACAAGGTATGCTGCAGCTGCAGCTGTACCTTTGAGGGCCAAATGACTTTGGGGTAAAGGGTGAAAAACAAGGTGAAAGAAGTGCAGTGAAACTCTGGTGCCAACGCTCCAAAAAACACCTTCAGTTGTAGTTTTGTTTATGACACAACAAGGAAACTAAAGTAGAAACTTGACAACTGAAAAGCAAGTAGTCAGATTAAATTGAAAACAACAGAAATGACCTTAAATATCCCCTGAATTACCCCGCTGTACTATAGTTTTTCCCTTAAAAAAACATAAATCCCCTAAAAATATTTATGTGTCCTCTGTATGTAGTGTACTTTATTGAATAGGCAGATCATACGCAATCCAGGCTTCAAGTTTCCATATGACAGAGCTTAAAGTAGCCTATTTAACAAACTAGAAGTGAAGTCAGAGATTCTGCTCATTAACATGCATGTTAAAATCAGATATGAGGTCGGCACAAACTTTCCACTTTCATTCTCCACAGCAAACATGAGATCTTAGTTTTCAGTGGAGGAGTTCAAAAACATTTAATCCCCAGATGTTCAACTGAGATTTTTTTTCTTTGGTTCTTTGTTTGTAGGCTACAGGACTTCAATGTCAGCATTCCCTTCATGAGGCTATGCTCAGACTAGGATTTTCCAGGGATTTGCATAAAAATATTTTTTAAATCTATGCTCAGTCAATTCTTAACACTTCTGCAAAAACACTGCAGGCTTGTGTGATCTACTCAGCAGTAATATCACTTTAATAAAGGTATTACTACATGCAAGCAGTGTATATGCACCACGTAAGAATGCCCAGGTTAAATAAGTGCTCTCACAAGATTAGAAAGATTACTTTAATTACTACGTTTAAGTTTTTTCCTTCTTCTTTCTTGTGAATACTTGTTAATGCTCATATTTTTTGTTTAGTCATTTTTATTTTCATTCATCAAGTGCAATCATATAATCTAAGAGACACAAAACAGGAAAGAAAGGCTGAGGCATGTCAAATTACACAAGACTGAGAATCAGTGGCAACAGGTCCTATGGACTGCTAAATCCAAATTTGACGTTTTTGGATCAAATCATTGTTGACGTGTGTTGAAGAGGTCAGGAGAGAGGTGCAACAGTGAGCGTCTACAGCCATCTATAAACCACAGGGCAGGTCTGTCAGTCAAGAGTTCAAGCTGTGTTGAATAAAATATGAATATTGTGTTTCACTCTTGTTAGAAGTGCACAAACTGCCTTTTCAGTTTTTGCCTTTTAAAGTGCATTTCCATTTATATTTGTGTGTTTCAATAAAACAGTGCACATATGTGCTGTTTTCCCAGAAAAATATAAAGAAATGAGAGCTCCTTCAAGATTTTTGCACAGTAGTGTATATCTTATTTATATTCAAATGAAAAACAGCAGAAGGAAAGGGGAATGTTAGAGGCCTTATTGGTCACAAATCAATACATTTTCATATGCACTAAATTGGTAAGTCATAATTAAACCATGCATGGATTGCTTTCATATCTTTGGACCTCTAAAAATGTCTTAAATCAGGGATGTCAAACTGATTTTACATTGTGGGCCACATACTTTGATCTTAAGTGGGCCAGACCAGTGAAACTCACCTTTCTGTCAGAGTAAACACGTTTAACTACAAATTGAAAGGAGTTTAGAACTGAAGAAGCTTGTCGGATGAGAGGTGAAACGTCTTCAAGAAACCTGAAGAAGTCCAGTCAAGTTTCTTAGATTACCATGACCTGGATGACTGAGAACCTTCACAAACATGCAAATGGAATCCTTAAGATATCATAATATAGGAAAAAGAACTGTGATTTTAACAGCAGGTCACAGTTTTCTACCTGAAAAAGAAATGCTATTGCAGTACATCTGTCAGCACAACTATATGGACTTAAATTATAATAAATAAATAAAAGATAGAAGATTCTGTAATTTGGCCAGACTGTCCTGTAATTATATGAAAAATGTTGGGGTTTTTTGTTTTTGTTAATTTATAAAAAAGCAGATGGTGCAATAAAAATCTAACTTTACCTTTTAATTGTATTATTCTATTATTATATCTAGTAATTCTATTGCTTAATTACTCAGGCCAGTCTGAATGGCCATGGGTGGGGTCATTATTAATAGGAAAAGCTGTAAAACGTACTAAAATAAAGTTAAAAGTCCAAAGTTTGTGATCTCCTTCACACTGTTCAAAGCCATCCAGTATAGACTGAAGTCTTTGCACAGGCAGTCTCTGGCCCCCTGAGCCTTATGTTTGACACCCCCTGTCTTAAATTAACAATGACTAGGAAAAATCTCTTTGTGTGTGACTTGTTAGCGCTTCACGTACTGATATACTTAATAAAAACAGTCACATTTGAACAGAACATTTTTATTATAGGCTATAAATAACTTACTACTTGGACTGGTAGTCTATATTTTTGTTGTTGGCAGTGCCAAACACCCGCAGTTAAGATGAGTGCGGTGTGTTTACAGTCACAATTTTATTTATTGAGTCGTTTATTGCCGTGGCAGACGTGTATTTACCCGGGAGTGGGTATCTCTTTCTCTCCGTGTGTCCCCCGGGCTGAAACTTTCCTCTCCGCAGTCTGTGTATGTTTTCTGGTTGCTATGGGCGGGGCCTCGGTCGTCCTCCTACTTTATTTTCATCCATGCTTACGTCTGACGCAGCAGTTCCGCATTCCTGAGCGAGCTCAGTACTTAAACGGGCTGATGCAACGACCTCACTTAGTCCCAAAACCCCACATCCGACTCCTGTGTCCCAAACGGTCCTCCTAATACTGCGGATTTTTTTGGACCTACAACAGGTAAGTGTGTTTGCGAAACGTCGAGATATGTGCTGCCGTTGCCTCCTAGTCTTTGTTTCTGTGTTCGTATTTAGCTAAAATGCCAGGCTTCGTGTTTTTGCATTTTTCTCGCACTTTTTCCACTACGTTGTAGACATTTACCACGGTGTATTTTTCCTCGGTATGTATTACAAATTCCCGTGAGACATTTATGTATGTATTCCTATATTAAAACCTACTGTCACTCAGCTGCTCCAGAAAGTCGTAGTTCCCTTACAGTTTTAAAGTTTTCCGTGCTCCTACCGCAGAAGTCAATTTGTTGCGTCCGCAACCATTAAGCCCGTTGTTGTTACAACTGTTGTAGCAACTGTCGCTTTATAGCTCGTTATTTACAGCCTCGTTAGCTAAATTATAGCACAGCTTGTGTCAGGGTGTATTTTCATCTCGGGATTCTTCCTTTCTGTGTTGCTAAACTCAAGCGTCGGTTAGCTTTCTGAAGACAGTTATGCAACGGCTTACACTCATTGAGAGTTTCAAAGTTAACCGCTAGCTACGCTAGCCTGGTGCAGCGAGCTACATGGTTCTGCAAGGCTGTGCCTTTTCACTTTCAACAAACGTGTATTTTAAAAGTTTTTGTACAGTCATTCTGTGCATTAGCGTTAATATTGGACTCTTAGTCCAGTCCAGCTTCTCAAGGCAAAAATTTGCAGGGAGCTGTAAGATAAGACGTGCAGGTCAGGTCTGCAGAATTAACACCCATTATTTATTTTATTCCTGTTTGGTTTGTCAGCCCCAAAGTTATTACATTATAACAGCATAAAACAGAAACAAAACGGGGAAAACGAGAAAGTTTTTTTTTTTTTTTTTTTCATGTCTGATCCTTAAAAACTGTCTTTAACATGACATTTTAACAACAAAATAATGGGTCCACTGCAGATTGTAAAACTTTCCAAACAAAGTTGCATCAATTTAAGACAAATCTAGATGCGATTAATCAGAGATGCTCTCTTGAGAAGAAAATATCTTGGTGCGGTTAGCTCACCGTGAAATATAAGTAATGCAAATGAAGTGTGAGATTTCTTTGGGAGCATGCGAGTACAGCCAAGAATGTGTGTTCATATTGGCTTACATTTGTAGTCTTTGCTTTGGCCCCCAAATGCTTGAGTGTAGTTTTCTGGGAGCTGAGAGGAAACTCTGTTTGTGTGTAGGGGGGTGGGGGTGGTGTGTGTGTGTGTGTGTGTGTGCGTGTGTGTGGTGCTTAGATGTATATTTGCATATCAGATAAACATACTCCAGCGCTTCACTTTTTTTTTTTTTTTTTTTTTACTACACCGACTGTTTGTTTTCCTCTTGCTGATGGTGTCAGCTACTGAAAAACACGCCCTTATCAACTTCTTATAAAAAGATTTACAGTATATATGTAACTGTATCCAGGACAGCTTATCTGCCCTTGTTGACCTCAAGGTTAGAGGCCAATCGTGGAATTGGAAAAATGATTGGTAGGGGATGGTTGTCACTTGCAAGTTCATAGGTTCAGCTTTTTCCTATATGGTCGTGCATAGCGTTCAGCGGGTGCAGCGTACAGCTATATGCCACGCAGGGGAAACTATTTGTGTGCTCTTTATATACTGTATGCTTCCTTTGTGTCTGTGTCTGTTTGTGTGGGTCTAAGTGAATGAGCATGTTGCAGAGGGTTTAAATGCCCCAGCGCCTGCCTGGGCACATCCGTAGGATGGTTTCTGCATAAATGGCACGCTGGAGTGGATTAATGGGGAAGGGCTGGCGAGCCGACAGGCAGCGCGGGGCCGACGGGGCTGTGAGGCTGGACGTGGGCGCACAGGGTTTATTTTAAGTAGAAATGCCTTCCAGTGTGTCTCTGGAGAGCTAGAATTGCCAAGCTGCACCTCAGTACACTCAATAGACAGCAGACGCATTGCAGGCGAGTGAGCCAACTATGCAACAGCCAGGCTCAGTGGTGCTAATACTAAAATGCTGGGGGAGCAGCCATTCACTGCTATGGGTATCACATTATCAGTATCACATTGTAGTCCCCCATAAGCCTTTCCACATGGTTTGTAAAAACCTTTTTGCCAAGGGAGACTAGATGCAAACTGTGGAAGCAAACAGCCACATGTCCAAAGGTGTAACTGAGAGAAACACTGGTGTTTCTTATAAAAGGACCCTTAAAAAAAAAAAAAAAGATTAATGGAACCCCTTGTGTTAAATGTGGAGCTAAACATAAACCTTTTAGCTTCTAGTCTTTGAGAGGAATAAAAGCACAGAACTGCTTGTTTGATCGCTCCAGTGTCTGCACTGTACAAGTGTCTGCTTGACATGAGGCGGATGAGGAAACACTAGAGGACAAAGTATGAAACCTCATTAAAGTGACAACCACACGTTACATAAGAACTGAGATTGTTTCAACAGGCGGCATTAAATCTAATTTTCTGGACTTGGTTGGCCAATATCACGTTGTCAGAGATTGCACAGGACTTGTCTTGGATTTGTCATAGATGTGAAATCCATACGTTTAAAAAGGCTTTTGCCAGCATTTTGCATTTTGACTCCTTTAATCCATGTCTGAGCCAAGCCTAAGCTTTGTGCCATGCACAGTCTAATCTTGACTTACAGCATGGAGGAAAAATAGTAACGTTATAATAACTCGACCAGGACCACCCAGATGCAGAATATAGATGTGCGACTGTTTGAATGGCACGAAGCAGGCCAAGCAGGAACACAGCCAAAGATCACATACTAATGTTTGAATGATGGCAGCCACAGCCTGCATGCTTTGTGCATATCTGCAGGTGTTTAGTGTTTGGATTTGCCTGGAAAAAAAATGTCATTCTCAGGTCAAAGTCTGCAATAAAATGCAGCCGTTAAATGGGCTTCTCTTGTGTAATTTCAACAAAAGATAAGCTCTGCATGTGCTGCACTCCATCTCACTCACTCCAAACTTTAAAACTTTAAAGGAAAAGTATTATTGCTATTACTAGCTGTGGACTGAATTGCTTTGGGAGTGTTAAGTCAATTCCATAAGAGGAATTTCTGGTAAAGTTCATTTTGTCTGTGGCAGCTATTTAGCCCACAAGAATACCCCCCCAAACACAAAAAGTCACTTCCACTCATCTTCCATCGGACCAGCACCTATTAATCCCATGTCTGCGTCTTGTCCTCTCCCTCCAATGAAAATATAATGAGGGCTTGGAGGAATGTTGACACTGTATATTTGGACTGTCCTGTCCTCGAGGAAAGCTGGTGCCAAATTCCCTGGTTTCCTCAGAGGATTGTGAAAGGCTGTAACTCAACACACAGCCTGACTGAGTGCAGACGGTAATGATGATCTCCTAGACCTTGGCCGGAGATTGAGAGAGTGTTCCTTGGCCACAGCCTCTATACTCATTGCTCATTTTCAGGGCTCATGTTGAGTTTGGAGCTGTAGAAGTACTTTTGCAAGATACTGGTGTGTGTGGCCCGTGCAACGCCTTATTAATCCAAAATTAGACTCTAATAGTGTGCTGACAAATGGTGGTAAAATGGCATCAAGGGAAGCATGCCTGTCTTTCCCGTAATGCAAGCAGTTTTGACTTCTGTTTTCAGTTGCCATAATGGTTGCAATATTATGTACAGGTAATGAGTAGCCTATGAAAACCCCTGTAGCCTCGAACTGACCATCTCAGCCAGTCTTTAAAAAGAATGAGGATAATGGGGCCTCCAGTCATGCTGCTGGTCTATAAGAGCCTGAATTCTTTGGTACTTCTAATTGCTTTCAGGAAATGGACACATTTGGCCTAGCTAAAGACGTGAGCACGCACACACCTTCAGCTAACTCGCATGCAGTTAGATTGGCTCTGGGCTAATGCCAGAACCTATATTTCATAGTTAATACGTGATGTTTCCGTTCACCGCCCTTGGCTTCAGCTCATGTCCCCTCAGTGAGCTAGCGGTGCCCGCACTGCTGCTGGTGTTGTGTAGGTGTCTTTGTCTGAGGCTGCTGTGGACCTAAAAGCTGTGGCACTGGCTTTTCTGCTCGACTGCAAAAGCACAGTAAGGCCGTTGCATCATCAAACGCTGACCACTAATCTTCGGCTGCAGGCTGCTGCTGACAGAAGAAAAGGAGAAAAGTACCCTCCTTTTTTTTGAAAAATGTAAAATTCACTTTGACTCATGCTTTTATGTATAATTACACCCCGCAAGACATGCATCAGCAAACTTTCCCTGTGTTGTACAGATGAAGCTTCTGTGAGGTTTCATGTCTTAAGGCTTGAATGGGTGTTGAATTTGCAAAAGGGGATTTTTTTTTTTTCGACACTTGTGTGGCAGACGGAACAGATTAAACACAACAAACTTTCTACTCAACTCAACTTAAAAGTCATGTTTAACTCAGAAGCGAGACACATTGAGTGCCTGTTATGTGTTAGAGTTTACAGCGGCGCTTAATTGTGTGGAATGGTGTATAACTCACTTTCATGTCTCCTAACTGATAGTCATCTTCCTTTATGTATCATTTCACCTTTGTTCTAGAGGCTGCTGGCAAAAACTGTCTCTGCACACTTTTGATTTGTGTGATCTCATGTTGTGCAGTCAAATGTGAGATTTATTTAAGTTTATATAATCAGCGTGTGTGTGTCTATATAAGAGCTGACTTCAGCTGCATGTTTCAACACGCCGTACTGAGGAATGGGGGATTTTCCTTGTAACGTATCTAACAGTGCAGAGTTTGGTTACACTAGGGTGTGTTGAGCCAGTCCAATCGACATAAAATAAGATTATACTTAAATTAACATATTTTCTTCAATGTCAGCTTCCCTTGAAAAATTGTTTGTCCAGGTTGGACCCTAATTTGAGTCTGTAAACCGATCCTGAGTGTCTGGCCAACTTTGATATTAGACTCTATTTTGGCTCTCAGAGCAGTTTGCTCAGTAATTCCTAAAAGAAGCTTCAGTTCTTGTGGCTTTCCTCTCAATCTGGAATTTAGTTTGGATACCATCTTTTGAATTCCATTAAAGTTATTGATCAGCAACTAGCTGTGCAGCGCTACTATTGTCTGTATTTCCTTGTTCCTAGACAGCCTTTCTTCAGAACGAGTTGGCCTTGGCACCCTCCACTCCACTACAGCACTCCTGTGAGTTTCAGAGAGGAGGAATTTTTGTCTGAGGGTTTTTTTTTGTTTTTTGTTTTTTTTTTCTTAAACCAGGGCTGTCTTGTTCCTTTCCTCTCCAGCAAAAACAACAGGCTGCTGCCAAGTGCAGTGTAAATGGGAGTATACATAGGGTGAGAGAGAGGGGGCAGTTGGGATTTAAGTAATAAAATGCCTCATGAGGGACTGGCTCCACACACCAACTTGTCCTTGGGTTTAATACATGATGCAGACATCTGACAAGTCAAAAGGATTAGCGAGATTAGCCTTTTTTTACTATGCGTGCACTGCATCTTTAGTTTAAATGTCATCTAAAGTTTTAGCTCAACAAATTTATGGTTATAGGGCTGCTTTAGACCTGACCTCTGCACCACACTTGAATGCAGATGGTTAAATGAATGAATTCTAATGCAAATTAGACAGACAAAATAATTTGACTTATTTAGTTCATATATATCTCAGAGGTTCCATATTGATTGCTGGATTTGGTCTCCGCCATGCACGACAGTAAACTCTAGTGTGCCTGTAAAAACACTTTGGGACCAGCCCATGCACAGGGTGGAGTACATTAGAATAGAGTTACATAACCCTGCTTTTTTTCATTACCTCTTCCATGGCCTTTGTAATAGAGAAAGTCTTTCAGCCCAGTGAAAAAGGAGTAGCAATGAAAAACTTTAACTACTTTAACTTTAAATACAGTCAGCTAGTTACCCACCAGCAAAGTCAGCTGTTTTTGTAGCACTTCACAATACACGTCTTTGTTGGGTTGGTGTGAGAGGTGCTTTGTTCAGTTGGTGCCTAACCTGTGGAGGTTCGGCTACGGCTGAATGCCGAAGAAGCAAATGCGAATTAAACTGTTAACGTCAAAGTTGCATTGATACCATCTGTCTTTTTTTTTTTTTTTTTTTTAAAGTCCTTGTAGTTGCAAGTTTGGCTGTTGAGCCTATGTTTTGTCAGTGTACCCAAAGAAGTTGAAGTATCAGGTGTGCAGGAATTTAGTCAAATAGATTGGATCTACTTGTAATTCCCTCTGAAAAGGTGAAATAGTCTGCCAGTGTTTAGCTTACAATTTTGGGTGCCTTTATTTTCTGCTCGAATGCGAAACAGTAAGAGTAAAGTCAGTGGGTCTCAGTCTGCCTCTCCTCAGAGATCGCAGGGATGGACAGGGTAGAGTCGGTTCATGTTACACTGTTCTCATCTGGAACATTTGTTTTTTATTTGGCCATCAGAAGTTTTCCAACTCTCTGCCTTACAGTAATTAGAGAGACGTCTTAATTCTCCAGCCACTTCCTTTATGCCTGCATGAATGCTGCTTTTTCTCCTCTGTCCTTCATTCCTGCCTGATTACATTAAAAAGTACTGTGGTCAAACCCTCTAAAATACCCCAAATTGTTGGAAGAGGGGTGGTGATGGAATGCATGAGTGTTACCCAGCTCTGTTTTGGCACGAATGCTTTTGATAACTTTTAAAACCTTTTCATGAGTAAACACACACAAAAAAAATGAACAGAGATCAAAACTTCTTTGTAAATTATCTGAAGGTAAAAGACGATAGTTAAGATAAGATAGATCTGTGTTTTAGATCAAAAAGCTTTTTGAAAAGCTTTATTCGTGGCTTCCTTTTGCATGTGAAGCTACAGCAATGAGTGTGTCGCTGCTTACACTGTCTGTGTGTGTCTGTTTGGGTTTTTGTTTTTTCTTTTTTTTTTTCTTTTCTTCACCCGCTGCCTACTGAAAAGATAACACAGCTGTCAACACAGTCAACTTTTGAAATCATTCTTAGAAGCAGCAGCCAGTATTTACAAAGATATTTGATGACGAAGACAAAAAATGGTGAAAAACGAGTGTATGTGTGTCGAAGGCAAGCTGTATAACATCACAATAAGACAAAAGATGCTGTCAGATGGCTGCAGTATGATAAGTATAAATGTTTATGTTATCATAACAGAGTCAGAAAAGGGGAAAAATAAATCCAAAGAAAAATGTATGCACCTGTGACATGGGTTTGGTATGAACAAAACTGCAGCTATCAGTACAGATGCAGGGATAGATCAGATATACAGTGGAGGGCTGGAAGACTTTAAAAAAAAAATTAAGTTAGTATTTATAATCAATATTTCTTTTCCTTTGTGAAAGTCAGCAGAAATTGATAACAAAGCATTATGATTAAATAGAAATGGTAAATGGCCTGTATTTATATAGCGCCTTTCTGGTCCCTAAGGACCCCAAAGCGCTTTACATATCCAGTCATTCACCCATTCACACACACATTCACACACTGGTGATGGTAAGCTACGTTGTAGCCACAGCCACCCTGGGGCACACTGACAGAGGCGAGAAAAAAATAGAAAAAATATTAGTATTGGCATCATGAAGTCTTAAAAATTTTTTTTTAATTTATTTCATTATTTCTTCTTTTAGAACTGAAGATTTACAGACTCAAGTATTTAAAATAGGTGTGTGCACTATGCTTCCCTCTGTGGTGGAGAAAAAAAGCTGAATTTTCACTGTCAGCGAGTTGTTTTTAGGCTTGACTCTCATCCTAATCATCCCCCTCTTCCTCTTTTCTCTTTTCCTTCCTCTCTTTACCCCCTCGCCTCTTCCCCTTCCCTCCCACAGCGGCGGTGGTGGCCGGGTTGGACATGATGCCGGGACAGATACCTGACCCTTCGCTGGCGGCGGGCTCCCTTCCCAGTCTGGGCCCACTGGCGGGCATCTCGGCCACCACGCTCACCGATCAACTCAAGCTGGCTGACTTCCGCCAGCTGGGCACCATGCTGTCTCCGCTGCACTTCCTGGGCAGGCTGGGGAAGCGGCCGTTGGCCATCAAGACAGAGGTGAGGAGGAAGAGAAAAGAGGAAATAGAATGTGTGAAACGTAAATGTCATGGGAGTATTAGCCGATAAAGTCAGGCTTTATTGTTTTATCATCAAGAGTCATTTTTGTCTGTCACCTAAGTATAGTCACAAAAACAGAAGCCATGGCAGCAGCCAAAGTGTCAAACTAAGTGCAATATTCTTTTTCTGACATAGTTGTATTTTTACTCAGTTTTATAAAGCATTTGCATTCTATTTTTATCCTATTGTATATTTTATTCTATTTATTCTACTGTATATAGTATTTTATTCTATTCTGTACAGTTGTGTACAGTATTTTATTCTTATTGTATTCTAATTTTGCTATATAACTTTTGCACTGTCCACTTCCTGCTGTGACAAAACAAATTTCCCACATGTGGGACTAATAAAGGTTATCTTATCTGAAACTCATGGCTTCAAATCAGTAAGCCAAGGGGTAACCTCTGGGTGGCTGTGTCCACTTCTTTGTACAACCTGTGATTGAGATGGAAAAATAAGAACAGTAAAAAGTAATTTACCTCTTCTGTTTTAATATTAATGATACTTTGTATTTGCAGATGGATGAAGATGAAGAAAGGAGGAAACGAAGACGAGAGAAAAACAAAGTAGCTGCAGCACGATGCCGAAACAAAAAGAAGGAACGGACTGACTTCCTTCAAAGGGTGAGTTCATGATTCAGCACTGCACGCTGAAGAGCGGAACAAAATCATTTTTCATGATCTCAAACCTCTTATTCATGTTTGTGGTTAGATTAGTTTTTGTCCTCAAATTTCAATATCAAGTCTTTAAGCGTAAGATTGCCCTCTGTGAGGTGTTGTTGTTTTTTGTTTTTTTTCCTCTCCAGTAGTATGTACTAATTGAATGCCTTTGTCCAGGAATCGGAGCGTCTGGAAATGGTGAACTCTGAGCTGAAAGCCCAGATCGAGGAGCTCCGTCTGGAGAGGCAGCAGCTAATGGTGATGCTCAATCTCCACCGGCCGACATGCATCGTGAGGACCGACAGCGTCAAAACACCTGAGAGCGAGGCCAACCCACTGCTGGAGCAGCTGTCCTCCGAAACCAAGTGAAAAAAGAGAAACCAGGGAAGTTCCTGAAGCCCAAACTAGCACCACCGTGGCTGCCGTTTATATGTTAACATAACTGGCAATACATTTCTAAAGAAGCACTTGAGCTCCAAGCTGGAGACTTTTGGAGACTTTGCCCAAAGATCTGAGGTTGTGGGGCTTCCTCAGTACTGCTACACGAGCTGGCTCTGTCCATTGGAAGACTGGAAATACCCAGGTTCATCTCCACATTAAGTGTTGTTGTTGATACCCGCTGTGCCTCGTTGTTACTTCAACCATCTCTACAAAAAAGGGACCAATGGAAACAGTAGAGTATGACTGGAAACAGCGCTGAGGAAACACACTAATATCACTATGGTGCTCTGTTACAAAAGCCCTGCGTAGATTGTGTGGCATTGTTTCAGTGCAGTGTTCTGCAGTTTTCCTAATGTATGCTAGCTGAAATATACAGGTGTAGAGTTATTAGGATAAAATACTCATTACAGATACACCAAATGGAGTAGAGTTGTTTTGTTTTGTTTTTTTCAATGTTTATTTCTATACCCTGCCTCGACGATGGCAGTTACCGGTTGATCCGATTTGTGGTGACGCTGGCGTCATGAAAAGCACATATACACAAAATGTTTACACCCTTATTTTTTGGACTTGTTGTCTGTCCATTATTGTACTTGTTTTATACTGCTTTCTATACATAAACATATATGAAATGCTTGTGAATCACTTGATGTGATTTGTCTTTCAGTCTTTGCAGTCCGTCTTGTTGCGCTGTCAAACAGCTGTGAAAAGGAGTAGAGGCTCCTCAGCTGAGCAGTATTTCAGTGTCTGTTCTGCATCTCTCTTTATGTATAAACTGATATCCTGAATAGATTAAATTTTATTTTCTAACTACAAGAAAGACCTTTTATTTATTTATGTTTTCCTTCCATTACTTTACGCCTGTAAAAATGCAATATTGTATGTTCTCTTTCTACTGAAGTTGAATTTGCACCAGCCGGTCATGACACTAGAATTACAGAATGCCAAATGTTGTGCAATCACGTTTTCTTCAGCATTATTCTTCAGTATATTGCCAAAGTCAGGGCTTTACTTTTGTTTGCACAACTCTGAAAAGGTCACTCATGCTTTTATTTCTTCAAGCCTTGATTAATGTAGATCCCTTTGTTCACGGCTCACTGGGAGAAATGGCAGATGCTGACAGACGGCACAGAACTAACCCGATCGCAGACGCCCCAGTACCTGCTGACGCACTAGCTGCCTCTTCATTGTAGAATTTATCCTAGTACTTTATTACTCTTTACAAGTCTGGTGTTTATTGGAATATGTATTTTATTAGTATATTTATTAGAACGGACTTTCTTGTGAATATGATAACTCACAAACACTTGGAAGATATTTCTTTAAATTTAGCACAAATATGCAGTTGAGCACAAGGATGAGCTAACTAGATTTTCATGGTCAGAGAGGAAAGGACACTGTGACATATTGCCTTGAGAAAATGTTGACTTCAACGAACGAACTGACTAGGAAAGAAGTGAAATCATGAATGGGCTTCTAGCTCTTGCTGGGACACATAATCTCTCACTTAAATTTCTGAGATGCCAAAAAGCAGATTTAGTTACAGCTTTAATGTGGTCAATGAAACTAATCCTTATCCATGGTTACACAGAGATTTATCGCATGAGTTGAGTTCTTTAGTGCACAAGAGTCCACAGTCAAATATCAGTCACTCTAACCTCATGACGATGACATTTTACACAGGATAAAAAGATAAGGCAATGACATTTGTCATGTAAAATGTCAAGTCTGGATAGACATGGATATGAACTGCAATTTGACTTATTGGTGGAGGCTCAACTAAATTCAAACTTTGCCCTGTGACTTAGTTTTTGTGAGTTAAAGTTGCACTGAAGTATTGACATTTACCATTTGATCATGAACAGCAGGACAAAAATCGTTATACATTTTGAGGATTTCCCTGATAATCCCTTTCTCTTCCAATTATAATGTACAATACTATGCAAAGGTCTCGAGTGACCCCTCATTTCTTTATATTTTCCTAAGAAAACAAAATGGTTGCAGCGATGCATTAAACATATTCAACTATACATGGATCATTGGTCATGCTGAAAAATTAAGCCATTGCCAGTCACATACTTTATGTAGGTTGCATTACATGGTGGATCAAAATCTTTTTATGTTTATAATTTCATTAATTTTGACAAGCTCCCCAAAACCACTGGCTGAAATGCAGCCCCAAACCATGATAGACCGTCAACTTTGCTTTACACGTGTCTGTGGACACTTACTGCTCTACCTCTCGTCCACTGAAACCATGTGTGATGTGATGAGTCTTCAGTGAACAGTAATGTCAGGTCTTTGCGTGATTTTTTTCTTGTTTCTTAAAGACACGACTTTCAGATACTTTTTATATGTTGTAGATAGTTTTTTTAAGGCCTGCTACTTCTTTTGTCCTCCACTTCTCAGCACTGCACACCATGCCAAGATAAAGTTGATAGCTCTTTGGGAATTGCCTTGTTGGTGGTTACGCCTGTCAGGTTGCTAATAACCAAGTGCCTAAAGATAACATTAAAATGGAATATTTGCTAAGTTGTCTGTTATATGTAAACACACCACTGGTTCATCTCTCGAATTAGTTTGTTAGGTAGGGTTTTTGTTTTTGTTTTGTTTGTTTAAGTACCTTAACAAACCTAAAAGAATTCTTCTGTTCTTCTGAAAATGTCAGGTGCAAGGACTGGACTAAAAATGATTTAAAAGCAGCCAAACAATGAAAGATCTCCAGAAAGCCTGAAGAAATATTGCTCAAGACCAGATTAAAAATGATGAGTCTGGCTCCTTGGAAGTGAAACATAAAGAGATGAGGAGTGGCTCAAGACCTTTCCAAAACACTAAAGATGAAAATCAAACAGATTTCCCTTTAAAACCTGCTGGTATGAGCTACAAAATAAATAAAACCTCAAGTGTTTATAATTTGAAAAATAAATTGTTAACAAGTTTCTCTTTGCTACAGAGGCTGTACCAAATGACAGGAGTATGTTTGTAACATTTTGCCTGTATTGTTCTGAGCTAAACATCTCAAATTTGAAACAAAGTACCCACATAAACAAAATCAAATCAAAGCTCTGTGAGAACATTAGAGTCAAATACGTGGTGATCCTTTCCTACAGCCTTTGCACTTAAGTGTTAACAATTAGTAATAAGAAGCAAAAACACGTCGACGTCACAATGTGCCGTAAGTTTTAAAAAAGGGTGTGGGAGATTATTGCAATAAAAGAACAACTCATATTTGTGGTTATATTTTACCCCATTTGGTAGAATTGGTAGTCTTTCCCAGTGACTGCATAAAGGAGTGCTTTTTACAGTCATTGGTCTCTCCCACGTTACAACCACATCCGGTCCCATCTCGATAGGGATTACGGTGAACAGCGCCATCTAGTGCTTATCTTTATAAACGAATCAAAGTCTTCACTATTACCATACTTTAAACCATTATTAATTGATATAGGGTACTTTTTCTTTCTTTCTTTCTTTCTTTCTTTCTTTCTTTCTTTCTTTCTTTCTTTCTTTCTTTTTTTAAAGATGGAAATGGCCGTTTCCAGTGTGCTTCATTTGTTTTTATCGATAATTTTCCGGCCGCCCCCGGATCTTTCATAACTTTCCTTCTCCTGATCAGCCGTTGGATCATCTTAACACTAGAAAACGACAATTTTTTCCCAGGTAGGCGGTATTAGGTATTTCTCTGCTATTAACAATAATAAAGGTCTGACAAATAGGATTTTATATAAAAAAGTAAATATTTGTTTTAATTCCGTATAAAACAGTGTTTCCCCTCTTCTGCTGGTCTGTTAACTGCTTGATAAAATGCAGTAGTAGCTAGGTAGCTAGTTAGCTGGCAGCTCTTCTTCTACCTCACAGTTAAATAAATGCGCTGTAAAGTAAGTCATGTTAAGTTCAGTAGATCTTTAAACTTCATGTAAAACTATCTGTGTGTTTCTGCAGTTTTCTCTATCAGGTTCACATTGCTCATGGAAGTAGTGCATAGCCAGGGGCGTTTCCAGGATTTTTAAATGTTGGGGGAGACAGGAAGTCTGAATATTTAAGCTGATGGAAATACCAGGAATGGGTTTTTCAAGCAAAGATATTTCAAGATCAAGTTCAGTTATCACTGATGACTGTTCTCTAAAGATTGCCCACTGCCCAGTGTGCTCTCTGCTATTGTGGATAGTGGTGGTAGACTCTCGGTAGCTTTAATTGTGCCCCTCTTTGATATATTTTTGAAGGGGTGCCACACATAACCTTTGCATGTTTAGACTGTCATCTCACTTTGTCGGTAGAGTCTGGGTACTTTGCATAGTTGATCACATTTTCTTCTTTTATTGTTGGGCAGTTAAATAGATCTCATCTGAATATTTGTAAATCATGCACATCCCTAATAAATTCAGCGTAAAAACTTTCATGTGCGGCTCTTTGCACTCATATAGATGCTAATGCCTAAAAAGTGGCAGTGCACAGGAGTTTAAAAAAATTCTTTTGTATTGATTGTTTTGCTGAGTGGTGGACTGAGTACACAGTGTTGCTTAAATAGTCTAATATCCTGCAGCAGTGAATCCTACCTGTCTGCTCCTCTTATATTATCTTCCAAACATACACTTGAGGTTGTCAGGATCTCGTGCCGGGATGAATAACATTCATGAAGACAGTGTGGATTTTCAGTCCAATTCACAAGAGGAAAAGCAGCAGCCCTCTGTTCAGTCAGTCCTGTCCAGAGGATCCCAGGAGGAAATCAAGTTCACTAAGGGCCAAGCAGGGCAAAGTGATGATGAATGCAGCACTGACCTGGAAGACGATAGTATGTTCATGGAGCAAAACAATTCCGTAATAGTAGATGTGTTTTTTTATTTACCCGTCACGTCTTCTTATTTTCATTTCAGTTTTCACCTCCAGCAGGAGATTGAATTTGTCCCCAGCAGAGGTGTACCTAAAGGCCTGCAAGCAGACAGGAGCCGTTCCTGTTTCCTACATCCTCCGCCACTTGGATGATGCTATTCTAGACCTGAATTACTATGGGCTGGGACCTCTGGGGGCCAAAGCTCTGGCTATCCTTCTGAAAGTAACCCTTTTTTCTAGCTATTCATGCGATCCCCAAATTAAGATGGTGTAGGTCATGCTGGATCAGGTTCTGGTCCTGTAATGAGTCTGTAACATATTTCAAATGAGTTTGTACTTTTTAAACAATATTGTATCATTTTTTATTAATTTATTTTTTAATGTTTTAGAGTCACAGTGTAGTCACCCACCTCGAGTTGAAAGGGAACTCACTTCAGGCTGAAGGGACACAGTATCTGATGGCGATGCTTTGTGAAAACATCAGCATTCAGAGTCTAGTAACAACTTTAAAAACATCACATTCAAAACTTCAGTTTTGTTAGGTCTACATGTAATCATCTTGCTGTATGTGCAAGAGAAATGGCATTAATGTTATTTTAAAATAAAAATCTCAATCTTGTCTTTTCTTCAGAATCTTTCCGACAACAAGCTGGGCCTTAAAGGAGCGGAGGTTATCTCCAAAATGCTGTCAGACAATCATAAGCTCAAATCCATCAACCTCTCAGGTGCTCAGCCAAGTCTTAAGCTATGCTGACGTGAACTCCTGTCTATCACTGTAATACAGCAGCGAAATGAAGAAGATAATTCACTCATTTCCCTTTGTTCTCTTAGAAAATGACTTTAGTGACGCTGCAGCTAAATGCTTGGCAGAAGCATTAAAGGTGAGTGCAGACTGCCGAATGCTGCATACATAATGAATTACACATGTCTATATGTGTCACGTCTATATGTGCTTTAAGCTGCAATTCAGAATTTTCTTTCTTATCTAACAGAATGATTTTGCGGTCAAAGAGCTTGACCTTAGTTACAACCGCATCTGTGATGCAGGAGGAGAAGACCTGGGTGTCATGTTAGGTACTGATCGTCTCTATTTCTGTTCTCATTAGATCCTTCAAATTAATCTAAAGGTTTACTTTTATTTTTCATAAATTAGAAGTTCTAATGATAAAGCAGCTTTTGACAATATTGGAATAGCATCTGGGCGTTAAGCCTCAGGGTAGAAACAAGCTATCGTCACTTTGGAACATCCAGCTGTAAATTTCTCTCTCTCTGCATTGGCTCCCTGTTAAGTCTAGAATTTAAAATTGTTCTCCTTACATGCACAATTTTGAATAATCAGGCCTTGTTATGTCTTAAAGACCTTGTAGTACCATATTGTCCTAATAGAGAACTTCACTCTTCACTCTCTGGTGTTTCTCTACTTTTAAGATTTGACTTAAAACTTAGCTTTTTATGAAGTTTATAGTTAGGGCTGAATCGGGTGACTCAAAAGGATCCCTTAGTTACTTGTTATAGGCTCAAACTGCTGTGCGACTTCCTGTGATCCACTGAGCATTTCCTCTCTGCTCACCTTGTCATCACTCAGCATGTCATTAGATTCGGCCTTCTCTCTCTCAGAGTTGCGCTCTCTCTCCCATCACCCTCAATCATTTGCAACTGATGGCTACCCCCTCCCTGTTTCTGTGAAGATAGGAAGTACCTTGAGGCAATTTTACACCGTATAAATAAACCTTCATGTGGGAGGACACCTCTGTAATGATAACAAAGAATACCATAGATCATGCAATGGGAGTCAGGGAAAGAAAGTTGCTAAAAAGCTGAGGACTATAGCTTCTTATTTGTAGATATACTGTGAAGGCTGTTTGAGCATTATTGTTCTTGTTGTTGAGTTTCCTTCCATTATGAAATATAGTCAGTGTGCCCTTATGATATTATACTATATCAATGTAGTAGTTTAAGTATTTTAGAGAAAAAGACAAAGTCTGCTGCACAGCATTGATTCTCAAAGTGGGTGTTGTAGCCTCCTGGTGGGCTGTGGAAGTAATGCAGGTGGTTCATTATGTGATTTTAACTAAAAAGTCATATTATATATTTACATACATTACATACATTTCCATACATACAGCTCCTATTTAAATAAGAAATAGAACTGAAACCAAAAAAGAGGATTTTAAAATAACACATTTTTTATTTTCTGACCGTTTTTGGTCTTGATTTTGGTCTTGAACTCGAACTTGAACTTGTATCTCGTCAGCAGTAGGGAAGAAGTAAAACTGAAGCAATGGCTGTCTGGTAGTAGAAGTAGAGCCAGCAGAGCAAATCATCAGGTGATCAAAATGCATCAACAAAAAATAAAGAACTAACTACTATATACTTCATCTTAGGCCCGTGTGATAATGTACTTTGGTTGGGCAGCATTTGATTTTCAGATTTGGGTCTCAGCAGTTTGAAGTCCTGGATTGGCTGCTGTACAGACTTTCTAAACTAAAGTCATTATGAAAACAAACAAGCAGACCTATAAAAGAGAAATGTGACCCACTGATATATTACTTAATAGTAAAGTATTAAGTATTCCTAAAGTATTTCTTGAACTTGAGCATATTTTACATGTAGCTTGTAGATTAGTCTCAAATGTATCGTGGCTTTGTAAAAATGTGTATTTCACTTCCTTGTAGCAGAGAACATCGGTATTGAAGTCCTAAATCTGAGCTGGAATCACCTTCTTATACGTGGCAACGCGGCTCTGATTGCTGGTCTAAAGGTGGCTAAAATGAAACACTCGAGCACAGAGTTCAGTTTTGTTAACTCTCGTTGCTGACCTTCTCTCCCCCTTTTCTTTCCTCAGGTAAACGCGACACTGAAGCAGCTCCAGCTGTCGAACAGTGGATTTGGCCGTCCTGTGGTACAGCTGCTGGCTGAAGTGCTGCAAAAAAATGACACACTTGCGCTGCTGGACCTCAGCATTAACTGTGTGGATGATGAAGCTGTAAGGCTGCTCTGCCAGGGCCTGGCCACCAACGAAACCCTCGAGGTTCTCAAAGTGAGTAAAAGACTCCTGCAGCATTACTTCATTGTAATGATTTTAACGTCATTGCACCCTATGAATTTCAGATCATGTTTGGTCTTTGCGTGTACGTTTCAGCTCTCTCGCAACCCCATAACGAAAATCGGAGCCGTCACGCTGCTCAGAACGGTTAAAAACAACATGAAATCAGCACTGGAGGAGATCGATATTTCTGTAAGTGCCGCAAAGCAATATTCACCTGAGAATATAAGCTGAGGTTTAAATAAAAGTAGTATCTGTTTTAATTTACAGTCTGTTTTTGGTTAATGATGCATTTGTTGTAATTTTGCCTCTGTACACCACCGAAGTGGATTTTAAATCAAACAGTCACAATGCCATTTTTGTACACAAGCCCCCAAAAGTAATTAGAAACACAATGACAATATTATATGATCATAATATGTCTGTGACTGTGTGAGTGCAGAGTGTGCTTGTGTGTGAGACCTTTGTGGAGCTGCTGGAAGAAACCCGTGTGACCCGCCCTGCTCTGCGGTTCCAGTATTATATTCTGCCCTCCATCGCCAAGAACTTATTGGCACTCGGGATCTTTAAGGTACATTGTCAAGAAGGCTGGGAAAACTGGTGATGGGAATATCAATAAAATTGCAGTTGTGCTAGTAATTCTGTATTCTTACTGCTTTTTCAGTTCATACTGCAGAAGTCTCAGCAGCATCTTTAACATGCTTCCAACTGTAAAACAAGATCTTTCTCTCTGTTTTTTTCCATAGAAGTTCTTTGAAGAGCAAAATAAGAGCATCATAGATTTCTTCCAGGCTCTGGACAAAGAGGGAACCATGAAAGTCTCCACCTCTGCCTTCAGGAAGGCTGTAAAGGTCAGGCTAACGGTTTGTCATGCTGCAGTGATAATGTAATAATGCACCTCATGAGCAATGATAACAAATCTATGACAGAATGTTAACTTAGTAAGTTGTAGCTCCCACTCTTGCGTGAATGAGCGATTGGGAAATTGAACTTGTCACACATGCAGGAAGCTAACATACCTCTGGATCAACGGCAGCTTGGCTGGTTGGTCAGGAAGTTTGACAAGAACTGCACGGCAACCATAGTGTACAGGTTAGTCTGCAAAGACACAAACAGCAGCACATAATGACCCCTAATGATGTCTTTAACAAATGCAGCTCATTTATTCTCATTTGCCTGGGCTTTTGAAAACCTGGACAGCACTGGGGTTAAATAAAAAAAGTTTATTTTTTTGTTCTTTTCTAAATCCAAGTTTGACAGAATCATCTTAACTCAGGCTTTTTCAACCCGGAGTATTTTCAATAATATTTTTATTGTCTTCATTTGAACACAGAGTTCAGTGAGGTTGTTTTTTATGTGTGGATAATAGACTGTATATAAATGATGGACGTAGGCACTGTGCTGTCATTGGTTAGTGATGTCCCATTGTGAAATCTCAAACTAAGCTGCTTTGCATCCTGTTTCATCCATTTTTAAAAACAGTCTGGGGTGTGAAGTAAGCCTTTAAATGTAATTAGGGGTGTTTCAAGTTAAACACTAAGTAAGAAATATCTTCAGAACGTTGTCTGTCAGCCGTGAATCTAATGTCAGGTTCTCTTTAAACTATGTCTCTGTTTTTGCAGTCAGCTGACTGAGCTGTCATAGACGTGGAGACACAGTATCGATAACAGGAAGATTTGGGAAGGCTGTTGACATCTTTAAATAAACGTTGTTGGAGTTTATATTTGATTTTCTCCTTAATATGCAGTAGTTCCTTCATTTTTTTCTAGTATAACTTTCAACTAAAAGCACAGTTTCACAATTTTTTCACAGTTTTAGCTAAATCCAAATCTGTCCACTTCAGTGTGTACACTTGAACCTGTGACATCAACCAGCTGCACCAACCTCAGTGCTGTGAGCTGTGGCTCGGCCGGCGGGGTCCTTTGCCTCATTCTCTCCATCCAAAATAATCTTCTGGTATGACAACAGAACAAGAGGAGGAAGAAGAAAAGAGCTGGGGTCCATATCAAAGGACCGAGGCGACACAAAGAATAGGGCCAGATGCGAGCCAGTTGTTTCGCCACATTCGTTAGCTTTGAATGAAATGGCCCGCAAAGGAAACGGTACACTTATGAATATGCATGCCGAGCACTACTTATGCAGGCCCTGCCGAATAGGATTACTATTATTATTAAGAGTGTGCAGAATTGAATTGTCTCAAGGTGTGATATCGAGCAGCGCCATCGGTTTTTGTCAGGTGGCTCCAGATGCAGCTACAGAGGAGACAATGACACAACGCACGGTCTCATCTGCGTATGTTTTTTGTGTCACAATTAAATGGCTTTTTGTGATACAACTATGGGTGATCAGAAGATGTGTCACCCTTTAAACTGACAGTTTAATTATCATTATTCTTTTGAATATTTTATCAGAGGTTTAGCAAATTTTAGAGAGAAACCTGGGGAATAGTTTTGAAACCTTTAAGTGAAAGGAGCTCCAGTTATTAGTTTTTTAACAGGCATGTGTTACAAAGAAACTTTGAGTAACAGTTCCATAGATTTGTCTATGAGATGAGCTACAGGTGTCAGCAAACCACTGTCTGTTTTGGTTGGTGCTTCTTTCACTCTTTCCGGATCTTCTTAAACATGAATGTTGACTTCTATGTCAATACCTGGGTTTTATTGTCAATGCTGCTGAAACAGGTTTTGTAGAATCCAGATCCAGACAGATCCAAATTTGAGCCCATCTGTATTCTTCAGTATCCAAACTATAGGAACTACTGAGTACTGGGCCACACCTCTTCGTCTTTGAATTTAAGGGGGTGTTTCAGTCCTTTTCCACATGAAATCAAGCACCCAGGCTTGCAGTCTACATTCGCAAACCTGTGTGAAAGAACAGGTCGTTCTAAAGAGCTCACTGAATCCAAGTGTGGTGTTGTAACAGGATGCCGTTGTCAGTTTGTGAAATTTCTTCCTTCCTAGATATTTCACCATCAACTATAAGCGGTATTATTGCAAAGTGAAAGCATTTAGGAACAAGAGCAACAAAGGCATGAAGTGTGTTAGAAGGCAGGAGAGAGAAGCAAAGGCAGGAATGTGGACCTGAGACTAAGGGATCAGCTGTGGAGATCCCTGGAGGGAGCAGCAGAAAGGAAAGAGTAGATTTTTCATGCATTACTGTGAGGTTGCTTAAAAAAAAAACCTAGGAAAAAATCACAACAATCACAAACTGTATTAACAAACAGTTTACCTGCATCTGATGTTTGGCAGCTAGATTGTTCCAAGCAACATGAAGAACTTGCCACAGGTCTTTTGTGGACTTCAGGCTTTCACTCCTTTTTACAGGACACTGTCTTCTTGTTCTAAATGATTCTGGCTCAATTTAGCTTTTCTGTCATGCTCATTGATGCTAAATGAATTTGGGACCAATCAGAGGTTTCGCTGACAAGACTGGAGGATGAACTGAAAAAAAACCTAAACTGAACTAAACATCTTAAGTGCGTTCAATCTTTTATGCAGTACTGCTCCCAAAAAACCTTTACATAGAGTGTACTTAGTTTTTTAAATCAGCTGTCCGGTAATGGACACATTTCTCTTAATGTACTTTTTCAGCTGGACTAAAATATAATTCTTTATATAACAGTATTGACACAATGAGCTTGTTTTGAAAGCGAGAAAAAAAAATAACAGAATAATTTAGGTAAATTATCTCTCTGATGTGGCTTAATCAAAACAAACAGCTTGCTGCCAATTTCTAATGGGCCATCTTTCATCTGAATGGACACAAAGACTTGAAACCCACGTCTTATTGAGCAGTCCCATTGGAAATTCACAGATTTGGCCAAATTTTGAAGACGAAACATAAAACCTGCCAACAGGCCCTTCAGATATCTATGCACCCACTGGCATACGCTGCCAATTATCCTGATCTCAAAAGCGCTAATGGAATCTTGAGCGGTAATAAAAGTAAATAATTAAATTAAAGGAGCTCTTGTATCATTGTTTGCTGTATTCAGGCCCATTAGAACCTCCAGTATTCTCATGGTAATGTAATGTTTTGGTTTTTTGTGCCCGCGTAATGAATTCTGTGTTTTTCCTCCAAACAGTGTTGTTCAGACATTTGTGTAGGTGCTGGCAGAGAAACAAAGACGTACATTAGGACCCATTGTGCCCTGTGATTATTAAAGTAAACAGAAATACTGAAGAGGTATCATACACAGCTGCAAACACTTGAGCCTGTGATTGTGAAGTGGGAGAAAGGGCCAAGCAACCCTCAAGACTTTGTCAGAGATGATCCCATTATTTGGAGCTTCTCAAGAGCTGAGCGGCAGGCTGGCTAATGAGGCTTTGAAGATCCATCGCTGGCACACAACTCACATACGGCAGAGAATTCGGGGAGCGAAACAGAATCTGGCACGAGATAAAATGTTTTTGCCAAGATCGGCCGCAAAGACGTCCATTGCCTCGGCGCTCAGCTTTTATTTTGCCGGCATTGCTTTTCCAAGACCTTTTAAAAAGAGACAAAGACTTCCCAGGAGATGAATGTGAATGTGTAATGTAAAAAGACAGGTTTTTTTTGAAAGATCAGGAGTAAAGTTAGGATAATACTTATGAAAATAAAATATCTGCCAAGAGAACAGGAAGAAGAGATTTTTAAAACGAGTAAAAATATCTAACACAATATCTAATATACAACATTTGGCTAGATACCAAGATTTATTTATTTTTCTCAATCCGTAGGAAAATGTGTCTAAATTCACTAGACTTCTTCAGCTCAAGAAAAAAAATAGCAAGAGGAGAATAGAGCACCTATGTATGAACATGAAGAAGAAAAGTGTGAGACAAGTTTCAGTACATATAAATCAAGAGATTTAATGTTTGAAATTGTTTCTTTAAATAAGTAGAAGCATTTCATATATGAGAGCGGACAATGAAAATGAATGTTCCAGCATTAAAACCTGCAAATTGTGCACTTTGAACTTTACTTCGAACATATTTTTCATAAAGTAACAAATTCTGTGTATCTATGTAAAAAAGCATGAGGTTTTTGTTATGTAAAGTTTCTGCTAAACAAAAATGAAATGTTCGTTTGTTTTACTAAAATCTGATAACAGTTGGATCAGAGCATGTAACCTTGACAACAGTGAGCGAGGCAAGTTTATACTAGATCGCTATATACAACACAGGACAGGCAGGAATATGATTAAACCAAGTCAAACAGAGTTGATGTGGACAGCATAGCACTGCTGTACACACAAGTTCCATACAAAGACCTGGTTTCCTGGTTACTGACTCATTTTCCCCAGGCTGCTGCCGGTTACAGTGTCTAACCAAAGCAATCTGTGAAACCTGTGTTAACATCAAACATCTTGAACTAATCTGAATTATCCCTGTTCGGCCCCGCTGTGGAAAAAGTGGCTCAAGAGCACTAATTAACAAGCGGGGGGAAAAGTTATGCAAGCAGCTGCTGTCTGGAAAAGCCATTCTGTTTTATGATTATACAACTGTGATGAGAGTAAAGTGAGTTTGCATCTTTCGACAGGCTTATGCGGAGTTGAAGCCAGAGTTTTGTCTTGTTTTTGGAGTTACTTCATTTGAATTCAAATGTCGGAAAAGAAATACTGATCAAAGTAGCAAACTTTTAGTTTCATCAATTTAGGCAACTTGACAGATACTTTACAGGTAATGACATGCATTTAAGTGCAATGAGTATTGGAACACAACCCTGGTACACCCCTGTAGTATCAACACTTATAAAAAACAATAATTGTACAGGCTATTTTGTGCGTTTTCTGTGATGTGGAGTTCATTTTTATGGAGCTGAGTATCTTTAAATAAGAATTTAGTGGCGGAAACGTCACATTCCCAGGAGCAGGACTCTTGGATCTTCCACCACCGCTTTGATCTTGCGTAAAAAGGTGACGGCTTCTCTGCCGTCAATGAGTCTGTGATCGTACGTCAATGCCACGTACATCATGGGCCGGATCTCAACCTGCCAAAGCAGACAGTAGTTAGTAGTCTTAAAAATATTATATATGAAAAACTGTATACTGATCTGATTCTAGGATTATAATTTAAAGAAAGAAGATCTCTGTATTTCATCAGTGCACACAATTCTCACCTTGCCATTGACGGCCACAGGTCTGTCAAAGATGCCATGCATGCCCAGTATGGCAGACTGCGGGGGGTTAATGATGGGTGTGCCAAACAAGGAGCCAAACACGCCACCGTTGCTGATGGTGAAAGTGCCTCCGTCCATATCCTCGACAGCGAGCTCATTTTTACGAGCCTGAGGAACAAAACGCAAAGGATTTACTCATTTATTCAGGGGTGCACAACAACGTCCAGAAACAACAAATATCTGAAAGACTGCTTTTCCCAGTGAGATGAAATGGTTCAAAACCAAATAATTCTAGGACGTCTGTGCTGTCTCATCATTTACCTTTTCTCCCAGAGCATTAATGGCTTTCTCAATGTCAGCGAAGTTCATGGTCTCAACATTCCGGATCACAGGTACAACAAGCCCCTAAAAGTCAAACCTGGTTAATGATGTCTGATCCATGTTACCTGGAGCAAAAATTGAAGGAGTCAAGCGATCTAACAGCAGTTTACAGAGACTCAAATCTCATACCTTTGGAGTGGCCACGGCAACACTAATATCTACATAATCTCTGTAGACGATCTCTTTGGTTGTGTCATCAATAACTGCAAAAGCATTTTGTAAAATAACAAAAAGAAGTTTGAATCAGTAAAGTTGGCTGCTTGAGCTCTGCCTGTGAGAGTGGAGATGTTTGTGTGTTCTTACCAGCGTTGACGGCGGGTTGGTCGATCAGAGCGTGTGCAGCAGCCTTAACAAACGCCGACATAAAACCCAGTTTGGTTTCGTGCTTCTTTAAGAAGCCGTCCTTGTGGAGTTTTCTCAGCTCGTGAATGTTGCTGAAATTTTGAACATTGGAGAAAACGATGGAAATCCAGCGCCTTAGGTACGGCTCAAGAAATCTGGACTGATGCTCACCTCATGTCTACCTCATTGAAGGTAGTCAGCATGGCGCAGGTGTTCTGAGCCTCCTTCAGCCTCTGAGCGATCCTCAGCCTCATGCGGTTCATCTTCACCTGGACACAGGAAACAACAGTCATCGTTATGCGTCTGTATTTTGAGACCAAATTATTACAGATGCTGATGCAACTGAGGAATATATGAAATGTTATGTCGACGTGTGTTACCCTGCTTTCTCCTCTCACTCCTGGAGCTGCAGGAGCTGCTGTGGGGGCTGGAGCTGCAGCAGTGGGTTTGACAGCAGAAACTAAGTAAAAACATAAAGACATATATTAATAATTTAACAAAAATCATTGATTTTTTACATAGCTCTTGTAAAACAAGGGTGTGAGAGCCAACATGAATTGATTGTAACTAGTGCTGTCAATAGATTAAAAAAAATTAACTAAAATTAACTTAACTAAAAACCATACAATTTTCTGTAATTAATCACGATTAATCGCATTTACTTGATCAATAGCCTGGTTGCAATTACATTTTTTTCAACTTTATATTTAAGCTTCTAACTGACATTTATGCAATATAATGAAGTAAATGCAGAATAAACACATGTACGCTTAAATTCAAAGAGAATTTGAATAGTTTTCTTCAGTCTTTTAGAACAGGTTCTCTCCTGTGAAATACAACTTTTTAAAAAACCTATATACTAATAGGTAAGTATACACTAATATACAATATATATTAGTGCTGTCAAACAATTAAGATGTTTAATCTGATTCATCACAGGGTTACTGTATATTAATTTGATTAATCACGATTAAATATCATTCATTTTTATTCTATATTAATCGCATTTCATTTTGCATGAGCAAACAGACTCGAAAAAAAGGTAAAATATATGCACTTAACATGTTTATTGAACATCTTACACATTCATGTTAACAAAAAACTCTGTAAACGTTTATCCGCTCTCTCTCTGTCAGTCTTGGGGAGGCACTTCAAGTCCTTGAAACGAGGAACCAAAGCTATGTAAAGTGCGTGTTCTCAACAATATTAATAGGTCTACATTTTGTTGCAATCCACTTGACAATTGTGTCAGTCAATATGTCCGAGGTAGACTTACTGCGTGAGTGGTTTGTCGCAAGCTGGGTGACGCGTTACAAGCCCAATGTGCGTTTGTCATCTTCCGTATTGAGTTGATTGGTTCAGCTGCCCGTCACTACCAGATCAACTGCCCATTTGCGCATGTACGAAGGTAACTCTACTTGGACAAACTGCCCCAAATGCGTTGACAGAAACATTTCAGGGACTTTGAGTCATTCTGGACTCCAGATGCGTTAATTGCGTTAAAAATTTTAATCGTGTTGACCGTGATGACGGATTATTTTGCGTTAACGCGTTAATTTTGACAGCACTAATTGTAACCTAAAAAGATGCAGAGGTACACATGAGTACACAGTCAGCAACTACATAAAAACTACACACCAGGCTTGGGTTGGGCGGGCTGTGGTGGTGGTGCTGGAGGAGTGGCAGCTGGGGCTGCAGGTGGAGGAGAGGTTTCGGCTGCTGGAGGTGGTGCATCTGTAGCTTGGGAGGGGGCAGCTTTGGCAGCAACAGCTGAGAAGAAAGAAGTAGAGAAGGACAAGTACAGTATAGGTTGCAATGATTGCCATATTTTGCTTTCCATTTTCATAATTTTACATTAAAAATCTGATATTTTTCATCTATAGGACATTTACAGCAGAATTTTTGACACCCGTGTTTCTAAACACCAAATAGATCTAATGTTACATGTTTTGTCTTTGATTTTTCCCATGTATTGTAAACTGGGCTCAAGTTACTGAAAATAAACAGGCAAACCTCCTTTCCGGAGTTTAAAGAGAGGCGTTCCTCCTTCTACCTTCCCTCCATCAGGCACCAGTAACTCCTCGATGACACCGGCTGCAGGAGCGGGGACTTGCACCGAGGTCTGGAAGCACAAGACAAAGAAATCTGTCATAATTTGAACAACACCCCCACCCTCCAAAAATAGACCATCTCACGTTTCCTCTGTCATACCTTGTCAGTCTCGATTTCACAAACCACTTCATCCTCTGACACGGAGTCGCCCACAGCTGAAAATGAATCGATAAAAACAATCAATCCGAAAGCATGCACGCATGTGTTGAACATTTACCACCAATATTCGGCTTATTCTCACGGTCAGTTATTTGTGGCATATTTATACACACCAACCTTTCTCCCACCTCACATCCCCCTCTGTAACCGATTCTGCAAATGCAGGAGTTTTGACTGTGACCACTTCATCCCCTGTGGAAAAAAAAGTCAGTTAAATGCAGAACAGATACAAAGCATGATGCTAACATTGGTTAAAGACATAGATTTGATACATACTGTGATGAGCAGATGTCTTAAAGTATCTTATTTGGTAGATATTGGCTGATGATGGAAAATCACATCTAAATGTCAAGAAGAAGGGATTTAACTTTTGATTGGGAAAAAACAAAAAAATACATAGATAAAAAAAAATGTATTTAGGGATTCAGTTTGTGGTATTATTTATCACCCAGCTGATCTGTTTTTGATTAGGTCTAGTTCACATTAGGTGTTAAATGACGGCGTTAAAAAACACATGCAGCACTGTCACACTTAAAGATCAAATATTTCGATTCATTCTGTACAGTGGACGACATTTTTGTGGACATGCCGGGAATGGGAGTGCGTTCACAGAGAGACAAACTTACGGCTGAGGTTTCCTGTAAACGATCTGGCTGCAGATGGTGTGGCCTTGAGGGGAACAAACAAAAGACAAGGAAAGAAAATCAGCACAAACTGCCGCCGCTTTTCCTCATGCTCTAACATAAGATATGAGTGGAGCTTTCTGAAAGCTGCAGTTAACCACTTGTGGGCTCCTCAGGCATCTTCGCCATTCAGCCAGCATTACTCATCCTGCTTCAGACGACCCGCTAATAGAGCATGGTTATTCATGAGAGACCGGATAAAAAGAGCAGCCCGAAATCCAGGCTCTAAAATCCACCTAAACGCTCTGTCCACTGATAAGCGTGCTTACCTGATGCGCTCTGTCGGACCAGCACATCATTGAGCTGTAAAGATATGAAAAAAAGAATTTGATTAATTAGAGCAGCTGCAACTAAGAATTATTTTTATCCTCTAATAAACTGCAGACTGTTTGGATTCATTTCGATTGAAATTTCTTTTTTTACAGAGGCTGTGTTTTGTTTTTTTGATCCGAAGATATAACTTCGCAGTTATCCACCCACTCACTGACCCATCCATCAACTTATCCAATTAAGGGTGTATAGAAAATTAAAATCTTGCTTCATTTCAAGTGAATTACTTGATCAGGTGTTGCTATTCTACAATATGTTAACCGGAAACCTGTAGGAGAAAATTCAGTTGTCTCACACACAAAATATTCTGTAAATTCTATAGGTAGGAACCACCTTTTCACAAGGTGAATCAAATGGACCATTACGGCAAGGCTGGGATGGTCCATTTGGTAAAGTAAATCCGTTGGGCATCTTTCTTCGCCTTTAGACAATAATTCTGATGGCAAAAGAACCAAACGGGAAAGGTTAAAAAAAAAAAAGGAATCACCTTTTACCTTTTATTTAAATGAAATATCGATATTTGGTCTCTCTGTATCGATACAATATTGCCAATGCAAAATATCAGGATACTGCGCTGTACTGATTGATCCTCTTTCATTCTGATGATTCTACATTTCTGCTCTCTCTTTTCGCTTTTCCTCAGTGGAAAATAAACAGTCTAAAAATCCTTCATACTTTTAACATTCAACCATAGCCGCAAGATTTTTCCAATGCTGACAACACAGGCTTCCGTAAGGCCACTCCGCTGCTGCCTGATATGAGTCGTCTGTGTATTTTAGAGGAGAGGTCTGTCTAGTTATGACTGCTTTTACAGTAATGTTTGTCTGGCGGAGTCACTTGTGCCCCAGAGCTAAACTTGCTTACTCTGGGCTTGCCGGAGCAGGGTGGAGTTGTCAGAAATGGATGAGATAATTCAAAGTACTCGGAAGCATGTGCAGGCACGCAGCCAAGTGTTAACAGCTTAAAAAAAAAAACAACCGGCTCATCCTGTGTGACCGCTTTCAGTGTGTCCCCAAGTGTTTTTCCAGTAAAAATAATATATGGAATTAAAAAACATTTATCTTTTTACACACCCGGCTTAAATGACTGCAAACTTTTCCAGATGTTACCTGATGGACGTGCATGTGAGAACACAAATGTCACGCCTGTCCGATCAGACATTAAGTGGATGTCCCGTTTTCTGCCTCCTGCACGCCCTATCCCGGCAGCACCACACCTAAACCAAATGAAGCCGTGGGAACATGGCTCGAGTGGACTGTTTTCCATCTGAGCTAGTTATGAGAAAGAGAAACTTTGAAGACTGTTGTAACTGGATTCTCCACACATCTGTGCAACATCTGAGTTGTACGCATGAAAACAAATTAATATTTGTTTTTGTTATGTTACAGATTTTATGCAACCGGCACTAGAAGTACACCAGCTTGTTTTGTCTTTTCCTGCTCTTGAACCACCTCACTAATGAAATTTGAAGGTACAGTCAGTTTTTTTAGGTTATTAAATGGTAAAATCTTGTACTCATAAATATACATTTACAAGTGTGTAATTACGTCTTCCAAGAAACTAATCCCTTGTCATAAATGTAGAATGCCCACAGTGGACGAGATGGATGTCACTGTTCCACCTTATAGTGTTTTATATACATGGCTAGAGGCTAGCGACATACATAGTAAACTGATTTGTACACCATAGTACAAAAACAGAATTCAGTTGACTACAATCTGCAATCTACTGACATCTAGTGTTGAAATTTTCCACACTGTACCTTTAACTATAACTTAGACTGACTAATTAAAACAACAATTCATCAGAGCCCTACTTGTAAATGTGGGATGTACCGGTTGTGAAATTCTGGCCTGACATGTATTTTTAAATTAATCATTTGGCAATTTTTTTGTTTGTTTGTTTGTTTTGTTTATTCTGTTCCTGTATTTATTACCTCATGAACTAAACTGCCCTAATGTCATCTTTAGACACAAAAATGTTGTAACACAACAAATAAACATTTGTTAATGCCATCTGCAGGGCAACTTCTTTTCCCATAGCCCAGTATCATTTAAAAAAAAGTTAATGACAGCCTAAAAATCTGTGCATCCTATTATAATCATCCAGCTGATGTGTGTGCAGTATTAAAAAAAATAAGCATGCAGCACCACTGTGTCATCACAAAGCCACCAACATGACTTAAAGAGGAGTCCACACCTTTTTTTTTTTTTTTTGAGGCTTCAGAGAAAATGCCAGCCTTTAATCTACACTCCATCGCTTTTATCCAAGTAACTGACAACCAACACAGCTCAACCAGGAGCTGTGTTGATAGCCAAGATAACCATTATCAGCACAGCTCTGCAAACTAAACCCACTGACAACACACTCATGAGAAGTACAGTTCAACTCTGAGGAGACACTTAGTACCATCCAGCTCATATTTCAGCTCATGCATCTGCACACACTGCTGGACTTGTGAAGGAAAAGCCATGCTATCTGTTACACACACGTCTGACACGGGCTATTTCTACACACAAACATCATCCTATTTCAGACTGTGCCTCCCACATATAGCAGTGTACAGCAACTGCTGGGCTTTCAAAACTACCAAGAAACAAAACAGTTAGCGGGACAGTGAATGGGTGGGTGTGCTGGACCTCTTCACAAATTTGTGCTGCCTCTCTGTCAGTGTGCCTGCAGGTCTATCCCTAGTAACGAGGCCCAGCTTTTACGAGCTAACAAGCTAGCCATGTTGTAACTCTTCGAAGCGCTTTTAAAACACAGGCTCGTTTGGCTATTTCTTCCCAGCCTACCTGACGAGCCGCTGACAGAGAGCAGCACAGCGTCCGGTAAACACGCGGAGATCGCGATAACATAGCGTGGCCGGGGAGTGTCTGCCTGGTCCTGACAGTGGTTGAAGCGGCGGTACGGAAGCCCGGCAGAGCTCTCAGAATGGGAGGAACCACTGCGGCTGGACTGAAGGGGTCCACAGTAGCGGGCGGTGGGAGCAGACTGGATATTATTCCCACTCCAGTCATAGTTCGCCTCACCATGAACTTTAATCCTTTAAATATCGTCATTAAAATTAAATAAATTTAGCTTTTGTTATTATAACATAACGAAAATAATTTATTATCAACAGGACTGTACCATGTCTGGATACTATACTAAAGCAACTTATAATTGATAACACATCATGCAGACCACGGTGTTAGAGACATAAGAAAATAGAAACAATGAATGAATACACTCATAAAGAAGTAACAATTTATTCATTACTAGCCATTCAAAGTTTCATATATTTATTAATAATGTGGTAGGTTACTGGGACGGGATAGGCTGACATATTAGAACACACCTCCTGCTTTCTGAAGCGCTCAATGCTGTACCACTACAAATAACCGAGTCTCCTCCTCCAGGTCCCAGACCTGCACCCTTCCTCTGAGCTGTAAGACAGGTAAGTTTTATATTGTATATCGAGTACAAAGGATGCCATGTTAATGATACTTTAATATCTGTTTGTATTTTTACTTATTTAGTTTGATTTCAATTAAATAGACACATGTTTTGGAGAAAATTATAAGGTAACCTGCAACCTAAAAAGGGATATCATGTATATGTGAGAATGTCTCCACTAGCTGTACCAAGTTCTCTTTCCTGCTACTATTACTTGCATTTTATTATTCATATGTGTTTTTTCTACTTCTGTCTTTTTAACCCAACCAGAATGAATCAGAGTGTTTGGAGCAAAGCCATGTATTCCTCCAGCAACATCTGCCTGGATGGCTGTGCTGCAGAGAATCTCTCCTCTTTTCAGCCTGACCTCATGCCATCAAACTCAGATTCATCAGGTGTTTCTTTGACCTTACACAGAGAAGGCGAGAACATGAAAACACTACCAGATAGTGCTTATTATAGCAGTGTAGATGCTGGTTTGATGTATTCCAGTCAGCTGGATCTCACTTCATCTAGAGGCAGCACCAGTGGACCTTTATCCATGAGAAGACACCCGTCTCCTGCACCCACTTCTTATGGTCACCATGACTGGAACCTGAACAGAGGCCATCAAGCAAAGCGTGCGAGAGTAGAAAATATAATCAAAGGTATGACCAGCCCTCCTCATATGTACGACACAGAAGTGAAAACAAATGAGCGTGAAAAGACCGACTGCATGCACGATGACGAAAAGATCCAAGAAGCGCCTTCCCTTCAGAACCACATGGAAAGCATGGCTAAAAGCCAGGTAACAAGAAAGCAGCTGGAGAGCCAGCATCAGCACCCCAGGCAGCTCAGAACAAGGGTTACTCACCTGGATGGAGTGAGTGAAGCCCATGATCCCATCAAAACATCTGGTGATGCGTTTACAGATTTGTACAGTGAGTTTGAGAGCAGTTCGAGTCTAAAATATCAAGGATGGAAGAAGGTTAAATTGATGAACTACTTCCAATCCAAACCGACCAGAATAAGGCTGATGGCAGATGTTCTGAAGTACGAGCTGTCCAGAGTTGTCAGCAAGAGCGTCGACTCCATTTTCAAAAGCGTGCCGCTTTTACAGACATCGCCATACGAAGTGGAAAATGTAGAGACTGGTACGCCTCTTCAGCCATCGGTGAGCAGTGATGATGATAAGTTAAGACTTCCATGTTGTGGGACTCCAGAGGTGCAAACCCCAGATGTTCAAACAGAAGCTCTGTCTCTGGTTGTGCAAAAACACAAACTGGAAAGATCCAGGTTAACAGCTCACCACCGTCCAAAATCTCCAACTTTCCTCATCAATGACTCCACCCTGCAGGAATCTCAAGCATCAGAGAAGAATCACCGCACGGATCATCATCGTGCTCTCAGGAGCCTACAGGACAGATGCTCAGAAGAACACTGGAAGTCAGTCAAAGTGAGATCAAAGGTCAATTCCAGATCTGTGAGAAGCCCACAGACTCACGCTGTGTCTGCAGGTCCGGTGCTTTTGGAAAGCATCCATCTCCCTCATGTGAAGACAGAGTCTGATAGCCTGGTGAAAAGCAACCTGTACATGCTGAATGTATCCTTTCTAATTTCTTTTGTTCACCTGTGGCTTTAAGTAGCACTGAGCAGCGACAGAACACCTCCAATATATCTGAATACTGTAGCATCTCACGCAGATGTCTTTAAACTCTTTACTGTAAGTACTATAAATCTCATTTAAATACTTTCTATAAAGCACAAACATATCAATGCAATTTGGGGTTCAGTATGTTAACAAGGACACTGAGACATGTTGACTTGAGGAGCCAGGGATTGAACAACTGGCCTTCCAATCGGTAGGTGACCCGGTTTTTAATACCTCTTTTAAACACTTTGTGACTGGTTTTGTCTTAAAAGGTGCTTAAAAAAACTTTATTTACTTAGTAAATGATCTGCTGGACCTACTGATTCCCAGCCACCCCCTTTAAAGAAAAAGGCAATAAACCAACCCATTGTGGAATAAACATTTTCATCCCTTGAGGTATTGGCTATAAATGAATCAGTTTTGAAGAGAAAATATCTTGTTTTTGCGTGTTTCGTCCTTAACAATGGTGAATTATAGGAGGGTCTGACCACAAACCATCTGAAGAAAGCAAAGCTTATGTTTTTCTACACTCGCTACCCGAGTTCACTTGTGCTGAAGATGTGTTTCCACGATGTACAGGTGAGAGACGGCTTGCAAGTTGGATTCTTGCACGTGTCATGTTATCGTTCTTCTCACAGAATAGAAAACATGTTACGTGTGGTGAATTTACAGATGTATACAATTTCATTTATTTTGCATTTGAGAAACAGCGATGCTGCTTTCCATTTTGGGAGAAAACATACAAAGTCCTCTGTAACCTCTGGGTTTATTATTACATCTTTGTCAGCATCATAATCCACAAACCAAAGACGACATCATATAAGTGTGTTTAAAAAAAAACAGAACACAGTTAAATAGTTTCATGGGTCATTTTATTTGCTTCACATATTGTACTGTGCACTGTAAAAAATACAAATCAGAAAACAACATCGTTCATCATCACATTTGACAAGCTCACTCACCTTTCTTTCCTCCTCAGTTCACGCGCTCTATCACCTCTCAGCTCATCAAGTGGTTCAGTAACTTCAGGGAGTTTTACTACATCCAGATGGAGAAGTTTGCTCGACACGCTCTCATCGAAGGAGTGGCAGACGTGAGGGGTCTGACTGTGGGGAGAGAATCAGAACTTTTCAGAGCTCTCAACAGGCACTACAACAAAGCCAGCGACTTCCAGGTGAGGAACAACTGAGGACTTGTTTTACTTAATTTATGGTCTCATTTTTGACCATGTATCATCCTTGTTTTAGAACCACTGTATCTGCAGCTCCTCTTTTTTATGTCGCTGGTATAGGTTTCAGAAAAAGTAATAAAGGAATACAGCTTACCAAGATTCATTACATTATTATGACTACTAATAATATTCTGTAGATGTTATGTAATAAAGCTGTAGAAACATACATTAGTAGCTGTCTATTATTATAACAGCACAGGCATTAGGGTATCATTTATGTTTCATTCTTTTTTTTAACCCCTTAAAGCCTAGTGTTTCATATTTAATGCATGAGGTTTTTTTATCCGCTGAAAATACAAAATAAGAAGCCTTTCTAAGCATTAAATTGGAAAATAAATAAAAATATTTAAAAAAAAAATTAAAACTCATATACGCAAATTAATATTTAATTCAATTTAAAAAAGTAAATAATAGATTCTTTAAATACCCCAGTTTTGTAAAAACAAAAACAAAAACAAAAAAAAACATTTTCTGGCAATTATTTAATCATTCAGGCTTCGAAGGGTTGAGTCAAATGTTTATTTAGCCTTTCCAAAATGTGAACTGGACCTGAAAATGTTACAAATCATGTGAAACTGCAGCAAATACGCAATAATTAGAAACAAAAAAAACAAAAAACAAAACAAGAAGCGTGTTTCAAAATAAGAAGTTTCTCTACAGTCTGATTTAACCCCCATGTGGAGAGGTCTTTTTCACCTATGTATAGTACAAATATAGCGGTTTTTCCTTTATTGAACAGTTGACTGCAGTGAATGAAACAGGATAAGAAAGTAAGATGTTAAGCATTATGTTTCACCCAGTTAACGTTAAGTTTGCAAAACTGTAAACAACCTATTAATTTGTAACTACTGATGAAGAGAAAGCAGAAATTGACCTATTCTGATCTTATGGTTTCTCTCAGATGGTCACGATGATTTTTTTTTCTAATTCATAATGTGTCCATGTTGAGCTGTTAATGCAGAGAGATCATAAAAGGTCAAATGACACAAATTATTTCATAGAGTTCATTTAAAAGAAAGGTTTAATATGTTATATAGATGTGAGTGTTGCACTTCGATGAAACAGCTGTGACAAGCTTTACTGAAGAAAAAAATAAGTCAGGGCACTTAGTATTATGTTAAATGAAGATCTGCTTTGAAAATGCAGATTGATTAATACAGAGTAAATGTCATCAGTGTGAACAGAGCTGATCAGTACAATGGACTAAAATGTCCTGATGATGACTCTGTTTGTACTGAGAAGCTTAAATCACTGGTAATTAAACAGCAGATTCTAGTCATTTATATGTGGTCAGTATGACTTAAACCATTAAGAACAGTGATGACTTTTAATGAAGCACATTATTTCCCACTTGTACAAATAAAAATAACCATAAAATTATTTTTCTTTATTATCCAACTTTTAAATCAAAACACATTTCTGTGTAGATCTTAAAGGTTGAGACAATTTTAACATGATTTGACAGAACTCAGAATCGGCCTAATAAAATCTAAACCTTCATGTGATTACCAGAGTTGTTAGGCTTAGTGTAATTGTTTGAAAATGTTTAGTTATATTAATTGTTTCAATGTTACCAAACAAACAGATACTAAAAACTAAGAACTTTCCTCTATATTTTTTATTCATTAGTTTTCCAGGATCTGAAATTGTTATTTTTTTTTTTTTCAAAAGTCTAGTTTTTTAGTTAACTAAAACATTTTTCATAACTAGCTCTAGTTTTTATTTTTGTTTTATGTAACTATAATTAACTTGGTGATGACCGTAACTTATAACTTCTCTGCAAAGACAGCGCACTCAAAAGCAAGTCAAAGCTTTAACACGAGTATTCCTCTAATTTCCAAATGAGTAACAGAGAAATTAAACCTATAAATTGTGCTTTGAGTGGGAGAAGACAAAGACAGCAAGGCAAACATAAGAGGAGCTACATGTATGTCAAACAGATTGGTTAATAAAAGGACAAAAAAATGATCCAAGGTTCTTCATTAGACATACTTGTGCTAGCTGTGCAACTGGACTGAGTAAACCTGTAAAACGAATAACTGCCATTTGAATAGGAAGTAAAGATTTTTTTTTTAACGCACAATGAAATTTTGTATAATTTAGCATAGTCCATATATGGTAAACACTTATTTCACAGCAAGTATTGCAATTCCATTTCACATATTAGTGTCAGCTGTTAGTGACAAAAACAAAAACTGTTGTTATACATATGTCCTAATGCCTGTTCATTAAATCCACCAATTGAGTGTTGTTGCTAATAAATACATTTCTTCTGTGACGATAAGACTTTAAACTTTGGACATCCTCTTGGCAGCAAAAATATATTCTCATGAGTTTGTGCAAAATAAGATTTTAATCTTTGTGCATATGTTTTAAATGTTAAAAAATATCCATACCAAACCCCACTGTTATTATAATTACTTATATTCTCGCTGTAGTCATTTGAAATTTCACCAGATTTAACAATTGCACTTCAGCATGAGTATCTTTAAATAACATAACATTGCTTATCACGTCCATTTTGGAAAATTTGTGTATGAACTTTCATTTTGTTACATGACGGTAGTTAAAAAACACTTAAAGGTTCACATTTCAAAATAAGAAAAGCTGATTACAGCACAGGTAGTTGTATACTCATTGGTTCAGTTTCCCAAACATGGATTAATCCTGATCCCAGACCACAAACCTTAGTTTGGGATCAAGGCTGAATCAGTGTCAGGGAAACCTGCTAAAATAATATTTGTTTTCGATCATTTCACTTCCTTTAATTTTGTTCTCAGTCTCTGTGCTAAGACCTGAATTGTTACTTACCTGAATTTGCTCGGTTAGAGTCGCATCTAAAATATAGTGCCATATACAAGTCACACTATCTGTCGAAGACAGACGGAACAGAATGGCAGCAAAGGACGGATATTCCCTCTCTCCCCCTTTTAAGAAATTCTTGTGTGGATTCACAGGTGCCCGAGAGATTCCTGGAAGTTGCTGAGATTACACTGAGAGAGTTTTACGTTGCCATTTCAATGGGCAAAGATCGTGATCCATCCTGGAAGAAGGCAATCTACAAGGTGATCTGTAAACTGGACACTGATGTACCAGCTGAATTCAAAAGTCATCACTCTGGATAAGAACCAGGAGACATCATGTGCCACAGTGACCGGTCACAATGTGGACTTACTCATTTCTTCATGGGAAAACATTTTTTTGTTTTTAATTTAATAATAATAATTAAAAAAGATTGGTCATCTGAAAAGTAATGTAGATTCTGCCATACAGAAGGCAGTGGGGTGTATATATATCTACTGTCAACCATTTTTGTTTCATCATTGGCTGGATAGATGCATGTATTTTGCTACATTATATAGCAACAATACATATTTTACATGATTAAAAACATTTTATTGTTGACAAGACGAGTCACAGATCACACTTTGTTTTCTGTAAACAGCACAAAAAAAATTCCAAACCAGGAATTTAAAAAAATCTTTAATATTGATGGAACAGAACTTATTACTGTACATACAAACAAAATGACAAAAGTATATCGAATGCAAACTATTTAAATTCTAGAATTACAATGTCAGTGAACCAGTTAAAAAAGTATTAATATAAAGGAATAGTTTCTTGCTTTGTTCCATACTTACCACCTGGATCCATCCACTCATTTACCACATGGCACACTTCAACCGATGGTCCAAAGCCAATTTAATCCTTCATCAGAAGTGATTTGTCCATTTGTAATTGTCGATCCTTGTTGTGTCTTTCAGTTACCCCAGTAACAATGTCGGTAATCCAGATTAAATTTATTGTAAAAAAAAAAAAAAAAATCCTGATGTGCTTGATTTCAACAACAAACAGGGGCCAAAAAACCAAAATAGTTTGGGAAACTATACATTTCACACTAAGAAGCCATTTCACTAGGTACAACTGTTCAACTGCTTATTAATGCAAGTATCTAATCAGCTAATTGCCATGTAGAAATGGTCAAACCTGCTGAAGTAAAAAAAAGTGAGTGGGAAAAAGTTGATTAAAGGGACTTTAAATGTGGCATGTTTTTTGATGCTAATTGGGCTGGTCTGAGTATTACAGAAACTGCTGATCTGCTGCGGTTTTTACACATAACCGTCACTAGGGTTTATGAAGTAACAACAAATAACCATGTGTCAAAACCAAGGAATGCAAAAGAACATCACAGAGCACACAACACTTTGAACCTTGAAGCAGAATGGCTACAGCAGCAGAAGACCACATTGGGTTGCACTTCTTAAAGTCAACAAAAGGAAACTGATGCTACATAGGCTCACCAAAATTGGACAGGAGAAGACTGGAAAAACCTTGCCTGGTCCAATGAGCCTTGACTTCTGGTGCGACATTGGGATGGTAGAGTCAGAAGTTGGAGCTTGACAACTTGTTTTCCATTACAACAGAGTACCATCTAATGTGCGTAGGGTCATTATATGAATGCGGTTGAACGCCATTTGTATGCAACACGGAACGCCACAACAAAGGTGGACGTCGAGACAATGGTATACCTGCAGTCAGTCTGTGGCTTTTCGTTAGACTCTGAGTGTTGTTTCTGTGTAGCCATTTCCATCATTGCTGGATTTCAAAAATGGTGGGTTTGATTTTCGTGAAGGAGTTGCTCTCATGACTTATCAAGTGACGTCCCTGACTAGCCAATCAGTGGCATGCAGTCTGTTGATGTCACATTTTCAGATCGCTTTGAACCCCGGTCGAGTAGGTACTAAAAAAGTACCTGGTACCAGGTACTAAGACCTAATGGCAAACCCTAAAAAAAAAAAAAAAAATGTCGAGTTGATCTGAGTAGATCCTAATGGAAAAGGGCTATTAGAACTAAATGAGCATTGTTCATATGCCAGACATACTGTTACTGACCTTGTCCTTCCCTTTATGACCACAGTGTACCCATTGTGTGGTGGTGGCTAATGCACCATGTAAACAGCTCATAGCATCTCACACTGGTTATGGAACATGACACGTTTACTATACTAAAATGACCTCCACATTCACCAGATCTCAATCAAATAGAGCACCTTCAGAATGTGGTAGAATGGGAGATTCCACTATGGATGTGCAGCTGAAAAATTGTGCATTAACTGAAGGCAAAAGGAAGCCCAACCCAGTACTAGTAACAGGGATGATGTGGCCAGTGAGGGCATAGTAATCAAAATGTGGTACAGGTAACATCTTATTTTGACTTTGAGAGCATAAAAATAATATTAGAATTTTTTTGTTTTGTTTTTCTAATAATTAAAAAAAATAAACAAAAACAAAACAAAAACTAGTAGCAGAAAACTTTTTGAAACGGGTGGTTTAATCATCTGAACGGCCAGTGTTCCCAGTATTTTTGTGCATGTAGTCTCATTGACTATTTCATTTAAACCTATGACATCTAAGAACCCCAAACCCAGAGCGGACTGATTTTTCCCTTACAAAATGTTCTTCCATATTTTGACAATTTGATGCACTGTAAGCCATTTCAACAGATGCTGCCCACAGTCCAATTTCAAACTAATCATCAGCTCTTTCTAAAGATGTTGTGAAGGGACTGGGTAAAGCAATCCAAAGTGTTAAAGCTTTTTATGTGAGAAAATGCCATGTGAAAATCAAAGTAGGTCAAATGATCTACATGGTAATTTCTAAAAAAACACAATTTTATACAAAATATGTAGATCATAAAACCCACCCGATAAATTCAGTAAGACTCAGAAAGTTTAGATTGTGTTTTTTATTGTCTTTTTTAAAACTATGGATGGACCAAGAAACAGTGCTACAGGTATACAGTACATGAATTAGGAAGAGTATAAAACAGCAAAAAAACCAAACATAAGAATAATGATAGGATGCAAGACTAGACGTAGCAGAGAATTATAAACTACATATTGATTTGATTTATATCCAGAGAAATAAAAGCCTCTAATATCTGTAATAATGAATGTAATAAGAAACATATAACAGCTGGTGAAATCACCCTGATGAAAATTTCATCGCCAGTAAGCTTCAGCAGTTTTCACATTCTGGACACCTGCAGAAAGAAAAGCAAGATATTGGTCATTTCACGGTTAAATTTCACTCAAGTTTATTTGTTTTATGTGACAATTAGGACTGCATTAATACAGTGAAATTTCATGTATTTTAAGGCATTCTGTTAACTACTGTTAAATACAGAAGATAATACTGTTACCTGCATTCTCATATAAGTCATTCTTAATCTGTATGCTCCCAATCAAACTCAATAAGATTACTTTGGAAATGGTAAGACGAGTCTTTTTCAGGAAAATGGCTGGCTGATTGACCAAATGTTTCTCTCATTATATTTTCCAGTATTACTGATACAAAAGAAGTTCCCTCAAACTTCTTATTTGAATCATTAAAAATTCTGATTAAAATATTTTAAATTGTAGAATATTATGACTTAACAGCCACAAACATCATCTACAATTGTTCTAACAACCTGAACAATATGAATAGGAAAAATACGAACCTTTCATTGAAACCAAAAAAAGTGTAAGATTATCTTCTTAGAAATACTTGGTACGGTTGAGAGCTCTTTGCGCCAGCTGGCCACTCTCGTCTGTTATTTTCTCCCAGTCCGTTTGACCCACCACGAAACCGATAGCACGCTTTCGATCCGCATCCTTTTGCTCTTCAAGATCAGCCCATCGAACCTTTGGGGGGGGGAGGAACAAAAACAAAAAAACAAAACAAAAAAAAAAACAAACAAAAAAAAAAAAACAGGGAGAAAACCAGGGTATCATGTTATGAACAAGAAATGGGTAAATGATTTCAGATAATTCAGTAATATCTTTTAACATTCAGTATCATAGAAACTACTAGGGACACAACAACTGTGAAATAAATGCTAAAAATAACAATTTAGATTTCTATTATATATTTTTTTAATTTTTAGTGAACTGTCATTCACTGTTTAAATGTATGTTTAAACATTTAGCCAGCTCACACCTGACATAAATATACATATCAGTCTCTGACATTGATAAAGGTCATATTTGCTGATTAGCTAGCTGTTGTATCAGTACATTCTTAGAAATGGTCAGGAAAAACCAACCCTGAACTTTTGTTTTTTCTCACTAACAAACAAATGCACTCATAGATGGTCAGGTCAAATTTTACCCTCTTCTTTCCAGGTTCGGACATGCGTGTGGCATAGTCATCTGGCAGCTGTAGGTAGTCTTCGAGGCCTGCCATATGTTCGCCTTCACGCTTCCTCTTCCCGCCACTCCCCAGACCGTCCAACTTGTCTGTTTAAATTGAAGATTACCGTTCAGTTTACCTCTACTCTCCCATAAAAACAACATAAAACCTCAACAAGGTATCACTCATTTATCAAAAGAAAAAAAAAAAAAAAGTATGAGACAACTACTAATATTTGTTTTATCATTGCTCCATAAAAAGATGATCCAGGACCTGAGCTTTTTTATTCAAAGAATTAGTCTATAATGTGTCTTTTTAACTTAAAGAGAAATGACGTCTTTATTTAAAATGTAACCTTTTTTATTTTTTTAAATTTACAATCACAACGGAAACAACTTAAGGCGCTTTCCTAGTGTTCTTACAGAAACAGCAGCCCATATCTCATTCAGTAACTGACTGTTTCCTGTTGACATGCTACCAACATAAATAGCGGTTTGTACTAGATCTGATCAGCCTGGAGGTACTGTGCTGTTATTGATTATAACACCATAAGCCTCATCTAACAAAACGCCTGCCCAACTAAATGAAGAACAGCTGTACAAGTCCTATGAAACAATTGTTCTCTCTCTACAAGCATAATTCATAAACTGGTTTATGGTTGACAGTGTACTCTAATGTACTAACAAGCAAAAGATCCCCGGTTCAATGCTGGGAGGAGACAAATCCCTTTGGGGGATTAAACAAATTAAACATTAGGTAGCTACTAACTGTGGCTACCCCTCATCAATAAAGGAGCAGCCAAAAGAAGCTTTGACTCAAACTTTTTCTGAATAAATCCCTTCAGAGCACGAAAACTGTACGTTCCTAAAGAATTATAGGTAGATATGAAGCTAAAACACCCTTAAACCCCCCCCCAAACGATTGTTAAATATTTTTTTATTTGCAGTATCCCCTATATGCAGTTTTAATAATTATGAGGTTTGGCTGTTGGTTGGTCTTTAGTGGGATATAGAAACCAGTTGAAACTATGGTTGCTTTTCATCAGCAACAAAGCATTAGACCAGTAACTTGGCCAAGTCCACCAGTGACTCAATCAAAATGCAAAAGAATCACATCAATCAAACAAAGTTCACAATAGAAACAGAAAAAATAACACAAAACAAACACACACAACTTCACAGATCTCGCTACATGACACTTAAAATGCATTTTAATGATGCAGAAGGCTCTATATGACAAAGGCAAATGACTGGATCATCATTAAAAAATAAATACCTACCAAGTTTTGCCTCAGACGTGTCCATCTCCCATTTGCTTTTTGGAATGTAGCCCTATATTACATAAGGAAACACTGCAATGGTTAAACTTCTGGGTGATACAGGGGGAAAAGGGAAGGGTGGAGAAAGTGGGGAAAGGGGTTGGCTGAAAAGACAGGAAACTGGTTTATCAGAGGTTATAAGACACAAAAACAAGCACAACTGTAGGGTGAAACTGCAATACTTGGTAAAGACATACAGTAACTACTAACAATGGCATGCACAGAGTTTAATTTGTGTTATTGCAAGGTGAGACAAGAGGTAAATTATTTGATGTAAGGCATCAGGAACTTTTAAAATGAAACTGTTCAGATCATCTTCTCTAGCATGAGATTGTGAACTGTGTGTGCCATTTCATTTAAAAATTTAATGTCCGAATTTTGAGAGTCCTGAGATCATAAGGGGCATATTTAATGCATGTTTTGTCATTTTAACCGATTGCATTGCTTTGATTCCTATATCAACCGTTTTGAAGGTCCTTTACTTTTAAGCAATTTATTATCCTTTATTTATCCAGGTGAAAGTCTCATTGAGATTTAAATTCCATTTCCAAGAGAGAACTGGCCATCATGGCAGCAAAAGTTACAACAAATACAACAATAAAAACATGCGTTTTTAACCTTGACCAACCATACATATTATAAAAACACAAAGCATCAGAATCAGTTCACATATGTTGTGAATACTGCGTTTAATGATTGTATAAGGTGTTTTTTAAGTAGTTTTTCTATTTTCAAAAACAAAGTGTCAAATCCATTATATAAGTGTGAAAATCGCTCTGCAAATGAGTATGATAAAATCTGACTTATGTTTAATTCCACATGGCATATGCATGGCATCAGGAATGTAGGAATTTAACATGTGTTATTTATTGAAGACACTTGGTTGCTGGCTTGTTTGGATTCTTTATCAGAATTCACCTCTGCAAAACTTCAACAACATCAACAAATGTGTTAAAACTAATGTGTGTAACTATTTAACTGCAAAGTTACAGGGACAAAAATCAACACCAGCACTCTGGTGCAGTTTTTTTTCTCCCACAGAAAATACTGCCTGAAAACGTCAGGCTTTTCTTTTATAACTTTTCGACATCACCAACAAACATTTGCATAACGGCTTGCTGTAAGCTTTTTTTTTTTTTGCATGCCTTTAAACAAAGAATAAGCAGCAGATACTGAAATTGTAAACTTTTAAAGGAATGTTTGTTCACTCTGAAATGCTGATTGTTGGCTTCCAAACTGAAGATTTATTAACCAAAGACCCAGTAGATTATTTTACTTTTGATGGAAATGTTTCTAAAATGTTAATGCATCACGTTAGTAACAGGGTAGTCAATATGGAATGCATTACTATCAGCTTTAACTGTATGGCCACAGGCCAGAACTAAGATGTAACTGAAACAAGAAAGTGTTAATGCTACCTGACCTGAGCTGAATTTATTTATTAGTGCTGCCTTATTACACGTTAACTGTCATGTTCAAGTGGTCACAGTCCAGGTACAATTGGGAGATATGCAAAAATGCATAAAACAAAAGCAGCTAAGCAGAAATGATCTAGCTTATTCGATGGATGAGCAATTAATTCTCCAAAGGGGCCACATGTGAAACTGGGACTGATGTGGAGGGCCACACCAACAAACTGAACTCAATTCTGCTCAATATCAATTTCATCTCTTTGTAATGTTATTGGTGACGCCTTCCACAACAGTTCCATAAGCTCCATAGGATACTTTTAATGATTTTACCCATTTGTAATACACATTTTGGAAGAGTTAAACGGTGAGGTCAGTACTAATATGACCACTGAGTGCATCCCTCCTAACACCAAAGAATGTTCAATAAGTAGAAATGCAGTTGAAACCTGTTCTCAGTCTATAAACAGAGATATATACAAAAATTATAACTGAGATCTGTTTTGATTTTTAGTTGCACATTATTATTATTATTATTACCTACTGAAGTCTGAATGAATGCCATTTTAAAATGTTATTTCAAATACTGGTAAAGTACTGCTTATATTACCCTGCAGCAGTTATGAATGCTTTGTATACACTGTATGTCAGCATATACGGGAGGAAAAGAAAGGAAAAAAAACAAACAGATTTTGTGTTTTTGTGAAAATTAATCAAAAACACCAAAAACATGTTATATGCGACTGATCACCAACATCCTCAAGTATATGCACCTACTTGCAGAGTTGTACAAATCCTTCTCTTTTATTTGTTTTGCTGCATGACCCTGTTAAAAGCCCAAGTACCGTGGGTTTTTTGGAAAAGTTAAAATGCAACTGGCACATTGATGGCTTTAGGATTAGTATCATTTTAGAGGAGCCTCTTTTTAATTGAAGATTTTTTTTAACATATGCCCATCATCTCAAATATCACAGAAAAAAAAGAAAATCGCGACAAAATATACATATTCCTTTTGTTTTAAATGTGAATGTATTCCTTGTTCAACATTAAATTAGATGAAATATTTTTTAAAAAGAAAAGAAAATAGCTCAGGTATTTTTCTTCATTTGATATGATGGCATTTGAACATGTCAGCTTTCTGCAGGGTTTTTTCCAGGGGTACCCCGAAGATGATTTGGCCTTTGCCCAAAAGACAATCATCAGTTTTGTAAAGTGATTTTTTTTTTTTTTTTACATTTCTGGTTAAAGTTGAACAAATAGTAAATAAGAGGGAAATACATAAACATCTGTTGCGCAAGCTAACATAGGCACATTGCATTAACCATTTTAGTGTCAATTTGAGCTTATATGCATAGTTACTCAAAAAAAGCCTTTATGTGAACTACAAAAGACCCTGGGGCTCGATGTCTTAAGGGATTGTCAGTGTTTCCTTCTTGTTTTTTTTGTTTTTTTTTTAAGGCACACTTGCTCACATCTGTTTTTCACAGTACGTCCACAAGAGACCAATCCAACAAGAGACAGTTTGAAAATCCAAAAGTAATTCCAAACTGGACTTGAGGTTGCCCTCAATTCTAGGAATAAACTGACAACAGACGGATGAACAGGAGAAAAAATGAGCACTCAAGTTAACTGTAGCAGCTACAGTTAACTTGATGATGGCCCAAGTATCTCCAGTGATTGGAGACACACATGATAAAAAGTGTCATCAGTGAATCACAAGTAAAAAGCACTTTTGGAGTATAAGAATGAGATTAAGAACATCCATCCATTCTCTTATGCTTATCCTTTTTTCACCAACTATAGCTTTAAATACACATTAGCCTAATATTAGTTGTTGCGTGATGATCTGATGTCCTGGTTTTACTTATATAATTGACAGTGGCAGTAAGTGATGTCTTTCATAATAACAATGCTTTGCGGCTGTTGTATAATGGTTGTGTACTTTGGGTATGCTTGATATCAGAACACTGTTGGCTTTGCCAATGTGTGAGTCATTGCAGGTAAGGTGTGGGCTTTCTGTGGAATATTGTACATCTGGCTTTCCTATGAGCCAGTACCCAGCCTCTGTAATGTGTGTCGAGTACATTTTATTTATGTTTTGCTAGATGACTATCCTTTCATAGCAAATTGTATTTGTATGATTGAAACTGTATTTTTATGGCTTATTTTAAGGAAAACTAAATTTCAAATACCATTCATACAAAAAAGTTTTGGTGCTCAGGGTGGTATCCACACTTCACACACATAAATCCTAAAAGCTCCCCCAACTTGGACTAAATTCTATCAAGAGGACCACTGTCCCCTGCATCTCAAGTTGCTTGAGAAAAAGAACAAAATTATACTCAACATGGAGACTAGATGAGTCAGAATTTTGTATACTTCACTTTAGACAGGTGAGCTGTCACACAGTTTGATATCTAAGCAGTCTGTTACATTTGATTAAATACATTAGCTACATCTTCTGTACTAACATCTCAATATAGAATTTAAGAATAAAATCTAAATTCAATATGTTAGTTGTACATAGTACATAATGTACCAAAAACACTGAGCAGAATGAAGTGTAAAGTGCAGAAAAGTTAAAATGTGCACATGGGGTCTTAGGAGGTTAAGTAAAACAATTAAAAATGTTTTGTTCATTTCAAATTAACTCTGAAGTTTAGATGTCTCACCTCCAAGTATTTATCAACAAAAATGTAAAGAACTTAATTTTACAGTGACAGCTCTGATAATCAAACAAACATGGCGGCCCTTCAAAGTGACCCAATTTGATTCAATGTCAGAGCAGTTTGAGACCTGCAGTTTACATGGACTGTTAATCTCAGTTTGTCAAAACAGCAAAAAAAGATAACACACAAGTTTTGTGTGGGACTGCAGGACTGAAGTGGTCAAAACAGCCTTACACATTAGTGTTTTTTTCTGTTTGTCCTATGACAGACTGCGCATTTCTGCACAATCCATATTTTTATCTTTTAATCTCATAAATAATAGACCATACTCCAACAGGTATTTGTCAGATACATCAATGACCTGGTGGTTTAAGTACCAAACAATATTTAAATAAATAAGAACAAAAATAACTTTGAATAAAAATAATATTTTGTAAAATGACATAGTCCTATATAACATTGGATTATTTTAACTTGGTGCGCACATGCTAGCATTACAACAACCGCAATAGTGTCTGTTACTTTAATATTTTAGAATTTAAGGGATATTTAGAATGTCTTTTCTTTATTCATTTAGTTATTTACATAAAGTAAAATCATCTCAGTGTCAATAAAATGAAGCCATATGCAAAAAAAAAAATTGTCACGTTTATAATTATGACATACGCAGATAAAGGAGAAAACACCTGCATAAAAATGGTCTGCACTGTAAAATTTTAAATATGTAATCACAATACATATTAACTAATATTAACAATTTAGCAGGATAAATCTCTCATCATTCATTTCATAAAACTACTACAAGCCATAAAAAGTACAAACAGGGTAAATAATAAAACAAAAACCACTAAACAAAAGATTTTAAAAAATAGTTTGGAATGAAAAAATCCACCCAAGCCTGCAAACTGCTTTAACACCACAAATGTTAACTAATGTCTCAGTTAACAACCTGGGACAGGAGCTCATCTTTATATTATAATGAAAGAAATATAAAAATTTATTAAGATATTTTTATGTAGTTATTAATATTGACTGTTTTTAGTGTTGTTGAATGAGCCATTTCCTACTCCAAGCAGGATAGGTTTAGTTGGGAACTTTATCATGCCTTTTAAAAGAGATTTAACTAAAGTCAGTCTTTTTATCCAAGACTGCCCGTGCTACTTCAGAAAAACCAGCATGAGAGAATACACTTGCGGTCCGGACCTAAATCCAGACCCATTACTAAACTGATGGACTGTTTCTATTTTACTCTGTGCAGCTTTTCTTGTACTTATGTTAAGGCTATTTTAAGCTGCACATCCTTTTCCTTTGTCTTTATAGCAGTCAGTTTATATGCACAGAAAAACAGACGCGTGCTTTCTAATTCATCCCAGGTGATGCTACTTAGCCAAGCAAACTGTTTATTCAAAGCGTGTGCGAAAACAGGAAACTCTGCAAGGAGACGAGATGTATATGTCTTAAGAAGTAAGTCAGAGTACTAGACTAAGAAAAGAGGGGTTGAAGCTGAGAGGTGAAATGTATTCAAGAAAAAAGAAGAAAAGAGGAAATGCAACTATAATTTTTTCAAAAGCTCTATTTTTTACATTTATGACTGTAAACCTTATTTTACTTGAAATGAGAAAAGAACATTTTACTATTATTTCATTACTAAAATTCCCTCCAGCTCATTGTGAGAATTAATATATGATGTTTAATATAACAAACATATATAAAGATTGTTGATTTGTACTTTTTGTTATATTTAAAGAGATTTTCTCAACTGGACCTCCTTAAATGTTAATTATATACCTCTGCACTAAATGAACAAAAGAATTAGGCCACAACTTATGCTGGGCTTACACTGTGCGATTTTTGGCCCATTTTGAGCCGATTTTTGAGTCGTGCGACCGTTTTGGTGATCGGCCCGAGTTTGGCCTTCATCGTGCGTCGTTCATCGTGTAGTATACGTGGGGTAACGAGAAGCGATTAACACCTCACGACCAGCTCCCGATCATCAATCGCTTGGTCGGGAGGGTGTCACCGCAGCCGCTCACAGTGCGCACGCGCAAACACATAAATGTCGGTGAAAAGACGGAGCAGCACGGCTGTGTAGCGTGTGATCTGGACCAGTGTTGGTCAAGTTACTTGAAAAAAGTAATCAGTTACTAATTACTGATTACTTCCCCAAAAAAGTAATCCCGTTACTTTACTGATTACTTATTTTCAAAAGTAATTAATTACTTAGTTACTTAGTTACTTAGTTACTTTTTAAAAACACAATTTACAACCTGAATAGGTAATAAAGCAATAGATCTTTCAGCCCAATTCTACTTTTTCTGCATAATCCATCATACAAAATGTAATCAAATGGAAACGTCTCTTTTTAAAACTTGTTTTATTAGTTTTAATCTTTTAACTTAAATTATATGCAACATTCTCTGACTGGAAGAAATTTGTTTAACATTTAAACTTATTTTCTGCACATTCCAGCACATAAAATTAAATATTTTTTTGTGTTTACACTCACTCTTTCAAATAGATGCAAGTAAAACACAGCAGAAAATAAATAAAGTCAAAGACTAGTTGCTCTATTTTCACCTGTAAAGCAGGAGGTTTAGGCGGAGGTTTGCCCTGGTGCAGGTGTGCCGCAGCGGTCAGTTGAAGACTCCGCGAGTTTCTCTGTGAATTTCCCATTACAGTCGTAGCGCATTCGGTGCTTGCTTGGAAGTTTAGGGGGGTTTTTTCGCTGTAAAAAGAAGTTTTCTTCCCACGCACAACGGACACTAATGTTTTTGTCACTTTTTATGGAATCAAACTCAAAATAAGGTCAGTACTTCCACACTTTAAACGCTGCATGCTCATGCTTTCTCCCGCACTCGATATATTATCCATTGTTGATCTGCAGACAGCTGTTGTCACGAACGTCGCACTCGCCACGCCACTGTCATGAGACATTCTCGCTTAAAAAACTCACGGTTTTAGTAACGCAGTAACGCAGCGTTCCTACGGGAGGGTAACGGTAATCTAATTACCGTTTTTGCAATGGTAATCCCTTACATTACTCGTTACTTGAAAAAAGTAATCGGATTACAGTAACGCGTTACAAGTAACGCGTTACTGCCCATCTCTGATCTGGACACAAGCGATGGAGGCACTTGTAGGACTTTGGAAAGCTCATCCAAGCCTTTTCGATGTGGCCTCACAAAATTATCACGACCACAACAACCGTGAAAATAGTTGGATTTACATTGCTGCTCAATCACAGCTGCCTGATCAATGTTTTTCATTAGCACTTTAGCAAAGTTGATGGTGGTGATGTGCGTGTCTGTGTGAGTGAGAGACAGAGAGGCAGAGCAAGCGACAGATTTTCTGTTATAACCTTAATTTTTATGGACGCACAGTGTGAGCACTCAGGTCGCATCAGAGCATCGGGCCGTATAGTGTGAGACCCTGCATCGTGACCTATGAACTTGTAACCCCTGCGAGTCAATCGTACAGTTTGAGCAGGAGCTGAATCGCGCGACTGAAAAGAAAAAAAAAAATCGCACAATGTCTGCCCAGCTTTACTGAATAATGCTATGGGTTGTTTTTCTTTCTCTCTCAGTGAGGGAAAACTTAATGCTGTATCTTACCAAGCTATTTTGGACAATTCTCTGCCTCCATCTTTGTGGTAGTAGTTAGGAGGAATGCCCTTTTCTGTTTCGCCATGAGCATGCCCAGGAATGCTCTCGTGAAACATCAGTGCTCAACCTCACAAATGCTCTTCCAGAAGAGTGGAAGCTGTTACAGATCCAAAGGGAAGACCAATTTTGAATGGAATGCCATAAAATCTGCAGCAGGTCTAATATATATAGGTGGCCCAATATTTTTGTCAATATAGATTAGATTAGATAAAACTTTATTAATCCCTTGGGTGGGTTCCTCCGGGAAATTCAGTTATTTATTTATTTAAGATTAAATAAAACTTTATTAACCATCAAATATAGTGTATATTTTAAGAATGTGTTGCTCCCAGGATGTTTTATGAATATTAGAACAAACCAGAAACAAAACATATGAGTTTTAATTTAATAAATTGAGAGTTTAACTTGAAACTGGTTTACTGAATTTTTATTAATGAGTTCATAAACTTTTTCCCAGCAGTCCAATGTGGGAACAAGCCACTGAATTTGATATTGTATGAAACACGTTTGGAAACTTTTAGACTTTGGTTTTTTATGTGGTATATCTTTAAAGGCTTCATCAAACAGTGAAGAGAAAGTTTCATTTTACCCTTTTAAATAGAAAAAAAAAGAAAAAAAAAAGTCCATCACTCAAATTTGCCCGGGTTAGAAAATCTTTACAGCTGTGAGTCAATCAGTTACCTCCTTTTAAAATATAACTCAACTGCACTGCATGTCAAAAGGCATTGTTGACCTCGGGTGCAAAATTTGGCAGAAAAATTAATGTCAATTCTTTCTCGGAAAATGTTCAACTTTGTAGTAACGGCATACAAAATAAAAGCGAGTGGTAAGGAGTAAAAACATTTTGCACAATGAGAATTTTTTATAGGGTTGTGTTACATTGTGATTTGTCTAGATAAAAGTGTGCCTTAAAAATAAAAGGAAACCAAAACTGAGCAACTGGTTCTGGTTTCACCAGAATCATGACAGTCTTGGTACTATTTTCCCTGCTCTTCTCTGTCTGAGCTTCACTGTAAATTTTCTAATTGCTACATAAACACAAAAGAGCACGAGCCTAATTATTTTGAATGAACCTGACAGTTTCCATGAATTTCACCTGTTTTGCTTTTCATTTGAGACATAAAACTCACCTTGTTGAAACAAGAAGTGGTGAGATAACACTAATGACTTGTGTAAAAATTACTGGATAAGCCTTGTATGGAAGATGGGAAAAAAAAATAGTGGATATGAATCTAAGAACTACGCATTTATGAAGTGAAGTTTTTCATGTCCTACCAGATCACTCTCTTCTTCCTCTTCTCTCTTGGGTTCCTTGGGCTCGTCATCGGGATTGAAGTCTTCCATTTCAACCTAAAAAAAAAAAAAAAATACAACAAGCACATGTTGGTTATCTTAATTAGCAACAAAGAAGTGTAATTTTCTGATTTTTGTCAAGACTGAAAAATTTCACCTCCTCTATAGCAGCATCCTGCAGCAGGGACCGGACATCCAAGCGCACCATGTGACGTGGTGAAGGCTCCCAGTTATTAGACATCTGTACACAGAATGTATCATTGAGAAGTGTACGCTGCATCTATAAGTTTAGTAGACATTACCCTTTTTGCAGTCCAAACAAATATCTCTGTATTTGAGATCAGCTAAGTGATCTTATAGACCTTCATTATATCCTTAAGCGTGCGCCCATGGACATTCCGCTTTGCACAAGTCTGAGTGTCTGCAGTGATTTCAGCCAAATACACCTTGAAACGAGAGAAACAAATCCTTTTTAGCACAGGGCAGACTGGAGTGTTTTTCTGGCTCTCTCATTAATATAACTCACCTCAAAGCCTTTAGTTTTAGCTGCACTCCAGAACTGATCAAAATGTTTAACCCTGTCATTAATAGTGTCTAAAATAATGAAGGGAAAAAAGCCATCATCCAAGGTTTTCTTAAACGTTTTAAGCATGCTGCTCCGGTAAGTATCCTCCATCTCCGGCTCATACTCGTACTCCATAACCTGCAAGACAGGTTTTTCTGCATTACATCGTGCATGTATTTTGCTTTAGTGCATGTTCTATGCAATTCATCTGTCAGACTTACCTTTTTTTTGACCCTCTTCCCAGTGTCTGGGTCCTTCTCAACTTTCTCAACCTCTGTCATGAAATAATCATCTAAAACCAGAACTCGGGGAGGTGCACCGCCACATTCAACCTCTTTGTCCTTAACATTGTCGACAAGACAGAAAAGAGTATTTAAGATTTTGTGTTGTTACAAAAGAGCATTTATTATGTTGAAACCTAATGACACATAAAGACAGCCTATAAGTAAGGGCTCTACTGTTTGTGCACTTATTATAAAAGTTCATTTAGCTTACAATCAAATTACATAACCCTATAATTTGCTAGAAGGACTCGACTCACCCGTATGAGCTTTGCAACATGGGTTTTTCCACTTCCTGGAAGCCCCCTCATGATTATGACAATCTGTTAAAACAGAGAACTTCAATGAGTGCTGCTCATTTAAAGAGTGGGGTATCGATGCATGAATTAAGACCGCAGTGGTAGTTGGTACCCTTTCAGGGCGAGACAATCTGCCAGGTAGTTTAAGGATATCGTCGATATTCTTGATTTCCGGCTTCTTCTCGACACGTGGGGGAGGTTGTGGAGGTGGGATTGGTGGTGCAGTGGGGGGCCCTCTGTCATCTGGATAACTTCTTCTGTCCACTACAGGATAAAAAAAAAATCTCAAGCTTAGATTTTTTTATTTCATATTTACTTTACCAATTTACCGTGATTTACCTCATGTTCAACTTACTGTAAGGTGATGGGCTATGGCTGTAACGTTCAGGCCCAGTACGCTCAAGTGTAGCACGCTCATATGGAGGTCTATCATAACCTGGCCTCCCATAATGTTCATCTGGATCACGGCTGCCACTTCGGTCCCTATCTCGAATATCCCGGTCCCTCTCCCTGTATCCGGAGCGTAGAGAAGATGCCAGTGGAGATCTACAGAGAATGGGGGCATTATAAGTTTCATTTCATCAACAGAACTTCACATTTCAGACTAGCACAAAGGCACAGTGGAGACTTATCACAGTGTATGACACAATGTGATATAGTACCTTTCATCATTCATGGCCTGAGTGCTTGAATCAAAAATACAGACAAATAAAAAACAATATTATATATATAAAGAAGCAGCACACTACTCCATAGGTAGGAAAAAATGCTGTCAGTAACAGTGAAGAAACTTCTTACCTGTCATCTCTCTCTCTCAGGGGGTAGCGCTCCCTGTCAAATCTTTCTCTTTCATATTCTGGCTTCTCTCTGTACAATTCCCTCTCTCTGCTGTACTCCCGGCGGTCCATGTAAGGGTCTGATCGTCTTTCGTAATATGGGTCTCTGCCGTAAGGATCTCTGAGTGGTTCTAGGAGAATCAAGTAGTTAATAACCATGTATTACAAAAAAAAACTTTATATATATACGTAAAATATAATAAGGCTTGGACAACGATGTTAGTGACTGATGATAGACAAAGTGCAGGATTTTAGTTAACTTCTCTATTGATGCATGACACATGTGAATAGCAGCCAGCTGGCTTGTTTCTACTACTGTTCGTGCATAAAAACATTATATTTTACAAAACACTATATTTCAAATCATTTGAATAAAATCACAAGCTCTGGCTGGTGTTTAGCTACACATTTTAGATGGTCGGAACACTGCTTCCATTGTGTCCATGATCATTTACTCTAGAGGAGGGTGTAAAACTTTGTGAAAGGAGTGTGGTATGAGTCAAAGAGACGGTGAAGCTCACTTCTGTCCAATGACAGCGACACTGGATATACCGAACTTTTCTGTTGGTAAGCACTGCCGTTTTTGCAGCTGTAAGATGCTGTTAGCCAGCGTTACTAAAGGTTTCTTTGAAGTGGATTTAATGTTGTTAACAGCTCGCACACTGACAATGTGAGAATCGAATCAACCTGTTTTTTTTAGAGGGAAAGCCTGATTTTTAGGACACACAAGCCTGACATTAGCTGCCATAATGTTTGCTTGAAATCAGCTTTTGTTGTTTAGCATGCACCAAAGCTTATGCCTATGGTGGAAGTGAGAAATAAATCATCATTTTGTATGTTTTTCTCAGAATTTTTTTGCTGCTGAATTCTTTGTGTTTCAGTCACACAGGATTAGTGGATCCTGATTGGTGACCCATCCTGCCAGCAATTCTCTGTTGTCCCATGTTGGGACAAAAGGAAAATTAGACTATTGAGTAAATCGCCCAACCTCACATTATACAACTGAAACCTACCCTTTTCATAGCCCCGGTCTGATGACACTGGGTCAGGCCTCAACACAATCCTCTCACCATAAGAGATCCGCTCAACCGTGGCTCCAGGTTCTAAAATATCAAGTGCTCATCAGGATAAAGCCAAAACATCATTTGGAAATACAAAAAAAAAAAAAAAGGTACTACACGCTGCTCATACCATGACCATGACCATAATCAACCGTCTTTGGAATAACCGGCACTGCAGGTGCAGTAGGGAATGACGACTGATAATGTGTGGCAGTAGATTTTATATCCAGAGGCACAGATTCAGCTGCAGTTGTCTGAGTTGTTGCAGTCATACCCTGGGAACATATTTGATATTAGAATGATCTAATAGTAAAATTAAAAGAAAATGGAGGAAAATTTTTTTTATATATTATATTGTATTTTATGAGAAAAGAGAAAACAAGGAATAAAATATCTAAATAGATGAAAACAAAACAGATGGGATTTGAATCAACATAATCAATTATCTTGGTCTTTTTACATCAATGTAGTCACACCAAGTAGACGAAAATAATAAAGCTGATCATTTTTATTTACCTTCAGAACATTCCTGACTTCTGGTGGAATCTCTAAACCAAGAAGACCAGCAGGCAGATCTGGCAGAACATCAGTTTGTGCAGGCTTGGATTCACTACCAGAGGTTTTACCCTCCTGCAATTCCCTGTGGACCCGAAAAGAATTATTAAGTTAAAACAGATGATTTAACCATGAATTAAAACAGAAATGAATGTGTGAAATTATGGAGCTTCAACAAAAAAACAAAGAAAATACATTTTTTTTTTGAACCTAAGAAAATAAAATAATTGTAAATCACATGGCTAGATGCTGGTTTTTGTTTGCCTAATCAATGGTAAATGTTTAGAAATTACCTTATTAGTTTAAGCTCTTGAGCAGCTTTCAAGATGATCTCATGTTGGCGTTGGGAAAGGGCAAGTACATTTGCTCCACTGGCTGCTTCAACTGAACTCTCAGGCAGGTTTGTGACAGGTGCAGCTGCAGGTGGAGGTATATGCAAAGGAATTTCTTCTCTTTGTTCCTCATAGCGAGGTCTACGATCTTCATAGTCTATTGGATACCCTCTCTCTGGCAGTGGAGGACGCCTGGAAGGCCTATCCCACTCTGAAGGAGGTGGGTAAGGTGGTTCATCCTTCCGGTAAGGTGGCTCGTCCCTGTATTCACGAATTCTGAGTTCTCCTCTCCCCCGCTCAAGTTCATCATATTGATATGGGTGACCTCTTTCTCTTTCCTCTTGCCAGTGGGGTTCTCTGAATGGCTCTGATGGTGCCTTGCGGGGGGGATAGTCCCTCTCTGGGAGAGCATGTTCTCTGTCCCACTCAGACTCATGATACCTGGCATCACGACGACAGTCATCAGGAAGATAGTCTGGTGGTGGCCGACGGCGATACCCATCTTCCCCATGATCATAATCTACAGCATAACCCTCTTTATAACCTTCTTCATAATCCTCATGTGTTGGACCTGGCCGCCACATGCCCCTTCCTATTCCCCGACCCATCGGTCTCCTCCTCAGTCCTTCCCTATCTAGTATCTCATGTGGAGGTGGTGGAGGACCTCTGCCAGGTGCTGGCTGCCAATCTAATTCTCCCTCCGTTCCCTCATCGTACATTGGCTCCTCCAAATGATCTATCATTTCATGAGGTGATGGTGGCACACGACGCCTGCCTCGTCCTACGTCAGGATGCATCGCATGGCTAGGGGGTTCATGTCCATGGTACATGGGATGCCTTGATGGGTCCATATTGGAATCATCAGATTCCATTCCATGGCCTAATGGCTCGTGATCTATTGGCCCATGTGGTGGGAAAGGGGGGCGGCCTCGTCCTTGAAGCATGAAACCAGGGTGACCACGTGGGGGACGACCCCGACCAGGAGGAAATGGAGGTCTCATGCCTCTCATTGGTGGTCTCCTTTCAATCCAGTAAGGGTCTTCATCCTCTAAGTACTCATTTGATTCAGCTTCTTCCCAGTGTCTGTCCACTGGTTCTTCCCTTCCCATAGGTGGTCCTCCTCTTCCCATGGGTAATCCTCTTCCCATAGGTGGACCTCCTCTGGCCATAGGTGGACCTCCTCTGGCCATGGGTGGTCCACCTCTACCCATTGGTGGCCCACCTCTACCCATTGGTGGCCCACCTCTGCCCATTGGTGGCCCTCCCCTAACCATTGGTGGCCCTCCCCTAACCATTGGTGGCCCTCCCCTAGCCATTGGTGGTCCTCCCCTAGCCATTGGTGGTCCTCCTCGACCCATAGGAGGACCTCCCCGACCCATAGGGGGTCCACCTCTTCCCATGGGAAGACCACCTCTTCCCATGGGAAGACCACCTCTAGGCATTGGGGGCCTTCCTCTCATCATTGGAGGCCCACCTCTCCCCATGTGGGGTCCTCCTATTGGCTCTTGATAATACTCTTCCTCTGTGAAATGATGTTCTTCTGGCATCCACATTTCTTCTGGGGGCATTTCTGATTCCTCACCACCAAACTGTTCATGTGAAGGATCTTGCCAATAGTAGTTTTCTTGTTCTTCTTGCATACCCACATTTTCTTCAGGGGGCATGTAATCATAAGGCATTTCTCCCATCTCTTCCCCAATTGGTACAGTGTTTGGTCCCTTAAACTCTCCACTGCTCCTCTGCCCACGTCCACGTCCGCGCACCTGGCTAGGCACTGGGGGCTGGCCTCGTCCCCGACCAGGGGGAGGTTTTGGAGGATCTAGTTTTGACTGCTTTTGTGGCTCTGGTTGGACTCCGGAGGACTTTGGAATCTGTGGTGGTTTGCTGCTTCCCAGTGGTCCATCTGGTTTGTGTGAATTTTGTGTTGTAGTGTTTGATGTAACAGCAGAACTAGTATTTACAGATGGCTTACTGTTAACAGGTTCAGGTTTTTCACCTTTGTCCAAAGTAACACTGCCATTTGAATTCTCAGGTTTTGTATCTGTTTGTAATGTCTGAGGAATTGGGTCACTTTGGACAAAAAAACCCTCAGTTGAAAGTAAGTTGTCATCTGTCATATCTTCAGAAGCGCTCTTATCAACCGATTTCAATTTATCTTTTTCATTTTCAGATAGCGGCTTATCAGACGATTTTTCTGGAGTCTTAGAATCTGGAGTTGGAGGTTGCGGAGTGACTGGTTCCACCTTAGGCAGCATTCCTTGCTGCTGTTTGTCTTGAAGCTTTGGTGGACATTCAAGACGAGGCGAAGGACCAGTGAGCCTTGTGGAATCAAACCTAGGTGGCTGCCCAAATCGAGGTTGATCAAATCTGGGCGGTCCATCAAACCGTTGCCGTTGTTGATCAAATCTAGGTGGACCATCAAAACGGTGCCTCGGTTGGTCAAATCGAGGGGGACCATCAAAACGGTTCTGTGGTTGGTCAAACCTTGGAGGACCATCAAAGCGTTGTTGCGGGTGGTCAAATCTTGGAGGCCCATCAAATCGCTGTTGCGGTTGGTCAAACCTTGGGGGTCCATCAAATCGCTGATGTGGCTGGTCAAACCTTGGAGGTCCATCAAATTGCTGCTGTGGTTTTTCAAATCTGGGGTTAAAATAACAAAACAAAAACAAAAATGTAATTAAAAAATTACCCCATTTAAACAAAAACAATAATTATAATTAAATATGAAACAATTTTATATAAAGATGTGCTTTTAAAAGATAAATATAACCAAATGTCTAATTGAGCAAAACATAGTAACACACAGTAATAAAATCAATTACAACTTACCGTGGACCCCTGACATTGTTGAAACTTGGTGGCTGGACAACTGGGGGAACTGGGGCTTGGACTCCTATGCCACTAGGGGCACTTCCTCGAACTGAGGGCACAGCAGGTGATTCTGAATGTGTTACAAAACCAGTAGGCTGTGGACCTTGAAGTCTTGGACCAACAGTAACGGGGGTCTGCTGCATACCTGGGTTTACTGACTGCTGCAAAGGCATGTCTTGTACAGGGTACTGGCCATACTGTCCCATCATTCCACTATTATACTGGCTTGACGCAAACGGTACCATGGCAGTGAGAGTAGCCACTCTTTCCTGTAGGTGGGCATTTGTTGCATTCATCTGCTCCTTCCACTGTTTCCACTGATGCTCATAATCCTGCAGTTGGTCTTTATGAGGATAGTTCTGGAATTGCTCATACCACAGGGTGAAAGAGTGATTCCAGTCTTGGAATAGAGGTGTAAACTGTTGCTGTTGCATTTCATAGTGCCTCAGCTGCATTTCTGCAGACATTGACTGCAAAAGAGAATTTCATTGATTATTTATTGCTTAATTTTACATGCAGATAGTTCCACATAGACACTGGATAATAGCAAAATTTGGCATTACAAGTATTTAGAAAAACACATTTGGGTTTGTACCCAAATTGAATGAAGGGTTTAGGGTTTTGCTTTTTAATAGGAAATACATTCTTTTTAGGAACCAAAGTAATTGGGTGAATGATTCAAAAGATATTTTATGGACAGAATTGAGCTATTCTTTAATTCTAAACTAATTAAGAAAGTAAAAGGTTGGTGTGAAAGCACAACATAATCTAACAAACTATTAATGAAAACAGATCATCCTTAGGCTGCAAATATAAAACAAATCCCATGTGATATGCAGTAAGCATTAGTAGCAAGTTTTTACGCTGCTCTGCAAGTCAACAAGTCTTCACTACAGACAACAAAAGTGGATGATAACACATGAGCTTTTCCGTGGTGAAGACAAAAAGCAAACTATCCACAAAAAACAGCCAAGTGTAGCACACTCTGCAACAGGTAAGCATATCATTTTACAAGTCACCAAGAGAAGACTTTGTAACAGTAAATACAGAAGGCTTAACATCAGGCACAAACTATTCATCAGCCTTAAAATGGAGAATGGCTGAACTTGCCAAAAAACAAAAAGCCAGACAGAATACAGAATGATCACCAGAAAGCACAAAGAAAGCTGGGACCAGCTCATGATTCAAAGCATAACATCACCTATCAAACACAGTCAAAGCAATATGATACATGGGCATGCTTCACTATATGTTTAGGGATGATGTGACAGTCGAATCCCATTGACTTCAGACATGTATAAGGATATGCTGTGCGCTCATATTAAGCCAACTGTAACAAAGCTGTTGAACCCCAAGAGTTTTCCCACAATACCATCTCTAGAGTTTAAAGAGAATGGTCCAAAAGTGCATAGGAGGAATCATGGAAGCTGTGTCACTGTTTAAATATTTCCAGATGCAACGGTACATACAGTAATAACAAAGTAATTACAACTGTACATAGGTTATAAGAAAGTAATTACTCAGACATTACACATGAAACTGAAAACTTGTTGGTCATCAAGATGCCATTGGGCATTTACCTACCTGTAGGTTTGCAGGCTGTTGAATGAGGCGTTGGTATTGCTCCAGAATCTGCTGAAGCTTCTCATGTTGTTGCATGAGAGCCTGATATTGTAAACCGGCTCTCTGCTGTTGAACCTGTTGCCAGTGTGCTGCTGCAGCCTGTAACTGCTGAAGGCGAGCAGCTTCCTCTGGGTCTTTTGGTACTTCAGGCTTTAAACAGAAACAAGGAAAAATTATAGCACAATATATCACTGTAAATCACAAAGAATTTTTCTTAAAAAAAAAAGAAAAAAAAAAGGTGTATGCAGCTTGTAATGAAGGGAAGGAAATTACTTTACGATGAATGCAAGACACTACTGAGAACAAAAAGCATTTTAGGTAAGAGTGCCTTAAAATACTGCTCATATTGCTTAAATATTGGACATGGGATGAGTACTATAACTGGGGAAGAGCCATTACAAACACTATTACAATTACAATGGGAAGGATGAATGAAAGTGGTTGATTCCTGCACACTTAAGCCACTTAATTCATATTATGGCAGTTAACACAAACACTGGGATAAAGTACACTGACCCGCTACTTCATTAGGTATGCCTGTTTACCTGGTTGTTAATGCAAATTTCTAATTAGCAACTAAATGGCAGCAACTATGTATTTCAGTATGAGGTCATGGTCCAGACGACCTGCTGAAGTTTGAACTGAGCATCAGAGTGCGGACGAAAGGTGATTTAACTGACTCTAAATCATGCATGGTGTTGGTGCCTGATGGCTGTTCCAAGTATTTCAGAAACTTCTGTTCTATTTGGATTTTATTTTTTCTAGGGTTTGCAGAGAATGGTCCAAAAAAGAAATTATCTAGTAAGGGATAGTTTTCTTCAAGGTCCCTTGTTGATGCCAGAGGAAAAAGGGTAATGGTCTGATTGCTTCAAGCCAATAAGAAGGGAACAGTAACTTAAATAACTACTTATTCTTCCAAGATATGCAGATGAGCATCTCTGAATGCACAACACTTTTAGGCAGATACACTATGGAAGCATAAGACATGACAACAAGTTCACTGTACTCAAATGACCTCGACGCTCACCAAATCTCAATCCAATAAAGAACCTTTGGGATGTGGTAGAATGGGAAATTCCCAACAAGGATGTGCAGCCACCAAATCTGCAGCATCTGTATGATCCCATCATGTCTATATAGACCAATATCTCAAAGGAATGTTTCCAGAAATTTGTTCAATCTATCCCATGATAAATTAAGGTCATTCTGAAGGAAAAAGTGGGTCCAAAACAGTACTAAAAAGGTGTACCTAATGAAGTATCCAGTGAGTTTATCGAGGAACACTACAATAAGGGCAGAATGGGTAGTGTGACTTACTGTGTCTGTAAATGTAGGTGATTTTCCTACATTTTCACTCTGTAAATTTATGTAAACAATATAAACAGTGTTTAGATTCAGGAACAAACTAATTTCTCTTACTACTGGTTCTGGTGTGTTCTTAAAGGCTATTGAATAAAACACTGGTCATGTTAACACTATGCAACTTGCTTAAATTCCCAGGCAAACGGACAAACATTTTATCTGTGACTGCTTCTTGAATAGTTGCTGGTAGAGGTAAAGCCTTCATTAATAATGTGCAAAACAAATTTAAAAAATAATCTCAGATTTCCACAGAATTCGGTGCAGCCCAGGAAATTTTAATTGTCCACTACAGCAATCAAATGCATTATTATTTTATTATTATGCATAAATTTAGTTTGACAAAGCTATAATATAGACTTTGAGCACACACCAACCTTTAATTCACAAAGAGCGAGCCATGCTGTTAAAATGTTTATAATGTATTGTATGACTTATGCAATATTTTAATAGTATGTCCTATCGCATATTATTTAAAAAAATTATCAAATTAGGAAACTATTTATGTGTTACTTCTTATATATTATCCACAATGCAAGTCAAATTTTTAACTGGAAGCCTTGACATGCTAGACTCAAGCAGAAATCAGGATAATCCTACAGAGATGTGTGGGTTAAGCTCACTTTTAGAGTTCAGCTCTATTGAAAACTGATATCACTTACAAATTCCAATAGATTTTGCACTGATTTCACTGTAGCAAGCTAATACTAACTAATGAGATATTAATGTGCAAATTGATGGTGTTCACTGTATATGCATCCAATGGTGTAGGAATTCTTACCCTTACTTCCTCAGGTAGTGGTGGCGGTGTTGGAGGTTCCTCTTTAGGCGGTGGTGGTGGTGGTGTGCTTTTTGGTGGTTCTAACGGAGGGGGTGGAGGAGCTGTTTTGCCTGGGGGTGGTGGCAGGGGGAAAGAGCCATCTCCATCTTTCTGATTCTGTTTGGCTCTCTCTTGCTTCAGTTTCTGCAGATTCTGAAGATGCTGTTTGTACCAGAGCTGCTGCTGCTCCTTGCAGAAACAATTACAAGAAGATCTGTTCAGCTATTTTCACACAATAATTTTGGACAATTACAGGAGAATTAGGTCTGAAGATTTTTAACAGTTTTCCTTTTTTTCCAGTAAATTACTTGCTTCTAATATGTTCACAGTGCTGGAAATACTGTGTGTTTTCTGTCAGCAAACTACCTGAGGGTACACGAGAAAATCATCTGCATTACTCTCCTATCAAACATCACAAAGTCTATTTTTTAAGTATCTTACAGGTTAAGGACCTAATAGTCGTCAATCTGTCTGCATTCTCACATGCACCTCTATTTGATAAAGCTGGTGTACAAAAACACTTCAGAAGAAGTGACAGTCTTAGCCTAATATTGGCAGTGTATCATTTTTTGTCCATAAGCTCTAAAATATATGCTACACATTAGGCTGCAGAAAAACAAACTTTTGCCTGTGGCCACAATCCATGACTTCTGTATTCAAAGCGAAAGTGTTTATCCTCTGGTGCTTACACTATTTGCATTTGTTCAATACCAATTCATACTTAAAAACAAAAACAAATGAGTAGGATTTCTTTATGTTCTACCTTCTTAAGTTAAGAAGGTTAGGAAGTTAAGAATATGTCACACTTGTCTTAAATTTATACGTCAGATTAAAAAGCTCAGGATATTTACTTGGTGGTATTATTAAGAATCAGTTTGCTTAACAGTAAAATATCAAATTAGGGTCCAAGCTTCCCTAGCTGAAAACTACATTTTAAAAATACTGATCTATTGTACTCTTCACTAGCTTGGGTTGAATGGTGTTTTCCTGTTAAATAGTGCAATGTACGTTTTTCATGCTTCTTTATTTGTTATTTACTAATTTCGTGTATATTATGAGTAATTCAACACTAAAAGCCATTACCTGCAACGGTAAGGATTTCTCGTCTTCTGCCGTGGGGGCCTCCTTGGATTTGGGAGGAACGCTGTTCTCCGGTGGCTTTGATGGCTGCGGCTCTGGAGGGGGAGGCACAGGCTGGGTATCGGTGGGATGCGGTTGCGGAGGAAGCGGAGGAGGCTGCTGGTGACCCTGTTTGGGAGAAGGGGGTACTCTCGTCGCCGGAGTCTCTTCTGGTTTAAAGTAGGACTGAGCGCCAGCGCCACTGTCTACATGTGCAGGTCCTTCCGGACGCCACGACGACCCCATGTACCCACCAGTGTGTGCAACGCCGTATGCAGGGGCAGCAGTACTGGCATTGCTGCCGTGTTGTAATACAGACTGGAGCTGTTTCTGGTGGAGCATCTGCAGCTGCTGCATCTGCTGGAGGTGCTGCTCCTGCAAGCTGGAGAACAACGAGCCGCTGGAGGAGGCCTCGAAACCGCCGAATCCGGGAGCCTGGCCAGTGTGGCTGCCAGCCAGTGGCTTACGGGGCCCAGCACCTCCATAGTTTTGGGACTGAGGTGCACCGTAATTTCCCCAGGTGGGATACATCGTTAAAAACAAAGCAGCACACGGCCTTTGTGCAGGCACATACAGTCTAGCCCAGAGCGGCTTCCAAAGCTAACAGCTAACGTCGACCTACGTTTTTTAAACAAAACGACGGCTACATTTTAATTCCCCACTGAGCACCAACACATTAAATAAAGATATCAACACAGATTAAATAACAGCTATCCGTTATAAGATACGATGTAACGTTGTGAAACTATATTAGAAAAATGTTCATACGGTTTTGCAGCTGAGCGACCGACATTAGACGGCACACTGCTGATGACGGAAACACGTCACACATTAGATGACGACATCCGGTCAAGCGCTGAACGTTTAATCGTAATATTTTTATGCAGTATATACATTTTTAACTTAACAATGCATTAAATTTTTTGTCTTCTGTTTGATCTGTAAAATAGTTTTTATTTTTTTGTTTTTTATTGTTGTTAGCGTCTCCTTCTTCTTTTTTCTGATTATTATTATTATTATTATTATCATTATTATTATTGTTGTTGTTGTTGTTGTTGTTGTTGTTGTTATGATCTATGATAATGAATATATATTATCTGTATCAGTGTTGCCCATCAGTGATCAAAAGGTTAGGGTTAGTCAAAGCTTCTGTTGTAATTGTTGATATCTCCCTAATCAAGCATTTGTACCGTAATAGAAAAACAAGTTATTATTATGGATGCAAAACACTCAATTAAATACATAAATAAATAAATGAAAGGCGTCTGCTTTGTTTCTGATCACTTGCTAAGTTTTCAAGGCTTCTCGGAACATATACTTTTGCTGCTGTTTTGTTCTATTACCACAAGAGGGAGACATTTACAAGCACATTCCAGCGTCACCCCCCCTCAAAAAACAATCAAACGAACAAACAAACAAACAAAAAAAAAACATACAGAAGTACAAACAGATTATCATTATTATTATTATTATTATCATTATTATTATTATTATTATTAGTAGTAGTATCACTGGAAAAAAAATGAGCACTTAAAGATTTTGGACTGAACGGCCACTCAGTGCAAATTGTAAAAGTCATCACTAATTAGATATATATACCAACAAGAAGTATTCACAGCAATGTTTTATTACATTGTACTGAGTAAAATATTCTATATGAGATGATATGAAAATATTTTTTTTATTATCAATATTATCCTGCAATGTGAGTTCCATCCATCCATCCATCCATCTACCCGTGTGTGTGTGTGTGTGTCCACAGACTGTATGTACAGTCTATGAGTGTTTTCATATAGTCCCATAAGTTTTTATCCATTGACTGAGAAACCAACTGTGGGAGTTCAGGCTGTGTTTGAAGTGGGTTTAGCAGCGTACAGGATGAAATCTGTGGTGGGTAAACGACCAGTGACTTTAGGTTGCCCTTGAGGTCTGATACACATAAGAGTATTTTTTTTCTTAAGATCACCAGTAAATCTGTATTAATTTTGACCAGAACCACTTAAAAAGAATCGTTAAAGCGGATTAATCAAGCTGGTCCTGTTTAATGTCTCCCGTTAATTAGTTTGTCAGCAGTGTTTTAATATCGCCTAATGACTTCATATTTCACTGATGACATTCAAGGGGTGTTAAAAGAGGGGAAATGGTCCATTCAGGATTCAGTTCTTTCACTTAAGACGCCCTCGATGAATAAGACAAGGTCACGGAGGCCTAGCCTTTAGGGAGAGATACATTATCAGGGGATGGGGGTGGGAGAAATCCCATAGAGGAAGTTCTCTCCCCTCTAAAACAGCATGACGGGCACAATGTGATACAGTTCTGTCTTAGGACAATACACAGCACAGAGGATTCATGATAGAGCTTAGGGCAGCCACACTGTATTGGATGGCAGAATAACCCCACAGTACACAATAATGGTGACACTAGGGACCAATGCTTTTGGATAGGAGAAACGCTTGACGCTTATTGTTATATATATTTTTATGGCGCGTTGAAAGCTCGGTTGAAACTATATCATTTAAATATTTATCGACTCTAGGGATGTAAAGAAAAACACCAGTGAAGAAGTCACCCCCTTTTCGATCTTCATCAGCAGTTTATAAAGCTTTCTAAGCAAGAACAAAGAAATCAGAAATCGTAAAGTTGTAGCTCACAGTATTGAGGACACGGCATTTTCTCTGAGATGAAAATCCTATGTTAAACAAAATGCTCAATGGAGGCTAATGGATCCCAAACAAGTCCATGCACTGCTTCCAAAATGCTTTGTTTGACAAATCAATTTTCCCATAACCCGGTGAGGAGAAAAGTGATGTGGATTGATCGCCCCCCCTGACTTTGTTTCCAGAATATTGTTTGATGGCTGGATAGATTAATTGGTATGACATTTGAAAGCCTTCTCTTGACTGTCAGCATCCGAGCCTCGATACGCCGATCGAACCTCTGTCTAATTGTCTCCTCTATAATACCTCAATTCACAAATTAGAGACGGTGCCTCTATAAACTATTCCCCATGTAAGGCCCAAACAACATCACACTGCTCAATCAGACACTGGTTTGAATAGGAGTGATGCTGTGGACTGATAAGATAGAGTGCATTAAAGGGCATCACCCAAACCGCTGTGCCAGCACATCTTTCCCTCGGCACGGAAGATCCGAAATATACAAATCAGATCCCAGCAGCAAGTTAACAGACTCTGGACTCAACAGTCTGTCAAAGCGCACACTATCTGAATCTTTATTAATATCCTCATTTAAATTAGGACTATTAAAGGACAGAATAAAAGGGTAAATCATGTACATCACTGACCTTGTAGTGTAAGCATGTAGTTCTCTGACTTGCTTTGTAAGCGCATGGCCATGTTTTTGTGAGGTAAAAGTCAGAACTTTAAGCTTTACATCTGACCCATGTCCATTCATACGACACTAAAGTAATTAAGTAATAAATAAACCAAGGGTGTCAAACTCTTAAGAAGTTTAACTACATGCTGAATCCTTCACATGTCTTAGTAAAAGAAATAATAATTTGAACAGTTTTTCTACATGATAAAGAAATGCTGCTGGACTTAATGGAAGAAATCTGTCAGCATGACTGTTTGGGCTTACAAAATTACAGTCAAATTTTCTGGTAGCTCATTGACCAGCCTGTCCTGTAATTGTTAAAGACGGTTTCTGCTATTTTTTTATTTGCTTGATTCATTTTGTTTTCCTTTTACAGAGGACTCACCATAAAACTTAAATTGTATTGTAGATAGTTATTTAAATGTTTGTCTATTACTTAGATACTGTGGTGTAGTATGAACGGGCTGTAGAGCTCATGAAAATACAGTAAAAAATCAAAAATCTATGCCTTCCTTTACATTTTCCAAAGCTGTACGTGGGTCTTATTGGAGTTTTTTGTGGGCCAATTCTGGTCCCCGGATGATCAGTTTGACACCCCTGATGTAAAGAAATAAATGACAAAAAAGTTCCTGCTTTTTCACTATTTACTGTAGAAATTTCTGTTTTGTTTTGTACAGAATGTTTTCTGTAATTTTACACATTTATTTACTTGTGCTTCCAAATTTCTTTCATTTACAACAGTAGAGATCTTGTAGAAAAACTAAGATGTACCATTGAAATTGCACTTCTTTTTCTTATATTAAGTTATCTCAGGGAGTTGAATGTCTGTAGAGTGACAGAAAGGGAAGTTTCATTGGTCTAGCCCACTTAAGATCAAATAGGTTGCACGTGGCCCATGATGTAAAGTGAGTTTGACTTTCCTGGTGTAAATAATTAAACTGCATTTGATGAATTCCAGTTGTCCACTGTCCCACTGTCATTATGGTATTAATGGTTAGAAAAGAGTTGTTTTTCATGTGAAAATGTTAAATTAAACATCAGATAATATGGTTTTTGTGCAATGTTTTGTTGCTTTTACAGTGTGGAAGTAAAGAAGAAAATATACAATATATAGTGGTTTTGGGGGGGCTTACACTGACTTTTGGGATGTTATGAAGTGTTTTTGGATTTCACAAAACAGTGTGACTGTCTGCTCAGCTGTGTTGCATACTCTGCTACATGTGCTGTAGGGGCCACTCAGTTGATCCATTTCTTAATGATCCCAAGCAACAACCTGCTTTCAAAAAAAAAATTATGCCCAAAATGTTGACGTTAAGTAATTTGATTACATAAGAATGTTATAAGTACAATGGTGTACAATGTAAAATACTGAATCTGGCCAAATGCAGGTTACTTGATTGGTAGTTGTATGTTCAGTCTTTACCAATCACATTTTCCTTAATGATTAATTATGTGAATAAGTAAACCTTTAAATTAAAAAATTTCAATTGCATTTAATTCAGAAATATTGCTTCATGTTTATCAGTGCCAAGACTAATTTTTTTTCAGTGCATCTGCAGATGCTTATATAGTTGTGATAGGTTAATATCAGCAGATAATAATGTGTTGGCCTGGCTTTAGTATACAGTACATAATAATGGCAATTTTTACAGTAATCCTGACTTATACTTATTAACAAGGCATTATAACAGCATCATTTACATTAGTTACCACATATATAGCAGTTAAAGTTAAAAGCACAAAGTCAGAATTAGTTATTTTCCACCCACTATAATCTTGATACTTTTGTGTTTTTTAAAAAATGGAGACAGGCTGGTTTACAGTCCTAAAAGCACCAGTAGTCTGTTAGTTCTCTGAAGGAAAGCAACATGTTTTACTAAATCAGATCTGTCGTTGGTGGGATGCCCGCCCACGACATTTTATCACCTTTTATTTATCATTCAGAATGACTAATTGTCCGACTTGACTTCAATTTTATGGGCTGGGCTCCTCACATTGCAAGCTGCTCAGACGCCCTCCTCCCTTCAGCAGCTCGCTCCTCCCTATCACCCCAACACACCCACTTGCCTTTGAAAAAGTGTAATTGAATGAGTTTACGTCGTCAAATTGATTAATCATATTAATTTGTACTTATTAGTGGGATGGTTGAAAGCGATGACAATTAGATTAATGAAATTAGTTAATTCTTCCTACCCACGCCACACTCCCAACTATGACGAAAGGGGGGGAAAAGGCATACAAAGGGAGACTGTTATGACAAAATTGGCAATCAAGATTTGGCTGCAAATTGAATGTCTGGTTTTTTATTAATGATGAGCTTTATAAGAAGACCTTGAGAAGAGAATATTAATTGATTAATCAAAGTCCTCCAAATTATGCAGGGAGTATACAAAGCAGAGGTCTGACGAAGCCCCCACCACCACCATCACCACCACATTACATTTAGAAGAATGTCCTGTAGTTAGTTTGGCTGGAACATAGACCTGTTTGATAAACTGTTCACTGACATCTGAGTTTCTAGCTGCTGCTTACATTTGTTCATGTAATTTACTTTTAATCTGTTTGCTTAAATAATTCAAAGTGATTAAAACCTGATTTTGCATCCATATTAAGCTTATATTTCCATCATCAGCCCATTGGTTTAAAGAACGAAGACTTTATTTTTGCATTGCAATACAACGGGAACCTCCCCACACTTTACTGTAAAGCATTACAGTTGCCTGATCACAGATCAGTTCTGCAGGGAGCCACATGTCCCAGCGGGACCGCAGCCAGACATTCATCATACCTGCTTGCCTGTGCTGGAAAAACAAAATATATGTAAATATAAGTAAACGGAGTGTGAGATCCCTCAAGCCGATAGAGTGCTTTGAATTTCATTAAGCAACAAGCTGTCCGCCTGTTATAAACGATACTGGTGAGAAAGAAGTGATTGTTGGATATGATAAAGGCGAAATGCAATAGTTTATGCCACCATGAATCTGATTGTAACACTCACACTATTAGAAAGGCTGATAAGAGCATTTATGACTATTTGCTTTGTGTCAAAAAGGGAAGTGGGCTGTTTGATTAATACAAGCAGCTGGCTGCTTCCAGGTCCTGCAAGAATGCATTGTTGCATATAACTTACAGAGGCAGTAATGGGCTGGTTTATATACTAAAATGTGACCTGCCACACATGTGAGATAAGCAGAATTATGACTAGCACATTGTGCATTTACAAAGTGCTATGCTTGATATGCATGCTGTGTAAATGTGGGTGAGTAATGTCTTTGTTTTCACTAAAGAAATATGTGCTTAAATGACAAGATGCTATCTGCTAATGTGGTCTGTATAAAAGTGCAGGAATGGTTGCTTTTTACATTTAAAAAACATATAAATCTTGCTCACACTTATGCAGCCAGAATGGATTGCACCAAGTTTTCAGCCATTCAATCAACATATCGGGGCACTTAGCTTTAGCTTATATCCTCAGTGTGTTCCTTTATATGGAGGGAATACTCGATAGTAAAGGAGGCTGTGTGAATTCATAATTGAAATAATAAAGTTTGTGTGGCTTAGCAGACCCCACTGGAGGTTATATCAGCTCACATAACACACCCCAGTCTCTGTGGGTCATGTTTACAATGTAATATTTTCCACAATATTTCCTAAATATTTAATTACACTCTGGCTTAAAATGTTCCAAAAAGATGAATAGTTCCTTTAAAGGGCTCAGATCTGTTATTAAGTATATGAGTCTAACGTTGTTCAATCTAAGGTTAAATATAGGAAGACAATAAATCTACACGGCTGAGAAGCTGGACCTGAGGACACGTCAGCATTTTTACTTGATCCCTTGTTCATCCTCAGCGGTAGCAGGAAATAATCTACCAATCGACCACTCAAATATCTGCAGATTTCATGATCATGATGCCCCACTGAGAAGATCTAAAATCTGTCCTGAAAGTACAGACGACAGCCATCAATGCTAGACTTGATCAAATGCTACTGCACTAGTCAGAGGCCATCAGTGGTCAAGGCACCCTCGTTGGCAGGATCTATTGTCTCTGTTTACACAGTCCATCCTCTTTAAACTGTGCTATCGATCTTGGCCTAGGTCATGGGTTTGGCATCAGGGTAGCGAGGAGGTGGAGAGGTTGGATGGAGGAAGGGTGTACGTGGGAGAGTAAGGACAGAGAAGGGAAGAAGAGAATAAGGACACAGAGGAAGACGCTTCCCCAGGGTGTTTCTTGTGCCAGTTCCTCTTATTTAGCATTTGACCCTGGTCTTGGCTTTACAGCTCAATGCAGCAGCCTCATGTTCAGCATATAGTCAATGCCTGCCAATACTTTGAATGAAGACTTGCCACTGCTTGTAACAAAACCTTAAAAATACTTTAAAACAAAAAAATGTTTTTCATCTGAGGCTGGAGGAGTGGGCATGTCTTTTCTTCCCAGGTCAATATATGAATGAAAAGTGAAGAAATTCAGCCATTCTTGTTTTTCACAATAAGGCAGGGGTTTTGTATCTACAAATTTGTTATTTAGTTACAAGATTTTATTGGTGAGGTCTGTTGCTGTTTTACTCCACACTCCAGTCCATTAGCAGCATTGCTGCCAGAGCAGGGCCGATAAACCATCTGGCCAGGCTCCTGAAAGAGATAGCAGTATCTTAATGGAGTGAAAAAGTAAAAGCAATTAATGTCACATTAGCACATCACTAATAAGGCCTGACCCTCAGTATGCTGCAGAGGGAATAATTGGTTTGTTCACAGTGGGCCTAACAACCGTGTTGAAGCTGATGCTGAGTCTTGAAAACGAATTCCACAAACCAATCACTTTCAGCACACTTGATGGACTGGTCCTTATATAGCGCTTTGGTACTTGTTAACACTATAATACAGCCCATGACTAAGGCTGTGATTCCCCTGTAAAAACATGGAATTCCAATGCATTTTATTTGAAATTACAATGTAATTATATTTACAGACAAATACTTAAAGCTAGGCACACTAGAATATGGGGGTAACAAGTCGGGTTTTTACAGGAAACAAATAAATAGTAGAAATACTAATGTTAAGAACTGCATCTGTAATTTTAAGTAGTGCATAATTTCCTGATAAATAAGTGGAAAGACAGACAATATTTCCTCATCTTACACTGTAAGCATGCTTTACTTTCTGGGGGGAGGGCCATATTATGAAATATTATACAAATTGTAAAAAGGCAAGCTTAATCCTCTCCATAATATAACCCGTGGTCCAAAAAGTACAGTGTACTTACAATGTATGATGGGGAAATATTGTTTTTCAACTAAATTACTAGGAAATTTGTTACGCTGTATCTAAAATTACACTCAATATAACTGGTGTCTCCTTTCCTGTAAAATAACTGGAACTTAGGGAAGGCTATGGCACACCATAATATGGTGTATTTGTGATATAAGATTTAAAAATATTGTTTGTTTTTCCAGTAAATTGCCAGGGAAAAATGTAGTTCTTACTTACACATTACTTAAACTTAATTCATAGTATAATCATTTCTTTATTGCCTGACTTGTTACCCACGTGTTCTAGTGTACCTACCTTAATGTATTTGTATATAAATACAATTATGTTGTAAAATCAAATAAAATGTGCCAAAATTTTATTTAATTACAGGGGGATCACACCCTTAGTCTTTGGCCATATTTCAAATTGTTACCTTCTACTCGAGCTTTCAAAGCACGCTGTACAACATGCCTCATTCACACAAGGACTTTTTCCTATTTCCAGGTCTTATCTATCTAAAATTCAAAATTAACTCGGGGTTCAGCATCTTGCCCAAGTACACTTTGGCATGCAGACTGGAGTACCTAGGGATCGAACCCCCAACCATATGATTAGTAGATGTCGTAGTCGACCTCCTAAGCCACAGCCAACAATGTACTGTCGCTGTTATTTACAATATGAACAGCAGCGACTGAGTTTTTGGTTACACAATGGCCTGTCTGACTTTTATTGAGTATTAATGTCTCATGGAGTTTTATTTTGGGTTTAACTAAAATAGATGTAGGTCCTGTGGTTGTCTGTTTGTTGTGCCACAACAGTATCTCGCCATATGGAACATTGAAAAAGTGAAAAAGACAAAATAAATAAATAAAAATAAAAATCAGCATCCAAAGTTTCGGGCAGAAACAATGTGCAGAAACAAAATTGTGAAATTTACAACAGACACCGGTCTGTCCTCTTTAACAAACTGTGTATAACAAACTATAATCCCACGCATTGTTGCCATGACCTCCCTCACTTTCAGCTCCTGTCTTTGAACTGTAATTCAAACTTCACACGGTGGCGGCAGCCGGCCTCATCTCTAGAGCTTTCCCCAAACAAAACATGTCCTTTCTGGCTTGAATGGGATTGGGAGGGTTTAAGATTTGGCTTAATTGTTGTCTTTTCCGGTGTTTAATTATAAAAACACCAAAGCACTGTCATTGCTGCCGTCTAATTCCACCATGTTCCGCTAATTATGCTGTGTTAATGTAGGCTTTTCTGTTACAGCGTCACACTCATTAACTTAGCGGTGACACTGCCCTTAATTGGATAAGAGGCCATTAACTCACTTCTCTTTGATTAAAATGATCGCCTGCTTTGAAACATCAACCTAGAGAGCATGAAACAGCAGCTTCCCTTATAAAATACTTTAAAAAGTTTGACATCTGTCAAATCTCTGAGTATAACTCCTGATTAGAAAATGCTTTCCCTGGAATTGCACATACCTGCAAAGTAAAATGGCCCCATGCATGGGGTGTCACTTGCTGCAGAGCATGTGATTGTTGCAGATCCAACCACTGCTCACAGGTTTAATAAGGATCAGTCTAGTAAGAGAAGCTCTGCAAACCTCCAAAATGTCAGACACTGCGGTATCATAACTCACAGCAAATAGGCTTCTTCCTCCAATTTCCACCTTTGTTTCTTTTTTGTTGTGATCCCCTGGGATCTTGTGCACAGCAGTAATGCTCTGAACTGTCCTGATGTAGAATATAAGACCAGAGGAGCAACAAGCTGATCTGGATTTCTTCTCTTGGGGCAGTTTTATAGAAGCACACTAAATGTATGTAGAATTCAACATACGTTACTTTAATATTAACTGACAACAAGCCAGCTTTCTGCTGCTGGCTGCCATGTTTAAGCAGCTCACAGTTAATATCAAGCAGACCTCCATTTAACTTTAGGCCCGGTAAAGACAAAAAGCAGGATGAGAGCGGCGTTGCTTTCCAATCTTCCGTACCCCTGTTCCCATACCCACACATGCCCTCAATTACCCTATGAGCACCGCATGTGCAACATCATTAATAAGATCCACTAATAATGGTGGCGAGCTCCATTGGCCGTGAGTGAGATTTGACTAATTACTGTAATTGTATTGGAGTCATGCTCATTAAATATGAAAATTGTGTTCTGTGAAATGAATGGGGTTTCATGATCACTCTTGTATGGACAGGCGAGAAATAAATTAGAGAACCGGTTCCCGTTGCACAATTAACCACAGTGCAGACAGCTACCTGCCACACCCCCCGGTCTGGTAATAGAATGTGTATGTGTGACTGTGTGTAACGCGTGGATATTTACCATTACTTGTTGCTAAGATTCTTTTTAATACATGCTATATGCATGACCTGCTTCCTTATGAAACGAGGAGACGTTAATAATTCACAGAGCATATAATTGCAATTGTAATGTTTTTCCCAGAGACGTTTCTCAGCTGGATGATAATTTATGGGGTTTTTTTGTCATTTGATTTGATATTAGCTTTTATCAAGTGCATTCAGTTTTTTGGTATAATTATGCTATGTAAATGTTAAACATGACACCTCCACAGAGTAATTTGCTGTGAATTTTATAAATATAAAAAATATTATGCTGTAATTATGCTCTCAACACATGGAGACCATTATCACCAACTAAGCAGGTATTTTGTGTCCATTTTGAAACACATAAACACATATACCTTTAGAAAAGTAAAACTACGCCCCTCCCCCAAAATTCAAAATTCTTATAAGGTGTTCTGGGTGCATAAATGCTACTAAAAAAACAAGTCATGTTGCTAAGTGGTTGCCAGGGAAAATGATTGTATCAGAATATAACATGGCTAACTGAAGTTTTGTGGATATAAATTAGATGTTACAGCGGTGACATAAAATGCTAGTATGCTATTATAAGGTGCTGCAGGGAAATATTTTAGTCAGTTTGTTAGGCGGTTGCTGGCCAACATGGTAAAATCATAGCATCTGCTATAGATAAGAACCTGCAAGGGACTACGATGTAGAAAAGGAAATACAATGTTAAAGTTTGAAAAAGATCTTTCCTTTTGCCTGTCACCTTTTCATATGGAAAGTAGGATGTTGTCGATGCTTGTAATGTAGATGTGTTACATTTATGGAAGCCATGATAGTGTAGACATAATGTACTTAACATTGCTTGTGTGAATGGCATATTCATATGAATCTTCCCTGCACTTTGTTCTTTCAGTACAAAAACAAAACAAAGAAAGAAAACACCTTTGCAGCTGAAACATTCAAACTTTGGATGACAAATGAGATTTTACAGTTTATGAAATAATTAATGATAAACCTCCTTTAAGAAGCAGGGGCAGTGGCTGCAGATTGCTTGGAGATGGTTGTTGTACCAGCTCGTGTTGAGTGTGTGGAGCTCTCCAAAATCACTCAGAAGAAAAACTCAGTTTCTGTTATAAATGTCTTTGCACACATCATTTCATGCATCTAAAATATATCAACAGTGATTAAACACTGATCGAGGATATGCTTAATTGGTGTTGGAGTTATGTTTGGGTGCGCTTTCCTTCCACTTGGCCCCTAAAAATTAGAGAACCTGAACCAAACCTTTTTTTAAAATCACAGATGTTGTAATATTGATTGGCTGGCAAAGATTAACATGTGCACAAGCATAAACTGCTAAATTCCCTCTTACATCAGAAACGTACAACCCATGAGCAATTAGTGAACCACTTCCACTCTGAGCAGAACAGCCCACTCTTCCCCTCACAAAACAGACTGTGCTGGTGACTCTTTACAGTAACTTTATTTCTTTCCACCCTCTCTTGGGATTTAAACAGCTGTCAGAACTCCAGATCCTTGATGACAGTACCTGGGAGTGGCTACGTCCCCGGGGAGCGGAGCATTTTTTTCACCCCCCTTGTTTCTGCGTGCTCAAGCTGCTTGAGAAATCTTGCAATGCAAATGTGGTGCTTACCTTTACCGCCCAGTAACAAAACTGTGTTACAGTTAGAGGTTTCTGTGAAAGCCCTGATTTTGTCTGAGGAGATATAGAGGTGAGGAGAGGCAGGTAAACAAAGCATAATGTGGAGGTCAAATGCTAATGAGAGCTCCATTTGTTACATCTGGCTCTCTCCAAAGGCAAAGCAACAACGTCAGAGGCACCCAGACATAATAAATCATCCAAATAAATAATAAACTTCAGAGAAGATTCAGAGAAGACATCATGATATTCATTGTGGCTCGTGGAATGAATTCACAGCCAAGTCCTGATTTCTCTCATGTGGCCTTATTTAAATTGTCCCATTTTAAGCTGCATGTACTTGAGACAGCATGATGCTTACAGGTCCATTTTCAGGCCTAACACCCTACCATATAATTTCCATCTGCTCACTGGTTAATAGGGTAAGACCAGCGAGAACCGCATAATGAATTGTAACTTGCTTTAGCAGAGATAGAGGCCGTGAGAGTTGAACAGATGCAGTGCCATGCGGGGCTTGCAGCTGTTGCGAGGCCTTAGAAAACCCACAGCTGTCCCCCTCTCCGTCTGAGTCCTTAAGTAAAAGGAGACTGCGAGACAGATGTGACTGATGAGGCGATGAAAAATCCAAAGAACAGGTGGAGTAACACAGGTAGTACAGCGCACTTGTATAATGTGCATCTAATTCTTTCTGTCTACACTCGTCTTTTCTTCATGTCAATCAGTTACTGTGTCTACCCATAGATGGCGCTCAACTCATTTTGAAAAGCACTGGCCTTCCTCAGGGCTGTCCATCACAAAGTGCCACAGACTGCATGGTGTTGGGGATGAGCTGCAGAGAAAGGCACCCTTACCTGTCCTTGAGCCAGGCGAGTGAGCGGGGGGGTGGATAAAAAAGAGTAGATTCAGCATGTATGTACAATGTAGCCGGGAGCCATAAATCATGACCTTCTTCAATTTACACAGGGAGCATATTGATGGTTTCCTATCTCCTTCACTCACTTTCACCCAGTTACATTGTCTAAGACAACACTGCTCTGAGTAACTGTGACTGACACTTTACAGCCTATTCTCAGTGGACTCTCACCTCAGTCAATGAATAATCTTCACCAGGCAAAGGAAGGAGTCCGGCTGCCCAGCCGTGGAGCTCAAGCATGTGTCGGTGATACACGGTTGCACTAAGAGTGTGATTATAGATTTAATGAAAGACTGAAGCAACAAGACTGGTTGATAAACAGACTACAGTGCGATATTGTGGTGACTTAAGGAGAATAAAACAGGGTTTCCAGGATGGAAAGTCACTGTAAGGACAGTGGGCCATGGCCTAATTCCCTTCTACATGATAGGGGAAAAAAAGATCTGCAAGTTCACAAGACACTTTTTCTGTAGCTTCTTTTACTTTGCTTGTAGTTTTTTTTTATCAGTCAAATGTCAGCGAGGAACACCAACACATAAAACTTCTACACATATAAAAGTCTGTTGATATAAAGTATAGAGCAAGCTACAAGTTAATACACAGTTATGATTTGCAGCAATAATGTGGAGTGGCGAGTGCAGCTTATGCCAGCATAATAAATAAAAAATGAAAAAGTGACAAGCCCATTTATCTGTTTAATTCAATCTTCTGTTGAGACATCTTTTCGCTGGACATCATAGCTGATTTTGTTTAGAGGAATGCTTTGTGGCAGGCTGATTAAACACAGACTTACCCCGACTCCACTCCGCCCCACCCCCACCCCGACTCCCATATTGGCTGAAGTTGAAAGCCCAGTAAATGAAATGACTTCCACAGGATTGCACCACAAAGGAAGAGAGTGCGTCAGATGTGCATTCAGCCGGCGTTGTAGCCAACGCAAGGTCAAAAGGGACGGCGTGTAGACAGTTAACCAACTGACAGCCGGGGGCAGGAGGATGCCGTTACACCCAGAGGCACCGTCTTGCTAAATATCCAAGCGCGCATAGACACATACACACGTGTAGACACTCAACTGGTCTTCCAGGCACTGCACATAAACTACCAGTTTTACTGCTTTACAACTTACCTAAGGACTATTCATTTTGTGTGCATCTGTGTGTAAGTTTGATGCGAATTTCATCTTATATCTAGTGCAGGTTAAGCATAGGCTGCAATTATAATGTTAGTAGGTTGTGGAAATAAAAATGTATATACTGTGATAGTGCAACAAAAGTCATTGTTGCTCATTTTGTAGATGTGGTTGCATCCTCGCTTTAGCAAAGGATGTTACTGTTGCACCCAGAGAGGCAACTTTGTTACAGAAGACATGTGAAAACTTTATAAAGTGCTGGGTGACAATTTGCAAAAAAAAAAAAAAGGAAACAAAGAAAGTTATAAACCACGATAAGCTTACATTATCAGTAAAAAACACTGAAGACCAAAACTAAGCATAGCTATGCAATAAAAATCCTGTGCAGCTGTTACATAAACCATGTGATTTTATTGTCACTGTACATTCAGTGCACTGTTAGACTCACTCCAAAAAAAAAGAAAAAGAAAAAAAGCATATATTTACACATGGATACAGTAGGCATGAACACAACAAACAAAACACAAGAAAATGCCACACAATACTGTCCAGTGAAACCCAGCTGTAGTTGCTTCTAACTTCCAATGTTTTCCCTTTGTCTTCCCAGGACTGTGCGTGCATAGTTAGCCTGTCCTTTCCCAAGCATAAGTGTATAATTAAAATGAACCAAAGTTCCCTTTTATCTTGATTCATATATTACAAATGCTAACATATTGCTTTTGAGTAGGGGAGGGTTAAACCTCTTGGGTAATCACATGTCTGTGGTACATACACCTAGCAGGGTCCTTTATACACCGTGGACCAGAACGGCCAGGGAGGTTCCTCCATGTTTTATGTAAATCTCGTCATCTCAGCGTCCGCGGAGTTAAGGTAAAGTCCGCAAATGGAACAGCGAATAAGCAGCTTTCTCCTCCGAGGAATGTGTTCCCCAACCGCCGTAAGTTCATCTACATTTTTTTAATACCCAGCCAGTGATGTCACTTTATTTCTGTGCCACAGATTCCCAAGAGGAACCCATGGCCCGCTTCCAAACCCAGTGTAATTTTCAAAAAATATGAATTGAGGTATAGGGTCTAGACGACTTTACTCGCTATACGTCCTGCTGTGCTGATAACCAAAATCGATGGTAACGCAGAGTGTGTGTGTGTGTTTCAGCATTGAGATACACAAAGACACAGAAGAAAAAAAAACAGAAAATAAGACAATATCTCACCATAGACTTACTTAAATAATTACCCATTGACTCAATACAGTGACTTGTATTATACAGGTTTTCAGTGGGTTCTAAATTTTGTTGCTAATCCAACATGAAAAACTCCCTAAATTGGCAAATCAAAGGATCATAGTTATAGTAACGAACAGCAGTCGTAGTATAGTGAAATATGCACATAATACATTTGTACAGCATGTCCACAATGTAAACAAAGAACAAATAAATGTCAGTCTGATGCTCCACAACACAAGGAACATAGGGTGGCCATATTTGCCTTGCATAGCCCAGTGATCGCTCTGTTATGAAACTATTACAGAGACCCATGAAATCGTCTTTGTAAAGGTTTAGGCAAACTCTTCCCACCATCAACCAAAGTAAAACGTCTCTCGTCCCCAAGGTAGAGCCAAAGCAGAAATTTAATTGCTCCATTTCTACTGAGAATTTCAGCTTAGGAGACAATTAGAGTTAATTGGATGTAGTCGAACCGTTTTAGAAGTCTGGAAATAAATTAAGCATTTTCTTTTATTTTCTTATATTAATTTGGGAGAAGGGGGGTGGAAGTTGGGAAACAATTAATCTGCTATCAAGTCTTCAAAAAGCATGGAGGAGGTGTGTAAATGAACTCTGATCAGGAGGGAGGGTCAGTTTTCCTGTTTTGGTCGAGCTGGATTGCAGCCATTTTCAGAAACACTCTCCTTAAATTAGTACAAAAAAAAATAGAAAAAGAAAAAAAATCCCTTCACTTTTTAGAGTTGTTTTATCTCAGAGTGAGACTTCACAGAACTAATGATCGATCAATGCCTGTATTGAGCGAACAAAAGAAGATAAAAGATTTCCAGCATGTTTTGCTGTCAGGTTTAGAGGATACAGAGCAGAAAGGGTATGCTCACCATTAACATCTGTATTTATGTGGAAACAGCAGTCAAGTCTGCCTAGTACTGCAGCTTTTATAACGTGTATTAAAAAGACAATAATGCTTTGGTTTGCTACTGTACAGAGGTGATGAATCCCTCATTTCAGCCAGGGACAGAAAAGCTGGTTAACAAGTGAGGAAGTGCATCGTGGGAATTGTATTCTCTAATGTATATGGTTATAATTATCTATGCATTACATTACAGTGAATCAGGAGTGTTCCTGTGGGAATCGTCAATAGTTACTGGCAGCTTGGCTTTATGCTTTATAATTGTTTGGGCAGAAGCTAATGGCACTTGACACTTTAAAGACTACTTTAAGTGTTCACGAGGGACAATATGTGTCTTACTAAAACCCTAAGAGCAGCTGTTTCATTTATTATTAGTATACTATTTTGATCATATGGTAACACGTTCCGTCTAACCTGCTCAGGTCATCAGGACAAGAAATAATATGTTCATAACTCTATCACTTTTATCCTAATTGAGTAATTTGGCAACTGGTTTACCACTGATAGATATTATGCTCCAAAAGACTACCATCACTTCTGGAATATACAGATTTATTACCTTAGTCTGTACTCCTTAATGGGAGTATGTTTGTACACAGTGCCTGTCTGAATATTAGCACCTTTATTAAAAATGAGCTAAAGACCAATAAAAGTACAAAACATCCGAAAGCTGCATCTGGTGGTCAGTGAGATATATAATTTTCCACTACTGTTGCCACTAAGAATGAACTCGGAAAGCCTTTCAGGTTGTTCTCAGACAAACAAGTGTCGTTATTGTGATTTGCATGAAAAGAAAAAGTAAGGAGAAAAAAAAGTGAGGAAAGTAAGGATCATAATGTTTCCTGACACTAGAAAATTTGGGTATAATTTTGCATGTTGCATATAAACTTTTTCCTCCCTTCATCTCACTTGCAATATGATCTTACGGTACAACCACAAATCGCTGTCTAGAAAGAGTCTTTTTTTTTTTTTTATCAGTTATCCTGATAACAAGTCATGTAAAGCATCATTTTTTTAGTTTAACATACCTACATCAAAGCACATGATGACACTTAGTTGAAAAAAAAAAGAGTTCCCAACAAACCAACTGGGGCATTATGACAAGCATGTGAACGCACAAATTAATAATATTAATTGACTGTAGCCTTTATATCGACACAAACGATGTTAGATTAAATAAAACTACCATGACATAAACCTGCAGAAACCCCCAAGGATGTTAGAAACTGTCCATACTTTACACACATATTCAATTATGGGCTATCAATATAGTGACACTTGTTGTATTGAGAACAAACTAAAACAAAGGTGGGCAGGGTTGACACAAGAAAAGGCAAAGCCTGTACAAAATATCACAATCTAGCGCACCATCGTCAACAAAAAGCTTTTGAAACAAACTGAATGATATTGTATAGTTGCTGAAGTCTTCATATTAGGGGTGTCAGTTTGCATTAAAGGGCGTATTACATTGCATTCATTTGTTTAACTTCATTCTTAAATATAGCTTATCGTTATCACGTGCAGGTTTCACAGTACGTTTAGTTGCCAATAGATGTGCATGAGGACAAAGAGAAGCGAAGGAGAAGTTTAGCCTCTAAAAGCAAAAAGGACAGACAGAGTGAGCTGATACAATACTCATTATTGCCACATTATTCATAGCTGTTCAGTGCAAACTCTCAGTGACCTCTGATCACCAGCCAACCACCGTCCTTCTGCAAGCACCAAGTTGACCGAACCACTGAGCTGATGAAGCTTCTACGAGGTAAATATATAATGAAGAAATGGAGAATCTTACTGTGACGAGTACCGCTGTCTTCGATGGTCAATACAAGAATATGTCTAACAGTTCTCCCCCCCCCAACCCCACGTGTCCAGTGCAATTTCACACAATATACAGTACACATATTATATGTAGACCAGTTAGAGACTATTGCTTTAACAACTTGCGATGAGAAAACGTGAGAGAAGGAAATAAAAACATGTAACGTGGCTACGTGGCTGTACAGTTCTTGAGGACATTTATATTATCACATTTCCATTTTGAGATGAAAATAAGATAAGAAACAAATTCACAGAACCTTCAGGTGATATAGAGCAACGGGTCTCTGGTTATAACAAGACCTCGGCTGCCTGATTTCTGTACACAACATCTTTATATACATCATCGTGATCCCCTGTCAATCAGACTGATAATTGCCCACCTTTTAAAACTATTTCAAGTCCCTTTTACCTTTAAGTTTAGTTTTGTTTAAAAGTGTTAAAATGACTCCAAGCTTCATCCTTCCGCTGTCAGTTGGCACCACCTTTATTTATTGATTTATTTTTTAATGGGCTGTCCCTCGCCTCGGACTGGGTGATGCAGCTGCGCGTCAAACACCCGGCCCGGGTGTCAAGCCTTGGCTTCCAGCATCTCGAGGAATAGTTTGTGCATGGGGACTTTGCCCTGCATTTTGATGCTGTAGAAGTGCTGAACGGCCTTGGTGGCAGTCTGACGGAGCAGAGGCAGGGTCATGAGCAGCTTGCCTGCCCGCCGGGGGTCCTCTGGGTGCTGGGAACCCTCAAAATCCTGCAGGGCCTCATGTAGAGAATCCTGGAGCCTTTGGACAGCCTCGATATTCTCTATGTGCATGGAGTCTGGAGCGAGAAGAAGAAAGGCGGAATGACAAAAAAGACAAATCAAATGTTTCATATCTATATTGACAACAACTGCATGTTTTGCAGCTGCATCATCTGGTTTTAAACTCAGTAGCTTGTATATGCAAACATGCAATTTTGCTTCTTAGTGCTTAATGACGCTCCTTAAATAAATGACTATGCATGGCTGGGAGTCTCGGGAGACATAGGCAGAGAGGGAAGTACAGTAGGTATATATAAATATACAGCAGGAGAGGAAAAAAAAGATTCATTTCTTTTGGTATCATGGACCACATACATCCCCCCTGCTAATGAATTCAGATGGCTGCATTACTAGGATATCGTTCAGCTGAATGATGGTGGCAGATGGGCTTCATTTCCATAAGAAAGAGCAGTTGGCCCCCTTATGTATAGGCTCTAAAATAAAACCAGTTGAGACTTATTAAAAACTGCTCTCTACGTATAAGTCTACATGTTGGAGGAAAAAAAAGAGAGAAAAAAAACAGGCTTGTCCTCCGAAGGACGAGCTGACAGCGAGCATTTTAATGGACAAGCAGTGGTTTGCTTTCAGCCAATTTCACTGCACTGACATACTGTGTCAGGTCTAATCTGTGTATGCATCATATCCACAATTCATTAACTCACAGATAAAGCCGTGCACAACGCAAATGCGAATTCAATACAGTATTATAATCAAATCTCACAGAATGAGATAAACTCGTCCTACCCTGGTAGTGATACGGAGTAGCGCTAAAGAGAAGGCAAACACGGCTGCTGATTGAAGTGTAAGTGAATGAGATCAGCTCTGCTATGTGTCATGAAAGTTGTGGCGTGAAGTAAGACCGTGTATGAACATGTAAATGAGGCAGAAAAAAGGGAAAGTACAAGGCTAATTATGTTCCTAACTGACTGATTAAGTCTCTTTTACCAGTCGCCTTCTGTGTAAATTGCATTTCTATCTTGGGAAATTAACTAGGCTATGTGGACCGCACATGTGTTCCAGCACTCTTCATTTGAAACCTTCATGTTAATGCTGATCTGATCCTCATTAGGCTGCACGATCATGTGTGTGCGCGTGCTCAGATGTGAGAAAGAGAGTGGAAAATAAGCAATATGTTTTTAAATGGGTGCACGCGTAAAGCATGAGTGTGTTTGTGCGTGTGTGTTTGTGTGTGTTTAAGGAGGCTGGGGCTGGGGGAGGAATGCAAAACTAACTTTGAAGAAACAATTTCCATGTAATCCGTCAGCAGCCTGGCGTCAATCCCGTCGATACTTTGCTAATTACAAAATCAATGGCCATGAATTTCCACAGCTGTCACACCCAGAGGACCACTGGAGCCGAAGCTCGCCGAGACTGTGTTCAAACGAGCCGAAGTCGCCCCCTCGCCCTCCCAGAGCAACCCCTCTGAACCCTAGCCTTCCTCTCTCTCTCACACGTCTTCCTTATACCTTTACCTCCCTGTCTTTCCAACACCTCCCCTCCTATTTATCCCCCACTTTCCCATGGAGTGTTTGTCATCAGGAGACTAAAGCTCTGGGCTCAGCATTTTTCATTTTTTTCAGTCAGGCAGGAGAAAAGACTCCTAACAGGCATTGATTAGCGGGGGACAGGCCCAGCCTCATGAAAAGCAAACTGTCAATACGGGCGCAGCATCTTCACACTGGAACAAACGAGGCCCGTCGCTCCCCGACGCTCATTCCACTCCACTTAACACATTTTATTGACAGCCCCTGTTTTTCTAATGAAATGCTAAATATATCTCCCTCGGCTGTGGCGCGCTGGCAGCTACTGTTATGGAGATGGAGAGAATGAGAGCGCAATGTGACAGTCACACACACACACGTGCACATGTATCTGCACACAAATTAAAATATAGCTACACACACACACACACACACACACACACAGAGACACGAAGACAAAGTTAAATTAAAAAAAATCTTGATCTTGACCTTTATGTCCTCTCTTATCGGGGATCTTTCATTGTGGGGGTGATGGTGCCACAAGATACCGATAACCACTCGGCATTTTTTTTCCCCGTGTTTTATTTCTTTGTTTGTTTAATTAAATGCCAACTGCCAGGCTTTACTTGAGATTTTATATAAAGATGTACCTTCCTGTCTATGTCATTACTGCGGAGAAAATAAAGGCTATTTGGCAAAAGTGACTAATCTTCCCACTTTATTAGGTACACTTCATTTTAATAAAATCAATAGCTTGACCACAAATATTACATGATTAGTTTTCGATTACTTGATTACAATAATTTAATTTATTTAAATTTTATTTTTTTTGCGATAAATTACAGTCACCTCAAGGTGCTTTATTTTGGAAGGAAAAGAGCCTCCAGAGAAAACCCCAACAATCAGATGATCCCTGTGAAGCAGTTGGCGACAGTGGGAAAGAAAAACTCACTTTTAACAGGAAGAAACCTCCGGCAGAGCCAGGCTCAGGGAGGGGCAACCATCTGCCGTGACTGGGTGGGGATAGTAGTCAACGCAAGTATGCCAATAAGTCACTACTATCTCTGGGAGTTTTAAATAGATGATTTTTGGAAAACTTAAACTGTTCGGAAGCCAAGTACAATAAACAGAACTTGGTTTAGGATGTAATCCCATCATTTTGACTTGCATTCAGCAACACGATCCTGCTCTGCCTCCTTATTGATGCACTATGATGTTTATGAAGATCCAAACCCACTACTCATCCAACATTTCTATGAATTTGAGCCTACAATATTTGTGCTGTTCACAAATTCATAGACTAGGATTGTGAATTTAAGTCCAACAGGTGGATGGAAGATTACCTGAGTTAGAGAGTGCAATGGCTTTGAGCGTAACAAATTCCTCCTTCTCCATGCGTAGCTTCTTGTAGCGTCGGACCAATGGCAAGATGGCAACATGAAGGTCCAGCAGGCCTGAGATCCTCGCCTGCTCCTCATCTACCACGTAGTCCTCCGCATACATTATCTCATCCTCGCAGGGCAGTGAGCGAAACACAATGCTCAGCACCAGGATCTCCATCCAGGCACTCTGCAATAGACTCATCTGGTCTGCCAGCGAGAGTGTGGAAAAGCCTGCAGGAGTATAAAGAAAATATATGTCACATTTGAACATTTTCTAGGTACTGCTGAGCCCTCACACAGAACAACCATGTGACATAGTAAGAGGGCAGCCTATTAACCCCCCTGCTCAGTTGTTGCCTCTTTCAGTCCTCTGTGTGCTTTATGGGCTATGTACAATTGCTGCGCAATCCTCAAAGAAGTCCGACTTGAAACAGAGACCGACCACTGTATGCAGTGGCTTTCAGGGAGCAATATAAATCAGTCAGGAGCAGAGGCCTTTGAAACATGAACCAGGGCTGCCTCAGCCATCAACTCAGTCCTTCTGCAACCCACCGCATAAGCACATGAGACCCTGCTTAGTGAGGACAAATCCAGACTTAACACTGATTATATCGTATCATTGTCAGAGTAAGGACGGGTAAATAGACATTCACTTCTTCTTTACAACAACTTCAAAGTTAATTCTGTCATTTAACACAAACTAAATTAATGTACTGAAAATAGGAAGGAGAAAAAAAGAAGATCGTGTGGATTTATAATTAGACTTCACTATTTTATAGTTTTTCACATTTTCTAAGAGACTTTTCTGGGATTCTTCCACCCTTTTCATAAAAGGGTAAAGAAAAAACTTTCAATCAGCATTCAAAACACTTCTGAATCAAAAACCTCTGTTTGCATCAGAAAGACCATCTGATGATTTTTTTTTCTTTTAAAGGAAGCAACTGAATGTACCTTTTATCTATAGTATAAGATATAGCCTACAGGTTTATAATACTTATATACATAAAACATTTACTACAACAAGAAACTCTAATAGTACATGCCCATGTTACGGTACTTTCTGACCTGGTTTTGCTGTTGGCCATTAAATTAAAATGATCAATGCTTTATATATTGTAGCCCCATAAATGCACAAATTGGGTCATTTCAGCCCACTGCCAGATGGTTGCTATGCAACATGATGATAATATATCATGTGTAATTCCACTTTTGTGGATATAAATGAGATGCTAATGTTGTGAATTGAAAACAATAGGATGATTTCATGCGGTATTGTGGATTGTTGTGCATTAAAGGCTAAAAAGGTAATTTTAGTAATTTGCAATATGGTTGTCATGGAACCTGAAGGTATCGTAGTATATCATACATAACTTAAGTTTTGTGGATGTGTTATTGTTGTGAAACTAAAACTATAAAATCCTTTTATAAGTTGCTGCAGCTTCAGAAATGCTAAAAACAAATCATTTCAACCTGTTGTTAGCTGGTTGTTGGGCAATATGATGACATCAGAATATCTGATATAGATAACAACCTTCAGGTGTATCAGATGAACCTGCGTACCAAGTTTAGTAGCTCAACTCCTGATTATGTAGGAATTGGCAGCAAAGAAACAAACATATGGACAGACATACACAGATTTGTGTATCATAGTAAAATGTCTTTTTTCCTGTGCATGCACAATCATTCCCTGTATATGAACATGGTGTCTCACCCTAATCCGGTTCCTGCCTATCACATTGTTCATATTCTTTGTTGGCATCAACTTTCAACTCTGCTTTTCTGGCTGTGGACTCTGAACTGGTATTTATTGGTTAGTTCATTCACAGGAATTTTGAGCCATCATGATTAAGAAACTGGATCTGCCCTGTGCTCTGTGGTGTAGTTCTCCCAACAGCATTTACCATCATGTATCACAAGTGTATTAATGTGCTGATTTTCAGTGTGTGAGAATTTGTTTAGAGTTTTGCAACTGGAGAAATCAGGTCTGTATATATACTGAATTAACATAATCACTGGGATTGGGATGGAATTATGAAGGGGAATGCTTTAAATGCAGCAATGTTAAGATCCAAAAACAAAGCACACATGCAGGCTCCTTCCTGTGTTGTTCAACCTTTTAAACTTGGTGTGGCAATTCATCCAGATCTGGAGGTCGACCCATCAACTTTCACCTCTAACATTCACACACACCACATCAAACACCTGAAAGGACCTCAATGGCCACAATACCTTTCACTACTCTATGGTGAATAGGAAGGTGATTGGGGGGTATTGACCAGGGCCTTGAACTCACCACGCTGCTTACTTAAATCTTGAAACTTGTATGGATCGGAATCGGACAGGTTGACTTAAAAGGGGTCCTCCCGATGTTTCTTATCAAGCAAATAGAGGAACGACGGGAAGCGAGAGAATGAAGCAGAGAGAAAAGAGTGGTGGGGGTGTCATTGATTAGTAGATTGTAATCAGTCCACCAAATGCGAAAGGGTATCGATCCAAGCCTCAGATCTGACAAACAGACATTTGATGGAGGACATCCGGTACATGTTTAGTGGGGGGAAGAGAGGACCACAGGATCACTGAATGTAGATATCAATGCTGTGTCAGGAATTCATGAGTTTACTCCAGATTCTCCAAAGACACTTCTGCAAGAGAAATGAATGGCCTAAATTTGGTGAAGCTTATTTAGAATAGTGAGGCAGGACAAAATAAGTCTGACAGTTAGAAAAAAGTAGCATAGTTACATACAGAAACAACCTGTTTAAATAACTGTAAAGCAAGAATACTTCAGGCTAAAAATCATGCTTAGCTGCGTTTAATGTAGCATACCTTTAATATACTGCCTCAACATAAAGCCACCAATTGTGCAGAATGCCCTCCCTTTGTGATGCCAAAAGCTTAGTTATCATGGGCATCCTGTAGTTTTAGGCATCAGGACATTGGCAACAAATGCTTTGAGTCTTGGGAGCTGCTGGGTGTGGCCTTCGTGAACCTGGACTGTTTTTGCATGTGGGACAGATGCTCAACTGGACTTTGTAGTCAAGATAAAGTCTTTGAGCTCTTTGTAAAATTCCTCCAGCTGCTCCTGTGCAATTTTGGAACTTGCGACATGTCAAAGTAACACCTGCACAGAGGCCAGGACTAAAGGTTTTCCCAGCAGAACATTGCACTGTGCTTTTTCATTTTGTGACTCATTGGTGAAGACATGCATACATTTCCCTTATTTTCCCCCAGCACCCCTGGCCCCCTTTTTCTTTTCTTTTTTTCAAACACTCAATTTACTGAAGCAATTTAGTGACTTCCTGGTTTCCCTGGGGTTAGCCTGGAGCTGGAAGTGCGTCACCTGGAGGTGGCTGAGTTAAGTGTCACTGTGGAGGATGAATCCCCCTGATGAAATATCAATATTTCACCCTAGTGATTTGATGCCGTTTGACCAAACATGACACAATACTGAGCAAACCAGGCGATGTCAGTATCTCTGTGTTTGCAGTCTCTCTGTATGGAGATGAAAAACATGAACAGCGATGCTGTTCTGCTAAACTACAGGGTTTTTAGAGTATTTATGGTTTACTTGTTAGCTGAATAAATCAAAATCCTTAATTTTACATCCTATAGGCTTTACCGTTATGCGTCTTCATAGTGTAGTGACTTAGACATCTACTTCACAAACAAAAGGTTGCTGGTTCCATTCCAGTTGAGACAGAAATGCCCTTTAGGGTTGCATCAGAAAAAAAAAAAGCTGAATTAAACATGGCGAGTGACCCTTGTGAACAAAGAAGCATCCGAAAGTAGGTTTAGGTAAAATTATTTTAAATTTAAAGTGATTTCTTTAAATGATTGAATGAATCTAGACTATTGGAAAATGTCTAAAATACACTTTCAGTGCAAGAGAATGATAAATACAAATTATACTACTTATAGGGCTTAATGAAGCCTAATTTTTGGAGGTTACAGTTCACTTCAATTCAATTACATTTTATATATATAGTGGCAAAAAACAACAACTATCATCTCAAGGTGCTTTATGTAAGAAGACCCTACAATATTTCATCAAAAACCCAACAACCCAACAATCAGACAAACTGCTATGAGCAAGCTCTTGGTGACAGTGGGAAAGAAAAAAACCCTTTTAACAAGAAGAAACCGCCGACAGAACCAGGGTCAGGGAGAGGCAGCCGTCTGTCATGACTGGTTGGGGGTGAGGGGAGGGAGACACGACAAAAGATATTATTAGTCTCTGGCTCTCTTCCAAAGCATAACTAATAATTAAATGCAGAGTGGTGTATAAACACAGAGTAAGTGAAAAAAGGTGAGTGAAGAAGAAACAGTGGTTCATGGAAATCCCCCAGCACCCTAGGCCTACAGCATAACTATGGGAGGATACAGGGTCACCTGATGTTAATACTAATCTCAAAAGTATAGAGGGCCGTTGAAAAAAAACATGTAAAAAAAAGTATTTAAGACTGAATACATGTAAATAGAGGGTTACTCAAATACCCATAAATGCCTAAAACTCAGAAGTTACTGCTAACTCTTTTAAGTTAAGTTTTGCTAACAAGGCCATTTTTGACCAAAGTATGTCTTTTACCTCTTCACTCTGTGCATTATTGCCAAAATTAGGAACACCCTGTCTCAGATACTAGAAGAACTAGTCCAAACATTTTTCATTTCCAGGCTGGACTCCTTGTTACAAAAATGCCACAGCAAGTATACCAACAGGGACTGGAAAGAGACACATTCTCTACTTTTATGACTAAGCTTGACAATTTTCTTTTTGATAATTAAACTGGCTCAGTGACCCAGAACACTCCATGCATTTATCTGCCTCTACTGCATGCCATTAAATTTGAATCTTCTCTCTCCTCTAGCTTGTGCTTTGTACTCTCTCTTTGCACCTCTCTGCACAAGCTACACATTTATGATCTGTAGTTACGAGCCCAACTAACCTGCTCAGTGTTTATAGTGTGTTATTGCTCAGCGCTCATCTCTTCTCTCGCCACTCCCCACAGCTGACTGAGGCAGATGGCTGCCCCTCCCCGTCCCCCTAGTTCTGTCTGAGGTTTCTTCCTGTTAAAAGGGAGTTTTTTCTTCCCATTGCCAAGTGCATGGCTACAGGGAATAGTAAGGTTTGTAACACTGAAAAATTTTGATCCAACTATGTAAACTGCTGTTTTTTTTTAGTGATCAAATACATTTTAATGTTAATAGTTAAAACAAGATTTACTAAGCTGACAAAATGTAATCAAAATGAATATTTTTAGCCTTAAAGAGAGAGACAGTAAGTATATAAGAAAATGCATTTAGCATTAAAATAAATCAGGACTATTTTTTTGCTAACTTTAAAATCAAAATTAGAAGTATTTTTGTTGCTTCTACATTCATCACACTGTCCACTGTTTTATAACCATGTTGTGCTCCGGAAACTGTGGAGCAGTTTTTGTAGTAGTGCATTGACCTGCAGGGGGAGGCTGTTGTTGTGCGTGTGTGTTTGTGTGTCTGTGTGGAGAGGGGTGTTGCCGTTTCACCAAACACATTACAGTTCTGTCACACTGTAAAAACCCATATTTAGCCAATGTAGCATGTGAGTCAGCAATATGTCTATTTCTTTAAAGGTCCCCAGGTCCCCAAAAAAGAACTATTTGGCAGGGTTCTGGTAATGCAACAAAAAAGTACAGGTGCGTGTAAGATAACTGAGGCCCTGCTCAGTACAGTGAGGAGACTGAGTGGTTGGCAGTGAAGCTTGAAGCTGTCATTGAGAGCGAGGTCTAAAACAGACAGCAGTTCACTCTCTATTCATTTAGTATCATTACAGGCCTCCTAAGAGCCCTAATGGGCCTAATAAAAAGACAGAGGTAATAATGAGACTTGAGGGCCCTATATGAGCAGGAGGAGTAGGAGAGGGAGAGCCAGGGGAACAGGAGAACAAGGAAGCCAGAGAGTGTGTGAAAGATATTATGGCAGAGGGTGCGCGGGACAGAAACAGAGAAAAAGAAAGGAAAAAGAACGAGCATTAGATAAAGTGAATAGAGGGCGCTGTACGCTGTTGGCTTGAATGTAGTCTACGCTTTGTGAGGTGGTCTGTGTGTGTGGTTATAAATCAAGGGCCACAATAACATGTCTCCTATCATGTTCTTGAAGCCAAAATGTGTGTTTTTGGTTTTATTTTTAAAAACTTCAATATTTTTAATTGGCTCATTTGCACACAAAAAAACCTAAACCAAACTAAACTGTGAGGATTAAAGATTGATCAAATTACTTCTTTCCAGCTGTAAAACACAAATATTTAAGCCTTTACAATGAACACATGTACCACAAAACCTAAGGAGTATTACATGTTTCTTCCCAGCTCTCCACATGTGGATGCTGAAGGACTTTTACATTAATGGAGCGATCTGCGCTAATGACTCCTATTACCTCATCGTTAAGGCCATTTGCGCAGTGGGCTATGAGTGTAATGGAGGGAGTGGACTGTTAAACTGTAGGGACCCCTTTTGTCTTAATCGTTACTTGGTGACACTTTGACCCAGTGGCCGCGGGTAAAATGTCTCCAGAGTGTCACGTGCCGGCTTTAATAACTCTGACAGATCTGGATTTAGATCTTCACACCATACAGGATCAATACTTTATATATATATACACAAATGTAACAGAGAATAAGGCAAAAAACATTACAGTAAAATTCATTACAGGCCCCATGGGGCTCCATTAAATTGAGGAATTTGACTGTAGTTACCCTATTTGGCTTTTTTTTGAAAAATACACCTGAATTAGATTTTTTCCCTTGTTCTCAAGATGTTGGATGGAAAAGAGGTCAGGAGCAAAAAAAAAACCAAAAAAAAAAAACTGTGCATTTGGGTCAGGGAAGCTCCTTTTGTTCCTGTTAACGCTTGTTTCTCGATGTAAACTCTAGAGTGGTGAGACAGCACGTCTGTCTCAAACCAAAGCAACTCTCCGCGGGCTAATCGTTTAATCAGGCTTCTCTTTTCGTTTGTAAAAACATTCATCTAAAGTTCAAAGGGCTGGTTTGGGCTCAGCTCATTTTGGCAAACATCAAATTGCCAAGTCCAAACAGATGACTTTCCCCAACAGGTAACTTCCTTCATGTTACTCCACTATGCAATTGATGCTGTTTTGAGACGGTTGTCCACATGGCTGACTGTAGATGAGGTGGCTAGGTGCCCCACAAGTGGAACACAACATATATTTGAGAACCACTCGTCTACAGCAAATTGACACATAATGTGGAGGAGTTGTCTCCTATTGTCATTCTCCATTCCTAAACTTTTCTTACCACTTGGGCCTCAGTTACACAGGACTGTCGACGACCATCTGGCAAACACAGGTCATAAGGTTGCTAGGTAAGGTCCCTAGTTAGTTGCCATGGCTGTCAGTAGTTTGCATGGAAGTTGTTGTCAATTTATCTGCAAATGCTTGCAGACATCTCTCTGAGCTTTGGTTAAACTTAAAAAAGTACATCGCAAACCAGAAATAAAAAATATTTACCTTTAGAGTAAATTTTCCAGCATCAGCCAGTACATTTCAAAAGCGGCAACTTTTACTTTGAAGGCAAACAACAAAATGACATATAAGTGTCATTATTTATTAAACAAAGCCAAAATGCAAAATAAATACGCCCCATGATGCAGTAGTTAGTAGAACCAGCTTTAGTGACAATAACTTGAAGTAACTGTTTTCTGTATGACTTCATCAAATCATTGTAACCTTCTTTATGGTACTGATTTAGCCCATTGAGACTTGTTTGCTCTCTTAAGGTCCCCTGCATGTCAATGAGATTGAGGTCTGGACTTTTACTGGGCCATTGCAACACCTTGATCCTTTTTCCATCTGTGAATGAGCTTTCTCACTGGAGTTCAATTTTTTTTTTAAATTACTTTAACTCTTACCAGACTGATGAGCAAGAACATTCCTATGGACTCAAGCTGGGGTCATAAATATTTTGTACTTGTAAATCAAATGCGTAGTTGTGAACTGACTTTGTAACCTTTTATGTAATTTTATGTTTGTGCATCTATAGATGAGAATTTGTGTGTGTGTGTAAAAAAGATTTGTGTTTGTAAAAAATATTTACACAAGTTACAATTTTTTTTGTTAAGGTCTGCTTACAGATACAAAATAAAAAACCTTGTGTAAAACTCTGCGCTCAAGTTTCCTGGCTGTGTGTGAGTTTCAACGTACAAGTACGAATTTTGACCCAATTTTTCTTCCTTTCAGCTGATTGGTCAATGTCATGTCAATCACAAATTTAACAATCCAATCAGAGAACAGACGGGTTTGGCTGTCGGTGGGGTGCTATACTGAGCTTTAGGTCCTGGAATTGACAATTTGAGCCCATACATTCCTGATATCTTTGCTCCTTGGCATACTACTGGATAGTACAGACCAGCAAACTGCCAAAACCTCAGCTTTCACAGAGGTGCTCACCCTCACTGATGATCAATTAATTAACTTGATAAGTAGCAGCTTGCTGCCACTTATCTTTCTGTTTCCTACGGAAGCAGTAAGGATGTATTTTGTTTACACACTTCTACATCTTTTGAGTTTTTGTCAAATAAATAATGACACGGGTTACAGGTCATGTGCATTTCATTTGAGGCTGTATTTACTTAATTTTAACCAGATAATTTTTATTATGTCTTGATATGTAAAGCCGCAAAATTAAAAGAGGCTGTACTTTCTTTTTCCCATGACTGTATTTGCCATCGTCTTATAATTACTCTGGGCCACTGCTCAGCAAACGATTCATAGTCTTGCTTTAAGTGTGGACGATGAGCCAGGGACAAATAGGACAGCACTGTGCCAGCCCAAAAGGAGACAGTGAAAAAAAACAAAACTCAATTGTTTTGGCAAAAATTCATTTTTTATTTACTCTGAATGAATGCATTTTTGTTTTTTTTTTACAACTAATTAATTGTGTTTAAGCAAGCACGAGACCTTTTTTGGTTCCTTACTCTGACGTAAGGATTTGCTCTTTCTTTGTTATCACTGTGAAGTAAATGCACAACAAAAGACAACTGAAGATAAAATTTGTGTCCTGACTGTTGCCATTTATTTCAATTAATTAGGAAACCCATTAAGAAATGCATCAGTGAAGAATATTGCTTTAATTGAATAACAATTGAATTGACAACACGTGTATCTTTTACATGCTTTATTTAACCAGATCAATGGCTTGCATATACGTTGAAACCAGCCAGTGCCCCTTATGAACACGCGGAGGTCCAAAGTGTCTCCTTCAGCCGATAAAGATGAGAAGAACGGAAGATCTAAGAACATTTGCATAACAAGTCTTATTTAAGAATTCATCAACAAGGAGAAGGGAAATCCATCAGTATTTCCCTAAATAAATCAATTTCACCACAGGCCCTGTGTAGTCTCCTTAAGTAAGTAAGAGGATTGCTTTCTTTAAGTCTGGGATTGAAATGGAATACATTGACATAGGGGCGGGTCCCCCCCACAGACTCTCCCACCCCACTCCACCCCACCCCAGTCAAATCAAAGGTTTCAGCTGCTCTTTATTGATTAGATTTTAGAATATGGGACTAGCTTCTCCCTTAGGTGCAGATGAGTAGCAGATGTTAATTATCCTGTGTGTGTGCATGCGTATGAGCGGGAGGGGGTGGTGTGTTATGTACAGCAGTCGGTGAAGTACTCCAGTAATCTCACACTGTAACATTTCAACAAATCAAAGAGCAAACGGGAGCAGTTTCTCCTCCGCTTTACTAACAGCAGAAGACCACACGTTAACCTCTTTTTTTTTTAGCAACTTAATAGATGACCCTACTTCTGTTTCTATTTCACTGTAGAGCAAATCTGTATAAAAAGCACCTATGTCTGAAATTTCACATTAAGACAAGTGTTTGGAAAGCCAGAGCCCTGATGACAGGTTCAGTCAAGAGCAGTCACATGTGTCTACCTGGGATATGTTTGGCCCAGCCAATGATGACCACCAGCTCGCGGTCAGCCAAGTCACACAGCGTTGTCAGAGCCTTGATGTCTCCGTCCGGCATGGTGGGGTCAGGCATGGCATAGATCTTCTCTGGCTCCACCACCAGCAGATGAGAGACGATCTTTGTCACTAAGAGGGGGAAGAGAAAGAGACAGACGGAGGGCGTGAGAGGATATAAATGTACTGTGGTGTGTGACGGTTTTAGGCAACACTGTTTGCCTAAAATATGATCATATTGTGCCACATGAATCTCATCTTTGGATGTAGATAACAATGCTCTCGCCATATTCCTCAACGGGATTCATTTCACAGCTTTATGTCCCATCACATTAACTAATAAAGTTAATGCTTTCTGTAATGCTCAGGTAATATGCACATTTTCACTGAGTGAGATTTTTAAATTAAAAAAAGAAAAAAGCAACAAAAAAGCGACTCACGTGGTTTTTTGGCTGGAGGGGGGAGGGTGAGGCCGAGGTAGGCGCCGTTTTCAGCATCCAACCGCCGCTTGTACTTCTGACGCCCCCCTCTCACTCGATCCAGACGCACGCCTGCAAAAAGAATATCACATATGCATAAAATAAACCAAAGCCACTCTGACAAATCCACAAAACTTAATGATTACATAGCAAAATAAAATAAAAGGGAACTTTTCACTTGTTATGTTTGGAAGTAGGCGTTGCTGCTGACTTTCTCACTTTCTTTTTATATGCTTAATTTTTGAAAGTTAGATTCAGTTATAACGACCTATTTTATGGCATCGTATTTGCTACTATTCTTCATATAATATACATTCCAAAAATTGGAATTGCAGCATTTTTCTGTCATGCATCTACATAAACAGTTATTTTTAACCTTTCGACCATCAAGCAGGACTTCCGAGTGGAAGTTTAAGCGTTCACATGTGGGATTATCTTCAAAGCCATCACAGAGGACGCGGGCTGGATGCACCTTGTCTCCTGAATTGATACGTTTGCATTAAAAGTTGTTTGAGCACTGAGGGAGAGCAAACAGATTTTACATGGTCAAGTGGAATTAAGTCGTGTGAGATTTCCCAGTGACTCATATAAATTCCTTTGATTCCCCTGGAAACAAAAGAATCCGATTAGGATGGTCTTTCAATTTCCTGACACCGACTATCCACTAACCTAATTACCCACCGTGCCCAGAGGGAGCTCATTCTTCCCAGCAAACACAGTGAGATCATTTTATGCCTGGCAGATTGAAGCTAAATCGAGAGCCCCTCTCCTAACACAGCTTTCCATTTGTACGCCTTAAAGTAATCAATAAGGCTTGCAAATAGACTTCTTGTTCTTTGAACACATGTGGATGCGGTTTTAATTAGTCAGTTAGGCAGGCAGGAGCTGGGTTTGCGATAGATGGAGCTTTAGTGGTTGTTTTTAGCATTACTCTTGGTTAAGTTAAATTTAAAATGATAAATTGGGCTTCAGGAAACTGTGTGCATGTACTCCAGATATTAAATCAGTTCAGGAGCCCCTCTCTCTCTATTTAATGGTACACAGAGGCCTAATAAAGGGTTATGCAGTTAGTTAAGCCTTTCACAATAATAAGCTTGTTTAATGCATAAATATATTAAGAAGGTACCAACTCCAAATTCATGCAGCATGTTCTTGTCAGGCTAACTGACAGTGAATTGTTGCTGCTTTTGCCCCTAACATTATCAAGACACACACACACTGACACACACACACTAGTTTCCCTGCCGTGGGCTGCTAGGTCATGTAGCTACGACAAGCGACAAGTGACCAAACAGCCAGAGTTAGAATTCCAAGATCCGCGGGGGCTGTTTGAACTCGAACATCCAACTGGCCCATAATTAATAGACGCTGACAAGAATTAAGAGCTCAGCGCTAACCAGTTTCAGTTTACAGCTTAGCGGCGCTGCAAACAGCAGAGACCCGAGGCAGGAGGGCAGGGACAATGACGAGGGAAAAAAACAAGGGTTAGATAAGGCTGAAGAGTGGGAGGGTTGGAAAATCAAACAGAACAATCTGCTGTGCTTGGATGAATATATCTGTTTTCTGATGGTTTCTTCTTTCTCAGCTTGTACATCCTCTCCCTGTCGGCCCTGCCTGTTCCAGTGACCACCTGATCTCACCAGTGCGGGATTATCTCCTCCCCATGTGATATGGAACAGTACTGAGAATATGACCACAACAAGACAGCTGAATGAGGCCCCTGGAAGAGGGCCGGAGAGGGTGGGAGGGGGGCTGGTGTGTCATCGTCAGCACCACATTCCTAACCTCAGGCCCAAAACCACATCGGCCTCCGCGCTTCAAGACAATGCGGGTCCAGACGAGAGCCTCTGACATGGGTTGGGGGGCAGCGGGTGCCAGGCGGGTCCACAGATCATCTTAAAGGCATCCAGATCCTTTTTTATGGTTGCTGGCCTTTCATAAAGTGTGACAGGCAAAGTATGGATGCATGGGTGAGGTTATGGGGTAAAAGAAATATGTGTGCTGGATAATATGAATTCACATACTACAGCACGCTCATAACTTTGTGCTGACTGCGAGAAAGACGGGCTGAGATACTTGGCTGAAAGTCTATTCTTGCTATGTGAGTGTGTTTGTGTGTGTTTGTGTGCATGCACATGTGTGTGGACAGACGATGAGGCATATTTACATTGGAGCAATCTTTACAGCCACCTGATCTGTTTCCCTTTCACATACACTACATTTATTGACCTGTTAAAACGTTAAGGCAAATTTCTCATTAAAGTGACAGTGTTTCGCTTTATGCGCTGGCCACGGGTGCACCGGGTGTGTCCTGCGGATTATTTTGTTCTGCTATGCATTTATTATTTGCACATAAAATCAACAGACATCTATTTCACCATAGCAGCTGCCAAAATATTCATTTTATCCCCACAATGAAAAAAATGACAAAAAAATTACACAGTAAGTAAAACGGCCCTTAAGAATACATAATAACATTTTTAAAGTCCACCTTAAAACATAAACATCAAAATGAAATCTGAGTTAAGTATGTGATTACATTTTCTGCCTAAACCCCCCACCCAAATTGTCTAAATCCACATTCTTCGCAATGCGGTCAGAGACATCGGTCTATATGCTGAAAAACACCCACGTCAGCAGTGTCTTCAATGTAAAACTGATGCCAGAAAAACAGAAATACACAAAGGAAGACAGAAGGTCGAGCAAAAACAAAAAAGTGTCCAAATAAAACATTGATGATATAAGTGAGAGTCATTCTTCTGGTGCAAAAAGAAGCTCTACAGAGCAGCTATCATCACTGAAAGGTGCATGTGTCTCATATCGAGACTGTGTGTTACTATGTGAACATGTGCTCGTGTGTACATGCGTGTTTAAGCTTCTCACTCTCAACTATTTTCAGCCTTTCACCTGTCAGAGGCGCTTCTTTCGAGAGAATGTGTCAGAATTGGCTGGCTGGCTAACGCTGCCAAAGGGAGATTAGGAGCTCCCTATTTTAGCTGGGAAAAATCAGAGGGATGCGGCGTGCAGCCCCCTCCGACGCGGCCCGCTCACCCTTTGCAAAGCGCAGCCGCTCTGCCCTTCCAGGGCTGCCTCTGAACGTCTGATCTGGAAAGTTAGAAAGAGCTACAGTAAAGGCTGTCATCTGGTTTTTTTCTTAAGTCTGGGTGGGCTGAAAATAAGAAGGGAAAGGAGAAGAAAAGACGACACAAAAAGTTGAAGGGGGCTGGGTTGGGTTGGGTATTAACATGGCGCACCATCTGCTGCAACCCCCTCCCGGTGGCCTGGCAATGCTGGCACTGCTTAACCGTAACTGCTATGGCACTTGTATCACTCTTTATCATGTTTTACACTTTACATAAATCTGAGCCAGCGTGTCCGCAAAGGGCTATTATTTTGTCTCGCAGTGCCGCCCTAACCACAGATGCAGCTCTAATCAAAAACATCTGCAAGGCTCGAGAAGGGCCGGGATCATTCATGAAGTTGAAGCTGGTGCAGTGGACAAAATAAAATAAAATAAAAAACCTAGAACGGTGTCGGTGACAACCACGGGACCTCAAGGAGCGATTCTGAGCCCCTTGTCAGGGGTGATATACATTTTGACATGTGTGTCGGGAAGCGAGGGCATGTATAGAAGGGTTGTTATGAGGTCAGCGCTTCGCTAAATCCTCTTCTTCGGAGGAACACGTGTTAGCCTCCGTGTCTGATCTATCACCTGCCAGACAGTGAGGACAGGCCAGTGCAGAGCCTCTGGGTGGGCGCTGACTCTCAGCTGCATTCTGCCAGCTACTCTGACACCCTAAAGAGCAAACAAGCCCACACACATGTGCTGTTAGATAGACAAGTTTATGGTACAAGAAAAACAAGTGGCAAGGAGGGAGAGGTCCTTCTGACTTACAGTTTAAGTACTTTGAATAGTGCAGAGCAACACACGCTAAAAATTCTGGTTCTGAAGACGCCCACAGAGTACAGACTTTGGGTATATCTTTATTATGATGATGTAATCTTAGCATATAGATTGGTTTCTGATTTAAGCCTATTGATTGGGAAGGGACCTGACAGTCTGTGATATTGGATATGGCTTTACTAATCTTTTGTGTATGTGGCCGGAGGAAAATAAGGCTGTAACATTACCCTGGTAGCCACGTTCGCTCAGGAAAGACTGCTGATCCCTATCTGTGGTTAGGAGAGGGCGAGACAGCGGTGTAGGTTGCCAAAATAGTCTGGCAGCTTGTGTTCATCCACCACATTACAGCGATGTCAGAAAATCCCCGCAAGCAAAGAATAAACCACAGAAACACAGAGCTAACATCACTGAACTAGAACCACCAGTACTGACTAAAAGAGCAAACTGTAAGCACCTTTTATGCTCGGACCTGTTTCTTCCAGGACGGTATGCTTCTGTTCCAGTGGGACTTGGTTTTTGAACACGATAATTTGTTAACATGATGATCGGACACCTGTTCAAGGACCAACATAGATACCCATGCTTACTGGCACAAAAAAAGAAAAAGAAAAAAAGAATCCATCTCTCTTCTTCAGCAGGATGTGACTCAAAGCGGAAATTGAAAAATGCACACGCGGTAGATTCTTGCATCATTTAACACCGTACAGTAATGCTATGGGATATTAGCGCTGCTATTAGCTGGGGGCACTGACTCCTGGCAGTTGTGACTGACACCATACCTTCCGTGAGTTGTAATTACGTGAGAGTTTTTCCACTGACCTGTGACCTTTCATCAGTCTCAGCTGGACATTTGAGGGGTCAGTGAATGAGGCCGGCTTCCTCGAACAGCTGCCTGTCGCTGCCGTCCACCCGGCTCATCCAGGTGCTCGGCTGTGACATAGCAGTAAAGCCGAACCAGGAGAGAGGCCTGTCATCTATAATATTTCTTTGATTTTCTTGGAAAAATAATAATCTTCTACATCTTAAACAGACAGCTTAGCTCAACGCACCCTTAAGCATAATCCATAAATTCCCTTTGCATTATGTTGGCACTGGCCACAGCTAGAATACCTGATTTATTTAGACCCCTAACACACCTGAAGCCACCAAACCAAGTTCGAAGAAGTAAAGTCAGCTGATTAGTGGCAGGTGGCACACAGCAGAAGGGTTTTCCCCACCCACTAATGGGGCTCAAAATCCCTGGCAGCTACCCTTTAAAAGTCAGGATGGCATGACTGGCACGAGGAAGAGAAATATTGGAAACTTCTAGAGCGACTCATCACAATATATAACTCTCACAGCACGCGAGGGAGGCGTTTCTTAGTAAGCAACTGCCAAAACGTGAGGGAAATTTGCAATGGGAACAAATGAATAAATTGGAAAAAAACCCAAACAATATCCAGTTTTTATGTATTTATCACTGTTTACCTGTTAATAGCTGAAGATTATAATATTTAGAATAGAAACGTATCTGGACACATTTTATTAACTAAAAAGTCACAATGGTTTCATTTCAAAGGAAAGAAGTAAAAAAACCCACAAGCCTGCTTAATATTGACAAGGATTGCTACGAAAAACGAAATTTGCTTAAATAATAAAATCAAATCTGTAAACCTTCAACATAAAACCATTTTTCTATTTGAACACCGCAATCATGACCTCACACCTTAAAGATCTGTTTTTAAGCTGGAAAAGCTTTCAGTTAGTCAGCTATTTTTTATGTCAAAGACCAAGGTTTAAGATCACCGTGATCTCACAAAACATATTTGGGCCAAATTGATTAGGTCTGGCTTGGATATGGATATAAGATACAAGTTAAATGGTTTCTGGTTTCTCTGTAAATCTTGTATTTATCACTACAATTGTGGGTGTCTTCAAAATATCCCAGTAGACGCTCAAACATTCATCTCTGTTGGTTTAAAAGATTTTGTGTTTTAAATCTGAGTCTGGATAATTGTGAAGATATTAGAAACCTTCTTTATTAAGCTAATACTTTAACACTACACTTCCTTATTCTTTTCAGTGTATCAATCTCCTGTTTGTGGAGTGTGCTGCTGTCTTTAAGTCCTCTGGATTCATTCCATGCTGCATTAGTTATTATTAATCTCTGGCTTTCTTCCACAGTGTATCTTTTGTCCTGTCTGCCCCCCCCTTAACTCAAACCAGTTGCAACAGAGTCCGCAATTTTTTAACTGTTAGTTTTTCCTTCCTGTCGCCGAGTGCTTGCTCATAGGGAGTCGTCTGATTGTTGGGGTTTTATCTGTATTATTGTAGGATCTTTATTTTACAGTAAAGCGCCTTGAGGTGACAGTTGTTGGGATTTGGCGCTATGTAAATAAAATAGAATAGAACTGAACTGGATCTATGAAATAATCCTTGCTAGTGTTTTCTAGATTTTACCCACAATGTCAATCCGCTGCTCGTAGTTCAGGGTCTGCATGTGTGCCTTCTGTTACTAGTCCTCCGTGTTTGAACCTGTTGATGATATAACTAACCTTGCAGGATATTAGAGTGTTAAACACCATTCAAGTTAACATTTTAAGAAATTACACAATGTAATTATTCCTTGTCGGTGACCAGCCCTTGGTCACTTGTTGCAGGGTGATCTCATAGCATGAAGCGAGGCTAGCCGCTGTCCCCTCCCCCCTACTGCTTCCCTGATCAAAGTCCCCCTTAAATCTGTAAGAGGCCACGCCACTGCAGTATGCCATGATTAAGTGTCCTTTTTACTCTTAATTGAACACCATCACTTTTAGAAAATCGCCTACTGTGCCACATATTGCGGTGGCTGTGACGCTGCGCCTCGCACACACACTGGCCGGCTTAGCTTGGCTCTCCGCTGACAATACCCCACAGTTTTCCTTTAAGCATGCACTAATAGTTTCAGCTTTATTTCTGAAGCAAATGTGTTGCTTTTTTTTTTCTTCTGGCCAAGAGTCAAAGGCTCACTGTGAGATATTTTGGCCAGGATTAAGACATAAAAAGTGGCTGCATGTATAAATAGTAGCGTTATGCCAAACAGAACGGACGGCCCCTCTGTCTGAGAGGAACAAACGCAGCTACGTCACAGTGAAGCTGGGTCAGTGAAAGTGAACTAAAAGAGACACAGTCTTGTGTTACTGGGACAAATTGCAGTCAACTTGTACAGGCTGCTATTACGAGACGTGTACAAAACTATATGGCCATGGTTTTATCTTTAGGAAACTGTTATTTTTCTCTATTTGGAGATCATAAATAAATTTATAAATCATGTGTTTCTTTAATTTAGGATTCAGCATGGACTATGAAACACATACACACACATACACACATTAATGCTATCAGAGCACACATTAAGTCCTAATAAAATGTACTATGCAGTTATTCCTCTAATCAATTACACTTAAACTTAATGTTGGTAGAAATAAAGAAATCCTAATGTGTGAAAGAAATATTTTAAAAATTCCTTTGCTTCTTTTTCTCTAAATCTTTATTTTCTTATATATTTTATGCCATTAACACCTATAGAAAGCCTACACTTCTGCCTTATTTCAGCACATTATTCAGTTAATTTACTGTTACTGTCAGTGTGCAGTTATTCTTCTATGCAGCATTCGTTACACAGTTGCCCAAAAATTATTCTTTGTTTCAGTATAAGACAAAGAAATGTAAATAAAATAGGCTGTATTTCAGCAATTTTGAGATTTTGTTTCTCATGGACATCTGTCCAGAAATGTTCACTGAAGTCCAAGCTCAGCACATTAGGTTTGAAAGCCCTCTGTGTATAAATAGCATGATTTAGACTTTTCATAGACTTTGCATTGGTGTAGGATAGTTCTTCTCGCTCTACAAACTGAAAAGATAAAAAAAAGTCCTCTTCCCGTGGAAAGAAAAAAGAAAAAAAGAAAATCTATCGGCTAGATTTTCCCTCTGTACTCCCAGAGGACTCACACTGGAGGAAAAACAACACGTGCAGGAAGTGAGGTGGGATATTCGGAAAGCATTTAGTGGATCAATACGGCAGGCAAGAGAGGGGAAGGGAGACAGACAGACAGGCAGAGTGGGAGATGGAGAGAGAGACACCCAGAGCCCAGGGGAGAGGGAAGTCTTGGGGGAACAGCCTGTGCTTTTTAAGAGTACTGTTACACATCTCAGTCGGTCTTGGTAAGAACATCCAGCTCAGCAGCTTTTTCCACCCGGCTGAGTTAAACACTCAGAGGCTCGGCAGTGTGAGGAGAAGTAAGTAAGGCTTGTGGGTGATGTCACCGGTGTCTCCCTGAGGCCACAGCTGGCTTTAATATCACGGACCATTCCTCTAGACCGGAGTGACCATCACAGATCCACAAACATTGAAAAACAGACAGCTTACTCTAACATATAGGCGAACCTCCTGATTTAAGCTTGATCATAAAAACTTTACACCATCTAATGCATTTTAAAAGATAGAATCACAAGACAATTTGGTGCCATAGAGGAGAATCTAAAGTTTATATACTAATAAACAGAGAAAGCCGCCTAAGAAGAATATGATCTTTACGATTTTGATGTGACAGTTAATTAATCTAGACAGATGCTATTAGCACCAAGGTGTCAATAGCCAACAATGCTATTTGCACCAGTGGGTGGAAAAGTTAATGTGGCTATTTACACCAGGGAGTATATAGCATGGCATATACGGCATCACAGACACAAGCACCGCGGTGTCCGTAGCCAAAAGTGTTACTTGAACCCAAGCACTCATTGCCAGAAAGGCGTTCTAACACCTCAACTATAACCTTTTCCTGCACATAAAGAGCTAGTTTTGTTACCCAAGCTTAGCCACAGTGTGACTGAAACAGAAAAAAAATATCAAGAGAAAATAATTAAGTCTAAAAAATACATGCGTGTGGTTTTATAAGGGACACAGACTCCAGACTCCTGGACAAAAGTCTTTAAAGCATTCATCCACTGCAGCCCTCGCCACTCTGCGAACTGTGAACTGTACTGCTTCACGCTGCTTCCTATGTGATATACAACCATGCATACAACAGTACTTAGATTTTTTTGTAGTGCTGAGGAGCAGCACTGAGTGTGAGCACTGACTATCAACAGGATTTAAACAGACACCCCAAATAATACAGCTTTGCACAAGGGGTGGAGTAAAAATAAAAGGATAAAGCAAACACAGACACACACACACATATATATATCTGTTGTGTGAGCTTGTGTGAAAAACCAGTACTCACCCTCTTTTAGCATGCCAACTTTAAGACATTTCATAAAGCGGCAGGCCTGGCAAGACTTTCGTCTCCTTTTGGTGATCTCACATTCATTGGTAGCTGGACAGCTGTACTCGATATTCCCTGGAAAAGGATTCGAAAAAAAAGACTCCATTATTCTGTGTGCTTAACAGATATACATCAGCAATTAGGAATAATTTGTTTTGGAATTATTGCGCTGGAAAGAAGATCAAATCACACCAGGCACGGAGTGACAACACTGCAAAATACACAACACGTGTGTGCATGTGTGTGCCTGTGAACGCACACACACCTGTCCCAAGGTGACCCCGTGTGACACTCCTGAAGGAGAGGAGGGTTTAGTGGCATTTTGATGGGGCATGTAAAAAGCACCTACCCGCCCCGGAGTCACACTCCCATTTTGATTCACAGATAAATTAGCTTCATTAATGCAGAGCGTCCTCTCTGCAATGCTCACCACGACCCTTTCCAGCCCATCCTTCTTCACCTAAAGGATGATGGGAAAGCTGCCCTCCCTCAACAGCACGGGGCTAAGAGACGGACGCACAGCTGAGCACTCTGCATAATGTTCTCCAGCAAAGACCAGGAGCTGCTGCTAGACTGGACAATCTAAGACTGCGATATCATGTAGCAAAGCTCAATGTATTATTCAAGTCGTCTTGACGGTTGTTGGCTCACTATGGAAATATTTCCTATGCAATTTAATCACTCAGATCCAAAAACAGCCAGAAAATGCAGACATATTGAATCTGCTGGAATTTAAGCGCTGCCCGTCTTTCTCACCTGATTCCGGTTAAGAATTTTTTAATTTATTTTCCCCCAAATCATTACGCACACACTTCAAGAGTTGACACGACACCAAGAATCCAGTGACAAATCCTCTTTCCCAAGTATCCGTGACCCCATGATTGACTGTTTGAACAATGTCCCGTAAGTCCAGAGATGTATTAATGGTACCTAAAAACAGCAAACCAGGTGTTGTCTGTTGCAGGTCTGCCAGAGGAGCACACAAACACATGCACACACACACACACACACACACACACACACACACACACACACACACACACACACACACACACACACACACACACACACACACACACACACACACACACACAACCCCCTGTTGGTCAAGGAGAAGGTGCCAACATTTGTCAGGATCCCTGGCATCGAAAGTGCCAGCAGGGTCACACGCACAGTTAGGGGCCGAGGGCACCACGCCAGCATGTTGGCAGAGGCTGCTGCTGGATTCGGGGTAGGTAAAGTCTGTTAAACTGAGAGGCATTAGCAGAGGGGAAATAAAGTACACTGCAGCGCTCATGTGCAGAGATGCACGCCATGTACCTTACTGCACACTATACTGCGACCTAACTGCATGCAGCAAGAGCGTTATAATATTTGCTGTATTAATATATAGTACTTTAGTTTTATTCTCAGTGCGAATACTAGAGGTTAAATTCTTATGGTAAAAATTACATAATCTAATGAGTACACTTAATACTTTTTAATGCACAGTAATGTCCCACAATTCACACTAGAGACATTTAAGAATAAATGAACAACTAAAAGAAAAAAAATATATATATACATTACTCTCACAGATATATGATGAGATTTTATATATGATGCATGTTGTATACATAAAGGAAATCTAATGTTAAATGTTAAATCACATAACCGCTGCTCTATTTTGCACGAGCACAAAATGATGAAAATGATGTGATACGTTGAAAGACATTAATAAATCTCTAAGTATTTTCATACTTAGAGATTTATTCCAGTTTTACAAAATGAAACAAAATAGTTTTAATTTTTTTCATCTTTCTTCAGCTGCCTCCTTGACATCTGCTGTTTGTTCTATTGTTGTAGAGCACTGAGCAATATGTTATTTTTCACTAACTGAAGGCAGTGATTCTGAGCTTTGCCTCAACAAGCAGACAACATCACATTTTGCTGCATGCCTGAAATGTTGAACTTATTCTCTGTACTACATACATGCAATATTTTATGACCTTCTGAGGTTGAAGAACTTGCTTGGATATCAAATTTTCTTCCCTCAAAACCAAACAATAATCCAAAAAATAATAGGATAGGTCAAATATGACCTGCATGTGTATGTTTTTTGTTGGGTGTGGGTGGGTAGGTGGGTGGGTGAGAGGGGGGTCCACAATAGACTTAAATTGCCTACCTCTAAAAGCTCACTGTCGGCATACCCTCTTAGTTAATCAGGTCTTGTGTCCACCTTTATTTCTCAAAGGACATTTCAACCACTCTAATATCCTTCCTTAACCTCTCTTATTTTCCCTCTAAATTTTGATATATTATTATGCTATGCTATTATCCATGTGCTCATCTCCACTCAAGTTGGACCTCTCCTTGTCCTCCTCCTTTACCGAGGCCGGGACCCCCCTTCCTGATTACCATTCCATTAAAGTTGCTTCTCCTCTATGTGAATGACCACCTACCCCGTCCCTCGTCCCACCGCCTTTATTTAGAGGACTCTTCAGCGTCTCCGTCTCACTGTTCCCGTCCTCTGTTATTGCCACCACAACACGTGCCTCTGCTTCTAATTGGACCCCATCTCCTTCCCCTTGGGTGAGGGCTAGAGGGGCCTAGGGGCAAGGAATGGATGCACACCTCCCACCCTCCTTTCTTGACTTTCTCCCAATGAAATGCCTGGTTCTTAATTACAGTCACCCAACACTGATTGTTATTGACTGAAACTCCCGTGGCTCAGGACGAATGACGGACAGATTAAGCTCATTACAGGCCTGTCCTCCAAGAAGGAGAGTGAAAAGAAGAAGAAGAAGAAGAAGAAGAAGACTACAGTGACGAGGAAGAAGATGAGAAGGAGAGAGAGAGATCTCAGCAAGACAATGCAAAGTCACACATCAGCATTACTGGGGCATGAGCAGCCTTTTAACTACCAATGACTGGTCATAAATGGGCATGCAGGATTTGGACAGAAGGCCAAAAACATTCAGTAAAACCCAACAAAGTGTAGCATGCGGACTGAACAACAGATCATGTGTTGATGACTTGAAAGAAAGTAGGGGTTTCCTACATTTTCTGATGCTCCCAATCCAAAGATGTTTTAGCCTCTTGTACAAGAAATGTGAAAATGCTCTTATGATAAAACAATCCAGCCATTTTCATATAGGCTAATTAAGCCAGGAAAAGCCTTCATAAAAATGGGCAGCCAAAAAATACGTAAATAAATAAATAATAAGTTTAGGAAAATATGTCTTTGCTGTGTCTATTTTTTTGCGTGTTTTTTTCTTTTAGAAATGTCTGATAATCAATAATGAGAAATAGGACGTGTGAAATACCCCGGCTACCCCCGAGCCGTATCCAAACATTTCTGAAAAAAAAAAAAAAAAAAATCCTCGCTGCCAAAGAAAAATAAAAATGATATACATCAGGATCAGACTTGGTATATTTGTCACCATCACGTTAAGAATTATTAGAAAAAGTCCGAATTTTGTAAACATGTGAAGCAATTAGAGAGAGTGCCGAAGAGCTTCACTCTTAAGACCAAGTGAGGTAACCAGCTCTCACATCAGTCCCACGTTTTCCATCTTTATTCTGACAGTAATGTGCTGTTTTGGATTTTAACAAAAGCTAATAAAATAAAAGGAAAAAACAGTGCCGAAAGATGCTTGGCTGTTTCTTCGTGCTTGGTAATTGAGAGGGATTTAGGCAGAATACTTTTCAAATTTGCCTGCCTTAATGTGCCCTCACTCTGACTCCATGTATCCAGACACAAATGCTACAAATCAAATTCAAAAAATCTGCATCTCGGCTTGTGGCGCATTATCTCTGTCCAAAAGATTACTCTGGAACGGATCCCACACATGGCAGATTCAGTGCCAGATGTATGATTCGCACGCAAAGACATCAAAAATCACAAACTAGAGCAGATTTGCAGTCTGGGCCTAATGCCTGCTGTAGACACCACATCGTATTAGCCCCATGAAAGCACTGAGGAACCTGTGACACGCACGGCCACGTATTCAAGTGAACGTAAAGTATTTACAATCATTAAAAAGTAGCACTTGTCTATTGTGACAAGAGTGAAAGTACACCTTGCTTAAAAGTACTGGTGGAAAGTCAAGAATTTATTGTTTTAAGTATAATTTTATTTTTGATTAAAATTCAGTTTCACTACATTTCACTGAAAAATATTAATCTCTTTACTTCAATGCTTTCATCTAACAAGCTTAGCAATAATGTACTTTTTAGAATAAAATATTAATAAATGCAAATCATTGTTTGTTTATGGCCACTTCAAGGGAAAAAAAAGATAACAATGTAACATTTTTATCTGGCGCAGTTCACCTGTCGCTGTTTTGATATCTGTGAGTTGGTAACACCTATCAACAAGTGGTTTTCTTTTTTGCTACTTATTTTGAAAAACAAAAAAACAAAACAAAAAACAGAGGCCGTCAATATAGATTGATCTGATAATCCACAGAAAAAACCCATAAAAAATTAAATGAAAACTGTATAATTTTTAAAGTGTGTGGGTTCTTCATTTCTCTTCTATCAATCAGTTCTCCACATCCTCTGATTTATCTGGTTATCTGTGGTGTTGTAAATGAATGTTATTGTGTCTAATGTAGTTAAAATAAACCAGTACTTAAACAGCTACGAACGCAAAGATGCATAAATGCAGTGCATGGTCTGAGCAGTAAATGGGAGCACCACAGAGCATTTTTCTAAGTATTCATAAGTTATAGTTAATCCAAACAGCAGACATTTTTACTCATATTTTCTATTGCTGCGGTTGTACTTTTACTTGTCTCCATTTGTTTCAAAAATACAAATAACCCACCACCTAAAACACAGTTTTACTGACAGCTCAGGTGAGTCAGTGAAATGTGAAAGGAAAAGTGGGAAAGAAAAAAGTACCTTGTATCGTTCTTTTGAAAAAGGCTTTGCAGGCCTCACAGGAGGCCACCCCGTAGTGATACCCCGAGGCAGTGTCGCCACACACCAGGCACAGCCTCTTGGGAATTCCATTGAGCATGTACTCGCACTTGATTGGCGAGTCATCAGCCATGCCGCCGGAGCACTCCTCGTAGCGGCGTAAGCAGGCGCTGCCGCCTCCCAGCATTCCTGGGTTGAACATTGGGGGGGAGTCCAGGGTGTGCGACCGTCCGCTGCCAACGTTAACGTAGCCGCCACTGGCGTCAGAGTTGCCGCTGGGACTGTGGTGACTGCCAGTGTCTATGAGCGAGGAGGAAGGACTGGAAGGCTCAGTTTTGACATAAGAACCACAGCTCGAGGATAGGTGCCGGTCCTCGGAGGGCATTCTGGTTAGTAACCTGGAGAAACACAAACAGAGTCGGAACGTTAGTCAGTTTTGAGACCGAATTTACAGGGAACACAATGGTTTTCCAAATTTTTGGAAAGAAATGAATGTTTAATTCAGTTCAACTCTTTTTTATGTCACCGCAAAGTGCTTTATACTGTACAGTAAAGACCCCACAGTATTAGAGCGAAAAACTCAACAATCAGACAACCCCCCTATGAGCAAGCACTTTGCGACAGTGGGAAGGAAAAACTCCCTTTTAAATTGGAGAAACCTTGAGGAGAAACAAGGTTAGGAGAAGGGCAGCCATCTGCTTTGACTGACTGTGTGTGAGGAAAAAGAGAAAAGAAAAGGAGAGCATGTGGTGATATGTTGGAGTTTAAACCACTTGTTTTAAAGCACATATATAAGTAGGCAGATGGACACCATGGTTTGTATTGTTTTTAACTTTTGTTTCCACGAGTTGTTTGGTTGGATTTAGGAAAAAAATTGTGATTTGGATTCAGAAAAAACAAAACAAAAAAACCGTCATATTGGCATAGAAACCACATTAGGGGACACTGAGCTTTGGCATAAAAATAATATTTTATTACACAAACTAATAACATAAATGCAACATATCTCAGTATTAATAATTAGCAAACTTTTTAAAAATATTAACTGTTTTACCCCATTTTCTTCACACATTTTTAAAACTTTTTCTTTAAATAAAAAGAACGCAAAGGCTCACAAATACCCCCAAGTGAAAAAACTAGAGGACCAAACAACAGAGCACAAAAGCTTCGGATGAAATCATCGCCGTGACTGTACCGAGTCTTGCCTGCTACCATCATCCGCCACTCATTCTGCGAGAAATTCATCAGCCCGTTCACCTGAGTTTGATAGATTGCCTTACACACACAACCATTAATGCGCCAGAATGCCAAGTGATATAGTGCAGTAGCTCATTCCTCTCAGGCAAAATGGTAACTAACGACCATGTCAACAGATGCCCCATACATCTTGCAAACAATGCCCACAATTGGTTGGCTGCCAGAAGTAAATGAATGAATGAAACTTCAGAAGGCTGTTAATGGACAAAGAGAGGTGTTACACTCAGCATATGGAGGATTGCGGGTAATACATGACCCGATCAATAGTCCCGGTTATTTTGCCAGTGGAGGTGTTGGGTTACAGCTGGCAGAGGAAGTGCCTTATTCCAAAAATTTCATCATAAAGATTACGAAGGCAGGATTAAAGAAAAAATATATTGCTAAAAAATCCTCCTAATGCTGGGTAGAAGCTAAAGAGAGTATTCTTTATTTGCCGTGTTGGGCTTTATAAGAAATTATACACTTTGCTTAAAGGTGTTATGTTATAACTCCATGAGTATGCTTGTTTACTTAACGACTACTGCTACTGGTGGGTAGTCATTTCTCTTTGAGGCCGCAAAGCCAGTGCATGTTGCGCTCCTTGCTGTAATTCAATAATATTCTCTCAAACGAAGCATGAAATGAGGCCCGGGTCGGTCTTAGAACTGCTGGCTCTGTCTGTCACAGTTGGTGTTGATCTTACAGAACTTCAGCCCTTAAATTCTTATGAGTCATAAATATGCGGTGAGAGTGGCGGAAAGGCGTGATGGGAATGTCTGAAACTAATAGCAAGCTAATGCTGCTTTACAGTCTGAACTTTTTGGCTTTTTTTACTGCCAGGAGCTGTCTCCATTTTTTTTAAAAATATGGTGTTGTGTTTCAGAATGCATTTTCCTTCTTTTGCCTCCTTTGCACAAGTGTTTATTTAAAGCCAAGAAACCTCTGTTTTTTTCTTTTTTAACTGCAAACGGGTAGTGAGAAGAAGAGAGAAGGAGGAGGAGATAGCCTGTACCCCTGGGCCCAGATCAGATCTATTGATCCTCGGCTTCCTTCCTGTTCCAGATGAGGCATGAAAAAATAAACCCTCCTCTTACGGGCCCCAGACATTCCTTATGCATTTTTAATCAGTCGAGACTGTTAACATAGTGCGAGATTGAGAGATACAGCATTATGTTAGCCTTCATTCTGAGGATATTGTGGCTTATAAAAGACTCAGATGACTCATGTTAAATCTTGTTAGCAATCAGCATTCACCTAGAGTCAATTGGACGATATATTTTCTCCAAGCTGAAGTGGAGAGAGACCAGCGTGGTAATAGTTAATACATCATTGCAGCCAGATAGGGGGGGATTCCCTATGGAATAGCACATTGTGGCATACGTAAAAAGTAGTTCATTCCACACTTAGCACACGGCAACGCTGGGGAGATGTTTTTTGTTAGGTTTAATGGAAATTTCTAATGGGCCCTTTCAAATCTGTCGAAATGAAATAATGGCACGAACCACCAATTCGCGCAGACAGAAATAGCTTCATAGTTTCATAATTTGGTCCCCCCCCCCCCACGCCCCAATATAAAGAGACATAGAGTTTTCAAACCACAGCCTGACTCTCCTCAACCTGTCCCACTCCCTTGGCAAAACACACACACACATGCACTGCACCTAATACCTAATGGGGTAGTGTTTGCTCCGCCGCGCAGAAAAATGGTACAAACGGAGCAGACAAGCAGGACTCATCAGACAGACGTGAAGGTCACCTGCCTTCTCTGTTCTGAGAGGCCCACACAGTCCCACAATGGACACCACGGAGCAGCAGATGCACGCGTTCCAGTCTGTCCACCACACGTCAAGAGACTACTCTGTACGAAAAACCATGTTTAACGCGACGGGAATGTGATGCACGCTCAGATCATTGACCACTTTTTCTTTTTTGAAGCTAACATGAGATAGGTGCGGAAAATGTCCCGACAGAGCAGCTGAAATCTCAGATGTTTGCATGTGCATGTGTGTATTTTGGCATGCCTCCTCATGCTGGCAGAGCCGCATATCCCCAGCTTCCCAACATAAATCCCGAATCCATCCACCTCTTCTCCATGAAATATGTTGTCTAGCCTCCCGAATTTCAGCACGATAAATTTACACCGCCACTCAAACACGAAAAAAAAAAAAATGAAGCATATTTAAAACAGTTCTCCATAAATGACCTCATGCTGTCCTTGTCTTGGGTGAAGGAGTGAATATATACGGCTCTCCAAATTTTTACAGCGCACTTTTCCGCATAAAGGAAATATTATTGTTGAGCTTGGGGTTAAGCTTGTAGCAGGGAACACAGCGTAAATCACGGTGCTGAACACACAGTCGAACATGGAAGCACAGAAGGACAGAGGCAAGGAGCCATGCATGAAATTAGTTCATTAATCTTTCTATGATAGGCTGTCCTTGTTTGGGGCAAACTCTATCAGCTTTAAACGGAGTGCCCCTTCCCGCCTGACACATAGATTACACTGTTAGTCAGTGGCCGCGGTGTCTGGGAAATGAATGGTCATGCGAGTGGGAAAATGGGGGTAGCGTGTGTCTCCAAGTGTTAAGTGGTAACAACAACATGCGGGTGACACAAATGAAGGTCATCAAAAATGTGTGTTCTTAAATTTCGCTGCTGCGAATATCGCTTTTTTTTCTCATATATTTATAATGAATACACATTTAAAAGAGCTATCCCTGTAATATGCTGATTTAATAGAAGCAAACACATGAAACAGGATTTCTAATAATCTTCTGCTACAACCTTGCAGATTCAGTCAAGAGAACACAAACCAACACTTAAACGTTGAAAAAAAAAAAAAAAAATCTACTAACTACTTAAGTAGCCTCACATTGTAATGCTGCAACAAGATTGCACTTTTAATTCATTTAGGTTTAACCTTAAGAAGTATTTTCTGTATTTGCCTCTAAAGGGTGAAGGTTTCTTCTTTTCGGAGCATCTTATTCCTGAAGTTGTTCAGATTTTCTTGCATTGTTGTGTGACTTATTTATCTATTCCCTCATTTTCTGATAGATTTGAGCTTATGTTTATGTGCATGTGTATTTAATATGTGTTTATGCTTATGTTCCACCATGTGCATTCCCCACACAGACTTGTACATAATACTGAGTTATTCTGGTTTAAAGTGTATCAGATTTTATTCCTTTGCGACTGCTTTAAAACCACAGTTTAAAGCTTGACGATAAGTTTGTGGAACCAAGCATATCCTTCACTTGTGCTGCAAAGGTGCTGCAAAGTCATTCTCTAAGTTATTTTGTTCTGACATCTTCATTTTAAAAAATATTTGTTTTAACGTAGTTTTATCTCAGGTAGTAAGTCCCAGCACTAGTTTTGCATCACATAGATATACTTTGTTTCTTTTTCTCTATCTCTCTAACACACTCACACACATGCACATACCATACAGAGAATTTCCAGCACATGGCCTCTTCAATGTCACTGCCACGAGGAGAGACTGCATAGATTTCCCACATGGATGATGTCTCCTTACCTGGAGTATCAACCCCCATCTACATACACATCCAGCACCTCTAGGAAATTGCTCTCTCTGCAAAGTCAAACACACCCCTAACTGCCTTTTAAAAAGAGACAGAAGAAGGAGGTTACGGGGGAGAAAGAATAAACGAGCAGAGACTTAAGCCGTCATTGGGAATCAGAGAAGGACTCATGAGGGACAGTTACGATATTGATTTCATAAATAAACAGAGATGGCCATCGATCCTAATGTTATTTTGCATTTCAATTACTGCCCAGAAACATAACCTTCAAACGTCTGCTTCTCCACAGTAATAACATCCACTGATAATCACAAGCGAGTCTTGTTCGGCACAAATTGGCTTTTCTCTCACCCTCCTACCCCCCCCTTTTTTTCTCCCCCAAATGTGTAAATGACACAACTTTGCATTTGCCTAATGGTATTAGAGCATGGACTGAATTTCAAGTGAGACTCAAGCTGATACAGTAAGCGCTCCGGTCAATTGACACAATGCAAATTAACGTGGTGAAGAGGAATTAAGTTCACAATGTGAGACCTCGTGAAGCTACGATGAGGCCCATTAAATTAAACATGCCGGCTGACCCGCACTCCATGATTAGATGCACACTGCTTCTTTCCGCGTGTGTGTGTGTGTGTTAATTTCATTTGATCAATAAAACAAACTCCTTCTAAGAAGTCCTCTCTCTGCTGCTTACACTCAGCCTGAGCACTTGAAAGGCACATTCATGTTTGATTGAACAGCATGTGAAGAAAAAAAAAGGTGTCCATCTCCAGCCTGATGAATTCAGAGTCCTTGACAGGCTACCTAAAGGATATATCTATATCAAGAGGGGCGGTCATGACGTGTGATGAAGCTATTTCTCCCCTCATGCCATCACACAGAACCAACAAAGCTCGGCTCGTAAGGAGTAGCCACTGCTAACAGTGAACGCGACAGTCATGAGAAAACACAGCAGCGACTTCACACGTTCAGAGCTGTTTTTATCTCAGCCAGTTTTTGTCAACTTTATGAAAACTCAAAGCTGGTGGTGAAGTTGGAAGGAAGCAGATTTTTTTCCCTCCCTCACCACAGTTTCAACACAATGCAGCACTTTCCCACCACCTGCTCCCTCCATCCGTCAGTGGATTCTTTTGGCTTTCCAGTCAGTTCTGCTGGTCAGATCAGCCAACTATCAAACAAAGTTGGTAGAGATCACAGCCCTCGTGTAAGATTTGGATCCTTTTCAAGCAGTCTGACACGAACCAAACGGTGACTGGTGAAGTGCGAAAAGGTGGCCGGGAGCTGTGAGTACACATCAAGTGAAATATTTAAACTCCAATTTACTCTTTCGAACCTTGGACAACGCACGAAAGAAGCAATGAGAGCAAGATCGATCAGGAATGGATGGAAATAAATCCGCCACTACATGTTCTATGTTGCAAAAAACACTGATTGCAGATGGCGAACTCCACTCACTGCAAATTTGTAATGCTTGAATTGCCCTAAACAACAGGCAACTTCAGGAACTATTTTCCTTACGCTCAGGGTTTTAAATACTCCGTTGCAATCAAATTAATTTAACTCAAGCATCCGTACGTGACGCCAAGTGTTTAAAAAAAAACAAATAAAGAATAAATGGTGGGTGCAATCACAGCAAGACCTGTGTGTTAAGCGTAACAAATTACAGATACAATGTATGATAACATGATGTGCTCCTCTTTAACAGACACAGTCAGGTGTTTCCATGTATTGGACGGCTAAAATTAGATCCCAGGTCAGTGTGTGATTCTTTGGTCTACATGAGTGTGCATATGTCTGTCTATCTGTGTCCGCATACATTTGGTCGCTTATGCATTCCTGTTTGTTTACTTGGGGAGGACACCTGTGGGAACAGCAGGTAAAACAAGTTGAAAAAAAAATTTGAGCAAGCAGAATATTTAATCTTAATAAGTATTAGAATTTCTATAATTAAAAAAATAAAGTTATTTTAAAAGAAGAATAAAGCAATATGTTTACTTTACATGAAAAAAAAACATGTAAAATTACACCATGTCTGACACGACTTTTAATTCAAAACTGCCTCCTTTAATTTTAAAGCAGATGGTTCTGACTGACATGAAAAAGTGGAGAGCACCTGTGGAGGCTGATGGAAATAGTAGGTCATATACAGTTATGTACAGCTGTATGTTATTTTGATTTTGGTTCACAAAATCTCAACACGATCCCAACGTGCACATTTTCATAAAGAATAAATCACAAGATGTAACTAATTTTTTGGTCTCTTGACAGAGCAGGTATTTGCTTTAGCATCAGAGATGTGGTTTGACAGCTGGGCACTAAAATCCTTTGACCTTTCACCTCGGGCCAGTATGATAGTTGTAAGGCAACAGTCTCCAAGGGTTTAAAAGCAGAGGCAAACCTAACTAATCACAAATATATGTGACACTGAGCACACAGATTTTCAGCGTGCGACTGCTCGATGTGGGAAAATGTAGGACAACATGGTTAATGCAACTTTAACGCTGACAAATACATTTTTAAATAAAAAATTCTATGTGTAAAATCATTCATCTCAAGCAGAAGTTGGTTTTAACCAGTAAAAATATGTAGAGTTGTGGTGTTAGTGTAGTGCTGGCCTATCAAATATGACCTAACAAGTATTTAAGGGTGCAGGTATAGCATGCATAACCAGCTACTCACTTGTCAGCACACGCATGCATATTTTTATGTGCATACATAAATGCAGACACACACACACACATAGATGGACACAGACACAGTCTGGGGTCATGATGGGTTAATAGCATCATATTGTAGGATTTGTCATTTTTAATCATTTCTATTTGGCATATTTTTTTTTCTTTAAAGATGTAATTAAAACTTCAGAGTTTGTGTAAAAATGAAAGGCTTGCGATTGCGTGTCTTTTAAAAGCCCCACGAATTAACTGTGATATTAAAAGTTAGAGCCTTCAGAGACGATGCTTGAAACAGATGTATTTAATTGAGATCTGTTACTTTTATGTAAAATATCAAAACAATTGACAAAACTGTGGTTGAAGATTCCAGCCTGGAAATAATTTGCATCCTTTTTAAAAAGGAATTTTATGTGATTCATTTGATTACAATGAATAAATCAAATTTATGCACATCTTTCAAGGTGTGCACGACACCTTTGACTGAAGTGTTGAAGCGCTTTGAATCATCAGCAGCAGCAGCAGCAGCAGTGTAGACATTTTATTTTGTGAGTGATAGAACTACATAGATTTAACGCCCAAATTAGCTTTTTTTTATGCATATGCAAAGTGCATAAAAACTACACGCATTTTTACTGAGTGAACAGCTTCTAACCAAAGCTGCTTTTTCTGAATACAAACACGTTTTGTCATTTCGCTTGCTCAACCAATACAAACTGATAGGATCTCATTTATTCTGATTATGTGCAGTGGCAGCTCTGATGCAGTTACAGCAAACACTTATTTAACACTTCGGGAGATGCTCCCCCTTTTTTTCTTAATCGCAGTCCTGTAAAAAGTGCTTAGCAGATTAAACCTTTCCAATCCCATCTACAGATTAACATTAAGAGGATCCCAGTGAATGCAGTGAACGGTTTCCACTGTCCACTCACATTTGGATATAAGATAACTATCTTTCCAGGTATCCAAGAACTGCAACAATGATAAAGACTGGAGCTCCAAATGAGATTTAAGAGTTTCTTTAACTTTTCATTTGTTAGGAAAAAAGCTGCTTGATCCCTGCCTTTGTGCTAAGAAAATGCACAATAACCATATATAAGAAAAAAGAAAAAAAAGTTTTACAGTGCACATTTTGTTATTTGTATTAACTGCATTTTACTCACATACTGTGCCACATTTGGAGGTGATCAAATTTACTAAACACTCTGTGTTATTTAACTATAACCACCAATTTTATATCAAAAACTATAAATGACAATAAAACAAGACGAGCTGTATCAATAACACAGACATGTATCTACTTCTTCAGTTACACACTTTTCTGTGTCACTCTTACACAGTACAGTCACAGCTAACTTTTCCTGGGACACCGGCTGCTGCTGGAGGACAGTGTACAGGATACTGGCTGCATTAATCTGCCTGTGACTCTCTTCTATGAGCTGAGTTTAAACCCTGGATCCTGATGCAGAAGTAGACAGCTGTACAGAGACCAGCTCCCCGGTCTCCCTGCGGGCTACGCCACAGCAGCCACCGCTCAGCTCTGATGTCCCGTACATGAATGAGCGCAACTCCCTGTCTTTGGAAATAGTTTAGTTTGCTTTTTAAAAAAAAAAATTATAACATTTTTAAACAATTTTTATCAACTTTGAGTGACAGAAAAGTTTAGATGAAAAGCTAACCAAGAAGGGAAAAAAAAGAGATTTGTATAAAGAAGCACCTACTGGTTGTGGTAGCAGAGAGGGTCAGGGATGCACAGTTCGGAAACATCCATCAGTCCTCGTTAAGCATTCCAGATGTTGCAATTTAAAAAAAATTCAAAAACAACAACAGATAAACAGCTGGGGAAAAGCTGAAGCAGGAGATCAGTTCCTAAATCTCCTCATATTCTCAATAAATATTGGTCAGGTGGTCCCGGGTGTTGCTTCCCCTCCCTCCTGTGTTCAACACGCACACTTAAAATTAATAAAAAAGGAGAAGAAAAAGAAAAAAGAAAAACCTTCTGCCTCGGCCCAACAAACTCCAGTCTGCACAGGTGCCGCACGCTCGGGCTCAAGAGTACGGCCGGTGAGAAGAAAAGTGGTGGTCCGAGAAAGAGGAGAGAGGAAAAAACAAAAAAAGAACCTCAGGAAGAGATGAAGAGAGGAAACGGTGATCAACGAGAGGAGGTAGAACACAGATGATGGGATTGGCGGACAGAGAAAGAGAATAAAAGATAAGAGGGATGGATGGAGAGCAGCAGCACTGAGAGCGCACTCAGGCTGCGTAAGTCGGCGAGGGGGGATTGAGTCTCCATTGAAGACAAGGGGGCTCTTTAAGAACAGGAGGGAGTGGTTTAGGTGCATATGGAGCGACTGTCATTGGCTGGATTCAGGAAGGTTGTCCTGCCAGCAGCCAATGGTGATGAAAGATTACTGAGATGAGACGGGCTAATGGGCCACTAGTCGGCCTCCATTCACAAGGGAGCGCTGCAAAACAGAGAAAGAAAGAATAGATAGATAGATAGATAGATAGATAGATAGATAGATAGATAGATAGATAGATAGATAGATAGATAGATTTTCAAAGTAATGAGGTAAACAAAAGTGGACAGCAGTAACTGACAAGCAACAGAAGTAGCAGCACGTTCACTGAGGGTGATTTGAACAGGTCTGTTTACGGTGCTTTAAAGGGCTCAGTGCCAGATTATGGAGCTAAACGGTTCCCTTTAGTCTTTTATCCTCTCCACCATGGATCTGGCTTTCCACAGCCTGCCCTCCTTTAAAGTAATGACAGCTGCTTCCCACAGCATTCCACCAGTCACGCTGTGAAGAGAGGGGATCTACCCGTCCTTAGCGAGGCAGGATGTAGGAAAACTGAGAGTGATAATGACCTCGGCAGGAATGATAATAATGATGACGACGACAGAGAAGTTTGAGTGGATCTTTACCACGTACGTGAAATGTGGCAGCCCATCGGAGGAAACCCAAAGCCCCGCCACCCACCCCTCCAGCCCACTTCATCAACCCACATTTTCCCGATCGATACAAAACCCATCACACGCTCCTATTGATCACAGCGTTGCCGTGTCGCCACAAGCCTCAGGACAGACTCCCGTTTCCCAACCGTCTTTTAAATGAAAAGGAATTATACATTTGAACGTTTTCTTTTCATGTCAGTCCATATCAGAGTCACAGGAGCAAAAGGCTGATTGCTTTATTAAAGCAGCTGTGCATTCTCCATTACATTTTTGATCAATATTTTGGCATTTAATGTACTTTCCTGCGAAGGAAAATCCGGCTATTCCCGCTGATCCGATTAAGACATCCAGACATAATCAATAGGGGGGATATGTTTATGTTTTTAATGAGACCGAGAAGACGAGAACTGATGTTCAGATGACATGTAGGATTTCACATGCAGATAATAGAGCCAATGCCAGTCAAACCAAAAAAAAGTGGTCTTTTGGTATTTTTAAGACTGAATAACTTTATGCAAAATTTAAAGTGGATGTCAGACTACCTTAAAAAAAAAGACATTTTTATTTGGCAATGCTAAATTCCAAATTTTTTGCACTTTCCCGCTCCGCTCTTGTGTTGCCAGTTTTCGGAGGTGGGTACATACTTGCGTCCAGACCTCATTTGTCTCCATTCCTCTGCGCAGGCCTGCTCACACAGAGTAGAGACACAGGGTTTCGTGGCATCTGACAGGAAATCTATTGAGCGCACAGTCTGTGTAATCCCACCATCACGTTATCTTCAGACGAAGAAACCGTAATCCAATCATTAAATCTGTATTTAAGCAAAAACAGATTTTCGGCTCTATGACCGTGACTGTGTCTCTTTAAGGAGATCAGTGCAGACCAGCCTCGCACCACCCTGCATTTTCAGGCAGCAGTTTAGGCTCTCATTATAGTTTTGCTCTCATTTGCCGTTTTACATTCTCAGTGCTGTAAACTCCCAGCACGGCTGTAATTTAGAGGAGAACAGCTGAGTAGGAAAGGGAATTGGGGTTTATTTTTGGAGTGAAATCTGGACTAGTGTAAACAGTGAGTGCTAATGAATGAAAACAAAGACGAGAAGGATTGTGAGAGAACATTTTCTGTGGAGGACCAGAAATTTGCAGATTTCTCAAAAGTGCAGAAAAGACAAAATCGTTACGTGTCAATAAATAGTAATGACATATTGTAGTGGGCTGAGGGACATGGTCTTCCTGTCACGCTGCTTGTATGTAATTAAATTCTTGATTCACGAGCAAACTGCCTGTTATGTCTGACCTTCTGACCTCGCCATGAAGAAAGTGTATCAGCAAGAGGAAGTTCACTTTGTACGCCTTCCTAAATGTTCTGGGCATTCAATTCAGTCTCCAGAAGCTGGTACAGATGAAACTGTTTCTTATTGGTTCATTTATGCAGGCAACACGAGACAATAACTTCAGTTTTCGGAGCCGGTGTTTGTAAAGTTTCACTTCGCCACACGCCACTCTAACAGCGGCCACTTTGATGAACTCATCGCGTTGCCTACAATCATCAGTTGCTTTAATCAAATTACTGACATAATAAGAAATCAGTGACACGGAAAATAATCAAGCTGCATGAAGGAAGAACCAAAAAACTTGTGGTTTTCTTTTAAAATATAGAATTATTATATTTATTTTTGCATTACCATTACATTTGAGATTTGTGCATTTTCATGCATTTGATTGTTGTCATCAAGCACTTTGTGATTGTTATCAGGAATAGTGCAATAAACTGTATATACATGTGACTTACCTTTTGATCATGTTGTAAAGCTGCTTTATCAGTGTAACCACATTTCATATAAATCTGATAAAATAATAATTTAGTGTTGCATTTAAGTGCATATAATTATTTTTTCACTTTACACTAGTTAAAAGTTTGTTGTACGTTGCTGTCTGAAAACACACATACTGTTATCTCTTTCATCTACATGCAATAAATCGATACATTTATTTTCATCTATTTAAACCCACGAGGAATTTGTAACTCAATCCAGACAGACATTAAACTGCTGACATTAAACTTCTGCAAGTGCAAAAGCTTCAACTCCACTGCCACAGCAAAACTGACTCAACAAACCCCGTGTCAACATTCGACTTCTTACACAAAGCTCACGAAACAGACACCGAGTCCCACAAATCCATCATTTGCACATTTTCCTTTCGCTGCCGCGTACTTGTTTGGCTCGTCTGCCGGAGGAGTGTGGAGAGGGATAATTACTATAGCCACAGGGCTGCATTAATCAGCTGGGTGCATTTGTTGGGCTTTATTATGTTCCACTCCCCTCTCTGGGCTGCGCCGACTGAACCACGAGGACGAGACAGGGCTGGTGGAGGACCGCTGTCGCCCCGCTGCCCGCTCACGCTGGGTTAATAAATGCTATTACCCTCTATCTCTTGCCTCTTAATTTCTCATTTAACTGAGGACGGTTAAAATAAAACTACGTGAGCGCTTGTGTAAATGAGAGACTTGTTGCAGGGCTCCGATATCGTTGATTGCGAGAGCCGGACTCCAACAATGTGACTGGATTCACTTTTTTTCTGCTGGTTCGTGCTGTTAAAATCAAAATGTCCATGCAGTCAACTCAAAATTCATCATTTACTATTGTGGGCTATTGATGTGACATCACTGATAGTAAGCAACAGGCTGAGTGTGACCAAATGTGAGCATACAGCTTCTCCAAAAACATCTTTTAAGGTCCTGCAGGAGTTTATATTGTGAGCAGATGTATTATAAATATGTAAGGCTGAGAGGGATGACACCCAAATTAGCTAAGCAGCCTCCATCAGACCTTTGACTAAGTATTCAGTGCAGAGTCTGCATCATAATTAGAGAAATCCGTTGTTATGAACTCTTAAATCACTGGCTTCTTGGTGCTGTTACGTATTGTGCTCTTTGTTAAATGTTTTCACTCATCAGAAGTCACTTTGGTTAAAGGCAATCACCAAATGGCATATATTAACTTAAGGACATTTCTCCAACCTGCACTGCATCTTTGAAAGCCGCGATTGTGATTCCAGCGACAGCAAACGGTCTCCGCTGTGTTTAATCACATCACATATAAACAAAATCAATTTTACCCCCCACGCTCTAATTTTAAACGACTCCTTGACACCGCTCGAATCCTCTGCGACTCGCCCACGTCAACTGCATAACACAAGAGGCTCTGGGATGGAGTCACCTTTGAAGCAAAGCCAGGTTGTGTCATTGCCGGATCAATACATTCATCTCAAGTTCATTCCAATATGGAAGCTGGCAAAAAAGGGGAGCCTGGTGCCATCAGCTTTTTAAAGCCTTACGATGCTTGCGCGCATGTCCGCGTCTAGACCCTGCCGATAAAAACGGCTAGCCCAAAGAGAAGTGGGTAACGCAACTGATTGGACAAAAATAAAACACACAGGAATGCATACGAGCATCTAGATCTGCATGATAACAAATGTGCACATTAGTCAGCCTCACTGAAAGTGTCTGAAGGAAGAAAAATATAGCACGTTCTCAAATTCATGTCACGGAGCTGCCATTTGGGCTCATACCGACTTGAACGTCTCAGAACACCCACAGGGCACTAGTGACTCTTCAATTACGAGCTTCCCTCTGAGGAACGGTTAACTTAAGTGCGAAACTTTCTGTTTTAAATGAGTGCGTTTGATAGGGAAATTATCCTCTTCGTTCGTCCCAAACCCACAAGGAAAGAAGCTCTTTGTGTGAATGAATTACCTCCATGGGCGAGAGAATTATCAAAACAGTTAAGCGGAGAGTCGGTGGCGTAGCCTGTTAAAGAAGCTTCTGAATATTAGTTTAGCTGCCGAGAAATCATCAAGTTAAAAAAATAAATAAATAAAAGCAAACATTTATGCAAAGCAGCCTCATTGGCAGCAAATCTCATTTCGGAGAGAGAGGCTTGGTATTCCAGGCTCGGCTGCCCCAAGATCCAGGGATGACTTTCATTTAGTCTCACCTCTCCCTCCAACTGGGGTCACCCCTGTTGGTATAGCAAGCACAGCAGTCACATTGCTCCACCATGCACACAGATTGCTTACTAGACCCGCCTGGAACCTTTCATATTTCCCAGTCAGCATTTTTACAGGATAATTTTGGCAGCCTTTAAGGATATCGCTGCCTTAATAGAGGATAAAAATAAACGGGTGGTGGAAGGGCTATATCAGGCCGGTATAATCTTGTATTCTACACTGTGTGGAGCTAAACGTCTGGCTTTGGCTCCATTCAATGAGATTAAACTTCTCCCCAGCTGATTCCAAAAGACCATTTGTCCTATTTTTAAAACTATAAAGAGCATTTTGAGCCAAGTATATCTAAAAAGGCCAGTTAAATTGATTAAAATACTATGGTGTAAATGGCATTATAGAGCAACTTCTAAGAATGTCTTTGGTCTATATCCCATTGAGCGACTCTGGTCAGCAGATTTCTACAGATGGTTTGTCAGATTCAGTTTGCATTTGTAGACGTGTGCAATCTTTAATGTGCGCTGTCTGTGCATATACATATACAAACAGTGGTGAGCATGTGTGTGTGTGCTGTATGTGCCTATAGCTTTGGGCGTTTGTGTAGTTATAGCAGTGACTGGCTGCGGTATAAGAAAGCTAGTCAAAGTGTCTCAAAGAAGGAAATAGCTTAATTCAATCAACGCTACCGCTTTCAAGACCACAGGGGAGCTGGCTAATGGTGTTAGAAACTTGAAAAGTTGGAAAAATAAGCTTGAGGAAGTTCTGACTACCTGGGAAAGAAGTCTGTTCCTTGAGGCTTTCCTATGCTGTATGATAGTAAAAGCTCCACTCTTCAGGGCCTTGTTGCTTCTCTGTGAGCTCAAATGCTGGATTTTAGCTTGTGCTCCTCCCATGAGGGGCAAAGCTTTGCAGAAGTTGGAGGAGGGTTATGTGAAGTTCAGTGGAAATGTTTTTCGAGTACTCAGCCAACTTTTTAATAAAAGACAAGAATATGGATCAAGATGTTCTGCACAAGCTTGTTTGGAAGAGAGTGGATAGGGAGTTGGAAAATATAGAGGTTCGGTTGAGTGAAAAAAAAAAAGTAACCCTTCTTCTAAATAGGCATCCTGTGGGCATTGCCTTATAGAATTATGAGAAAGAGACAAATATTATTGCAGAATCCTGAGAAAACATGACAGCCTGCGTCTAAGACTGTGCAGTGCAGGAGAAAAGCCGTGGCTCGATAAGGCGTGCACCTGGTTTGTTTTGTGCGCCCTTCCCCCTTCTCCGACATTCACCCGCATTAATTCTGTGATTGTGTCTTCCTCTCATTTTCTCCCTCGTTATGCATTTAATGTTTCCAATTTGCCATCATCACAGAAAAACGCCACAAGAAGCAATAAATTCTTTTCTAATTCAAAATAATTAGGATTACACGGACCAGTGGTTTTCAATCAGTGAGATCATCTCGGTGATAGATGGCAGGATAACTGGTCATTGCCGAGACATAAATATTGTGTCGTTCAATTAATCTGGTCTAATGAGGTGTCAAAGCTGCCACTCATCCATCAAATACAATTAGGAATAAACACATATGCATGGAGATGGGTAATTAATAATTAGCAAAGCAAAGAAAACAGTATTGGTTTCAGCAGCCACATTCGCAGAGCAATTTACCACAGCTCTGTCTTCATCTGATTTTTCAAGTGACTGAGACAACGCCACATCAAAGGAATTTGAATCAGTTTTTTTATGCATTTTCGTGTCCCATGTTTGCCCTGTGATTTTGCTAGGACGTATGTCAGTTTGCAAAACAGCGTCAAACCTTTAATGGGCTTTAAATGACAGTTTAACCTTAGAAAAATCCACTTACCTTTCAGCCAAATGAGCAACATCTAGCCCTGGAAATAAGAGCATGTTTTCTGTAGGCGTGCTCTGAAAACTCGATGATGGATAGAGGTCTATTTTTTTTTCTGGACCAAAAAGAAAAGGGAAAAACATTTATTCTAGATCTTGGGAATTAGGGGCTGTCATCAACAGTTTGTCTTCATATTTCTCTAAAGCCCACAAGGCTCATTGTCCTAAAAAAAGACATTTCATACAGAGGGCTCATCGTCTTCCATTTTCAAAAGGCAGCCAAGCATCCTGACAGAATTAAAGTGTACTGACGAGTCCTCAAGTATGAAAATAGCGGTTTATTCTGCTCTGTTCAAACACAGTGTGAAACTTTTTATCACCAATATCCGAGACATAAAAGGCAAAACTATTTGTGACCTGAGCATGTCACCTCTCAGGGAAAAGGTCCCGCTCATTAAATCTGTCTGTAGCACCAAAAGCTGGCACCTGTCAAACAGGAGCAGTGAGGCAGTGTGCTTCAGACACATCGCAATTATCGGGCTTCACCTCCAGACTTTTACTCATGCTTGTTAAAACCACTGAAAAACATGACAGTTACATGACACGTAAGTTACTGTGAAGCACTGATCTCAAAACACAAAATAAAAATTTAGATTTTATCTCCACGTTTAATGCATTTTTTTTTTTTGCCTAAGATTGTTTATTATCTCAAGAGTTTCAGGTGGAAATCACATTTTATCCTCAGCAGAAATGATGTGTTTATATTAATTTTTTTTAACTTATGTTCTGCATCTGAAAAGTGGCAAAGTATCCATAATAAAAAATAAAGCTCAGTCGAGGAATAGCTGACCAGAAAATCAAATGTACAAATTTCTCTAAAGTTGCCCGCGGTGCTATTTATTCATCTAAATTATTTCACCGTGTTGCCTGACTTTTGGAAACAACTGCTATAAAAATATTGGCCTTCTCTTTAATATCCTGACACCAAGTAACCATTAACCTAGTACTAAATAAATGATAAATAAATAAATTAGTTTTGAACTATCGGCAGCAATTCTTTCCAAAAATCACGACCTCAACAACATCACTTTGTGGTGAGTGATTTAATGCTGGTGTTCTGACAAACCATCCTACTTTGGCAAACCGTCCTACCCGTAGGATAATTTTATGGTGATGTCTGACAAACCATCCTACTTAGCTGCAAATTCGATAGTTTTGTGCAAAAAGCAGATGGCATTTTTCACTTGAAAATTAACAAACATTCACAATGGCGTACGAAAATCAAGTATCCACGTCAATAAAGTGCTAATACTTAGCTATTTTCCAAATATGAAAAAGGAGTAGCGCTAAATCACAGGCGGATGCTATCAACTTGCGTTTTTGTGTTGTGCACATGCGCAGAAGCAATAACTTGAAACTAGACTTGACCAAAGCTGGAAATTCGATTTTGATAGTTTTCTGCATTAAACAGATAGCTTTTCACTGTACAATTAACATTCACGGTGGCTTAAAAAAATCTAGTGTCCATGTCAGTAAAGTGCTAATACTTCTAAAGATGATAACGGAGTAGCGTTAAATCACAGCCGGATGCTAGCAACTTGGGTTTTTGTGTTCTGCGCATGTGCACACATATGTAGAAACAAGGGGAAGGATGGTTTGTGGGGTAGGATGTATTTCCAGAACACCGGGGCAATTTTCTTTTTACTAGCCATAAGAAATGTGCAGGTCATCAATGTAACAGCTCAGCCAAGCTGATTGGTGGTGCCACAAAGTGACGTTGTCATACTGTCACGAGCCTCTCTTTATGGGTTGAGAGACCCTTACTTCTGCAAAGTGATAAGACAAGTGTAGCTTGTGATAAAGAAAATAGTTTCTACATAAAACTGTAGGCATCTGTACAGCTGTCGATCTCCAAACTAGATGGCTCAAAGGCACAAAAAAAACCCAGAGGAAAAACATACATACGATTTTGAGGTTTTTCTTTAAAGGGATGTTATCAGTTGTTATTACTCTCACTGTTATAGCTAACAGGGTTTCTCTTCTACTGTTTACTGGGCTAAGCTTACTGAATGGAGATGGCAGCACAGATCACACATATATGTTTGCTGAAGTAGCAAAAAATGAAACCTTAGATGGTGGTGTTGGTGGTGGTATATGTCACCAGATGGAGTTGTACTCATAGTTTCTTGTCCAGGTTTTCAAAGTTGTCAGTAACTGTTTAGTTTTAGCAAAAAAAAAAAAAAAAGAAAACGTTTAGGGAAAGATCATACTTTGGGTTCAAGTTGTTGATCAAAACCTCTTTTTCACAGCAATACAAGCTCAAAACACAACACAGGGTACTCTAGTGAACCAGTAGGATACTCAACAAACGCTTTTCCATGATAGTACGGTGGACAACACTGGACATGTTATGCGCACTTGTGCTCCCCTTATGTGATTGTCAATGACAGAATGAATGATAGACACCTCCTGGCTCAGGCCTCAATCATACAGGCCTAGACACTGCCAACTGACCCCCTGGAAACCAGCTGATGAGTGGTTGGTGTCTGTCTGTGGGTGAAATCGGTCACTGCAAAAACCTCATCGTGAGTGTTTTGGTTGGTAGCACATTGGTGATTGTACTTGTGGCTTGAATGGAAGAGGCTGGAACAATACAAAAAAATACATATATACTATTTATACACTATTTACATGAAATAACAGAACAACAACCTATCCTCCAACCACAATCCCAGAGATTAGCTCCTTAAAGACAGTCACAGTTGACCTTTGTATGAGGTCACTTGGGAGATCGTTGCAGAGTGCATCGTGCAAACCCCTTTTGAAATAAGCTTCCCAATCGCTCTTCACCATTACAGGATCTTTAAGAGTTATTGGGGACCTTGTTGTTGTTAAGAGAGTCTATGGACGCAGCATATGTAACGTGTAGGTGCAAGACCATTTAAGCCTTTAAACACTAACAGTGCCACTTTATACTAGATTCTGTGATGCACAGGGACTCGGTGCAAGGCTGCCAACACTGGAGCAATATGATCTCTCTTCTTTTGATCCAGTCAGTAATCTGGCCAGAGGACTTTGGACTAATTTCAAATAAGTAAGAGATGATTGATTAAGTCCAGTGTACAGTGCATTACAGTAGTCCAGTCTAGATGTAACAAAAGTATGCATTATGCTTTCCAAATTTAAAGGTTTTGAAAAAGATATTAGTCTAGAAATCGCAATTATTCTGGCCTCTCTGATGCATGATTATGGGAGCAAAAGCAACAGTTATTTACTGGGCTGATCACACTCAAAAGAGGTGGCAAAAGCAGGTTTCCATCCACAAGTTATTCATTTTATAGAAATGAATAAAAGTTGCATTGATGAAAGAAATATCTTGGCCAATAAATTAAAATTTAGAAAAAAAAATTATTCTCAATATTTGCTGGTATTAGATGAAAAAGTGCAAGAATTGTATATATTTTTTTTAAAAATATACAAAATATACAAGCTAAAATTTGTATCAGAATTGGACTGAAACTATAGGCCATATTCAGAAAACACTTTGTTTTAAAAATAGGACCAAAATAAGGAAAAAATCTAAAGATGTTTCTGATCTGAAAGTAAGGAAAAAAATCTAAGAGATGATTGAAGAAGCCTCCCGGAGTCCTGGGACTGTAGGTTGCACTTGCAGTCCGTCCAACTGTGCAGGAAACTTAAGTGTTTTGGATAAATATGGAAATAAAATCAACACTATAAAAAGAAAATAACTCAATGTTAGAACGTGATCTGATCTACTTTGTCATCTATACAACAGATTCAACCCCATTCATTATTTAGCGAAGTTAGTAAATTTAGTAACTATTTAGTAAAAGTTTCATGCAGCATGATTAAAAATAAAATGACAATTAATAACTAAAACTATTCAAATACAAACATATAAACCGGCTCCTAATGGATTGATATTATACCAACAAACAATTTCAAGGTTTCATCTTTTAAATGTATTGTTTTATAAATAACATTAACATTTTTATTCCATTTATAGAATCTGAAATGTTTCCTAATGTTTAAGTTAAAGAGAGATCTGCAGTGGTCCAGCTGATGGTGGTGAAGACACGTAAGCAACGTGAAGTTGTCGGGGTTGTCTTCCACGAGTCTACATAACGGGCCAGAGACACTGAGACACCCTGATGGTTCAGTTCAGCTGTAGCAGCAGCAAAGAGGCAATTACCCAGAGTCATCGAAGCGAAAGACAGGAGGAAAATCAATACATAATTTCAGCATTTCAGAGGGTGTTTCCTTCAACTGAATCAATGTCTCAATTCACCACTCTGACTTAGTTGTTTTGTGAGTTAGGCTCTTTTTGTGTTTCTTATTGTACAATGAAAATAGTTAGTAATAAATAATGATTTTCCTCTACTTCCTGTTGTGGGTTATATAAAGTCACCTTAAAGCTGCTGGATGCAAATAGAGTTTGAATTTGAAACTGCTAAATGTGAGGTCTAGCATTACTAAGAACTGACAGCACACTGCCGTGAATTTTTAGTCTAAAGTCACAAAAAAAGGTTAAACAGACACTTCTGTGCATCCTCTAAGTGGCCCAGCCGAGAGAAATTCACTTTACCCGACCCGGGGTTAAATGTCCAAGAGGAGTTTCATCCAGTCCTTATGGCGCAGGAGCGTGGTGTAAGTTCACGCAAAGTTTACGGCTTCCACGCTGTACCATTTTATTACACTGTCACACTGTATTATGGAGGGCGGGCAGATGGGCAACCCCTGCTTACACCGAACCAAGATGCAATGGTTAAGTGACAGCAGCCAGACACAAAAATGAAACAAATCAATAGTGGCGTCTCTCATGGAGAAGACCAAACCATGGCACAACATGATAATGACCACAAAGCCACTGAAGCGTTGAGGCTACCCTCAGAGAGGCACTTGTTTAAATGAATCTAGGTTAGTATGATTGACTAATCGCCGAGTAAATTAGAAAAGACAATATCATACAGCTCTGTGCTGTATATCAGAGCTTTGTTCTGCTCTTAGCACCCATGGCCCACAATGGTTGTCTAACATAATGGTACACCTTCCTCCATAACCTGGCAATTATGCTGCTTGCAAAAACTTCAGGCATTATCTCCTTACAAAACAGTAAAAGACCCATTTTTAGGATTAGATATGGCTAACTTTTATGTTGTGAATTTGAATATGAAAAGGAGACTGGTGGGGCGCACAGGGAGCCCATGGGACCCAAACACAGACTTCCTCTAAAATGTTAATCGTTTAGCTAATTGAAGGTATGTTCTTTGTCGGCGCTGCGTTTTGGAGGGTCCCTTCTATGGACCGAGCGAGCACAAGGTAGCAGCGCTTTTAGATGTTATTGTATTTGACTGCTGCTGCACCAGGGTGCCAGTGGATTTAGGTGCTTTTAAGATAAGTTACGGGAAAAACGCACCCATACCCACAGATGTGAATGAAGACACACAAAAACCTGCACGTATACTCACCCACACACCCACCCGTGCAGCGACACAGGCACGCACACACACTCGCACATGGGCATGCCATCATTTGCATTTCAAAAGAGCATAATTGCCCAGGGCGGCGACAGGGGGAGTGTGGCCTCAGGATTCCCCGAGAGCGCCTGTGAAGTTAACGAATCATAAGTCGAGATTCAGCCGAAGCTCCTCTTTCATACAAGCACATCCACACCAGCGTCCTCCGGAGTAATAGGCTGGTAGAGCAGCCGTATACCGTTATTCAGGCAACACATTTAGTGCCTTTTGCAGTTCAGGTAAAAACCTTGAAGTGATCCTTTTTTTTGTAAAAAAATATATATAAAAAGCTTTTTTTAAACATAATTTTAAGTTGTCTAAAATGTTGAGCCCAGTTTATATTGAGCTGACCAGCACAATAAATACATGTAAAATGAGACATGCATTAAATTATTGCATTTTTTTTCTGTTAAACACGATATTTTTTTTAAATGAGGCTCATTTTTAAGGGTTGCTTTATTTTATAAGTAATAACATGACAAATTTACTTGCAAAATTTTATAACCAGTCTTCTGTTCAGCTTTAGAAACATGCTGCATTCATTTCAGTTTACATCAGATGTGAATCGCTCTGGATACAGCTCTGAGTAATGGTCTCCCATTTCATCCCTCAGCACTGCTGTCAGCGAGGCATTTTCTGTGCGGTTCCCATGGTTTATTGTATACGCCTCTGCACACATTCATTTTAATGGTTCCGTACAAGGTAAAATGTGTAGTAGAGCCAGTCTTGAGCCAAAGTTTGTTTATCTTATGTTATGTTCTGCACGATGAGACCGCGAGAGTTATGACACAAGAAATATATACGCTAGTTTTAATGATTTTATTATAATTTTAGTCACATGCAACCCAACTGTGCGTAAAACTGTCAATTTTAGTGAGTTTTTATCCAGTGTGGAGAATCAAATGTGAGACAGCTCCCGAACAAAAGGAAGAAATTGCACATTTTTAAGTTGTAGAAGTTTTAGGAAGGCCACGGAAAAATGGCAGATCATGTTCTGGGGATGTTTTAGGTGCGAAAGGAGGTGTCATGTATGGTATGTGCTCATATTTTTGCACTCAAAAAATGATTCTTCATGCTTATAAACATAAAGTGATCAATCTAAATAAAATGCAACTGAAATATATAAAATCAAAAATCATCCATCCATTCATCTTCTGCTTATCCGGGGCTGGGTTGCAGGGGCAGCAGCCCAAGGAGAGAAGCCCAGACCTCCCTCTTCCCAGCCATCTCCTCCAGCTTGTCTGGGGGAACACCAAGACGTTCCCCGGCCAGCCGAGAGATATAATCCAGCGTGTCCTGGATCTGCCCGGGGGCCTTCTCCCAGTGGGACATGCCCGGAACACCTCATCCAGGAGGTGCCCAGGAGCATCCTTGTCAGATGTCCGAACCACCTCAACTGGCTCCATGTAAAGGAGCAGTGGCTCTACTCTGAGCTCCTCCCAGATGGCTAAACGTTTCACTTTATCTCTAAGAGATATGAGAAGAGATATCTATGAGAAGACCATCGAGGGAACAGTTCACCCTGCCCGGGATAGGGTTACTGGGGCCCCGCCCTGGAGCCAGGCCTGGGGAGGGTGCCCGAGGGCAAGCGTCTGGTGGCCGGGCACAGCCCGAAAAAGGGACATGCAGGCCCACCACCTGCAGGAGGCGCCGTAGGGGTCGAGTGCATTGTGAGTCAGACGGTGGCCAGCAGCGGAGGTCCTGGCGGACCGATCCCCGGCTACCAAAGAATTAATCATCAAAGAAAATATTTTTGGGATAAACCCTATAACAAATTGTGTTTGACCAACTTCCATTAAATTTAAGATTTTACATTATACTCATGGAAAATTTACTTGTGGTTAAATTACTCAAAGTCCAGATTTTGGGGTGTAAATATTTTTTGAGTGTGGCTTCAAGATAAGTTTTGTCTTGTGTTATAATTCCATCCCACAGCTATTCTTTACAGCTGAACTTTTCGTTCAAGAATCAGAAAATATTACTAACAGAGGCACAGCATCACTAAACGTACACTATTTGCAAGGTATGAGCTAGTGCTGCAGGTCAGGCTGCTTGATTGCCTTCTGACAAGTTTTTGTGGGGAGAGCTCAACCGATTTATCAAGCCAATATTATCACCTACCCATTCATCCTTATATCCAACTCAAGCTGGTGGGGCTTAAACCTAGCTACCATAGAGCAGGAGGCAGGGTACAGGTCGACAGTCTGTTTCCCATGCTGGCCCCAATTAGATGGTGAATTCGAATCCAGTGTGAGGGAACAGTGCTAACCACAGTGCCCCTGTGCTGCCCCAATATTACCTATTAGTTGGTACATCAGCATTGGCATTTCTAATGGTTAGTACATAAAAAAACAAAAGAAAAGAAATGAAAAAAGAAAGAGATCAAAGAAACACCATTCAAACATCTGAATATCGGCTTTTAACCTAAAAAGCATTTTTATCATAGTTCTTGCTTTAAAAGACTTCTATTTATCTTGTTTTATGTAGCTGATTAAATGTTATTAAAGTCACTGTAGTGAAAATCAACAGACAAAAAACATAGATGTCTTGATTCAGCCCCGCGTTTAGGCAGAGCACCGAGGACAAGTCAGTGAACATGAAGCTGAGGTGATGCTGAGTCTGATACTACATGGACTATAGTCAAGTGAAAGGTAAGCTGCCTTGTTGCTGGAAAGAGTGATGGCCTGGCAGAAGTGTTATTTGTCTTGTATTGCTGGGTGAGCCCTCATGTCCACTCAGGAAGAGATGAAAAAGGGATGGACGTTCTGTCTGGGAGAAGTGCTAGCAATGTGGTGGAGGACAATCTGTCATCAGCAGTCATCACTTAACTCAACCCAGAGCTGCACCACTCACTCAATGAAAATCTCACCAGACTAAAATGGGAATGCTGGGCAGAGCCAGAGAGAGATATGATTAAAAACCCACATGAAATGAAATGCAAATCCTTTTACTTTAGTGCTGGCCTCAGAAATCAGCGCGCAAGACACATTTAGACAAATCTAGAAAACATTAGAAAAAAACAAGAAGAAATATTTAACTTGATGAGCTGCTTTGGAAGCATATCCTATGTTTTCACTAATGGTCAAGTATGCCATCCATGTTGACACCTGATTGCTTAAACACAAACACAGTGTAGTACCTAACAGAGGTTGGCATTGCACGTGGAAATGAAGGACATGCGGAGTGGCTGCCCTGTCTCATGACACAATAAATGACTATGATACAGATTCCCCCCAAAACAAGGACTGCTTTTCAATTCCAGCTTTTTTACCCCGATGAAAGATGAACCCTGGGTAAAGTGTGCAGAGCTGTGGTATTAATATACATCACAGGGCAGAGCGCCACACTAAATCAGAAGCCCCGGTGCATTTGTTATTCTAATGACAAGCAATGGCTGCTCAAAGTTGGGAAATCTGAAGTTGGCAAGAAGATGAAAATTTAAAAAAAGACTAAAGGGTTTAATAAAAATATAGAACCTTGTGACATTAGTCAGGTTTTGTTATTGCCACATAAATTTCAGCAGCTTTTTACTTAACCAATAACTAAAAATTGGAAATTAAATGAGTCCAATGTTACATTCATCTATTTAAACCACATACAAAAGGAATGTATTAAATTCTCAATTAACAATTTCAAACAAGGGAAGCCACTTTTTAAAAATCCCATTCGGGCCTCGTTACTTCATATCACTTTTATGCATGTCCAAGGTGTTTTAACCAGCAGCTGCTCATCTGACCCAAAAGATCATAAATCAGCTCTCAGAGGAAGATTGAGTGAAAAGGGGAGGAGAAGATAGATGACTCTGCTGAACTCTCGGGATTGAATAATCAATACTGACAAAAATAAATGGCTTAACTATTTATTAAAGTCTGTGGTTAGCGCCGCAGCCCAATCCCTGTAATGTATATTTCATATACTTTTATACCCATTGATTAGCTGCCTTGTAGTTTGTAAATTACGTGTATATTGATTTGCTCATGATGCACTTGTGACTTTTACTGTCGCCCATTTGTGCCACTGATAGAGAGATCAAGATCGAATTCTGTAATATAAATATTTAACCGTTTTCTTTCCTTAGTAAAATAGGAATTTATGTGGCATTAAAATATTCTATATGTCTATAGATTAGAATTACTATCAAGAGCATGTCATTATTTGATTACTTACAGAAATGCATGTGTATGATTGTTGTGAAAATTCTTTAAAGAGGAGTTAGTAAAGTTTTTTCATTACAAGAATATATATATATACATATATATTGTTACAAACACTTAAAATCTGTATAATTAAAAAAGGAAGTATACTTTCTGGAGTTGTTATCAGGTACCTGATGTGTTACGTGATAACAAAAACATTAAACAAAAGAGCACTGCCATTTTCTAACACTATTAGAACTTACGTGCATATTCCAGGGAGGGATATTAGAGTCAAAAGATGTCCCCCCTGAATCTGAACAGATTACAAAAAGAAAGAGTGGAACTGTAGAAGGACAGAGGCTAGGCTAGGTTGGGATCAATGGCGCCAGATCAATTATCAATAGGCCGCTCACACCAATACACTTCCTGCTGACGCTCAGAGCTCTGGTTACACAGATGAAAATGGGTGGGCAGGTCCAGAGTGTGATGATGATTTATGGTAGCGGGGCAGATGTGTTATTTTGTGGAGAGACCGTCTGATAGAGATGCCTGAATGTCACCGCCTGGACTTTGGGAGAGTGAGCGAGTGTTTCATACCAATGGACTGTCGCTGGCATGCTTGAGATACTTTAAAAGTCCACAAAGTGGTAGAAACTCACAGGGATGTAAAAAACACTTTTTAGCAGGTTTGGAATATTTTTTTTTTTTATCTTTAGCCAAGAACTAAGAAGGGAAAAACACTCCAAAGACTTCTGAATTATTTTGTACTATTTTTAAATTATTTTTAATGTTATATATCAACACTTGTCTTGGCACAGTTTATGCTAGTTTACTCTTAATCATCCTGAAACAGGTTTAAAATTAAACAAGAGGCACATTTTTAAAACAAAGCTGACCCTCACTGTGTACCAATAATGACATCATTTTTTATATTTGTATAAAATAGTGCAAGTGCAAAAATTAGATCACTTTTATCAGTGCTGTCTTTAGATGATCGATAGATGCTGTCTGAAGTCCAAAACCGAATGGCTGTTGATAATAGTTTAATCTCGTTGTATGATTATATTTCTATTCATGACTTGGTATGTGACGCTGGAAAAGCTGCACACTCACTTCAAATAAAAAAATTAAATAAAAACATGGTAACCCTGTATTGCGGTAGTACCGCACTGGTAAATTTTTGTCAGACGGTTAAATGTAAAATTGTGTCTCTTAAAAAAAAGTTTTTGAGGCTGCAGAGGCAAAATTAAAAATGTTATTACCCATCCTTTCATCACACCACCACGACAAACACGGACATTGAGGTGAACAGGTACCACATGTGAACACACTCCCAGACACGCAAATGAGATCCTGGTTTCGACCTGTCAGTCACCCATGCCACTCGCAGCCAAGGTCTAGTGACAACTGTTAAATCAGAGCATGCCTTAATCCCTGCCGTGGATAATGCTGTTAAGTGTAGAGGAGCATCTTGTCTAGCACACCCTGGGCAACTCTAATTACCCCCGAATGAGTCCAGCTCCTCCTTCTACCCACATGGTGCCCAACTCCACATCCTGGTGGAGAGAATAGACCAAAAGAAACCACTTAGCATCACTGAAGAGTCTCTTTTTTTTCTTTTCTTTTGCAAAGCAAAGAGCTAAACTCGCCTCCTGAGCTCCCTAACCTCTGAGCTGCTGTAATTGGGGTAGAGCTCAATAAAAATGCGACCTCCTACCCCCTCCTCTTCCTCCTCCTCCATACCCCACCTCAACTTACCCCTTGCAACTGTGTCCACCCAGCTCTCAGCCGTGGTAAATTGGGTTAACGCACACTAAGTGTCCCATCGTTAGCGTTGTTAATTGACTACTGCGTGTGATAATTAACAGGGAGCGAACTGCCTACCTCGCTAATCTTATTTAGGTCATTTGCATTTAAAATGGTTTTGGTCTCTCTGGCAAGTTGAAAAAAAAACTTGCGCCTGCAAATCATATTTGATGGGTGAGTCTGACTGTGCGGGCACTTAACATAAAGTGCTGTCAAACTAGGACTTGTGCTTTTTTCCAAATGGTACATCTAAGTTTGAAAACTTTCAGATGACTGCACCGAAATAACACACAAAATTTAAAAAAACAAAACTGTGCACCAAAGGCATGATGTCCCGTAAAAGTTCATCCCATCCCACTTCTCTTTGTAGTTGGAGTTGTGAACTCTTAATGTATTTAGGTTGATTTTGTTGCCACGGTGCGATACCTCCAGACGAATGTTTCCTTTGTTGAAGCACCTTCTGTCCTATTTTGGCAATGACACGAGCGCTCGGTAGCTACGGGGGAGACACACGACTGAGCACTCCTCCTGATTCACACAAGCATTAACACAGCACATTAGCTCAGCGGAGTTGTGGGAATGAAAGATGGGCGAACACCGCTGCCCCAGGCAAAGTGAAGACGTACACTAAAGCCAGCTGCCATCTATTATGGATAGCCAGCGCCGACCCCCGCTGTTAGTGTTACAGGGGTGACAGTACTGTCCTTGCCGAGGCGGTGACCTTCGTTGGTGGGGAGAGGGTGCTGGGCAGATTAAAAGTGGACTGGCTCACCGTGCAGTCCAGGCGTACCCCTGATGTTCTGCCCAGATGGCAACCACGCACACTCACATGAGCACACGCACACACAGACGAGTAAACACGCACACACACTCTGCTGCATCCTGGGAGGGCAGATGTGGGGTACGAACATAGCCGCTCCTCAGGGTGCTCAGCCTTCAGAGTCTATACGCTACGTCTACATTTTTTCCCTTCGCACACACACACTTACACACACCCAGCATGTAGTCCTCAGAGGTCTAACCAACCCTCACCTCCTCCACTCTACGTCTGAGTGTTTCTCCATCACTTAATTCTGGCTGTATGTATGTGAATCATCCATCACTCACTCAATCAGTCCATTGAATTTCATTTAGTGCGGTGTTACACAGGGCATGTGATTGATTCACTGGTACCTTTTCACTGAAGCTTGAATGACACACAATGCTGGTTTGTGTAGACGCTCACACACACACACAAGCACGCACGCACACACACACATATGTACATATTGCTTGCTTATATGCTACTGCACTGGGTTTCCTCTGCCAGGGGGGGAGAGTTGGTGCCCATGCTGCCAACGAAGACCCCTTTGAGATTTCCTCAAGGTCGCCATGTCCAGCTGGCTGTGCCAACATCTGTTCAGAATGGCCTCAAGACTGGCATGAGAGAGGCCCGTCTACGCTGCTTGACCTTGGCTCGGCGGCCGCGGTTTTGGGAAAAAAATGACTGTTACAGCAGACAGACTACAGCGTGGATGATGCATACATGTGGTGTAGTGCACCTTCTTAAATGTAAATGTTTCGTCAGATTGTAACCCAGATCCACTCTCTATACTAATTAAATGCATAGGCTAACATTTAAAGCGACTTCACGCAGTATGCCGTCTATGTGCTTCGCTGTAATCAACAAAAGCAGCGAACCAAAGTAAGCCTGAGGAGCTGACACCAACACACACACATATACATACTGTAATGTTGTTATTTGGAGCAGGATGCAGCTGCTCCACACACACACACACACACACACACACACACACACACACACACACACACACACACACACACACACACACACACACACCTTTGTCTAATAAACACAAAATGAATGCCATCCACAGCCAAATAATCACACGTCAAGTCGACTTTTATTAGTTGCCCGCTCTGACATCATCATCGCGGTAATAAAAATAGATCATGGCAAGGCTTAAAAAACATGTTCACATTGTTGCAGCTACACAAATTTATGCACAATCCTAGTTAGGGTTAGTGTTTGTTACTTGCAGTGTTAATGTTGACATCTATTGTCTTGTTTTTGTTTTAGTCGAATAAATATCCCTCACACTCTGTCAGCTGCAGATAACCTTACGACACAAGGAGATTACTTTTGATTGGATCACTTCCAAACTCATCCCGCCTTTCTACACAATTTAATTCGTTCTGATTAGATTTCGTCTCTCCAAAACATTTTCATCTTGTTTTTATTCACTGACTAAATGGTAAATGGCCTGTATTTGTATAGCGCTTTTCTAGTCCCTAAGGACCCCAAAGCGCTTTACACAACCAGTCATCCACCCATTCACACACTGGTGATGGCAAGCTACATTGTAGCCACAACTACCCTGGGGCGCACTGACAGAGGCGAGGCTGCCGGACACTTGCACCACCGGGCCCTCTGACCACCACCAGGCGGCAACGGGTGAAGTGTCTTGCCCAAGGACACAACGACCGAGACTGTCCAAGCTATGGCTCGAACCGGCAACCTTCCGATTACAAGGCGAACTCCCAACTCTTGAGCCACGATCGACTAGAAGGTCAGTACATTTTAGCGAAGTTTTGGTCAGTTTTTGGTCTGAACTACCCAATGCGTCCAGGACAGGACGGTTTCATGGGTCCTCGGCACTAATCCCACCAGCTCAGACTGGAAAAAAGAAGCAAAGAAACCAAAAGGCAGATACAGACACACAGACACACACACACACACACAAAGTCAGAACTGAAGTTTACTGATTTCATGTGACTGATGTGCAGTTTATATTAAAGCTACTTTCAGCTGCTCACTCCTTCACACAGAGGTCACCACAGAATGCAGCTCCAAATGTTTGAATTGGCAGATTTTTGTGTCAAATGCACGTCCTGATACAACATGAAAGGGATTTGCATCTCCTGCTGGCATCTTGCATTCGTCCGGCAAACATACAATCCACTACACTATGGAGCCACTATGTTAAAACAACACTGACAACCTAATTAATAGCAGAGTGAAGCCAAATTGGACAAAATATCTTGAACGACATTAGCTTTGTTATTTCTATTATTATATTTTTTAATGCTTGCTTTTTAAAAATATATTATTAGTCTAGGTTTTGTTTTTGCACCTCTGTTTGCCCAGTGTGCTATTTAAAAAAAAATACTTGACTTTAGTTGGTACTGGTGTATTATATGTTCACTAATATGTGACAAAAAGTTGTGAGATATATTGATGACGCAGTTTACACACCAAGCATCTGCAAAAAGACTTAACACTGTAAAATATCTGACGCATCTTAAACTGTTTTCACCCATGAATCAGGTCAGAGACATTTTTCACAGTTGTCCTTTTTGCAGATATAGCTTCAGACACGCACTACAGTACAAGTACTCTGTGTAGAGAAGGCAGCACATAAACCCACTCAGCAGCAGAAAACGCACTGCATTTCTGTAAACCAGGTTAACATATGGCTATAACGCCCGATCTTTGATATTTGTATTATCCCATGCAGCTCTGCTGGCTAAGAGTCCTAGAAAAGTTGCAGTGTTGCAGTGCATGCTTGAATATGGCTTGGACCTAAATCTAATCCAATGAATGTGAATGAAACAGTTTTCCCCTGCTCGCACAAATCTGGTCTAAAAAGTCCAACATCAATCAAACTACAAATCATGTAGCATGTTACTATAAGTGTAAAAAATTAAGTGTAGCTCAAACTATGGGAAAATATAATACATCAAAATAAGTAAACTGCACAAAAAGAACAAAAACAGAAAAAACAGAATAACTGAAAACTAAACAAAAAAAAACAACTAATGCTTACAGAAAACTTTACTACTAAGCTGAAACCTATAAAGAGCATCAGCAGGGGTCAGCAGTCACTAAAATACTGCTCTTTAAAGCAACGTTGATCAGTTTTTTTATAACAAAGAAATGGAAAAAAACAGTGCAAATGTACACCCAACTCAGCCCTTCCCTTTATATCAGATTTCAGCCCATTGTTTACCTGTTCCACCCACATATTTAATTTCTGGGGCATTTTCATCGCTTTCATGTTGCCATTTCTGGAAACAGAAGTAAGCTGTGTTCAGTTAAATGTGAAGGTCTGCACCATAAAATCAGTGAACATCTGGAGGCAAAATAGCCTCACCTTTACGTCTGAATTTGGTAGAGACCAAAAAATATCAAATAAATAGAAAAAAGTTGAATTAACATATTTCTCCATGATGGCTGAATGAGTAAACAAGCAACCTGTTTACTAACAGGTTGTAACTGTTCTGTGATTTATAACCCAGAAACTCATTACTGGTCCATGCAGCCATAAAAGTGGTTAATTTTTTAAATAGTTTAGTGCATGTAAGATTCAGACCACTGACTATCCTCAAAATTTTTACTAATACCCAGCTGGATGTCTTCTATGAAAGGCAAGTCTTTTTTTCTGTTTTTTTTAGCACTGAAACTGACAACCAAGTAAAATCTGGCATAAGATCGATGCACATTTCAGTATCTGGTAGCCTTTCTAGTTGATGCATTTGTGACTCAACTATAGCACACTAAAGTCCGCTTCTTGATCAAATATGAATCTGAGGTTAAAAAGGAATTGACTTTCCCATCCAAGAAGAGCTATCCAATTTTTTGTTTTTCATGAGATGAGGAAAGCTGACATGAAAATATCATAATGAGAACAAAATATCACTAAAATCAGTTCAATACAAATATATTTTATTTATATATGAGCATTTAAAACAACAGGTGGCTTTGATTTTAAGGTAAAGACCCTGAAATATTAGAGAGGAAAAACCCCAGCAAACACAGGACCCCGTTTAAACACTTGGCAAAACTGGGAGGGGGAAAATCCCTTTTAACAGGAAGAAAACCTCCAACAGAGCCAGGCTCAGAGAGGGGCAGCCATCTACTGTGACTAGCTGGGGGTGAGGGGAAAAGAGAAGAGAAAAAAAGGCGAGTATACAGGACAAAGATAAACTATGGAAAAGAGAAGACCAAATGTAATCACATGCAGTAGTGGAATCTAAACACATGTGGAGTGTAAAGATGGGAGTGGAGAAGAAGTGTTCAGTGTGTCCTGGGAAGTCCCTGTGCAGCCTGAGCCTAAAGCAGCATAACTAAGCGATGGCTCAGGGTCACCTGATCCAGTCCTCAGTATAAGCTTTATTAGAACTGACATTTTTAAACCTAACCTTTAAAGTAGAAAGGGTGTCTGTCTCCTGAATCAAAACTGGGAGCTTGGGAGCCCTGACAGCCAAAGGCTCTGCCTCCCATTCTACTTTCAGAAACTCTAGGTCTCTAAGATATGATGCTCATCCTGATTATTAAATACTTTGTATGTGAGGGCAAGAATTTTAAATTCACTTATAGATTTAACAGGAAGCCAGTGAAGAGAAGCCAAAATAGTTGAAATACGATCTCTCTTTCTAGTCCCTGTCAATACTCTCACTGCAGTGTTTTGGATCAAATGAAGATTTTTTTCAGGGAGCACAATTTTATAATAGTGAATTATAATAGTCCAGCCTAGAAGCTTGTTTTTCAGCATCACTCTGAGAAAAGTGCAGAAAACAGGGATGAATATATTTGCATGGAGTTAACATGGTTTGATGATAATTCATAGCTTTGAATTAAGATCGCAGCTATTATGAAGCCATTATGTCTTAATCTAAGAAAATACACAGTGATCTTCTGGAATCAACCATATATTTCAGAAAAATATTGCAGAGAAACGACTGACCACTACCAACACTTTTCTTGTTTTAATTCTTCATGGAGGTTGTTCTCTGCCAGTAAGCCTATCGATTTTTCTATCAAATACAAAAACAGGCATAGTGGAGAGGCCACAGAGGTCAGTGTGAATTAGAGCAGAGGTGTGTGTGTGTGTGTGCGTGCATGGATGTGTGTGTATGAGGGCGTCCCCTCCTCTTCCCCCTACATCCCCGTTGTCACTCCCCAAAGGCCTCTCTGTTAAATTGGCTGACAGATAATAAGATCATACAGGAGAGTACAGACACAGAGAATTTGTCCCACAGTCCAAGAATCCTGCTTCTGGTAAAGCTCTTGGTCTGCATCACAAACCCTGAGCAGAAGTATTTGTGGTGATGGGTGAACCTGTTTCACAAATATTTAATGCTAATGGACTCCAGTCTACCCATTGCTTCATTTTTCATGACCTTTCCACATCATTTGACCTTGTGCATATTTATGGGATCATAACATTGACTCAACAAATCACTCTAAAAGTAATTGATGAGGAATCCTTGCTTTACACACAGCATACATGCACTGGATACTTTGTTAGGTACACCATCCTGGTACCAGGTTGGACCCCCTTTTGATTCAAAAGGCGCTGGAAACATTTCTCTGAAATTTTGGTTCATATTGACGTGATTCAGTTTTATTTATATTGTGTCAAATCACAACTACAGTTGCCTCAAGGCACTTTATATTGCAAGGTAAAGACCCTGCAATAGTACAATGAAACAGAGAAAACCCCAACAGTACTATGACCCCCTATGACCAAGAGCTTTGGTGACTGTTTGGTGACAGTGGGAAGGAAAAACTCCCTTTCAACAGGAAGAAACCTGCAGCAGAGCCAGGCTCAGGGAGGAACGAACATCTGCTGCGACCGTTTGGGGGTGAGTATTTCCACTGTCACCATCTTGGTTTAAAAAAAAGACAGAAGTGACAAGGAGGGGAAGGTCTAACTGTGAAACTACATCCTCAATGGCTACCAACCAATCAATTACAAGTTATTAGCCAATGAGCATACCATAGATCATGTCTATTCAACTAAAAAGTTAGTTGGGCCAGATTTTCAAACCGAGGAATTTATTTGGGCCAGATATTTTTTTTGTAGCCAGTAAGCAGCAGATCATGATCAATTTCAAACCCACACAACTGTATTGAAAAACAAGTCATTTTTTATTCTCTTTTCCCCTGTAAATCTGGTGACCTCTCACAAATGCACACCAAAAGGTCCATTTAAAAAAAAAAGGGAGCTATAACCAAACTTTTTTTTTTTGCACATTTCAAATAATAACAAAAGAACATTTTGATAATTCCCTTTCAAATTAAAATAAATATTTTGCTGACCACTCACTTTTCCTGCCATGGATGGAGCCCCATCCGTCACAAGTATACATTATTTCGCCACCTGTGTGTCCCTCTAACGGTAGTAAGCCGAGCAATTTGCCATCCAAAAAACGGACATATATGCACAATTGTGCATTATCAGTTCTGTCTGTGAACCCATCTTCTGCTAGAGACATTACATCCGTTTTCTTCAAGTCATCTAACAGCATTTCAAACTCGTCTGAAGCAAGAACTTCAACTCTACGAATATTTGAACTGTCTGACAGGGGTACGTTTTTAATAGCAGATGTCACACATACTTTAATTTTTACGTCACATATCACGGCATCCACCTAGGCCAGCATGCAGTATTTCACTGTTTCGGAATCTGTGAAAGGCCTTTTCTTCTTTGCCAAGATCCAGCAAACAAGAAGGGAAGGTGCTGCAGCTCTCCCTTGGGCTGTACAGGACCCTCACCATGGTAGTACAACTCCGGTTGTAAGATTATTAAACTCGCAATTAAACTACTTTTGCAGCCTTCTCCTGAGATTGCTCTGGAAAGTTTGTACAGGAAGTCTGGTGTTTGTCATTGTGGTGCCTTCGTAAGTACCGCAACAAACTCACTGCAAATTAAACACATAGGTTTGGCATTTGGATTTGGCAGTAAAATGAATAAGTATTTGTCAGTCCAGGCAGGGTTAAACAGACGGTTTTCATTGTCAATTTTACGCTTTTGGACTGAGAAAGACATGCTGTTGTCGCATCATACATTACGATAATAGTTTAATATGTTTACATCATGGTGCATTGTGGGTTAAATATTGCTAGGCTACTAGGCGTGTTGCATTCACAGTCTACACTACGCTGTAGGAATTTCTAAGTTTTCTAATTTCTTTTAATTAATTATTTTTTTGCGTTTTCTCTGTGTTTCTGCCAGGACCACAGTCAGGGCCACTCGCAGGTTGCTTCTGGGCCACATGTGGCCCGCGGGCCGCCATTTGAATAGGTTTGCCATAGATAAACTTTTCTTTTAAAATTTCAAGCATATTAAATTTAACGATTTAAAAATAGACTTCGGTATGATCCGAAATTAGTGACTGAGCCCATGTACTCAGCAGGAAAGTATTTACAAAGGTCAGGACAGCAGGACAGAAAGCCTTTTTCCCATAGACATTGGCCCTTTGTCAATTCTAAGTACGCGAGTACGTACTCGCGTTCTCGGCGAGACCGGACTTGCTGAGAACACGAGCACAGACTCGCGATTTGTACAATTGGAACACCAGCGTACTTGATGATGTCACAGGTCCGGAGTTTTTACTGCCGTCCCCTCTTAATTTAACTGTGAGTAATATGTTATGAAGCTTAACTTTAATCACAGCCAAACCGATTTACTCAGGAACAAATAAAACACTGAAATAAACCAAACATTAACATTTAGAAGTGATCTAAGTGACTTATATATCATGTTTAACCTCAGTAGCGAAATCTCTATTAATAAAAATAGTGTACATGTATGCCTTAATAAAAACAAGCAGGTGAGATGTTAGAACACTTTTATTTTGATTTTAGTGGACACTCAATACAATAGACAGCTGCTGGGGTTTGGGGTTTATTTAACCTGAGTAGCGAAAAGACCACGGGGGGGTTGAAAACGATGTGCCGGGAGTCCGCTGTTCTCGCCGGCTCTAGTGATCCTCGACCTCACTGTCTGCTATGGAGCTGGCGGGTCACAGACCTCTCCGAAAACGTCGGAGCACGTTTGGAAATATATGATATCTTGATAAATCGAGCAGATATTTGAAGTTTACACAGCTACATTCTCGCTTGAAAATAACTTAAAAGTTTATTTTGTGACCCAGAAAGAGTAATATTTAAAAGTTTTTAGCCCCGCTCGTCCGCCATTGCCGCGTTTGAGTTTTGGACGAAATGCATTCTGGGATATTTAGCTGTACCAAGTCCACACAAGTCACCACCGATGCATGCTCGATAAAACAGGCGGAGCGAGAACACATCTGGGACTTTTTCGCGTTCTCAGCTTGATGCGTACTTTGAATTGGAACAGTACTTGGTCTCTGACTGATGACGTATCACGAGTACACAAGAACGCAAGTACGCACAAGTACGCATATTGAGACAGGCCCCTTAAGTCTTCTTTCAAACATGACTATCGCCATCTGGTGGCTTTCAGATCAAATGCAGGTTTACAGCACTTCAACATTAGTTCAATTTTTGGAGGCCAGAAACTATGACCATGTTTTATACTGTCTATGCCTGTCGCATTTAAAGAATCTTCTATTGTTAATAAAAGGCCCAAAGTATGCAAAAAAATATCTGCAACACAAACATACCAACACCACCAGCAGCCTTAACTCTTGATACAAGGCAGGATGAATCCATGCTTTCAAGATGTTACACCAAATGTGAACCCTAAGAGACGAGTGCTGCAGCAGGCCAACGTATTTTCAATATTCTATTGTCTAAATTTGATGAGCCTGTGTGAACTGTAGCCTCGGTTTCCTGTTCTTAGTTTATGGGGTTAGCACCTAGTGTGGCCTTCAGCTGCTGTAGCCCATATGCTTCAATATGTTGTGCATTCAGAGATGCTCTTCTGCATACCTTGGTTGTTGTCATTCTCCTCTGACCTCTGAGGCACTTTCACCCAAAGAACTGCACTGTCACTGGATATTTCTTTACTGGACCATTCTGTGTAAACCCTAGAGACGGTAGTGTGGGAAAATGTGATCATGAAATACTATCACCAGCACTACTGGCAACAACAAACTTCCCACATTCGAAGTCACTTAAATCATCCTTCCTACCAATTTTGATGCTTTGTCTGAACGTCAGCAGGTTGTCCTGTCTGATGCTGGCGTGTAGTTGGCCGATTAGATATTTGTGTGTGCATGAGCAGGTGTACCTAATAAAGTTACCAGTAATGTTTTCTCATAAGCAGCCTGGTTTCTTTCTCAAACATGTGGTGAATGTGCACACCATTCATTCACACCTTCAGGGACAATAATAGGCACACTATAACTTTGCCGGCTGCTGAGATCAGAAGGCTTAGAAGCACCATTTATTTTTCTTAGTCTATGGATTGTGTGTTAAAATGCCATTTCCTAAAAAAGCCAACTGACTATAAATTGCCTTTTCAAAAGCTCCAATATTATAACTCTTCTTGCACATCTGCTTGTGGTCTAACTATTTATACTGCAGTACCTTTTTTCCCATTATCTCTTAATCTCTTTGCTAAAATCCCAAATGGGCCAATTCTATTCAACAACTATCTGCTTTACATTTATCTATAGTCATCATATTGAGATATTCAGCTCTCCTTTTTTTCCCACAACACCCCTCAATACATCCCCACAGCGTGTCCTCGGGCCTTGTGCCCCAAGGGCTCATGGGATACGAATATTCCCTGGGGCTGCTGTTTTCACAGCCTGTGAGAGAAGCACTCGAGAGAGAACAGGAGAGAGGCGGCAGCAGCGTTTCTCTGTTTGCTTGATGTCACTATAATGGAAATATGCATAAGTGAGAAAAAGCATAGTGGGCCTTTGGGGCCCAAAAAGTACAAATATTTTAATAACAAACACTTTCACTGTTTGCCTCCTGTAACGGCACCTGGGTATTATTTCACATTGAATGCAGTCAGTCGCTGCTGGATTGTGTATGCATAAAGATATAGATGTTTTCTTCTTCTTCGTTTTTTTACTGGAAGTGATTTTCAACGCTGTGGAAAGTTTTTGCTGGTGAGATGTCCTTTGGAGAACTGTCATTAATCAAAAGTCAAAGTCACCTCAGATCTCACATTAGAAAAGACCAGTTTAGCTACAGCTGAAATTGCAGCTGACCCCTCTTGCCCTGAGCACTTATTCAAAATCAGCAACACGGCCATAGGGGGCTAAAACAACTAAATTGAGTGAGGTTGCAAGAAGCTAGTAAGAGTACTGAGGGAAAATACCCAATAAAGCACTGCCAACTGGCACTCTCGGGGGTTTCTTTGAGCTTTCTAGTGTCCTCATGGGTGACTTATAGCTTTTTATATGATTTAAATGTAAATGACAAGGGGGTTATACTGCAATGAACAATGCAAAAAAAAAAAAAAAAGAATGTAGGATTCCTGCCAAAACAATAACCTCTGTCCAGTGCAAACACCTGCTCGTGTGATTAAAAACAGACGTGGAAAGTATTGAACATACAGAAGGTGGAAACCTTCAAAAGCTGGGTGAGGTGAGGTTGATAAAAGTGGACCAATTAACCAAAAACAGACTACTGTTATAGATAAAAACGAGCAAGCAACCAGTCCTGAAATCTTTCCACTGATGAGTGTAAAAAAACACAACGCTAAACTGTTCGTGTTTTATTAAACAAGACTTTCAGGTTTTGCTTAAATTTTTTGTCATCCTTTCACTAGAATTTCTGTTTTTCCTCCTTCTCAGACACCAAAAAAAGAACGTTTCCAGATAACTAAAAGCACTCATATTAGTGCACATTTGTGTCTGCGTTCTGTGTATTTCAAATGGGGAAAAAGACCAGAAAACACAGTAAAAGGAGTGGCTGAACAAGTTAGGTTCCCTCCTTGGATTTTCATAATGAGCTGTCAGTCATTTCTCACTGCCCAACAACTTTCATCTGCCCTGATTCTTTCCAACCTCCCTCATTTATCAATCCTTTCTCTCTTCTGCGACGCTCTCCTCCGACGCCCAGTGTCGTTTATCACGTCCGGTGGAATAGAGTTTCTCCAGCTGTCAATTTAGGAAATGGAGTGACGAGTGAGACCCTAGGGACCCCTCACTAATCTCGGGCTGCAATGTTACACAAAATGATATACAGTACGTCTCCAGCAGCCGGTTACCCTTGCATCCACTGAAAAACACCCGGACATCAATAACCCGTGCTCCCCGAAAATTCATCCCGTTAGAAAACAAGCGCCTAATCAAACATTGTGTCAACGAGGTCACGTGTAGCTGCGTGGTTACAGCTGTTATTTATTCTGAAGCTTAACCCAAAGGCAGGGCAGCCTTTGGGTTAAGAGTTAAGAGTCGACTGCTCTTTCACCTTGATGGCATTTAATAAAAAGCTTCGTGTGCCATGGTTTTAGCGGTCAGTGCTGCTGTTGCTGTCAGAGCCGGCAGTGAGGGATGCCGGTGCTACACTGTTACGCGTCTCATGGGGAACGGGTATCACAGTCTGCCACATGACAGACGTGGTGGATGAGCGGTGAGCGAGACCTCTGCTCGTCACTCTGCTGACCGGTTAAGACGGCAGCTGGGAGTTTGCTACGTGTGCTACCTCGCCTGCAAACACATAAACACCTCAAATCCACTGACACCAGCAACCTAGTCTTGTTATTTTGTAAAATTTAATGGCGATGAACTGTATATTTAGGGCCAGCTTGTCCTTTTTTAATCTGCCACACTGTTGCTGCACATCAAAGACCAGAGTTTGTCTTCATGTTTTATATTTTCAGTCTGAAATAAATGCATAACCACTGCATAAAGCAATAGCAGTTGGACAGCAGGGTGAGGTTTGAGTGCAAGAGAATGGTAACAGTATAGCACTTACTCCACTGGCTGGCCACTTGTAATCACCCTTGTGGTTTAAAAGGTCGAGAGGTCAGAGGTTATGAGAGATAAGGACCCCGAGGGAGCGTCATAAAACACTTACGACACTTCAGCCCTCGTTTGTCATGCTAGAGCTCGATACTGCTCATTCATCTTGTTTAGGAAAGTCTTTTCCTTCAATAGACGTCTTACATCATAATCCTGCAACGCGCCCGCAGTCTACACTCTCTAAGGCCAGTTTTCATTTTATTTTTAGTATGATGGCTAAATTTAAATGTACAGAAGATTTATTTCGAATAGTTCTTCCTCTGCGTGTCTTGCCGTGAGATACGCTTGGTGCTTTCAAGGGAACACACTTCCTTAGATTGGGCAGTAACAGCGACTGCTCCCCCTTGTTCACATCTGCATTGTGTTTTTTTTTTCTTTTTTAAATTTGCCAGCGGAGAAAGGCACAATCAAACGTCGCACACAAACCAAATGCGATTCCCTTACATTAGGCAACTATGTAATCACATTTCCCATGTTGTCCCTTACCTTGAACGCTACATCCTGTTGAAACTGGAGCCAGGATGCAGACGCTGCATCAGGAGGGTCACAGTGCAGCCCGGTGCAGGCCTCCCTCTGTTAGCTCTGCATACAGAGACGCTCGCTCCCGCTGAGACATCTCATTTAGTGCATCTGCAAACAACATTACAGGTGGAAACACTTTAGGAGATGTCTTGCAAACATTAATCCAATTTGTGTCCAAACCCATTTCGAATGTGTGTTCGGCTGCACTCATGAAATGAGAGGGATGCAGCTACGATCAGATGGATGCAACACAAACATTTCCAAGGACTTCAGTGGACACACAAAGGATATGTCATCACTATGAGGCTCTGCATTCAGCGAAAGGGAAGCAAACTGATGGTTTTAAATTGCTGAGAGGCTGGGCTAATAATTTGTATACGAGGAAGCTAAATGTGGGGTCAAATTTAAAAACCTCTAGTAAGATTTCAGCAAAAGAAGACAAAAATTATGTTTATTAACTTAAAAAGTCTCTTTTATGTTCTACAAGATCGTAATAGAGGAAGAAACCGAAATAGTACAAAGCGTGTAAACACAGCATGAGCAGAAATCTTAAAATTAAATATTTACAGCAGCAGGTGGTGACAGTTGGGACTCATATCACGCCTTTTAAAAATATTGGGATTCTTGCTCCTGATTAAGTAGTTTCAAATCAAATCAAATCAAATCAACCTACACTAGTTTCACATGGCTTTCAAGCCTATGAAGTGATTTTGAAATGGCAGTAATCTGCTTTAATTCAGCAACCAGGTCATATTTGTTTCCATTTAAGTTCACGTAGGATGGGTATTAAAAATATCAATATTTAGTGATACAAGATGTTTACAAAAAACAAAGACAAAACACGAAATATTTGGGATCATGGGACAAAAACATGCATAACCGTCAGCAGTCAGAGGTTTCATAAACACATGATTAAGCATTTTTAACAAAAGAAGAAATATTCAGTGCTTTAGGAGAATAATAAGCTTTTAAGTGTGTCAATGATTGTGGGAGAAAAAGGTAAAGAATTTTACCAAACTCCAAAAACAGACACGCATGCAGTCGATAGTGCAGATAGTTTAGAATTCATAAATAGATATTAAATACTGCCTGTAGTTAAATACTACCCTCTAGTGGGCGTTACAGCATTGCTGAGTGTCTAGTTATGATCCAGTCCAAGGAGAGCAAAGTCTCCATTTCATTACCAAATGATATTGTTGTTCTAATCTCACATTCAGAGCAAAACACTGAAACGTGATCTTCATAAAGGTGTGTGAGTAATCTGAACATGAGAATATCAGACGTAAGCAAACGGTTCTCAGTATTTTAAAACGCTCAAAGTCAAATATTAAACATGAGAAGCAGCTTTTTTAACAAGCGAGGCATAACGTAAAAGTTCATCTGTTCATACAGAACTAAAGAGATCCTGCAGGACGAGAGCTAAACATGGAAACAGTTGTTTTCACTGTGGCATTTACAAATTGTGAATGCAGGTTTTTTTAATTTAATTATTATTTACTTATTTTAATATTTGATACACTAAATGTGTTAGAAAAAAAACTGAGCAGACAGGCGAATAATATTATAGTATTACAGCTCTATGCTCTTCTTTTTTCCCACCTTTCGCTTCACTCTTACACTTCCATGCTGCGAGCGAAGCTACTGCCAGCATGAATGACATACGGCACCCTAGTCCCCATCTCTGCCTGCTCTTAGCATTCCCCTTCTTGGTCACGTTCAATTAGCTATCCCCTAAACACTCTTTCTCATTAGTCTACCCATAATCCACTCATCGTGCCTTGATTTGGCAAATAAATCACACTCTGAGTTTTTTCAGACTCTTCCTGTCTTCCTGTCTGTCTCTCCCTCGTTAACCCTGTCCAGAGTTTCTACGGTGACAGTCTCCGCCAGGCCTCCTCATTGGACATGGCAGCCGGCAATTTGCATGCCAGACTATTTCTCTTCATCATTGGGCCTCTTTCTCGAGCTCTCTCATTCTCCCTCTCTCTCTCTCTTTTTCTATGCTAGAAGAATAGAGAATAACTCAGCAACTGACGGCAGACGGCATGCACGTCCTTGTCCTACAAGGTTACGAATCCATTTCATCTGTGCAAGAGGGGAGTGAATTAAAATAAATGATGGCCGGACATTTATTGCATTCCGGGGTGAAGGAGGGATTGGGGAGGAGAGGCACAAGTTGCGGAGTGAGACTCGCGTCTCATACTGAGCCAGACTGGCAGACAGTTTGATATCGACTGGCATACAGCGTTGGCACAAAGAATGAAGACAATGCGAGGACAATAAAATTATCCGCCACGGAGCCGAGTTTGAATCTGTTTGTCTCCGGGCAGATTAGGCTTCAGGCTGAGCTTTACGTAGCACAGCAACTCATATGTTACCAGTCAGAAACGGGACAAGTCTCACACCAGACCAGTGCTACAAGTTCAAACACACTGGCCATGACATGCGCGTGTGGGGGGGGGTAACAAAAGTTACAGGTGTCGTTACATATCTTCTTGATATATATACTCACCCTCAACCAGTCGCTACAGACCCTCCCTGAGCCTGGTTCTGCTGAAGGTTTCTTCCTGTTAAAAGGGAGTTTTCCCTTCCCACTGTTGCTAAGGTGCTTGCTCTTAGGGTAAGTCATATGGCTGTTAGGGTTTCCTCTCTTTTCTTTGTACTATTGTAGGGTCTTTACCTTACAATAAAGTAAGTAATAAAGTGATTTAAGGCAACTGTTATTGTGATTTGGTGCTAAATAAATAAAATTGAATTGGAATAATTTAAATATAACATGCAACAACAAGTTTCATTACAACTTTACATTCATGACGCTATTGTGGTAACAAAGTCTGTCCACAGAAAGACATAAACACCTACCAAAACACTCAAAACCACACACACACACTGTGCAAGCAGATTTAGATCGCCGTTATATGAGTAACAGCCATGGTTTTTCCCACAGATTTTCTGTGCCCCTCAAGGTGGTTTTATTTAGTAAGAGGTAAAAGCAGACTCACCAGCACTGTGATAAATATTTTTTAAACAAATTTAGGTTTAAATAATTGTTGTTTTAATGACTCAATTGCAACAAGTTTATAATATTGATCAAATGCTCTGCAATTACAGGAAAGTGCACATGTTATTCATCACCTTTCCAGAAAGTGGACTGGTCATGCTTGCGTTTGTGGTAGCCCCAAACGCCCATTTGGATTGAAGGAAAACCCAAGTGTCTGGACCAGACCACATACACACACACACACACCTACAGACACACATGAGCAAAAGAAAGCAAAGGAAAAATCCCATTTTTAGACAGTTTAACTAAACTTTTAGAAGTCGGTTGCTCTAAGGTAAAAAGTCCAGTTTAACTGTACACTAAGAGAAATAAAGGCAGCATTTATTTCATTTTGAGTACTTTTTAAAATCAACTTTAAATATAAATGCCACTGGATTAATGATATTTTTTTACTTCTGTTTGGGAGAGGAATCATGTGAGTTGTATTCTCTGTTAACCTGAGGTCTAAGATTTGGTTGTACAGATTCGCTTATCGTAACACTGTGGCAGTAGGGTCGATCAGCGATTAAACCTCCTCTGCTCTGTTTCTTCTGTGTGAAACTTGTTGAATGAGGTATGTAGAAACTATATTTCCTTGAAGCATTTGATAGCCAGTATAAGTTCAAATCTAAAATAACAGAACAGTAAATTATCCAGTAATTTTCTTCCACTTATCTGAAGTTGCTGGTCGCGATGGCAGTAGTCTAAGCAAGGAAGCCAAGACCTCCTTCTCACCAGCCACTTCCTCTAGCTTATCCGGGAAAAAATAGAGACGTTCACAGGCCAGCCAATAGCTATAATGTCTCCAGCGTGTCCTGGATTGACCTTGGGGCCTTCTCCCTGTAGGAAATACCTGGTTGGAACACCTTACACAGTAGGCGGCCTGGCTCCTTTTGATGTGGAGGGGTAACAGCTCTACTCTGAGCCTCTCCTGAATGACTGAACGCCTCACCCTATGCTAACGGAAAGCCCATGCACTCCTCAGAGAAAGCTCATTTCTGCTGCTTGTATCTGTGATCTCATTCTTTCGCTTTTAAAAGAACAATCAAGCCGAGAGTAACAGATTTATGGCATTTCTCAAAGGTTATGCAGGCATCTGGTGACAAAGCAAATTACTGGCATTGGGCGCCAATTAAAATGTTAACAATTAAATAACCAGTATATTTGGTATTGACTAGTTAAAATAGCAACGATTAGTCATGTAGTAATCTACTTGACTAGTAAGCCCATCCCTACTTTCTACCATCACTTACTTACAATAACCCAGCTACAGTTTCTCCAGTAGTTGCATAGTCAGTACAGCGGTCCCCAACCTTTTTTGCGCCACAGAGCGGTTTAATGTCTGACAATGTTTTCACAGACCGGCCTTTAAGGTGTCGTGGATAAATACAACAAAATAAAATTTGAATGAATGAATGAATTGAAATTTATTTCAGTCAACAACAACACAACAAATTATAATTTTACATAAAAGTACTCAAATAGTAACCGAAAAAGGAATAGGCTGAAGCCTTGTGGCTTATACTTATCCTATCCCTTACCCCCATAGAAATAATCAAATCCTTAACCAAGAAAATGAATAGCATTGATAAATAAGTTGTATAACAGTTTGAAAAGAAAACAATGATAAATCAAAAAAAATTTTAAACCATCACAAAAATTTTTTAACAAACCAAATTTCTATAACCTTGTATAATACAAATTTTTAAAATCCTCCTGAAGAATGACAAAGAAAAACACATCTTCAGTTCATCATTAAGTCCATTCCATAATTTAACTCCCAAAACTGACACACATCTATACTTAACATTGGTTCTCACTTTAGGTATTTCAAACTTATAAGACCCCCTCAAATCATATTTTCCATCTCTTAGTTGAAACATACTTAAAATACAAATTGGAACATTCTTTTTCGTCACACGATATATCATTTCTAAAGTTTTAGAATATATAATGTCCATGAATTTTAACATAGATGATCCTACAAAAAACTGGTTGGTGGACTCCCTATATCCAACTTTATTTATTATTCTAATAGCTCTTTTTTGCAATTTAAATATTGTATCCAAATATGTTTTGTAAGTGTTCCCCCAAATTTCTACACAGTAGGTCATATAAGGCAAACAAAGGGAAGTATACAATAAATAAAGATAGTTCTTATTCAAAAAATCTTTTATTTTATAAAGAATAGAAATAGACTTGGATAATTTCCGTTTCACATATTCTATGTGGGGCTTCCAACAAAGTTTATCATCAATAATTACTCCTAAAAATTTTGTCTCATATACTCTTTCAATTTCAACATTATTTAAATTCAATTTTACTTTAATATTACTTTTACTACCTCCAAACAACATAAATTTTGTTTTACTTTCATTCAGTGATAGTTTATTAAATACAAACCATCTATTTAACTTCATGAGTTCTGTTTCCACTGTTTTCAGTAATTTCTTTATGTCTTTTCCAGAGCAAAATAAGTTTGTATCATCAGAAAACATCACATATTTTAAAATATCACTAGCTGTACAAATATCATTTATATAAAGTAAAAATAACTTAGGTCCCAAAACAGATCCTTGCGGAACTCCACAAGTTACATATCTAAGTTTAGATTTCATGTTATTAATACTCACATATTGGAACCTATTATTCAAGTAACTATTTAACCAAAACTGTACAACACCTCTTAAACCATACCTTTCACACTTCTGTAAAAGTAAAGAATGATCTATCGTATCAAAAGCTTTACGTAAATCAATAAACACACCTATTCCAAACTGTTTTTCATCCACAGCCGTTGCAATATTTTCAATAAATTCCATCACAGCTAGAGATGTTGAGCGATTTCTTCTGAACCCATACTGATGATCATTCAATAAATCATATTTATCAATAAAAGAATCTAATTTGTTTGCAAATAGTTTTCAAGAATCTTTGAAAACTGAGGCAGTAAAGATACCGGTCTATAGTTTGACACAATCTGTTCATCACCAGTTTTATATAGTGGGATCACTTTGGCAATTTTCATTTTATCTGGAAAAATTCCAGTTTGAAATGATTTGTTACAAATATATGTTAACGGTTGAAGGACACTATGAAGACCTTCTTTAATTAGCGACATGTCAAGGTCGTCACAATCCATGGATTTTTTACTCTTGAATTTGCTCACCACTTCTACAATGTCACTCTCACAGACTCCACCAAGAAACATTGAGTTACATTTACAAGAAGTAGAATCTACTTCATCATTTCCTCCTGGTACAGAAATCTCTTTTGCCAAGTTGGGACCTACATTAACAAAGTAATCATTAAATTCATTAACTATGCTCTCAATATTCTCAATCACTACATTACCTCTTTTTATAATACGTGTTGGAGAACATATATTATGTTGATTTTTTATTATCCTATTTAATACACTCCAGGTAGCCTTAATATTATTTTTATGTTTTTGAAGCAGCTGTTCATAATATCTTTTCTTTTCATATCGCATAATAGATGTTAATTTATTTCGATATTTTTATATTTGTCTTCATTTTCCTTTGTTCTATGTGTCAACAAAATCCTGTATAACCTATTTTTCTTTTACAGGCTCTTTCCAGACCTTGTGTAAACCATGGTTTTTTCTTTTTAGAATTTTGGAAAACTTTTAATTGGACAATGGCTGTCATAGATTGACAAAAATATATCCAAAAATGCATTGTATGCATCATTAGTGTCTTCCACATAAACTTTTTGCCAGTCATAATTTTCTGATACGACCAAAATGATACGACCAAAACAAAAACTGTGGTATTTTGTAAATATAATAATAAACACGAATTCACTGTGTAATTGTGTAACTTTATTAGCAGCGTCCTCTTGAAATGCGCCAACAACATTGAGAGTAACATCCTCCTCTCTGCCCCTTAATGCTATCTGGTCGCTATGTTAACGTGTAAATATTTCACACAACTACAACACGGGAAAAGACCCAGGGAAACCAAGTTAACGATAAAAACCCTGAAAACCATAAATTTCACACCCGAGCCTCAACTCTTGCAGCCCGGTACCAACGACTCATGGACCGGTACTGGTCCGCGGCCCAGGGGTTGGGAACCGCTGGTCTAGTAAACAGCGTAATTTAAATTATGCTATTCTGGGTTATGATTTATTTAAAATCTTAACCCAATCAGAGGTCTTTGAGAATGTACTTTTCAAGATTTTGAAGGTTTTCTTTCACTAGAATAAGTTCTTTATCCTGGAGTTCGCCTCACACCTCCAGAAGCCAACTGTGAATGTTCTCTGAGCATCTACAAATGCAAGCCATGTTTAATTGCTTAGCTTTATGGCAAAATGAAGGAATATTTTAATTTAAGCTTTACATTAAAAGTCAGGTACTGCATGGGAGGTTGCAACTGGGATGCTTTTTTGTTAATTCTGGATCTTTTATCGTCTGAGTGCCAAAAATTGCCTGTGTTACGCTCTGACTATGGCTCCCAGTCTGGGTACCTAACCACAATCTCATGAGCGCCAACAAAACCTTTACTTTTACCTAAATATAAATATAATATAATATAAACAGAGTGGTGTTGTGTGGTGAATCATATTCTGTTGTTAAAGGTGTTTTCCTTCTGAGAACATCAGGGAGAATTTCAGGTGCCTTTGTGAACGCCATACATTTGCCCACTGAAACTGATTTAAGTGTTTCGAGCTCACAGACATGATTCGCAGGCTGAAGCAGAGAATCAACATCATCAACAGGTTTCTCCACTGATTCACTGTTTTTAACTTTCCTCTGTCTGTGAAACTCAACCCTGATATCCTTTGCAATGCGAGGAATTGTTGTTTTTGCAAACTGCTTCGTAAAGTTTTTCTTTGATCTGCAGTTTTTTAGTGACTGCTCAAATTTCTTTTTACACGCTGTAAGAGTGATCGCCACTCTCACATTGATCCTCAAATGAAAGAGTGAATTTCTCTAAAATATATCAGTTCTGTCTGACTGCAACTTTTTAAGAAACCAACTCAGTAACAAAAAATAAATTTGTGACAACCTTCTGAATGGCCTTTTTATTGTCTTCCTCCATTTGTTCCTGTGGGACATTTGTAGTATCTGTTATTGAAGTGTCTAACACTTTATAATACAGCCCCCCGACTATGAGTGTAATTCCCCTGTAATTAAAAAGAATTTCAGTGTCTCTTATTTTAAATTTCAATGTAGTAAGCAATAGTATTACTTAAAGGGAGACAGATTAGAATGAGGTTTTTACAAGAATGATTGTAATCATTTGTCTACACAGAACTGTGGGAGACATAAATGCAGTCAGCCTTGCACAAGGTGGCTCGTCTACTGTTTTTTCAAAGTTACAGTTTCCTCTGCTCTGGAGATCTTCAGTTGTCTGTCTAAGAAGCATATTGGAGTTGTAGAATCTTCTCCACTCATCATCCGAGTGAGCATCTGGTTTTAGTACTGGTACTTGATATATTATGTATATGGTGTTTGAAACACTTTTCACCTTCTGTATTTTCTTTTTCACAATATACATTTTCAGGTGGAAGTTGTAGCACATGCACAGTCTCCGAAGATATGGGCTTATGAATGTGTCTGCTGTATTGTTATTTTAGTAAAGGTGACCCTTTGCAGTATGCAATCATTTGTTACATGAAAAAATGTTTATAGTTTGATTAATGATTTCTGTAAAGCGTGCTGTGCAAAATGTGTAATACACAACATAGACAGAAGAAGAAGTTCCATGTTGTAATTGAACTGATAATCTTCAGTATACAAAGCCAAAAGGGGAAAGGTGAGAGAGAACTTGCCCTCAATTCAAAGTGAATGGAACTTTATCATCAGAAAAAGGAGAATAATTCAGAAACAGTAGAAAATTTTGAAAGTTTAAATAGAAGCACACAGCATATGATTGAGGCAGTCATTTCAAGGTGTGAGCGGTCTCTCTATGACAAACGGCGTAAATAAATATTCAGCGAAGAAGAGGAAAAATTGCAGGTGACAATAACACGTAGTGGGATTGCTGCTTTGTAACAATCCAACCAATTATTCAAGCAACACTGAGCGTCACATTATCATTTAGTTGATCCAACACTCTCAAACATGCAAGGAATATGACACATGGGCAGGTCAGAAAGTGTTTAGAGTTGCGTTGCCCCCAAAATATGTCTCAGTGACTCTGTTAGTACCTGTGTTAATCAGCTAATTGAACTTGGTATTACTGATCGCTACAGTTTGCACCAGCTTTGAAGTGCCTGTTTTCTACCCACGATACCATACAAACCCCACAGCTTCAATTACGTGATATAAGTAAAATTAGAGTATTACTTTACAGCAAAAAAAAAAGAAGCTTAAAATTTGTTTTATTTGTCTCTTACCAAGACTAGTATTCCAAGTGGTATTCCACTGCTGGATGAGTGTGTAGGTGAGGGAGAAGTGTTGCTGCTGGGCAGAAATCGAGCTAGAGGCTAAAATCCAAGGCTAGCCTGTATGTTCAATTTAAATCCACTTGTTAAGTGATGACGTGCTTCCGGATCCAATATCCTATTGGATTTGCTCTGCTAATGTTGTTATATTATCCTAACCATAGCTCAGTAGGTAGCCACCAGGTAGCACACCATTATATGCCAGCTAGCATCATTTTAATAACCCTACAAACATTTCTACTGTTTAATCCTTTATGATCCATCCTTTTTGTTCAAAGACTCCAAAGTTTTCAGAAATCCCTCATTCGGGTATCACCTTTAAATCTAAACTAGCAAGTTAACTTCTAACTCTGTTAAACCTCGCAAATCCTCTTGCATGAACTGAAGACCAAGGTCCATCCTAGAAGACCATCAAATCTGGAGGAGCTTGAGAGATTCACCGAAGAAGAATAAGCTGGGATTGCTCAGGAAACGTGTGTGAGAGTTGTTGAAAACTACAGGAAAAGACTGTAGGCTGTTATCCAGCAAAAATGAGACCCAAATGACAAATTTTTAACCTTTCAGTTTTTGTTTTTTAAATAATTTTGTTTCTGTGCGCCAAGTAAAATAATTTAAGCACCCAAAGTAAAATTAGGATGTTTGGAAAAGCTGTTTTAAAAATTCTTTGCTCTGTTTAACAGGACTACCTAAAAATACCTAAAAAGAATGAAATGTTCATAGGAGCGCCTAATAGTCCTCATCTGAATATTATATTAAGCATATAAAATACATATTATAAAGTGTCAAAGACACACAACAATGCTGGCAGTTGACAGAGGACTGTTTGGTTTAATTCACTGTTATCACATGCCAGCAATTCTATTTCTTTATTTATTCCTTTTGTTCATTAGTCAGATGGCATCGGCACCCACTTACTGACTAGCTGAAAACCTAAATATGCATCTATAGATGACTATTAAGTAATTACTGTTGACGTCGAGATATATATTGAATCTTTGTTTTATCTAACATGGTAAATAATGCTTTACATCTTGGATTCTATCATTACAGCTTCAACGCTCTGATGGGAGAATTACTTTAAATAAGCTCTGGGCCTCAGTCTTAATGTTCCAGAAATACATCCTCTGACCCAAAGGATCCCTATGTGAAGTGGGTTTTTTTTTTCTCCTGCTGACCACAAAGCTATCGATATGCCTGCACTTTCTTGACACTGCCATGTCTCTCTCTGGACTGTGAATGCTGACTGCTGCTCGCTCCACAACTCGCCTGGACCTTTTCCAGGATACTCAATTGTAATACAGTTATTTTTAGACAAGCTGACGCAAATACATATTTATAGTTGTTTGCAGGTCAGGGGTCTCAATGAACCACAGCATGGATGGAGTGTATGAAACTGTGTAAGCACGAATATGGCATCAATAACTAATGGGTTCTGAAGTGAGATATTTAAGGCTTGGCGATTTCTCTTACTTTAAAATGGAAAAAAATACACACATAAAAATTGTGATCTATGGGGCAAAATTAAGGTTGAGTCCATATCTATCAATTCTAATTCTGGTTAACTTCACAATAACCTAAGTGGAGAGTTTCCCAGTGCCTTATGAGGTTATTCATTGCAATGTTAGATTTTTGCTCACACTTTCCCTAAATGCAGCTTTCTCTTTTTCCTTGACATGTGAATGCCTGATGATAGCTCTGGCTCTGATCACTTTTACATTAAGCCTCGGTCTCAATGGAGATGTGTGTCATTGGAAATTATTACACTTGTCATTTCAATCCACTTCCTATCAAATTTATAATTTAGAGAGGATATTTCTATGCAAAGAGAGTGGAATGACCTAGACAAAGCCTTGGCCTGGCTGATGAAGGAGTAGCACAGGAGGGGAAAATTTAAGGCTCAAGGAAATGTGGAAATGCTGAAGAAGCCAAAATGGTGATTGAATGGTAACATTTTCTTGTGGTCTCCCCTCCAACCAGAATTTGGACTGAAAATGGGGGGAATATTGTGTTTCTGTCATTGTTCGTCTAGCATAACTTTCAGTCTAAATATAGGTTATGTAAGAAAGCCTCAGGCTACACACATGCACAGCAACACACACACACACACACACACACACACACACACACACACACACACACACACACACACACACACACACACACACACACAAACAACAGAGTAAGTAATTATTGTGAGCTTTTACTGTTAAATGATGCTTATACATATCTTTTGGAATTTTATAATTAGTGGAGTTACATCTTTATTAAATTAGTAATTGTCTTCATTTTTAACATGGACATCATATCACTGTATGAAAGAAAGTTCTTATCAGCATTATCAATCAACACAATCAAAGAACTGTATATAAAAGATGTAGCCACTGTGATGTCACCAACACTAGGGCTGTGTCATATCAGGCCATCCACAATACTACATGTGATTTTCATGTGATTTAAAAAATGTCATCTCATGATATCCATAATATAGCCACACGGTGTGTCTAACATTTTCTAGCACAAATACATAACTCTGGTTCTCTGAGAGCAAGAGCCAAAGTTATTATACTCTTGTATTTTTAAAATGTTTCAGTGTTAGTTTGAGACTTTTTAAGTACCACAATAAACTTGGTACAGTTACAGTTGACAATTTAAGAATATAGATTTTTAATAACTAAAAATTTGGAAACAATAGGAAGCATTAGAAACAAGTAACTTAAACACAAAGATAGAATGGTGGCGGGCCATATGTGGTATGGCTCTTATTATAAACTACTTACAATGATAGTTTTACATATCTTTTCTGTTATTTCTAAACATTGATCTACCACAAATAGCACAAATAGCTGAATTACTGCTAAATTACTATTAAAGATGACTTGGAGCAGCATTTAAAACTAAACATTTATACTATAAGTAAAAGAGGAAGGGGTACAGCTTTCAACATTTTGCAACAGGTCAGAAATTTTAATTTAATTAATGATTAATTCATATTAATCAATTATTTAATTTTAATTGTAAACACAGAAATTAAGACTGAAGTGACTAAAAGAGAAGTCAATACCTTACCTCAAAGGAATGACCAGCCACGCACACCATTCGTGGCAAATCCTTGCAGACTTTTATGTTGATCATAGTTCTTTGTATGCAACATGCAAATGTCTGGAACGTTTCCCTCTCTCTGCCATCTGCTGTGACCGTCTTTCAACCTAAGTTAATGGTGTAGAACAGCGGTCCCCAACCCCCGCAAGAGTTTAGGTTTTTATCAGTTTTTAGCGGTTTTTTTCCTTCTTTTTTTTATCGGCTCTTTTCCCGTGTGTTATGAATAAATCTTATTTTTGTTGGTACTGGCATTGGTTTTATTTATCCACAACACTTTAAAGGCCGGTACGTGAAAATATTGTCGGACATAAATCGGTATGTGGCGCAAAAAAGGTTGGGGACCGCTGTTCTACAATGGTAAAGCATGCCAGATAGGAAATTAAAACTGCAAATTCGTAAAGCTTGAACTGTGCGAACAAACGTGCAAACATTACGTTCAATTTATGTTTGTAAAAATGGCGTGCGTTCACAAACTAGCCTTAGTCACATAGTTTCTATATACAAACAAAAGACATAGAAACAGCACTTTCTATTTGAAATAACAGTGGCGGATCTACTGTGGTGGCAAAATAATAAAAAAATCTCTTGCCACCCCTAGTGCCACCATTGCATATGACAATGTTGTTCATTAAAATAAGCTAGCATTAACATGTTGAGCCTAGTAGTAATTAATATTGAATGTAAATTCTAAAAGTGAATATACTGCATAATGCTCCCACAATTAAAAAATGGTTCAGCCCATAGCTTCCTTATTTCTTGTTATCAGTAGCAACTAAAACTTAAGTTAGATTTGTATTTCTAACTGAACCATGTGTAGCTTTCTAGATTTTGTACTTATTCGGCTACATGCTTATTTGTTATACAAAAAATCAAAATTCAAATTTTTTATGTAACTGAAATGTTCAATTACTTGAGCTAAAGACATTAAAAACGTTACAGACAATGTTTAAATGAAAAATGTGTATACTTTCTGCATTTGATGTATTTTAACCACATGTAGTACATATTCCATGCCACCCTAGCAAAATTTCTCTAGATCCATGGCTGTAAAGGAAATATTTTAAACCCTATATGGACGTTAGGTATTCCAGTTTGTTTTATTTATTTATTTTAAAAGTCCAGTTTAAATTTTTATTTTAGGTAATTAAATGTATTTTCCCACTTTGCTTTTAGTTTTAGGTTTTTTCTAAGGAGCATCGGGTGACGACTTAGTACCCAAAAAAGAAGCAATTTCAATAGTATAGAGGTGGTTTTGCAACAAGAGATCAGACCTCCAACAAAGCACAATGCTTTGCAAAAAATGCAAACCATTTGTACTAAAGCTTGAACACCACTGTCAACAAATTCTGCTGGAAGCAAAAACATACCATTGAGTACAGCCAGCTTATGAAGGCCAGTCAAGTGAAGATACAATCAGCTGGTGATGTTCACTCCAAAAGTAAAAGCAAATGACTAAACTGAGTGTTGCTAGATCACTTAGTAGTTGCACTCCACATAACTGGAAGAGCGAAAAGCGGATGGAAAATACTGATGTAGTTACATGTGTTTTGGCCAAGGATATGCTGCCAATCCAATTAGAGGAAAAGAAGGACTTTAACTAACTGGTTGAAAAAGTTAGACCCAAACACTCCAACATGCTACTGCTACTTCTGTGCTTAAATATATTTAATGCTGTGTCAGAACTATTGTGCTATACCTTCTACCACCAACATTTTGTGTCATCAATGACAGTAGCTCATTGGACAAGAAGAATGGAAACTGCCTTCGTTTTTGTTTGCAGTAGTAAACTCTACAAAACTACAATCACTAATAAAATGTTCTAATTATAATGATTGTAGTGTACGCTAACTCTTCTGAAAGCGTTAATCAATGTGAATGAAACTTACTATATAAACTGCCTTGGATATCTGGATTATCAAAATCTATGTAGCATTTGGGAATTATTTTATAATGTTCAAATACTTTCAGATTATATATATATATATATATTACACAGTAGCTGATCTCAAAATGAATAGCAGCATTATATCTAAGTTACTTTACGTATACATTATTGTTTGTAAATGCATTTTATTAAACTGTTTTTAGTGCAGCAGCACTAAAAATAATTTAGTCTTCAATGAATACGTAGCTCGCAAAGAACAATAAATACATGCATTTATTATTGATTTGTTTTGAGTTTGTGAACAACTGTTTTTGCCAGCAGTCTCACTATATACAGCAATATAAGGAAGATGAAAAAAATAATATGAGAAATCAATTTACATATTTGTGTTTTGATGCATGAGCAAAGTGAAGAAGCATTAAAGGCCTACCAAAAACAGTTTTTTGCTAGTCATCATAAATATCATTATTGCTAATTTTCTTAAAATAAGGTGATATAACTTTAAGACTGTAAATGTCCACCCCTAGTGCAGTAGGTTTTTGAAGCTTAATTGATTTTTGACCAAAATATCTTGATTTGTCATCTATTTTACTCTAAATAAGACCATAATTTACAAAATAAAAAGCATTAGGAATTAGGGAAGACTTTAAAGTTGTGATTTAGAACACAAACTATTTACTGAGGTCACACATCAGAGGAACCCAGGATGTTTTCTCATAGACTAATTTACAGTCTAACTGTTTTTTGCAGCCAGATTAGCTTAATCAGTCTTTTCTAGTAGAACAGCAACCCTCTGATTTACTCCTCTTTGAACTTGTCTGATTTTGTATGCATTATTAACATCAATGTGGATTAATGATTAATAAACTTATATACCCTTACAATTTTTATAGAGAATAGATGACTATAAGTGGAATGGGGTAAATGAAGAAAAAGTCTAACCTTAACACTGAACCAATTGATACACGTAGATCTTCTGCGAAAAAAGTCCAAACACAGAGTTTGATCTGGTTTTGTCTCCATTATTCATCATACAAGAGATCGCCGTCAGATTGTGCAGGCAGTCAGACAATACAGAGAATACAAAGGAGTCGATTTTAATTTCTGAAAGTAATGGTGTAAACCTCCATCTCTGGGACCACGTGCACCCATAATGGATCATATTTGTCCTTTGCCTTTCGCAAATTCAGTAAAGAAGAAAATAATATGGTTGACTGTCCAATCAGCTTTTCAAAATTTGACATGAAATATCTCACAACTATTAGAAGTCTGTAGTTCAACAGCCCAAACTGTGGCACATTTTGACCTTCCTACCCACCAACCCAGCAGGCGTCTGCTAGTCAAGGCTGCACAAACAGTGCTACTCAAACACTTGTCATCATCCCTCATCAGCATCTTGATTGTTGAGGAGTACAGATCAGAGGGAATGTCCACATTCATCCAGCGGCCTCTGATATGACAGCAAGGGTTTATGGGATAGCAACGTTACGAGCCCGGCCCGCTTCACCTTGACCCCGCCACCCTGTTTCCACCACCGCCACTCTTCTCGTCTCAGCCTTTTTAGTCTGACCTCGTCATCCCAGGGCCTCTGGCCTCGCCTCTGACAGCTGAGTTATTACCATAATTACCCAGGAGGCATTGCAGGGAGCGGCCACATGGCAGAGGCCGCCCATGTTTAACAGAATATTTGGGTGTTTTATCGGCTTTATTTCAGCCCCCGGGGCAGGTGATAGGAGTCCTGGATGATAAGAAAACCACTCATGTGGGAAATGAAGAGGACCATTTCGTAGACAGAACCAAGAAGGGGATGAAATATACTGTTAATGCAGCAGTCAGCAGTGCACATTTGTCATATATTCTCTGAGACAAGGTGCAAATATACTCATATATTAAATGTTCAACATGAAAAACTTGTTGGCAGTAAGTACAGTATCACTTAAAGCTTTATAGAAATGTATAATAATATATACTCACCAGCCACTTTGTTCGCTGCATCTGTTAAACTGCTCATTAACAAATATCTAACCAGACAATCACATGTGGACATGGTCAAGACAGCCTGCTAAAGTTCAAACTGAGCAACAGAATGAGGAAGAACAGTGATTTATGTGGTTTTGAGCATGTATGGTTGTTCCTGCCAGACGGACTGATTTGAATATTTCAGAAACTGCTGATCTATTGGGTTTTTCCCCACAACCATCTCAAGGGTTCATAGAGAATAGTCTGAAAAAGAGAAAATATTCAGTGAGAGGCAGTTATCTGGATGAAAATTACTTGTTAATGTCAGAGGTGAATGATCAGATTGTGTTGAGCTAATAGGAAGGCAAGAGTAACTGATATGGAGTAGAGCATTTCTAAATCGACAACCGTGAAGCATATAGGCTACAGCAACAGTGACTCAGCTAAAAACTGCAAACTGAGGGTACAAGTTGCATAACTTCAAAATTGAAAGAAGAATAGAAATATGTTTCGTGGTCTGATGAGTCTCAATTTATGCTGTGGTAGTTGGATCATTGGTCCACAATTCGGTATAAACAACAAGAATGCAGTCAAATGGCCTATTATTCATCCATCCAATCATCCACCTTTGGTTTATAGCCTTTGGTTTTTTGAGTTTATCGTGCTTATAGCCTACTGAGATGGCACTGAATTCCCAATATCCAAATACTGGTCACAGATATTCCAGATATGCTTACCACCACGCTACCGTGCTGCCCATGGGAGGGAAGGATGGTGAGCAATTAGTTTCAAAAAGGTTCGGACAGGAACAATAACAGTAGTGATAAATGTTCTGTAAGCCAAAACAAGCAGTCAAAAAAGTAACACAACTTTTTATGGTCTTTACCTTACACTATAAAACACCTTGAGGTAACCGTTGTTTTGATTTGGCGCTGATTTTGATTTTGTTCAATTATGCAAAAAGCCCAGAAATGTTGACTTTTGAGAGTTGGGCAAACATCTAAAATGTTTTAAGACTACTGTTTTTCAACAATATATTGCATAGGATTTGAAGGTTTAGCCATGTACAGTATATGTTAAATGAGTCTATACACAAAGAAACTAATGCAGAACTGTCAAGGGCTTCAGGCCAAAGAGAAACACAAGCATGATTCTGAAGTGGAAATCACTGCATGGGCTGAGACACTTTTTCTCAAACAATTGTTGGTGGAAACAGATTGTCACAGTGCCCACAAATACACGTCAAAAAAAGCACCAGAAAAACAAAAACATATACAAACAAAGGGAAAATGTCTTTTTTGGGCCTGTACTCATTTAAAATGCACTGGGGTGAACAGGATAATTGTCCTGTGGTTGGACAAGTCAAAATTTGAAAGTCTCTTTGGAAATAAACACAGCAGTTTCCAACATAAAAGACTGGAGAGGGGGGATAATACAGCTTATTATCAACACATAGTCCAAAAGCCAGAATCAGTGATGGAGTGGGTTTGTATTAGTACACATCAGACAGGTGACTAATTAGGCCCAGAGCAGAAGAGCAGGTTTAGGGTGAAATCACAGGAATAATTAAACGTTTTGCTTTTAAAACTACAGCAAGTGGTTTCGACAGTTCCCAGTGATGTAAAGTTTAAAATTTTAGGGGAGTTATGGCGATTGGGACAATTTTTGAAATGGCCTCAAGTGGGTATCAAAGGAGCTGCCACTTCCCGCAAATCTACCTCCATCCTAATGTTACTGAAACGTGTTACTGAAACGTGTTACTGAAACGTGTTGCTGGCATCAAATTTGAAATAAGTAGACTGTTAAAAAAAATGTATCAGACCACCTGTACTAAAAACATAAAAACAAGAACACTTTATTTTAGAAACTTGTCAAAAATCTGTTTAAAACTAAGAATTATGGTGTTATTTATTAGACTAATTTGTCATCTATTTATTTACTATTTTTCTAGTCAGGAATGCAAGTATATGACTGTAATTTGGCTTTCGTGTTTTTTTGTAAAAGCGTAAAGTTGAACACTCATGGATATCAGCAGTAATTATATTTGAGCTATAAAAATACAATTCTAGTTAAAGAGCTCGAGCATGTTGGTGGATTAACTATTACAGAAACATAAAAAATAATTTTAGCAATTACCAATATTTTTACGTCAGCTTATTGGTGAGGTCCTCCACAACAGTCCCAGTTTCTAATGTAAGAAAAGTAATTACTCAACCTTGGCTCAAATAATTGCAAATTATATTTTTATCAGCATTTATATTCTATTTGTTTTCATGATAAGGAACTTCCAGTCTATCTAAAATTCAGTTTTTAGCAGATTTGATATTGATATTATGGTACTGTTTTCCTTGTTACTTACCTGTCACCAGAGCAAATTCTTACTATTATCTTCGTGTACACAGTTTTGTTTTTTTTTTTTTTTTTTTTTTTTTTTTACTTTTGTAGTGTTTATTAAACCTTATAACATTTTAAAAAAGAAATTTTTAAAATGTCATAAGGAAAGGAAAAGAAAGAAATATTAATTTACATACATGACATTTAAATTTGTAGCATGTTTGCTATATCTTTTTTTAATTTATTGATTAAAAATGTGTTGTGCAATTTATTTTGTTTTTTTAGGAAGAAAGAAAATCACATTGCTGTAGAAGTCTAAAAAAATCACAAACACTCATGTTTCATATGTGACACAGGGTTAAAAACAGCAGCTCAGGTTAAACTGAACAAGTGTCATAATAAGGTATTAAAGAAAAATAGTACAATTCCCCCTAAAGCACCCAAAAAAAAAAAAAACCCAAACAAACCAAGAAAATCTTTGAAAATGGCAAATAGCATGACAATATAAACACATTTTGAAATCCAGGTAAATATAAAACTATTTAAAGTTGCAGCTATATGCAATATTATTTAAAAAGCTCTTTTCCAAGCCATGTGTACACTGCCATTTCTAATGAGCCAGGAGGCTATGCATATTCATACTGCCAGAGTGAAAAGTACAGCACATCCTGCCATAGAGGGGGCACAGAGGTCACTGGCCTCAGGCCAATAACACACAGAGAGACAAAGATTATTACAGTAGGCGCACTTCTACTGGTGTCTGTATTTACGCTTAAAAGATCAGTCAAGCTCACGGAGTGAACTATAGAAATGTGCGCATTCACACAAGACTTCACCTGCTCAGGAAGGTCAACACATTAGCAATTCAGTGCATACAGTATTTAAAATTTTCTAGTCCGATATAGCTACCCATCAAACATGTCTGAGATGGCACTTAGCCGTGTGTGCCCGTGTCTTATTATGCAGACCCATCTGTGTGGGTTCAAAGGTCATGGCCAGGCCTGGCAGGGGCTACAGGTGAGCAGATGAGAACAGTAGGGGCTCGGTTTAATTTAGCTAAGCACTACAGGATGCAGTGCGCCCCTGTACCTGAGAAGGACGAGTTGAACTTTTCACACTGAGCCTCAGACTCATCATTTCGATGGGTGGAAAGTCGAGGAAAAATGAGTAATCGAGCCGAAAAAAGCTTCTGACATGGAATCTGTGTTTCTCCGTTGGCTGAGTTGTTTTGTATTTTGTGTGCGACTCATTCAGTGACAGACAAGCATATAAACACACAAAATCTGTGTACACACAGGGCTCTGTCACCAAATCGCCGTCCCTTTTACCTCCCTTTTTTTCCTACTTTCTTTCTTTCTTTGTCCCTGTCTGACACACACGGAACCACAAAATACACACAGATGTATTGAAAGAAGTGTGTGTATGTGGGTGTGTGTTATGGTGGTGTAAGGGTGTGAGGGAGAAAATCCCTAATCTGGCATGGACCAGCTTCCTGTCTAGACTCTGCATGAGGAGGCCAGCACTAACCTGGCCCATGCTGTGTGTGTCTATGTGTGTGTGTTACCATTGTGCTTGTGTGCAAGTGTGAGCACAAACCTACATTAGCTCTGTGTCTTAGAGGGAGTATTTGCACACTATCATTGCTTTTGTCCAAACAGGGAACAGTCGTTAACCTTTGGCCTCCCATATCTACTGTCCAATGTCTGTTTTTAATTGGCCCGTTTCCAGTAAAGCTCCTTTTTGTTTTCGCTATTATTTTGACACTTTCTTTACCATGCATGCCAAAACTGCTACAATTCCAAGAGCCAATTTCCTCATTATCCAGCTTGCAGCGTTTACGGGAATACAGAGGTGGGGGAGTGGAGGGTTAAAGTTGGAGGGCAGTAGGGGGAAAAAAAAGCCATATGTGGTTTTCTCTGAAATTCCATGAAAATAGCAAGGATAAGCTGGTAAAGGACTGAAGAATTCCCTTTCTTTCCTTATTCTTTGGCCTTGCTAATATAGCTGATCAGCTTAAGAACGGTAAATGTGGTAACTTTTGTCCTAACTGCACAAAAACTAGGCTGAAACATAAGAAAGTTAAGTCACTGAAAAAGAATCCCTTGCGGTTTTGGTAACACAATTAAACTGAGCTGAATCATAACTGGAATCGCTAAGAGCCTCTGCCATCAATCATTCGCACAACCCCTGCCATTAGTAATCACAACAAACATCACTGAGCACAGCAACTTTGTGCCATCTTACTCTCACTGAGTGCTAATCCAGAAATGCTAAGTGTGTTCAGCCTTAACCGTGACAGTATTTGTCTGGAGTGTGAATCAACATGTCGGGCGCTGCTATTTCATATTCATGCAGTGGCCCAATGACACCTTGTCCTTTGTTTTGCAAAAAGGCCTTAACTCAGCAGATCGTTTCCCCCTTTAGACCCAGATGTAAAGTGAACAGTCTTCACCTCTGTGACATCAGACCACCACAATATGCCATCTTATGGAAGCAAGCCGTCACGAAGCCCTGCCAAAAAAAACAAAAAAGTGACTACAAGTAGGGATAAGTAATGATAAAGGTGATTTATATAAGCAACAGAGAGACAGTTAAACTGAATAACTTGACATGATGAGTGTTATTAAAGCAGTTTTCTTAAAAAAAACAAAAACGAAACAAGCATTTTTGGATTGTTTTTTGTTGGAAGAAGTTTATCAGGTGGAGGATGACGAAGGTGCCACGCTTCAGGAGCTGGCAAAAGGTGAAAAAACCAAAATAAATAAACAAAAACAATAAAAGGACTTACATTCATAAGGATGTGGGAGGCTGACGCTGATCTGTGTCCTTCAGCAGATCAAGACCTTTTGGCTAACACTTTGGTCACATCAACAAAGTCATGACAGTCAGCAGATTTGACATCCTCTGCCCCTTAGTGGAGAAAAAAATAATTAAAACATGGATGGTTACTAAAAAACATAATGAGAAATTATTTAGTGAAAAATTAATTTAAATAGCGTTTTGTACAGAAGTGGTTTCGAAAACTGCATTTGATCCCTAAAGGAACAAAAGAAAAATGTCACCAAAACACTGAAATCCTACAAGGTGAGACTATGTCATAAAATCATTATAAAGTCGACAAAGTGGCTTTGTAATGTTCTTTATAGACCTAAGCCTAGCAAAATTAATTCTGGAAACCTCAAGGGGAAGCCACCAGAGTTTTAGGACTTCCTGTGCAGCCACTAGAAATCCTCACCAAGACAGAAAGCAGTGAACTGAAAAAAGGTAGTGAAAAGTGAAATCATTTTTCCTGAATGGTTTCCTTTTGGTCAGCTTGTTCCTGTATTTTTCTCACCAAGTGGACTGTTTACCTGCGTGCAGCCAAAGTGTGCTCTAACACGATTGCTTCCCACAGATTGCTGCATGTTCACATCCAGATGTGTCTGTTTATAAAGATCAGGCAGACGTTAGTTTACATTAGCTAGGATTTAACCAGCAAAACTCCTCAGTGCCTTGAAATGCGTGGCGGTGTGTTTACCGTTTTTTCTAAATAAAATGAGGGTGTTATTTATTTTTAATTCGATAATTTCCCACCACTTGGAGATGTCAGTAATTAAATTTGCCTGAAAACTCAAACATAACACAGACATAAGCCTTTAACTTGTGTCTTTTAAGTACTGTACGCCATAAAAAATAAACCTCAGACACATCAGTGACAAATTGACAGACAAACGTCTGCTGCTTCCACCTGATCTCACTTTAAGTCATCGTCTAGCTGGCATGTTTTTCCCTTTCTATGGACGTGTAGTAAGAGGGCTGATGACTAATACAGATGGTGGACAGATTAAATGATTCATTTGAGTCGTATGGCTGTGACATATACACATCATTGTCTCTACTGGTGTGGGTTTTAGGGGTCTCCTTTAGCATTCCTACACAACTGACTCTCCACGTATGACTCATAGACTTGTAACCTCCAGACGAAGCAGACTTTACTGTGCTGGCTGGCTTGTCTGCATGCTGTAGTAGGGAAATCTGGCAGGATGCTGCTTAGTATTTGGGGTTTGCCTGACTGTCTAGCCAGTCTGTGTGCGCGTGGTCAGATCAGTCTGTCTACAGAAGCATAATGAATCGCCACTTCACTCACAGAAGAGGTACAAAGTTACGTTCACCACTCTGACAGCTATACTCAGCAGGAATACCACCTACATGACAGCAAAAAAAATCCCACAAAAAAAAACAGGGCATACTTCTCTGTGTGGCTAAGAGCATGTGTTTTTATTTTCATCCTCGGATCTGTAGCCGCATTCCTTTTCCGTGTGTTGTGCGAGACGGAGAGATTGCCTGAGAGTGACTCACTTAAACCTGACCCAGCGGTGAGGTAATCACTGGAGGACGCTTCGAGTAAAAGTGAACTTTGATGATGGTGTCTGGGATTGTGTCTAAGAGTCCCCCCCCCCCCGTCCAGACAGTTAAAATACTACAACGTGGGTGTATGTATCCACATGTGTGTGTTTGGGGCTTTAAGGTGATGCTTTTTGCCTCCTTAGGGAGTCCTCTCTTCACTTTGTTGTTCTCCGTGTTTCTGACCCTCTGATATAGACCCCCATATCCAAGAAAGAGCCTCTCCACAAAGACTTCAGGAGGGCTGGAGCCTATTTCAGTAGGTGGGGTGCACCTGGATCACTTCAAGGGGGCCAGAGAGACCAAAAACCACACCTACCGGCAATTAAGAATCACCTGAAAGAACATATCATGCATGTCTTTGGATTACGGGAGAAAGCAGCATATGGCAAATCCATCCAGGCACTGAGAGAGTATGAAAAGTGCACACACAGAAGCCCCAGGCAGGTTGAACCTACTGCACCTATCATCTCAACCCATTGTTATTGGTTTTGCTCTTGTTTGAGGTTCCATCAGGTTTTTGTGGTACATTTACTGAACATCTAAATAAATCCTTATGTGAGAGCAGAGTTTAGAGCACAGGTCTGCCTGTTGTTACATCTGCACTTAAAAATGAGTCCACTAAAATTTAGATTTAGCTCTGGGGCTGCGCAAGATGCTTACTTTCCCCCGCTCTTGTGTGTGGATTCAGACACTAACAGCAGATATTGTTTGTTATGCAGCATCACCTGCTGGCTTAATGGAGAATTGCCAAAGGATGAATAAGACACAGCAGTGGGAGAGTTGCACAGCAGAGAGCTGCTTTAAAGCCATCAAAACAGGGAAAATGCTGAGATTCACCAGAGCATTGCGGACAACGGCAAAGAGCAAAAACAAAGTCAAAAAATGCCTTTTTGTTTTGTCACAAATATCTCACATTCTCCGCCAAAGTCGTTTTCAAAAGTTCTTCTGATAAGCTTGAGCCTCGTGCATTAAAGTATGCATAGAGCACTGTGGGTAAGCGGCTGAGGGAAACCAGAGACCTGGGTGTCTGCCTGAAAATACTCTGACAATAGCTATAGAAATACTGCTCTTTTTGAGATCATACAAAAAAACCCAAACACCCTCATTTTAGTTAATTTTGGGTTTGGATTGCTTATGTAATGCTCCAGACGTCAAGTTATAGATGAAGGCGTTTTAGCTGGAGTGACTTTAGTTTGGAGATGGATTCAAGTAGGAACAAAAATACATATATTTCTGTGACTAAAGTATCAAAAGCAGCAAAGACAGAGCATCTTGGTTATTAATGGACAAACAAAAAACCTTCACCACAGTTAAAAGAGTTAAATGATAACTGCGAATCAGGGATACTTGGCATTCCCAACTAGTCAAAGAGTAAATAGAAGTCAGAGTTATTGCATAAAGAGTATGAGCCATGTTTTTCTGAGAAGACATCTGGCTGTAAAAAACAAAAACAGACAGTAAGTGGGTTGGATTCACGTCAAAATTAGGATTTAACTATAAATCTGCATATATATCCAATAATGTTCCCCTGCAAAGTCAACCAATATATATGTATATGATGCACTTACACACCTGAGCTTACTCTTAATGCCAAATATTTACCAAGTTTGGCCATTGTATGAAATTATTCTTGCTATGCAAACTGGTGGGCAAAATAAACACAGCGAGATGCCATGTTTGGGTACGGGGCCTCCAGTGTCTGACTGAGCTTCGACTTAAAATAGGTCTGAGAAATGTGAATATGCTCTATGAATAGAGATAAAACAAGCTGGGTGAGGGGTGGAGTTGGGGGGCTGTAAATATATAATAACTTACAGGCTTCCAAGGCCTTCAGACATCAGCACAAAAAAAATAAATTCTGTGTGGATGGCGGTTTGCAGAGGGCATGGGAAAATCTGCGCTGACAGCGAGGAAACTTTGGTTCTTTTCAACAGTAATGTAATCACGTTGCCTGAAAGTGACGTTTGAAAAGGATCTATGTAATCTGAGCGCAACCTTGGACAACAACCGCTGCCCTGTTTTGTGCTGGTCTTTGTGGGAAGACTCCAAAATCAGACAACAGAGCAAAACAAACACATACAAAAATACCCAACAGTGAATTATCACTTGTTATCTTTATGGATTTTTTTATGTGTAAACTTTGTGACCTCTGTTTATTGCCGTTGTTAAAGTTGTATTACAGTATTACATCCTTTTCAAGTGTAAGGCTCTTTGAGCAATTTGATGGGGAAGCAAAATTGGCAACTGCAAGAGGCACAACTTGCCACTAGGGGGCATACGACAGCAGACAATCAGAAGATGCATCAACTGAGATTTCAACACGGTTATAATTTACAGCGACGTACGACTATAAAGACACACGCGAACTCACACTCACACAAACGGGGACCACAAGACCAGACCTGAACACCACTTCAAATACCTTAGTAAATAAACAAATGTGGGCTGGAGCTTAAATTGTCCCGGCTGTTTGATGGGCCTGCCCGTGAAACTTGCTTATTATGTCAGAGTTGATGACTGGAGCGTTGCATTCACTGCCCGGTTACGTTTTGGGCACTCCCGGGGACCCTCCTCCATCAAAACGTCAGAAACGACCGCTATAAAGCTCATGTGAGGCCATACCGACCGCTCAGAGTCGCATATACCTCGTTAACGGGACAACCTGCGGTCTGCCTCCTCTGAGACAATAAGGCGACTCTACATTTAAGTGATACAGACTTAGAGGAGAAGTGTGCCAGGCCACCGGATAAATCTGCTGGAGTGAGCACAAGTATGCAAAAGACCAGATTGCTTGTTTCTACGGATCAATTTCATATATGTGGGAGAACGTCTTTTTCGGGACTTTGAATTGAGTTGTGTCTAATGGGCGAACACAAAATTGGATTTCCGCTGGCAAAGGGGACAAGAAAACGAATCAAGCGAGGAGTTTTTAAGCATTAGTTTCCAAGGGAAGTTTAGAGAAGTACAAGAAGAACCATAGGTCACAGGACTGTGATTTTGACGGATAGTTAACACGGACCCTGGTAGTCCTCCACACATTTCAACCGTCGAGCGAACAAATGCAGAGAGAAAGATGCATTTGGGTAAGGCTTTACTGTTTGTCATCCTCCTCAACTGCGCAACTTTGAGCTCATCCCTGTCAACTTGTGCCACTGTGGATATTGACCATGTGAAAAGGAAGCGGGTCGAGGCGATACGGGGTCAAATTTTGAGCAAACTTCGGCTGACTAGTCCTCCACAATCCCTTGGACCGAGTAAAATCCCCTATCAAATCCAAGCGTTGTATAACAGCACCAAGGAGCTACTGGAGGAGTTGGGGAGGGATCGGCAGCAGAGTTGCGGTCAAGACAACACAGAGACAGAGTACTATGCCAAAGAGATATACAAATTCAACATGGACAACGGACCGCCGGAGAACAGTAAGTATCGCACTTTTTCAGACAGCCAAGCTCTCTTTCTCCAACTTATGCCAGCCACCAACGTGTCCATAGTGCGTAATTACGCATCAAACGAAGAGTGTACGCCTAAACCCAGCGGCACAAGACTCAAAACAGCAATTATGTCATTTCGTTTCATTGACAGTTTTAGATTGATAAAATTTCTAGCTATCAAAAGTCTCTTTCAGTTTTATGATATTATTTTTATCATAATATTTATTTTTTGATATTCCACGTTTAACCCCATTTAAGCCGTCCCCTCTTTTACAGACTAAATCCTCTTTTTAGTGTTTGTCCTGGAAACTGGTTAGCGTCACATAATCATCTCAAACATTAAAAAAAAAAAAAAACCCCTTTAGCAGATTAATGTTTAATTGTATAAAACTCTTCTTTGAATTTTTGTAAAACTGAAAGGCGAACAGAAAGCAGTGCCCTTGTGAAAGATATGCTTTATTTCTTTTGTGCTCGCCAACCTGTTTTATGTCTGAACCTGTGTTCCAGGAAGGCCACTCTCCTCCCACTCCTGATTCCGCTCTTATTCGCCTTGTTTTTTCCCCTCTCTATGGTTCATGTCTCCCATCCCAGATGTTCCCATTTCCTTTTCAGTCAGGTTCAAATGAGAGGGACATCTGCACAGGCAGATGGGGATGCCTATAGAAGAAGGAGTTGGAAAAGTTATCAGAAATGAGCAGGAAAAGCTAGGCAGCAGGACCTCCCCATTAGCTGGGATAGAAGGACTCTTTTCTGCTTTGGAGTTCCTCTGCATGGGAGGAGTTGGCTCTCCTGTAGCCCTAATGCTGGTGCCACCCACTTGCCTATTGAGATGGAGCTCAAAGTGACCCCACTGGCTATCTTGGCTAGTTAATTGTGCTCACGGGTGGCCCACGAGAATGAGATCACATACAGGACAGCTCAGGTTTAACTTTGCTAAACCATGTGTGAAGCTGAGCCCTAAACCCAAATAAGTCTAAAGACTATGCCGGCATCTCATATTGCCAGCAGGTATAGGTAACAAGTCATTACTTGGCTTAAAATGAGTTTAAATTTAGATGTGAAATATTTGTTAAAATAACACATAAAGACTGCTTAGGCTCACATTATTTCCTCTACACATGTTAAACCCATATTTGACTTTCTCCTTTCTAGAATAAAAAGCTACAAACTGTAATTGGAAAACCTGTGCTAGAGGGACATGTGTCAGCACTTGAAGGAAATTCAAGTGGCATGTGGTCCGACTGAGTCTGGATTACCGAAAAAGCAGAATAGGATAACTGCTGTGCGTGTGTGAGAGGCGAAGTGGGCCTCATGGTCTAGAGCAAAGCCAAGACCATTGCATCACAGTCCCTTTGAAATCAACAGGTGTTTCTCAAAAGACCTACTTTCCCTCAGCAATGTTCTGTTTCAAATCTCACAAAATGGTTTTTGACAAAAACACCAGGAAATAGGTGCCTTGAGATGGTGGACACGTAGCTGGATTTGAGAGCCACGGATGATCTCGAGGTACGACAATGTGACGACAAAGATTTATATATGGTGTACTGTTCACTGGAGTTTAAACAAAAATAACACACGCCGATTGATGACAAAATCTTAAATACAAGGGTTGTGTGTGTATGCCAGTGTTTTTTTTATTATGTCCAGTGTGATCTCATACTTGGAAATATGCATTCTGTCAATGCCCAGTATATCCACTTGTATTCATTCAGCCCCTAAACTGAGAGTGGGTAATGTGATTTTCATATGATGGAGAAGGAAAGATGATGAATTTTCAGATTTGTTGAGGTCCACTTTTGAATTTTGCAGGAAAGAGAAAAAAAAAGCAACGCAAACATCTTTTAGATTAAAACCACGTTTATCGCTCTCCATGTTTATCCATTTTACTTCTTCATACAAGAACACAGGCATTAATCATTTCTAAACTTAAGTTTTATAAGTTTTACCTCAATGGGAGCAAATGGGTAAGGTCACCTCTGTTTTAACCCAGTTCATCAACAGCTCAAGCAAATTTAAAACATGTCTTCTCCTGCAGAAAAATGCAGGGTTTTTTTTATTTATTTACTCAAAATCTATGTAAAAGATGGAGACAAATCCCCAACTTCTTTAAAGTACTTTTTCAAATGATGTGTCAAACTTCTCTCCAACAGATCTTTCAAAATAAAAACAAATTACATCAGCTTTCATTGCCCTCAACACATACAGACGAAGCACTTTTTGATCTGCCACGCCTATTACCAGGATACCTTTTACAAAGCACCCCTAATCTCTTTTGTGACATGATAAAGCTACAGTTAAAGTTAGATTAGATTCAGGTGCAGATAAGACTTGGTAAGGTTTTACTGAGAGACTGTTTTGTGTAATGTTGGGTAGAAACACTGTAACCCATCTTAAAGTGACTCGAACACTTTGTAGCTCTTAGTGAAGCTTTGTTGTTGTGGTAACACCATTAGCTGCCCACTCACTGGTTTCTCCCACAAGCTGCAGTCCATAGACAAGAAATAAAAACTCACTTTTGTGGCTAGTGGGAATTTTTATGAATATAAAGACTCCATGAATTTGATCCATCGTATTTAACAGTTTTACAGATGTCTCTTTTGATAATGGCAGTCTACGGGGAAAAAATGCTTTCTGGACCACAGGGACTGTTTTCAATTCAAATGCAAATGGGTACTTGGAGAGCGTAGCAGCAAGACTGAGCAGTGGTGCTGTATCCGGCTCTGTTAATACATTCATTAACTATACTCCCAAACCTCTACCGTGTCAGTTTTTTTTTCTTTTCAACGTCACATGACTTGTTTGTATCCAATTACGCTCTAGAGGTCTGTGTTATTTAACCTTGATTACACTTTAGGACGTACTGTCATTCATTAAAGGTGGCCACAGATTTTATTATCATTCCACAATAGGCACAGGCTTGTGAATGACATCATGTATTACCACACACCAAGAATACTGCACCTAGCTGCCAACATTAGCTCCTATTATTTTTTGAGAATGAAATGATGTGTGACTAGCTGTTAGCTCGCTCCATTCTTTTTTTGGGTGGTATGCATACCAGTGATGTCACGTTTGTCACGTAACCTATAGCGAGAAAGTGGGAATGTAAGTTTTACAAAATATCAAACTACTCCTTTAAGACAGTAGACTGTCGGTGATTACAAGCCACAGCGCCGATGGTGCTGCCTGCATGAGGCATAAGCGTGCGTGGAGTCTGACTTTGTGGAATGAAAATTTGAGTCTGGGCCAGTGACATCACTCTCTTTACCTCATTTACATACATTGGCTTTTTGATGGGGTTCAGAGGTAATACGTTGACCTTTGAATGACCTTAAGGCTCCTCTGTGAACCAACTCGAGGCCATGGCAGGTGTAAATGAAGCAGAAGGCTGCCACAAGACTGACAAATTACTGTGTTGAGAGTGTGGACAACAAACATCGGAAAGATTTCCTTTTATAGCATGGTACTTATACAGAGTCTGGCATGTCTCAAGGACTGAGGTTGGGCTGTGGAGAAGTCATCATGGTCAGAAAGGGTTCAGGTCCAAAAAGTTGTCAGTGGGACTGAGGATAGGAAGGTTTTTGATACCAGATAGGTGAGATCATACTAAGCTAAATAATGCTATTTCAGTGACAACATTTTCATTTCCACCAAATATAGACAAAATGTGTTAGAGAAACACTGACAAGTTGTGATTAAGGTGGGCAGCAACACTAGTCGTTCACTGTGATAAACGTAGTGCCAGACAGCACAGAACCACTATGGCCAAGATCGGATTTGAACTGTGTATCTTTACCTATACAAGGTCCATCTCTCTTATCTGTCTTTGGACATAAAATGCTTCTAAGCGTGCTCCCTCACAAAACATTTGTTTTATTCTATTTGTTCCAGATGATCTGTCTTACTGCCCAAAAAGCATTACTTCTAAGGTTTTCCGTTTTAACGTCTCCGCCATGGAGAGGAACGCGACCAACCTGTTCAGAGCAGAGTTTCGAGCGCTGAGAGTTCCAAACTCGACTGCCAAGAGGAACGAACAGCGGATTGAGCTCTACCAGGTGCGTAAAGGTACCGTTTCCTTGTCCTTCTACCTAGATTAAAGGCAGACCGCAAATACTTTTTCTGGATGTAATCTTTGTATATAAGGAAAAACAAACAAAAGAAAAATACCACTACAATTCTGAACTGTTGAAAAACCGGTCTTGAAATAGCTAGTCAATTCTATTGTTATTTCAGGCCCCAATTAACAAAAAAATAGACAATTATGACTTGATTGCAGTTAGGCACATAGGTAACAAATAGATGAACAACTGAAAGGTTCAGCAGGCCTGTAAGATCTTTGCAGGACCGGGACAGTTAGCCACAGACAGTGTTATCGAAGAACAAGTAGTGCACATCTACAAATGTCTATAATGATCTTAATTATAGTTATGTGTAGATCTCTAGTACTGAATATTGTAGTTAATGTCCTCAGTGCAATATTCTGTTATAAGGATCTAAGATAGGGGTGTCAAACATGCGGCCTGGGGACCAGAATTGGTCCAGAAAAGACTCCAATTCGGCCCACTTGTTTTTGGAAACTGTGAAAGAGGGGGTAAATTTTAATTGTAGCTTCTTAACTTTTACAACTTTTCCTGCTGATAAGGACCTCCCCAATGCTACACCAAAGTAACCGATATACAATTAAATGACAAAAAAATATACTATTAACATAGTACCCAGAGTTGGTATTAATCTTGGCAGTTAAAAGCATCATAGCAATCTGGTGTGTGTGCAGGTGCTTAGATACACATGGTTGGCATGTTGGTATTTACATGTATGCTTTGTTATGTGGTTGGTTTTGTAAGATTTTGGTGTAAATAAATGATTCTGTTTAAAATCTGGCTTTTTATTTTCATAAAAATAGATCTGCCCAACCCACTGACCGAAAAACACCTCCAAAATGGATTCAGATTAAACTTTATTGTCACACCACAGATTAACAAGTAAAAAGTGTGTGGAAAAACATATGGAAAAAAAGCTGTAGATTAGAAGGTCACAAGAAAAAAGAATAGTTTAGATGTGTGCAAAATACAAAAATAAGATGTCTGTCAATAAAAATAATAATAAATAAATAAACAGGTCATAACTTGTTCAGCAACTTAATAGCGGTTGGAAAAAAGCTCTTTTGCATCCTGCTCTGGTGACAGAGGAGGTATTTATAGCATGTTCCTGCCAAATAGCCAAATTCCACAGAAAAACCAGGGACCTGTGGCAACCTTGCCAAAAGTTAAGTAAATAATAACAGAAATAGTAAAATGCAAATTTATAGATCTTATGCACATTCTCACATGTCTTTAGTTATAAAGAAATAAATACAAGCCAACAAAAATGGAAAGACAAGGTTTAGTCCGATTTTATCAAATGCAATGATACAATCTACTGGAACACTGCGAAAAGCAGCATTAATGGGGAATTTAACTAAAAAGTAACTGTGACAGCTGTTATAACAGCAGAGTTGGACTTTTGTTAAATTAAAAAAAAAAACACAATTTTTTTTTAAGATATAGCACCATTAAATTTTAGCATATTGGGTCTGGCTGATGTAAAAAATGCATGTTTGGTCATTTTTGTCTTTTGCCACTTAAAACCTTCTTCATCATTTGAACAGTTATGACATGATATGACTTACTATACAAAGGTGGGAATTAGCATTTAGCTTAAAAACACCCCTTGCCTGCAGTCCGTCTACACACGTATTTTGATAAATGTAGCTTTTCTATAGGTTTTAGCCTTTTCCAACACATAAATGGCATTTTACTGTCATTTTACGGTCACTGAAATTGGAGCTTTTGAAAAACCCCTTCCAGGGTGAAGATTTAAATCTAGGCATGAAATGAATGAGGAAAGTCAGATGTGTGAGTGTCAGTTTTGTGTGTGCAGTTTCATTGTTTGTCAACATTTCTGTATTGTTAGAGTTATACTGTAGTGCCACCTTGTATGCTTTTGACAGCAGTGGACATTGTTTTTTGCATTTTCATGTGGAAAGAGATATTTCAAGGCAAAAACGAAAAACTCAGTGTAGTCTCAAAGAGCTGCAAGAGTAATCTGATTTACTTTTTCTTCATATCATTTGTATTCATAGTTTATCAATATATTGAATGCACTCTTTCCTCACATGATTCAAAACTATTATTGAATAATCAGAACAAGAACAACTAAAACTGCTGAGAAAAAAGGCTTCAGAGCAACTATTTATTGTTGCTTCACAGATCGTGAGGCGAAATGAACACATTAGAAAGCAGCGCTTCATTGGAGCCAAGAACGTGCTGACCAAAGGTACCGCAGAATGGATTTCCTTTGATGTGACCGAAACAGTGCGGGAGTGGCTGATGAAGAGAGGTGAGCCTGAGATCTCCTTATTTCCTCCTTTCATAATAACTCAGAATTGTTATCATTAGGAATAATAAAGGATTACCATTAAGGTTAATGAAAGCTTGCCTTTTTCTTAATTGCAGGATCTAATATGGGTTTGGAAATTAGTGTCCACTGTCCATGCCACACCTTCAGCCCAAATGGCGACATCATTGACAAGGAACATGAGGTCCTGGAGGTCAAGTTTAAAGGTGAGCTACAGTGAGATTTTGTCACATCAGTTTTATTCCCCCCCCCCCCCGCCAAAAAAACAAAAAACTGTATATAGGATGGACGTAGCTACTAGGGGTTTGTGCAAACCATGTTTTATGCTCTTTATGATTTCTTACCATCCCTGCAATACATTTACATTAGGGCTGGGTATCATCACTGATTTCTAGAATCGATTCGTTTCCGATTCAGAGAGAGCTGTGCATGAAGTGTGATTTTATCGTGGTGGTTGCAAAACAGTAAAAGTCAGAGTGAATTCATGACGATGTTTATGTGAAGCGTAGTTTGGATCTTCTTTTGCTGCTGGTTCAGTCAATATTGTTTGGAGAGAGACAAAACTAACAGCTTTAGAATCAGCGCAAAAAGGGCGTGAACACAAAGCGCGGACCCGCCGAAGCATCAGAATCAGCGAACTGTCGGCTTTCAGCCCTGACCGTGTCCGTGCAGTTGTTGTGCCAAAAAGTGATTGTCTGCTAGAAAGTGATTGCCATCCGCGGGAGCGCGCGCAGCTGCTTAAAGCTGCAGCGCCCGTCAGGTGAGAAAGGCGACATCTCACTGATTCTGATCCGCGGGTCCATGCTGTGTGTTTACGTCCTTGTGCAGAATCCGTGTACCTGCTCTCATTTACTGTCTTAGCTGTTTGGTGGTTGTTGAAATTTTGTGAGGTTTCACCTGAGATTCTGGCGTTTCGGGCAAAATAAATGTATATTAAAAAATCGATTCAGGATTTTAATGAATCGATTTCACGTTATCCAAGCCAGAATCGATTTTAATCGATGAATCGATTATTAAAACCCACCCCTAATTTACATGGCAACATTTCATTGAATTCAATTCACTTTTATTTATACAGCGCCAAATCACAGCAACAGTTGCCTCAAGGCAAAGACCCTACAATAACACAAAGGAAACACAGAAAACCATAACAATCATATAACCCCCGATGAGCAAGCGCTTTGGCGACAGTGGGAAGGAAAAACTCCCTTCTAACAGGAAGAAAGAAAGAAAATGTAATCTTCGTAATAACCAAATCGCATCTTTATTGTGGTAAATAATCTGAGGTTATTTACATAGAAATCATTTTTAAGCATAGCTGCTTCAATTTGAGGAATTGTAATACAGTACAAGTGCTCTTATATTAGGTGAATTATACTTAAGGTGGTCTCTCAGATAAAAAAGGATGGATTTTTTTCCACAGTTGTTAATAGTTGTTCACAGTGCACTTGGATCATGTTTATAATCAAGGTATTGATGAAGAGGAGGAGCACAGTCGCTTGGATCTGGATCACTTGAAGAGGAAAATGGAACAGAATCTCCCTCATCTCATCCTCATGATGATCCCGCCCCACCGCCTGGACACTCAGTCAACACGCCGACGCAAGAGAGCGCTGGACACAAACTACTGTTTCTCGTAAGGGGATTCATGCCAGTTTTAGCTAGTCCTTTATCTATTCTTAGTGCTGTCAAGTTTTAATGGTACTTTCATGTGCAGAAGCTTAAATATTTGATACAACAATTAAATATTAAGAGAACCTAAATGTTCCACTGCAAACATTTCTTGAGACTGACTATGTTTTTGTTGTTCCTCCTCATCACAGAAACACGGAGGAGAGCTGCTGTGTTCGCCGGCTCCACATTGATTTCCGCCGTGATTTGGACTGGAAGTGGATCCACGAGCCCAGTGGTTACGATGCCAACTACTGCTCTGGGCCATGCCCTTACCTGAGGAGCTCAGACACAACGCACAGCTCGGTAAGTGGGATTTTGCTGAGGGAGTTTTGCACAGTGGAATTTACAGCTACAGAAACAAAAATACCTTTAAGTACATTGTAGATTGCAGAAAAAAATGCATCATAAATGTTAATGTTTTATATGTATATTCACTAAAACTATACGTGGTATTTTAAATTACAATGTAAAAACATTTACACAAAATATAAAAAACTTGTCCATTTGATCACAAATCAATATATCTGATAAATATATCTGAAAGCTATCTTTCAGTATTTACAGACAGATCAGTCACAGAGTATAGGTATTGCATTGATTAAAATAAAAATGCCTTGGGCAGTAACTCTTCTAGCAGAAACTCTTGCCACTTTGCCACTGAATCTCCAGGCAGCTGTTTTGTGTTAACAAGACTGAGCCCTGTATTTAAACATGGGGAAAGAGCTATATTCTTTATTTGATATGTAAACTGAATGAATCCCCACCTGCTGTGGCATCCAGTCAAAAGAAAGTTGGCTTTAGGGGAAAGGAAAGGAGCTACAGCTATTTTAGTCAGAAATCGGTTCCTTTCATGATTTTTTATGGTGGGTTTTTTTCTGTGTGTGTGTGTCATGAACCTCATCTGTGCACTTGCATCAGTAGTAAACAAGGTATGGTTTATACACTCACGGGCTACTTCATTAGCTATTATCAGGTTGCACACAGTTCTGATTCAACAAGGAGCTGGAAACCTTCCTCTGAGATTTTGGTGCATATTGACATGACAGCATGACGCAGTTGCTGCAGATTTATCCACTGCACATCCATGATGTGGATCTCCCATTCCACCACATCCCCAAGTTGGTTTATTGGATTAAGACCTGGTGACTGTGGAAGCGATTAGAGTACAGTGACCTTATTGTCATGTTGAGAGATACTTTCTGCATACCTTGGTTGTAACAAGTGGTTTATTTGAATTGCTGCTGTCTTCCTATCAGCTCAAAGCAGTCTGGCCATTCTCCACTGATGTCTGATATAAACAAAGTGTTTTTGCTTTTTTGCATTGTTCATGTATAAAACATGGACGTACCTTGTGGGTCAGAAAACTCCATCAATGCAGAAGTGTCTTAAACTTGCATTCTATCTGAAGGTCACCAGATGGCAATAGTTGTGGTTGCAAAAAGACTTCTGGCCTTATAGAAGTCTATGGGAAAACAGCTTTCTGTTTTGACCTCCATAGTCTAAGCTTGTAGGTACAGTCACTCTTTTCTCATATTGTTATTGTTTTTGGCCAGTGTACATCATACCATGTTTCATGCACCATATGCGTGGTATGAAACCACAAACTCATTGGCTCACGAGTTGTCAGTCACAAGTTGTTAGGCGATAAGCGTATGGTGTCGCAGTCAGAGCTGCCCAGCCTCGTCATGTCCAGTTTTTGCAACCAAGGTGGCGACATGGGAAGCGCTCATCACGAGGCTTCAGAACAGGACTTCACAAACCAATGGGTGATGTCACAGTAGCTATGTTCGTCTTTCATACTGATATTTGCCCAGGGTTGGTTATTTTCCCTTTTTCGGACTATTGTTTGAAAATTGTCCTAGAAATGGTTTGGTGGGAAAATCCCTGCAGGCCAGCACATTCTGAAATACTCAGACTAGCCTGTCTGGCACCAACAAACATGCCACGTTCACTGTTACTTAAATCACCCTTTTTCCCCCATTCTGATGCTCCGTTTGAACTTGAACAGGAGGTCGTCGTCACCATGTCTACATGACTAAATGCACTGAGTTGCCGCCATGTGTTTGGCTGATTAGATATTGGCGTCAATGAGCAGTTGAACAGGTGTACCTAATGAAGTGGCTAGTGAGTGTATATTTCTCCAGTTTGGCTGTAAAAAACCAGATGTTTGGCTCTCTGGTAGAGGGGCAGAGGCTCTTTGCTGTTACTACTTTCTCTCATGGATTTCTGCGCAGAACTCTTTGTGTGCCATGTCTCTGCCATGTAATATCACATAGGAAGAGACACACAGTACACAAAACAAATGTGAATTTTATAATTATTTAATTTCTATGTGCTTTTCAATAGCTGCTGAGCCTCTACAACACTCTGAATCCAGAGGCATCCGCCTCCCCCTGCTGTGTCCCCCAAGACCTGGAACCCCTCACTATACTCTACTACTCTGGACGGACACCTAAAGTGGAGCAGCTCTCCAACATGATTGTCAAGTCTTGCAAGTGTAGCTGAGAGGACATGAATGTGAGGCAGTGTGGCAGGATTTTACTCGGTACAGACCAAACCCATGCATGACTTTTGGACTTTTAGCTGTGACAAATACTTAAACTGTGGCCTCATGGCTTAGATTTGAAGACCACTCAGGAGGTGGCACATTTTTAATGATGCAGATTTTCTCAAAAAACAGAAACCCCCAAAACAACTTGATATTTTGATACTAATTTTTATTGTTTCCCTCAATTCGTTCTGGTTGACAAGTAAAGTAGTTTAATTTGAATCTAACTAAAAAAAATAGTCCCAAATAAGACTTGAGCTTAAAATATTTCCCCTGTATTTGTGAGGATGGACAACACACTTTAGAGGCTAGATTGCCAAGGGCACCTATTTGTGACAAAATGAAAGAAATTAAAATAAAAACAACAAAAAAACTAACTATAGCTGCTTCATCAATAATAACACAAAGAGGCCTACGTCGTAGTATTTTTGTGTAACTCTTTCTTGAATCTAGCCTTGATTTTACATTGTTAGTCGTCACAAATATAGACAGGTCTCTTCTTTCAGGCCCGATTTTTCCTTAAACTTGCCTTAAATTCCCTTCACTTCAAACAGTGGGCATTATCTTCAAACACAAAAGGAGAAAGGACAGACTTGCTGCTGTATCCAAAGCCATAGCTGTGGTCAGGGAAAAGGAGAGCTGAGAGAGAATGCCTGCTGGATTTGCAATGGAAAGTCAATGAACAAAGAAGGTTGAGCCAAGCTTTTCTTTTTTTGGCCAGCCAGCAGCAATGGTCTCGTTTTTATTTTTTTTTTCTCGGTGAATCTATTAAAACGAATGGAAGAAGAAGAAGAAGAGGGGACCTGTATGGAAGGGAAGAACTGTGATGGAAACTAGCCACGAGCACACTGCCATTCACTGGAAGTTTTCATCTTTAACAGGTTCAAATTATTTTTGGGACATCAAAGAATATACTGGAAAAGAACACATGTTATGCAACAGGTTTTTATGAGACTTCTTTTACATTAATAGCAGATTTAGTCTGTTATGCAACTTGTCGTATAGTGATTGTTTCACTAACTGGGAAGAAAATTGACGTGTAACAGTTTTATATTAAACTGTGGGTACTGTTACATTTCCTTTGTGATTTAGAAAGAATATGCAACATTATTGTCCATATAGGAGTTTAACCTGTTATGTGGAATCCCCTTATTTGTCTGACTAAAGGCCATTTTTTAGTGCAGCTGTTTTCTTCTCTTTCTTTTGTCTCCTGTCAACTCACCTGTCACCCTTCACTCCAGCCCGCTGACAAGGAATTTACATGTGCAGTCCGGGCTCCCCAAAACACTGCAGTCTTTCATTCCCGTTTGCTCTGTCTCTGTTTGTTTTGGTGCTCTCTTACAGTGTGAAGTCCTAATGGAACAGAAATGAAGAGGGAGTGGAGGAAAAGTTATAACATGACAGTGGCCTGATGTACAGTTAGACCTCATTTTCTCCAACTCATTTCTGAATCCCTGTACTGTTTGACATTTGCCCAATCGGAGTCATCTAGCCTTTAGGTGACATTTAGGTCATGTTGGTTTTTTTTGGTTTTGTTTTTTTGGCAGTCATGTTGTTTGATAAAATGATTGTTATTAAAAAGACATCATGCAAAAGTCTATGAGCGTAACGATCAAATCTGTGCAAACATTTAACTCCAAATTAGGAGATGATGAATGTATGAACTGTGCTTGTCTGCCTTATTGAAATGTCATTTAAAATGCTATTTTCACATAATGTTTTGGTTCCATGCAAACATAATTTTTCTTTCTTGAATCTCACCAGCCCCACCTGTTTCCTGCAGGCGCATGCACAGCCTCTTTTTTTTTTAAACCAGAGTGATAAATTCAAGTTTCTCAGGGGTTACTGCTTAACAGCTTTCCCAGGCAAAAAGCAATTACTCTTATTTTAAGAGCATATTACTGCACAGGCATCTCTTTATTTCCTTGTTTTTCATAAAATGGATAGCATAAATCACGCAAAAAAACTGAAAAAAAAGGCATTTTACATTCAGTACCGCCTCATACCTAGGTATGTATTCTCCTCCGAGTTTGATACTTGCTTTCAGTGGTAGAGCCAGACAGTTTTTACAGCGGTGCCTAAGTTCATGCTATTACTTGCAGTACTGTGCAAAAGTCACACGCCACCCCTTATTTCTTTGTAGGGACATAGGCGCAGCAAGTTATCGAAACACACAAAAACAAGCAAACTTAAAGTCATTATTTGGTATAAAAACCTTTTTTATTCAAAACAGCCTGAACTCTCTTAGTCAGGCTTTCTTGTCATTTCTTTAAGGAGTCTTCAGGAATAGTTCTCCAGACTACTTGAAAGACATTCAAAGCTCTTCTTTGGATGTTGGCTGCCTTGGCTGCTTGTTCTCTGTCAAGATGATCCCACACTGCTTCAATTATTACTAGCATCCAAGTTCTGGGAAGGTCAATCCATGACTAATAGTGTTCGTTTGTGTGCCCTTTCTATCCAGGTAACAAAGCCGCTACCAGTCAGACACTTTGCAGGTGGTATAACATGCTGGATCAAAATCTTATGGTACTTTTTTGTGTTCATAATTCCATCAATTTTGACAAGATCTCCAACACCACTGTCTGAAATGCAGCTCCAAACCATGACAGAGCATCTCCCGTGTTTTACAGATGACTGTAGACACTCTCTGTTATACCTCGACCTCCTCGATACATATTGATTTCAAATTTAATCAGACCTGCTGCCACTGATTTTCAGTCAAGTTCTTGTGTAATGTGTCATATCTTAGCCTTTTCTCCATATTTTCCTTCTCTAGGAATGGCTTCTTGATAACCATCCTTCCATTTTTTTTTAAGGCTAACTTTTTCTTTTTATCTTCACTTGGTCAGTTTCTTTAATTGTTTTTAAGGACATGCTGCAAACCATACCGAGATATGTCAAGTTTTCAGCCTATAACTTTTTGTTAATCACCTGGTTAGTGCAAAAATACTATTTATGCCAGTCAAGCGGTGCTATCTTTGTTTTGTTTTCTTTTAGATTCAGTTAAAGAGAAATGAGAACAAATTCCATGTGTTTGCAACACAATGCTAATAATCAAACCTAAAGACACAATTTAAAAATTGTTCTTTTCTAAGTTGTCTGTGGTGAGTGGACACAAACTGGTTCATTCCTTGAGTTAGGTGATTTTTTAAGTACTCTAATGACTCACAGGTCAGTGTTAAATACCTTGACAAACAAACAAGGGAAAAAGGTGCAAAAGCAGCAAATTTCCAAAGAAAATCATTGAAAGACCTTAAGAAATGTTGGAGAACTTTGCTCGAGACCAATTTAAAACATGATATGAAAGTCTTTTGAGCAGCACTGTACATTAGTGTAATTATCTTGGGTCACTCACGCTCACTATTTGCTTATGTGGCCATGTCAACACAGTTTTGTATGTAACCAACAGTGGATTAAAAAAAAAAATCTGGAATAAGTTAATACATGCATTCCTTTAAATTTGCTGATGACACTCAAAAGATTATTACAATGGAAATAGGCTCTTTAAAAGACATATGATAGAAATTGTTACTAATAATACTAATAATCACTGGATATTACTCCAGTGCTGTGTATGTGCATAGTCCCCACACAGGCTTCCCCAGTGGCTGCATGACTCTGGCTGTTCTTACTTTGTCATCTGTAAAAGTTTGATAATGATGTATTTTAAAGTTAAATCTAAGAATAGTTAACTTACTATTACTACTACTTTACTAAACTATTAATTGCAATTTTGAAGACAAACTCATAAAGTGGGAAATGTACACGTAAACATTTAAGATTGTATTAGCATTTGTAACTGGAATATCACACACACTAGAGTAAAATGAATGAAAAAGAACAACAGGCAGATCTTGTGCAATTTTTACCCAAAAGTTGGTGCTATTGATGGCTCATTACCAAATGTTTAGTTGCTTGTAAAAAGATTGAGTGATCAGAGGTTGCTTATATTTTTATGTCAGCTCTGCTAATGGGTTACACCGATTGGAGGGGTTGTTGGTTGAGCTAATACGGACTGACAAGTAGCCAGAGAGAATTCCATTTCTCTACGTGCCCATTATTGTTCCCTGTCACAATTAATCAGAAATGAAGCACAATGATGGAAACACAAAGACCAGAGGGCATGACGAGGTCTAAAAACAGGGGTCGAGGCTTTAATGGGTTTACAGACAGCCCTGTACCAACAACACACATTACTGGTACAGAGCGGCTGTGCCTCATGCATGAGTGACTTTCAACCATCAACGAAAGCCAGCAGACGACATGTAACTTACTTGTGTCCTAGTCCGCAGTTTGGCCCTGTGAAAAAAAATTCAGTTTCACAAAAATTAGGGCTCTTATTGCTTCAGTATACATAAATGCTATATATACATTAAAAGCTCTGCAACTGGATTACTTCTTTATGTCTGTAGATAGAACCAGCGGACTCCCAGGAAGAGTAAAATATCCAAATATCTTTTTCTCATGTCAGTTTAATGGAATGGGCTGAGGAGTTAGCCACGATAAGGCCTTTCCTAACAGAGGCGGCACCTTGGCTTGGGTCTTCTTATTCAGGCAAGGGCTCATTTTGGGCCACGTAGTGGCGAGCCACATTGTTGAGCACAGTCAGACACTGAAACACATGAAGGAAATACACTAAAGCGTCTACTTCAGTGAAAGGCTTGGTAAGGAACGACAGTTGCATTTGTTGCCATCGACTATATGAGCAGCAACCTGGTAACAACAACAAATACTAGTCTTTCATTGGTTCGTGGGGCTCACTAGCTAAATGGATCCAACACAAGAAACTTCACAGGTAATATTATCTTTTGTGGCTTATTCATTTTAATTGGGTACATCTTTTGAAAATCACTGAAAAAACCCTGATAGGGAGTAAAATGCATCTGGATTCTGCTAAACCTGGACTTTCATCTTTTATGTTTGAAGGTGCAGATAAGAACATTGTTTGCTTCTCTTAGAGGAAAGCTGACCACCTCAAGCCCAAACCTGCAATAAACCTATTTCCAGTTCCCAGCTACTGGCTGGATGAGCAAGCCATAATCTGATTTGAGTTCAGGGTCCTTTTCTGGGTTGAAGTCTGACTTTCTCAGAACTTGTGCTCATCCAAGACTTACCAATGATGAATTGCATGACACGTAAATGCACAGAGGTTTGGAAAACTGTGCTGCTATTCCCTGAGCAGATTAACAGATGTGGAGGTAGAAAAAAAATTAGAGGGGGAAGTGAGAGACAGAGGGAAAGTAGTGTGTGTGTGTGTGTAAGTGTGTGTGTGAGGGGGAGAGCTAGAGAGAAAGAGTCAAAATAGACTGCTGCTGCAATAAAATCATCAGGTCACATCAGACTAGTTCTCAGGCCCCAGGGTGGAAAGAGTTGTGTAATTCAGCGATGGGAAGAACACACACACACACACATACATACACATACACACATACATGCACGAGTCAAGCCATCAGCCATAGTTACTGGAAAAGAGTGAAGGGGTGAACAAATATGTAAACATGTATCAACTTCATAGACCTTTATAGCTAAACAAATGAATGGGAGGTCTGGATCAAACTACAGCATTATATTACAGCAGAGTGTGCGTTTCCGTGACAGTATTCCAATAATAGGAGAGAGGAGAGACAAAGAGAGGAGGGAAGCAAACTGTGGGAAGACAGACAGTGTGACATTATAATTTGCACGCCCTTTAAAATCAGCACACACCATTACACAAAACTCGCTTCTCTGAGGAGTGAAGAAGTGAGAATTACACAAAATGGCCATTTTCCCTTAAACTACACCATAAGGTTTAGAAGAAAGAAACATAATCTTCCTTCTACAAATGATAACTCTATAACAGGAGTACATGCTCTACAATTTAGATGGACAGTAGTCCTGGATAGAAAAAACAAAACAAAAACACTGAAGGCAAAAACCAGTGTGCACAGGGCAGGGAGTCATGCAGACTTTCTAGCACCCCCCAAAGCAGCACATCAGGTCAGAAGCGTGACTAGTTCCATATGTAGCATGAATATGGGGAGAAATTGGATGCCCCCATTGATGGGGATCGTCCATCCATGGGGCCAACCTTCCGATTACAGTTCGTCTTGTAATCGGAAGGTTGCCGGTTCGAGCCCCGGCTCCGACAGTCTCAGTCGTTGTGTTCTTGGGCAAAACAACTTCACCTGTTGCCTAACGGTGGTGGTCGGAGGGCCCGGTGGCGCCAGTGTCCGGCAGCCTCGCCTCTGTCAGTGCGCCCCAGGGCAGCTGTGGCTACAATGTAGCTTGCCATCACCAGTGTGTGAATGGGTGGATGACTGAATGTAGTGTAAAGCACTTTGGGGTCCATAGAGACTAAAGCGCTATACAAACCATTTACCATTTTATGGACCAAGGTCCCTGCTTATGCTTTCTGTTTGGGGAACAATTTCCCAGTAACCAAAGGAGAGAGAGGACACAAGGAAATATAAGGTGGCAAAATAAAAATGGCCATCTCATATTTCCTTGTTTGAGGTGTTTGTTCTGATATACTGCTTTTGTTTTTTCTACATGTGGCACTGTGTATTATGACCAAACATCTCCACAAATGACATTGTTCCAGACGTCTTGTGGTTTGTTCACTTTACAAACCTAATGAATCAGCCCTGTTATGAATCAGATTGACAGTTGGGATAACCTTTGCCCAACCGAATAGGTTGCCACGAACTTTCATATTTAACACATTTACTGTGGTGTGAAGTTAAATTTCTACTCATGGGAAGGTTGTGGCATTGCGCTAACACCCACCTGAAAGCTCCAGACCAGCAAACTGACAAATCTTCTGCCTTTATAGAAGTTCTCTGTATGAGCAGTGGGGGTGTTCTTAGTTTTTCACTTAGCTTTGCTTGCTCAAACACAACCATTTCTACAATACACAAACTCAAAAATCAATAATTGTATAATTGTCCAACCCTTGTTCCGCTATTACATTTTTTTAATAGCGGTTGAGGTTTAACATTTATGACATGAAATCAAGCTCTTAGTTTTAAATCATTCTGAAGACTATCAGTATATACATGGACATCACACACAGTCAAACTGTTCATGATCCTGACTATAAAATTATAAAAGGACTTCTTTGTTGAAGGAATGCGTGTAACAGTGCCAGAAGCTGAGTTTAAGTTTCCTTTAGAACATTTATTTTGTCTCTTCATAGCTGTAAACACCTTCTCCATTTACATCAAGTTATAGGCCCTGATGCTTTACCTACTACTTTATAAACGCTCAGAGAAACATGAGGAGTTAGACTAAAGTAGGACATCTGTGGGATATTTAAAGCATACTTTGATGTATTTGTGTTTGCCTTGGCTGATATTTTTCTGTGCTCACACACATATAGAAAAAAGAATCTTAAATCAAATGGATTTTTAAGCAGTAATACTTTTTAGATTACTCTCTAGGTAATGGTAAGACAGGCCTTTTCCCCCCGATAGTCATCCCAGAAGTGCAAATCAGATTGATGAGAGTAGTCATGTCTTTAACAGCCTCTTATACAGCTGCCACTACTCTACCAGGTAATGGAGACAAGGTCAGCGGGGTGCTTTCTCCTGCACAAGCTCAAAAACGAGGACTCAAGTAGTTTTGCTAAGTTTATTATCTTTCTGCTTGTCTGGGCATACTGTATGCTCTCAGAGTAAATGAGGATCAAACTGGTGAAAAAAGCAGTTATGCAAAGGTCTCACCACAAAGAAGGAATTTATGCTACTTGGATAAAAGCTAAGTAACACAAATCTTGAAGTTACGAAGTCAATGAGCTGAAAGACGGCCCAGCAGCTGCAAGAAATGCTGAAAATATAAGTTTACTTCATTTTCAGTGGGCACCTTTGCCTTAAAAAATGCTAACAGTACCAACTCAGGTAACATATGCCATCTGGTCATAGTTTGAATTATTATATATATATACTGCTAATCAAAAGAAAGAAAGGTAGGAAGGTATTTCATGTACTACAGCATTTGAAATATAATTAAACAAAGAAAAACAGGTATTTCATATTATTTTTCCTATTAAAACCTAGTATAAAATATAATCTTCATAAATTCTCTAGGCCTAGAGTGGACGATGTGTCCTTTCCAGGCCAGTTATTGTAACATATACATACATTTGAAGCAAGAAAATGAATCTGGATGGGCTTTCCAAAGTGCATGAAAGATAGACTTATAGCCTCCGTGATGTGATCCTTCACTGCTTTGTGAAGGCCCATTTTTATCTTGGTGTTTTGAAAACAGAAGTCTTCAGTGAGGGGTGAAGCTGAGAAAAGCAGAGCACACAGCAACAATTGTTACTTATCAATCACAAAGTAACCACACTCTGCTTATTGTACTTACTTACTCTAAATCTGACCAGAATTTAGCAAATGAACAAATTTTGCAATAAACAATGCTCAAAACCAGAAATTGAGATCATAAACTGAGCAGGAAAGTGTATACAGAGGGCGAGCACAGGGTCATTTTCTCATAGAGATCGTCATTCCCTTGCTGGTTTGAATTTGCAAATCTATGGCTATATCCATGTTTTGCAGAGACAAAGTTGATGAAGATGGCACTCACAATCAATGTAGTTTTCACACAAGGACTTGGGAACAAGACTTATGTGTCAGGTTTCCAGTAATGAGCAACTAAAATGGAGCGATATCATTGGTCTGGCATAATCTGATGAAGTTAAATGTATGTTTTTAACAGAAAAATAACTTCATGTTTTAAATCTCCAGCTGCTCTTAAAATGACATTACCATCAGTTACCTATGGAAAGAGGAAACTGCATTCTTGGACTTTTGCTTAATGCCAACATTACACAACAAAACTGGAAAGTATAAATTGTAAATCTCTAATAGCGCTGTAATTACTCTTCTATTAGTAACAAGATACCTAGGCCTCTGTGTTTCCAAGTAACCAGGAGAAGCAAAGATGAGCAATTCCTCCACAGAGTCAATGAGAAACATGCTTGGTTTGTGTCTCCTCATTAATCTGCACGGGACCTTCTGATTCCTCCAGCTGGCAGTGCTCCACAGTCACTCTATGTCCAACATAATGTGCGTGTGTAAAAATGTACAGCACGCCTATGGTTCCACTGTGAAGTTTGAATCTGCACACGTATACGTGAAAGTTTTGTACCGTATACGTAAAGCTTCAGTTTAATTTGTAGAGCTCACATCCCAAACTACAGGGAGCCACTGTGCTACGGTGCCAATACTACTGAAAACCTAAATATATGGCTAACATACAGGACTTTGTAAAACTACTTACAGACTCACCACTTCATTAGGGACACCTGCTCAACCGCTTGATAATGGAAATACTGAATCAGCCAGTCACATGGCTGAGGCTCTGAAGAAACTGCTGATCTGCTTGGATTTCTCTACACAACCATCTCTAGAGTTTACAGGGAATGATCAGAAAGCAAGAAAATATCCAGTGAGCAGCAGCTTTGTGGATGAAAAGACATGTTGATGCCAGAGGTCAGAGGAAAATGGCTAGAGTTGTTCAAGTAGGCAGGAACTTAAATAATAAGTCATTAAAGTGTGCAGAACCTTGAAGCAGATGGGCTACAGCAGCAGAAGACCACACCAGATGTGACAATTAACACACAAAAAATAAAATGGAAGATTGGAAATCCATTGACAGGTCTCAATAATAATGCTACAACATTCAAACGGTAAGGTCAGATTTGGTGTCCTATCCTATTTGTCCCATCCTCAGATGGCTGCTCTCAGCAGTGCACCGTGTCACAAAGCTCAAATCATCTCAAAAAGGTTTCTTGTACTCAAATGGCCTCCACAGTCACAGATCTCAATCCAATAGAGAACCTTTGCTTTGGAATGTAGTGAAGCAGGCGATTCGCACAACTGATGTGCAGAAACTGTGTGAGGCTATCATATCAATATGTACTAAAATGCCAGAGGAATGTTTCCAGCACCTTGATGAATCTATTCCATGAAGAACTGAGGCAGTTCTGAAGGCAAAAGGAGTTCCAACCTGGTGTTAATAATGTGTTTCTAACCCTCCTGTTGTGTGCACCCATACCCCCCTTACTTTAGTGTTCCAGTCACAATTGACCGGTCTGTTTTAACAGCTCTCAAATTAACATAAGAAACACTTTTCACCACCAGTTCAGTGGGTGGGTCAGTGGGTCGTTCAGTGGTCATTCAGTGGGCCATTCAGTGGGCCATTCAGTGGGTGGTTCAGTAGGTCGTAAAGTGGGTCTTTCATTTTGTCATTCAGTGGGCCATTCAGGGGGTCAGAGGCCAAAGGGGGTGGGGAGTGGATTCCCATTCATTTCCTATGGTGGTCACTTTTGACCAAGAACACCACAGATGTAACAAAGTTGATTAAAACACTAAAAATTTAATGAAAGAGGTGCTCATCACTTTTATATGTTCAAGTGCATAGTGTGAAGGATGTCATAAGGCCTCGAGGCAATCGGATGTAAAACACAATATGCATGAAATTTTTAATTTGTAAATCATCATATTTGACCCGAACATGACACGAAGGCTAGCAATCATTTCTGAATGAAGAATGAACTAAATGATATATTTTATTTGTTATAAACTATAAAAAGAGCCTGACAGTGACTGTGGTGAGTCGACAGACTTCACCTCAATTGATGTCCTGAAGAGAAAATTTAGGCATCCAACAGCGCATGTCACTTTAGTTGAATCCACTTGATCTACCAGTCAATGGGCTGCATAGCAAAGGCTTTGTCAAAGAAAAACATAGAAACACCTACACACACATACTATGGAGTAATTCTGAGCAGTCTCTTGTCAGCAAGCAGGCATGAATGTAACAAACTATGAAGTCTTAAAGCAGATCTGTGTTACAAATAACATCTTTAGTGAAGTGGATGCTTGTGGCTTCTACTAACAGCAGGCTGCTCGTCCACTTTTGCTGGGCTTTTATAATCAGCGGTGTGTTATGTGGCATCACGTGGTACCAAAATGATATAAAACTTCCAGTGAGAGAGTGATGCTTTGGTTTGTCTTTGAGCACAGTAAGAGGACATGGTAGTGTCACAGAGGACTTTGTACTTGGGGGCAGGCTTACATTCATGCAGCATGTACGATTTATAATCTAAGTCACTCGGATATTTAAACAAACACAGCATAGTTTTCGGGCCACATCCTGTCGTCACTGTAAACAAAAACTGATATGGGCAGTTCCCTCTCATGTTCCCACTATGTCCACCGACAGAGCAGACTAGTAGTTGCTGTTGACATGCTTCACTCTCAAACACAATCACTGGTGTCCTGATGAGAATGGCCTCACAGAGCTAAACCGTTTGTCTTTTGTTTATGAGGGTGTTTCCACTGAAATCAAATTTCTCTAAACAAACTGTTGCTGGTTCACTTTCTCTAATCTTAAATGCTTAGATAATCTAACTTGTCCAGATGGCCAACTAGTATCTATAAACATACAAAATAAGATGTCTTCTTCCCCTGTCGTTGTTCTTCACCCCTTTTTATATTCCCTTCCAAATTAAATCGTGGTTTCGCTGTGGTTGTAAACCGAGCTGATCAGCTGTGCTTTGTTATGTTTGCAAAAGGCAAATAACAAACATCTTCGTAGTCAGCCTGCGGGCAGTCCGATGGTCCACTTTTCCAGAAAAGCGACTAACATGTTTCTTTTATTACACGGGCTGCATTCATTTTATCTTTTCAGCACCGCTAACATAATCAGCATAATGGGAACCAGAACCCCATCCTGACCTAAAAACAATTGTTTTACCATCAAAACTTCCAGGGATGGAATACGAACTAACGTTTGCTGCTATTTTAATTAGTTTCTCAAGTGAATAATTTTATGGTTTTATGTTTCCACTTACTTATTGGCACATTTAAATGGCATTCATTAAACAAAAAACATAGAGCTGCCAAACGTAAACTATAAAGCTACTAAACATATTAACGTGGTGATATTTTGCAGTATCACGCTCAAATAGCTTCACTGTTTAACAAGACAATGTAAACCAGCTTGCCAGCTGTCAAGCAACAGCTCACTTTGTAGATAAATGTCTGTTTTGAAAAAAGTGCACGCCAGATCCTAACCAGAATAATTAATGATATGCTGCTCTGAACCAGTGGTCCACGTTGCTTTGAGTTTCTCTGTTGGGTGTTGTTTGTGGTCTTAGCACAGCTAATTTCAGTTTTTCAGAGAGGCACTGAAGAGAAAATGCTTTATATAATACTTCTAAACACACATTCATGCGAAAAAGAAAGTTTCTATGTACACCACTTAATTCATTAGTTTGTTTAACCATCTTTAGCAGCAAGTATTTTAAGTAATTAAGTAAATCTAAGTCTCTCCCATCATTTTGAATGAATTTTGGCCCACTCTTCTTTACCGCGTTGCTTCTGTTAATTAAGATTTCTAGGCACTGGTTTATACACAGGTCTCTTAAGATCCTACAGTAGCATTTCCGGTCTTGATTCTTGTCTTTTTCATATTTGCTGATGTGCCGAGAATTATTGTTTTAGCTCTAGACGGATGACCTCACATTTAGAATACTTTGGGGTACAGAGGAGTTTGTGGTTGACTCAATGACTACTAGGTGCCCAGGTCCTGTGGCTCCAAAATAAGCCTCAATCATCACCCCTCCCTCCATCACAGTGATTGACAGTTATGAGGTGTTTGTGCTGACATGCTGTGTTTGGTTTTGACAAAATGTGGTGCTGTGTGTTATAGTCAAACATCCCCGTTCTGGTCTAATCTGTCCAAAGGACATTGTTCCGGAAGGCTTGTGGTTTGTTCAGATGCAGCTTTGCAAACATAAACTGTGCTGCCAGATTATTTTGAGAGGAAAGAGGTTTTCCCCTGGCAAAACTTCCAAACAAGCCATACTTGTTCAGTCTTTGTCTAATTGTACTGTCATGAACATTTAACATGCTAACTGAGGCCCGCAGAGTCTAAGATGTAGCTCTTGGGGGTTTTTGCAGTTTCTCTGAGCATTACAGAGTCGGACCTTGGGTTTGCATTATTTGAGACATCGACTGCAAAGACTGGCATGAGTGTTGAATGTTTTCCACTTTTCTCTGCAGAATGATGGACTTCAAAGAATGTGGAAATGGTCTTAAAGAGGACATGAAACACTAAACATATAAAGGCTCACTTACATCATGGAGCCCTGCTCTCAAAAACTGACATAGCTGGACAACTTTTAGTGGTGTTGGATTTAGGAAATCAGTTTAAAAACATGTTTAGCGCCATCTTCTGTCAGTAGGGAACGTGACATCATGCGCTTGGTTGATTGGTTGCGGCCAACAGACTTACAGGAATTTATGTTAGCTAACTACTGACAAAATTAAGAGGAACTCAAGAGGAAAATAACCAGACTAAAACTAAAACCCAGTCTAAGGGGGTGCAACAAGAGTTAAGAAACCAAGGATATACTGTCCACTTTCATTTTCAATCTCTTGAGCAGTAAGTGGCTCTATCTTGTTTGGCTAGCTGCACTAAAGACTAAAGCCTGCTTGATTCACCAGACCAACAAGCTGGAGTCCACAATCCAGCTTTTTTCCTCACCAGGCTGGATGTACCGAGCTGTGCAATCAACAGGTAAAGCAGATGTTCAGATGATGAACACGATTGGAAATCCTAAGATCCAAAAAGGTCTCCAAAAACTGTTGCATCTTTACCTTGGAGCTTCCGCTTTTTTCTTCTTCCCCTATCGCACGCTTCGACCTATTTTCCAGCGGACAAAGTGCTGTTGGGATGCAATAGACAGAGAGTGAAAGTGGACAGCATATCCACAGTTTCTTAATGTAAAACTCATTGTTGCAGACAGGGGCAGCCCAGAGTTAGCAGTTCTGTCACTAGTTAGCTAACATAAACTACAGTAAGTCTATTAGCCGCAACCAACTAACCAACCACATGACATCGTGTTCCCTACTGACAGAAGATGGCGCTAAACGTGTTTTTAAAACTTTAACTTTAATCACTTATTTCTTGAATCTAACTTCACAGACGGTGTTCCAGCTATGTCAGTTTTTGAGAGCAGGGTTACATGATGTAAATGAGCCTTTATATGTTTAGTGTTTCATGACCTCTTTAACTCTTCCCAGACTTAAGGGCAGTAACAACTCCTTTTTTTTAAGGAAGGTTGCTGATGTCTTTTCTCCTTCCTCCTTGTGTTCACATACGCATAAATGCTCCAGACCTACAAACTGCCAATATTTCTGCTCTTATTACTAATAATCGTTTGATCAGGTGCATTTAATTAGCATCACCTGGGTGCTACTTACCCTCTCTATGGAAGCAGTAAAGCTGTATTTAGTTTTTCTCAGGAGTGTAAGTCCTATTTTGTCAACCATTACAGTGAGTTTGTAATTAAATGAGCTCAAAGACTCCTTTATAACTACTGGAAGGACAATAATATTCAGAGGCCATTTATATCCCTGGAAACTCTGTTTGTGCACTTGGTACATTTATTGTTAGATTAAAAAAATAATTAAAATTACAGCCTAGGGCTAAAAAGTAAAACTACCGAGAAAGACAGTTTTTTCTGTTTTTTGTTTAAATCATGGTGCATATTCAAATAAACATCTTTTAAAGCACGAGGGCTTCTGCAAAACATTTTTTACTATGTGCATGTTGAAGTCAGCGGATGCTTGTGGTAGCTCAGAATGTTGCTTTAACCTCTGTGTTCTCACAGCACAGAACGTGCTATTAGCCACTACACTTTCTGTTTCTATTCATTTACTTTACATCATTTTACGTGATTTACTGTTCACGTCCCAAAGCTGTTATGTGTTTTTGTTTGTTGACAGTCTGGATATTTATGACTGCCACCAGGAAACATTTCCATTGCACTTTAAAGATACTACTATTTATCATCCTCCAGCATGATTTCTGTAGTAAAAGTAAAATTCCTTAATCTGGATCAGGGTTTGATATGCTTTTCAGGCTGGACAGTTTCACTTTGTCTCCCTTGATTACATCAGATTGTTCAGATAGTCTTTCAGCACTTCTTTAAATGTAGGCAAACACCCTGGGATCTGACTAGTTTACAGTCCCTTGACAGCTGCAATATCTACTTCTAGCTAATATTTCACTTCATCTGTAGCAATCTGATAAGAAATCAGTGCTACTGAAGAAAGGATGAAGATCCTCCTTTTTTCAGGAAATAAAAAAGTCCAGAGATGCCTAAAAAAGACTTTATGATGCTGCGTATCAGGGAATTTCCAGAAAAGAGTCCCCTAATCTTTAGCTTATTGTACAATAGTTTGGTTTGTCCAAGAAATGCTTTTGAGATAACGTCTTCACATCTTTTCATTGAGCAAAATTCAGTGTTTGAACTGTTTCACCAGCCTAAATTGCTTTAAGTTGAATATATGCTCTCTCGGCGGGGTTGCAACAACATCTGTTATCATTTTTTACTTTTAATGACATAATGTTTTAATGTGGGGTTCAGCCTTCACCCACTGGAGGGGGAAGCAGTGCACAGTGAGCTGAATCACGAGCATTTTTTAATGAACAATTTAGCCAACAGGTCAACCATCAAACACCAAGAAAATTACAGGCTAACTCTACAGAAATGGAGAGCGGTGCCTCATTTTAAAATGGGTTTTCTGAGCTGATTAGTGAGCTTCACTCTGTTATTTTACATAAGATAAACCCAGACTGAAAAAAAGCAGTAATGATTTAGTTTAACTTTTTAAACTATAGCTAGAGGCAACCAACCAATCAGTGCCATGAAATTCAGTCTTTTCACCACACCCCAACACACAAACTCCAAAGCATGAGTCAGAAATAAAAATCTGTATCTGTGCTAAATTTCCCAACACGGGAAGGTGTCCCATACACCCTGGATATCTGTGACAGTCAGGCGTCTAGCGGTTTTGCTGATAGTTTGCTTAATATTACCATCAAACAACATTTATCATATTTATTTCACGAATTAATCCCAAGTCTGAACTTGTCTTCCAAGTGCTAGGCCTCACACGAAGCCTGCTGTGCTTGGAGGCAATTGACTGCAAACATGCTGTGGTTTTACCGATGCATTTGAGTCAAAAATGTGTCATCTTGTTAATACGAGTTAAGATATCAAAGAATATGAAGCCAGCCTTACATAATCGCGTTGATCAATCACAGCTATTCAAATGCATCTGGGAGTAGATCCCAGATTAGGTTGCAGCTTCAGCCTCAGACACTAACAATTGCAGCTCCGCGGTGCCAGAGCTGCTGGGAAGAGCGTAATCTGGCAATACTGCGCTCCAGCTTTTTCTTGAGAAATAGTGAATGTGGCAGAGCAGGTTTGTCTCTTCTCCGAGTAACGGCCCCTCGCTGTCTAGCTGTGTCACTGGGCGCTTATTAGCATGTAGCTGTTCCCCGTGAGCAGAGTTGTCTTACCTCGAGGGATCAGGGGTGCATAGCCCCTCATCTGGTTCTTATTTACAAGAATAAAGGTGGAGGGGACTTTTTTTTCTCTTCCCTCTTTTTTTTCTCTTAAGGAGAGCAAAATCTTTTTGTTTCTGCACTGCTTCTGATTTCGGCTTCTCAATTAGCTTTCTTGGACTGTCAGCCTCTTGGATGCTTTCTCTTGAAGCATTTTACATGAACTCAAGCATGCAATTGTCAATTTAATCACAGCTCAAGGCCAAGAATGTACAACAAAGAAAAGTAAGAGGAATACAATTTCACTTCCAGCTTTCATCTTCTGAAAAGATCTATTACTGTATATAAAAGTCAACTGCACAGGATTATGTGACAGGACACATGATTAATGCATTGCTTTGAGAATAACCCTGTGAGAAATTACCCATTTTCCCTACTCACCATAGTCCAAACCCCCTCACTTGATATCTGAAATTTTAGCGTGCTCTTTCTTTTTGTCGTCATACGGACAAACAGGCCTTGCTGCAAGAAGAGTTCTTAACTACAACTGTTTTTTTATGCTTTGGAGAGACACTTGGTTGCCCTCCACTTGTCTTATGAGCCCAACTCTAAATTGTACCATATGTTCCCAAAAATCACTTTTTGCAAAAGTACATCCAGCAGGACTTTGAGTTAAAAATAGACACTAGGGAAATTTGGAGGTTGTTCAGGTATGTTGTTGGTTAGCTTCATATGGTAGATCAATTGAAGGCTCTCTATTATGATCAAGTATAGCTACAGATGTGGTTGGAGAACAGATTTATAACTGACTTGTGTTAGGATTCTTTGGCTGAAATCAGATCAAATGTTAATCTTAAGCTCATAGCCATTACCCGGAAAAACGTGGGGTGCATTAAAAAAATATTATTGTGAAAAAAAATCCCAACACTTATTAGTCACATGAAGCCAAGTCTGAAAGTACAGGATGCATTCCAGGTGGTTATGTAAAGGCTTTTGTACAGTATGCACACACACACACACACATACACAGACAGACTTAGACTGAGAACTTATTTCACTTCTAAACAGTCATTAAATGCAAAATAGTAGAATATTATGAGGGAGCATTTTCACTTCCTTGGCAGAAATTAAATAGGAAGATATACAACAAATTCCATTCATGAGTCAAGCAGAGGAATACAGCTGGTCCTTTAAAGGTTAAAAATGTCTAGCAGCAGCTCTAAAGCTCACGAAATGCCACCTAATATCTAAACTCTTTGATTTGGATAAACAAACTAAAGAAAGTGGAATTTTAAATTGACTCAAGCTAGGTGAGCAGATTATACTCCTGGACTTGTACTTGACCTAATACGCCACCTTAGGGCTTGGACACTGAGGGCTCTTCAATTGAAAACTGCTGTTTAGGTGGGTTTGGTTGCTATTTTGAGACTCGGCTTAGATCACCGGTGACGATCTTGAACATTAACGTTGGGTCAGTTTGACACAGAAGCTGACGTTTGCTCTCTGTGGAGATTTAAAGTCCAGGTTAATCCTAGGAATGGGCACATATAAATGTTCAGCAGAGGACTTCCAGGGAGCAACCTAAATATAGTACATGGCTGAAAGTGGTGCAGCAGACTTTGAAGGGGTTATTTAAATCAGGTTTTAATCAGGTATGGTTTCTTTTCTCCTTTTTTATGGGTGGAGTGGCTGAAATTTGGCTCTCACTTTGGAACTCTAATGAGAATCAGTGTTTTAAAGTGTTCTTCATTATCAGAGACATTCAGTATACTTTAGGTATGCCAAAGTGTAACTAATGTAACTGCAACTAACTGGCTCCATGGCTTATAGTCATTTGAAAAACAAAGGTTTTACTGTCTAGCTATGTCAGTAGTGAAAAACACAAGTAGACTCTTACTGCACTTGATTAACTGATCATCAATGATATAATTAAACTTTATAAAAGCAACAATTTTGAAAGTTTGCTGGTCTGGAGCATTCAGGTGTGTCGTAAGATGCTTTAATCTTCCTAGGAGTGAACTTCCCAGCAAATTCACCCCAAGATCAGACCATGCAGTAAGCTGAGATACTGCAAAAAAACAAAAAAACAACCCTAAAATTAGCAGTTAGTGTACTGCAGTAAAAAGATTTTTATTTATATAGTGCAAATTCACAACAATTGGGTCCCTCTGTCCTCGCTGTTATGGCTCACTATTTTATGTCTGTATCTCTCCACTTAGTAGTAGGGATGGGAATCAATAACTGGTTTCCAGCAGTTCAATTCCTTTGAATTTGTAGTCTGGATGCCTATGGATCAGTTCCACTTGCACTGATTTCAGTTCGTGTACCAGAAGAGAAAATTAGTGGTGCAGTCGACAGTCTACAGTGTGGATATGGATATTTTATTTGTACTTATTTCACAAAAAGACAAGAACATGATGGCAAAGTGGAAACTGCATCCACGACAGAAACAACTGCATTATGCTGCTAACATGAACTTCGGTTCTTTGTAAACACCTGCACAGATAGCATGCTAAGTTAGCCAAGTACCCAGAGTGATGATAAAGCCGAGCGAATGCTAACCTCAGCCCAGCAGCCAGACCCTGAACTTCCAACAGGTAACAAATGGATGAGTCAGGCTGCAGCCTCAGTTTCTACCTGTTCATGTTTCTACAGTAGAATCACTGTGATGATTGTTTTGTGTAATAATTTTTTTTCGAGTAATGACCCCAACACTGATCACAACAAAGAGGGGAAATACAGTCAACATGCACAAGCATTTGACCACACAGCATGCAATTGATTAGCATCAATGTAATATCTTTGAAATGCTTCTTAGCAATGGTGATGACTCCCAAAACAGAGGCAATGAGAATCCAATTGGAATCGATAAGCAATCAAACTGATAAGTGATATGGATAATTGATAATTCCCATCCCTACTTAGCAGTCTCTCTCTCCTCTATCATGTCTGTTTGTGTGTGCGCATGGGTTTGTTTTAGTGTAGAAGCAGGGCCTTCCCCTAATGGTTCCTCCCTTCTGCTTCCATACACCTGGAGTAATCACGCACCTGCTCCTGATATCCTCGTTTGTGGCCACCTTCAGTCTTTGCTGCCTCAATGAGGTGTAAATAGTTAGTGAAGACTGGCTCCTTTACTGCGATGATTGTGTTTCTTGACTTTGTGTGAAAAACTTACCTTTCCTTGTGTGCAGATTTTATTTGGAGACACTCTTGCTAAAGAGCGATGACCTTTTGTTTTTCATTCTTGGAAGTGAAGCTTTGGATATGTGTGGATTTGTGGATTGCCCTGTTGTGTTGAAGCACAGGACCTTCACAAGTGTTGATCTACTGTTTGAACTGTGATTGCACTGTAAATAAATGCACTAAACCAGGGGTAGGGAACTCCAGGCCTCGAGAGCCGGTGTCCTGCAGGTTTTAGATGTGTCCTTGATCCAACACAGCTGATTTAAATGGCTAAATTAGCTCCTCAATATGTCTTGAAGTTCTCCAGAGGCCTGGTAATGAACTAATCATTAGATTCAGGTGTGGTGACCCAGGGTGAGATCTAAAACCTTCAGGACACCGGCTCTCGAGGACTAACGTTCCCTACCCCTGCACTAAACTGTTTGAGTGAGTCTTGCCTGACCTGTAATCCTTCACACTCACCTCAAGTGTTTTAGATTGTAGGCTACAGACCTTACAATATTACACAAAAGAAACAAGTAAAAAAATCCCAACAATCAGACAACCTGCTATGACCAAGCACTTGGCGAAGGTGGGAAGGAAAAACTCCCTTTTAGAAGGAAGAAACCTCTGGCAGAGCAAGGCTCGCTGAAGGGGCACCCATCTTCGGTTGGGGTTAAGGGGAAGAAGAGAGAGCAAAGAACACACTGGAAGAGAGAGGCGGAGTTATAAATACTAAAGATTAAATGCAATAATGGTAGATAAGAAGGAGAAAGAAGAGAGGTGAATGGAAAAGATGCCCCCATTGAGTTACGAAGACTGAACAAGTATGGCTTGTTTGAAAGGGTTGCCAGGAAATGTCTCTTATCTCTGAGAAGAACATGGCAGCAGGGTGTATATTTGCAAAGTTGCATCTGAACAAACCACAAGACTTCTGGAGCAATGTCCTTTGGACATACCAAAGTGGAGATTTTTGACCATAATGCACAGCTCCAAGTTTGGAGAAAATCAAACAGAGCATTTCAGCACAAACACGTCATGAGCTCCTTTGTATGCCAAAATATTATTGAATCAAATGTGAGGTATCTTGTGTGACAGCTCAAGCATTGCCATGAAACAGGGCAATGTTACCAAGCATAGCAGCAAATCTACAACAGACTGGCTGAAAAAGAACAGAATCAAGGTGTGGCAATGACCCAGTCAAAGTCCAGACCTCAACCTGACTAAAATGCAGTGGCAGGACCATAGCTGTGCATAAATGCCAACAAAATTCAATGAAATGAAGCAACATTGAAGAAGAGTGGATTCAAATTCCTCAGCAATGAAACTGATAGGATCATACAGAAAATGATTACTTTAGTTTATTGCCGCTAAAGATGGCTCTACAATAAGCTGAATAATGGGTTTTACCGGGCTCTATGAAGTCATATGAAAACCTTCTTTTTCACATGACTGTACATATCCCATTTACAGGAACATCAGTTTTACACTTTGGGAGAGTTTGAATAACCCCCAAACAGAAGTAAGAACCAATAATAACAGGGGTGTCAAACTCCATTAGCATTAACCGTTCTCTGCAGAACTATAAATATTTTCTTGAGGTTCATAAGTCCCATCAGCATGCTTCTTATATTTCACTCATAGTGTACAAATCATGTACAAATATTTATCCTGTGATGGAAACTTGTGGACAAACAGACAACAAAATGTCAGCTATCTGAAATAATGCAGGGAGTGCAGTTGTATGAAAACCCCTGAGATAAGGATTAGGTAACAGCAAATGTGAAGCTGTATCTACAGATAAAAATCTGCAAACATATTTATTACTTACTACTGCATATGGTCCTGTGATGCATAGCAGAACAGCATAGCATATAAAAAATTTTAATTCATTAAGCAGCAGTTTTAAAAGATGAAAAACAAAAAGGAGTTTACAGCCAGATATCACAAAGGGAGCATAGCGGGAAGCCAAAAATTCATTTTTTTACTGGACCAATTTCTTGGATATGCTTTATCTAAAATCTCATATTTGATTTACTGCATTTTTCTTGTATTTTTTCTTCCAAATACCCATCAAGCCCACATCCCACATTTTAAATTCTCCTGTATTTTTCCTCTGATTTTCTTTTTTAGTCCCTTTCTTACAAAACTGAACATGAAAGCTTGGGGAAATTTTTTTATTTTTTTTGCATCTATAATAGGCACACAGGCTTGAAATGTTTCACTGGATGCCATTTGTTCCACATAATGTTTTAGATCTACAATTTCAAGCTTGTGGGAGATAAAATCCCCAGATAACTGAAGGCAAAAGTAAATATGAGTTCAGATTTAGAAAAGCTTTTTTTTTTCCCTCTTTCTTTTTTAAAAGAATATTTTCAAAAAATTCACATTTCCACAGATTAGATCAGCCTTTTTTTTTAAACCTTAAACTTCAGAGCACCTTGAGACTATTACACTTACCTTTAAGTTTTACTAACTGTGACCCAGTGTCCCCAAAGTACGTGCACATAAAAATGCCACAGAAATTAATTACAAGGAAAGCTGATCTTCCTATTGTTAATTTTCCAGTTAAATGTTGCCATCCCTGTGGGAGTATAGAGAACGCAGGAGGAAAAAACCCCAAAAAAACCCAAAACTCATCAGCAGAGGTCATTCTCGTGGCTCAGGCTGTATATGGTTTCAGTCCAGGAGGCAGCAGGGTTACGGCTGTAGCCGTTAACACACATACCGAAAAAATACACACATAACACAAACAAAAGACAGCGGTTTAACTTTATTCAGTAAGATACAAGAGAGACGGCCTTTTTGCTTTGATGCTCTGTCTGTCTTTTCTCAAGAATGAATACCATTATAGAAGGTCATTAAGATTCCTGCCTAGCAACTCACTGGCATCGGACTGCATTATGTTGGCTGCAAGCCTAAAAGGCAAAGAAAACATTGGCCCAAGTGATGATCCCAGCTTGGCTGAAGGAGCAGGGAAGATATATTTTCAGTAACATGACATCAGTAAGTGTACAGTGCCAGTGTGTTGAATCATATGTTAGTGGATGTCAACTCAAAGAACTTTTTCATTTCATAGCGTAGTGCCAAAGGGCTACCTTTACCTCTAGTGCTCATAAAACATAGCCTTACAATTCTGCTGCAGCTAAACGTCTGCATTTCCAATATATGCTCCTTATTCCATATTTGTATAGCTCATGAACTAACCTAGGGAGGATATGCAACACTCTGGGAAAAAGCTAGTGATTGTAAACCTGTTGTTATAAGATTAGGAGACGTGGTTCTTAAAATGTCTAACTACAGGCAATCTTCCCTGGTCTGCCATAAAATTGTCTTTGTATCTCTCTCTCTCGCTTTCTCTAACCCTCTCTTTCTTTTTGGCTTCTGCAGTGAGTTTCCATGAGGCAGTGATGCCTTCCTCTCTCAAGAGCCTCTAAGATACCACATAGTAAATGTAAAGCAATAATTCACAGGGGGAAAAAATGACTGCATGGCTAACTGGTAAAGGCATGGTTGGACTGGAGGACAATGAGAGGCGGATGACAGATTGATAACGGAAGAGATGGAGCACGTACTTCTGTTTGAGCCATTATCGTTTTACTGCAAATACATGCTGTGGTATGCCTGAAGCCATACAGTATTTTGATAGAGCAAATTCAAACTGCTGACTTTTACAGAAGCTGTAGGAGTTTAGTGTCTGGCCCGGTTTGGATTCACTGTGCACCTGAGAACGAATAGTTCAGATTAAAGGCATTCACTACTCTCATGGCCATTATTTATGTTTTTATAGATCCAACAATTCGGGTTGAACATACTGTAAAGGTACTAGCATATTTTTCTGCAGATATTATTCTGTCAGTAGCACATAACAGTAATAATATTGCGCTAACTTGGTTGGGAAGCCAACAGTTTGATAGTGTCAGAAAATCTTATTCAAGGCCAGAATTACAACAAACACGGCCACAGTATTCATTGCATCTGTCACTGAGCATTACAAACCACTGCTTTCATGACAGTCGCTTCATGGTCTTGATTAAACTGCAAGTGTCTCCCAGGTGCTAGTAGTTATCTGGGAGATTATTATTAGAGATAATGAATGCTGTGCTTCCTGATGTCAGAGGACTTAATGTCGGACAAAGGGGTCGTACTATCTCCTGTTCTCTGCTTGCTTTTTTTAGATGGGAATGTGAGGTAGAGATCTTTGTAACATCATGAGTTTGAACTGGACTGTTAAGATACAAGTCAGTCTAAATTCTTACACATGTTTGATACATTTTGATAATGTAATAACTCTGAAAACCACTCCTTCTTTTCTTTCAGACCAGTCTCCCTTAGTAATGGTAAATGGACTGGTCCTCATAGTGCTTTTCTACTCTACTTAAGTGCTCAAAGTTTATACAAAGTGCTTCATTCACATGAGCACTGCACCTACAGTAAGTGCTTCCTATCTAATGTTCACAATCCAATAAACACATCAAGAAGCAACTTGGGGTTCGATATCTGGCCAAAGACTGCTTTGACATGCTGATTGGATCAAATCACCAATCTTCAGATTACTAGATGACCTGCGCTACCTCCTGAGCTACAGACTCCCTCCAGTCAGCATTAAGCCAGCTGATTTCAGTATCTAAAACTCTGTTTAACATTAGCGTCTTTTCTTTAAAATTAGAATCTGTGATTTTATAGTATGGTGCAAAGGCTGACGTATTAATATTTCAAGCATTTAAAAAGGTACCTAACTTAGGTAATTCCTAAAACTTGATTCTGTTCATCTGGACATTGCGTTTTTGACTAACCATGGGCAGTAACTTCAGTTTCATGATCATCAGTTAATTTGCATTAATGATCATGAAACTGACCTTATTGCGCATTGTTAAACAGTGGTGCTAGTTACAGACATTATGCACATATATTTTTTATAAGGTTGGGGAAACCTGCAATCAGCTGAGACTGAAGAAGTCACTTGGAGGACTGACAAAATGTTTCTCCCACTAAACACGCAATGTCCAGATGAACAGAATCAACTTTTTGGGATGAACACATTGTTACAATTTTTTTAGCTGAATCTACAAAAAATGCCCAAAATAATACAGTTTGGCAGGAATAAAATATTAATTATGCATCAGGTGATTCCCAAAGAATTATTAGCTGAAAACTATCTCAGCACGGAGTCCAGTCTGTCCTTAAGAAATATGAAAACACTGGACAAGTGGAGCACAAAAATCAAAGTGGAAGGCCAGAAAAAACTATCTGCAGCAGTAAACAGTATCTGAAAGTTGCCCTTAAGAAATAGAAATAAATCCAGGGAAAACCTGGGAGATCTATCTGGGCTTTCGGTTGATCCGTTGACTATTCGTCAAGTGTTATCAGAAATGGTCTCAGTGAAAGAATGGCTCTCAAAGAGCCATTCTTAAGGAATGGGAATGGGGGAAAAAATTATGTCAAATTAGACAAGAACTGTAAAGTTTATATACATACAGACTTTATGAAGTTCTTCCATTTATCCATTCATTTTCTGGGCAAGAGGTGGGGTGCCTCTGGATGCCTCTGGACAGGTCTTTATTAAGTTGTAAACAGTTTTACTCAATGATGGAAGAGCATCATTTAATAAAGCCACAGTTCATTACATAAATCTTCATCCGTCCAAAAGAAAATATGCAAATATGCAAAGGACAGAGATCAGGCAATGGGATGCAGGGAGAAGCCATCAGCAATTTGCTTTATTACTAACCTTTTTCCATGAATGCTGAATTTCCCACAGTCTTATCTTCAAATAAAACTGAACAAATACAAAAATGAGTGCCCCTGTGGACTTTGCAAGCCTGTGATTGTGTTATTTGGCATCACTAACACCTCCCGGGGAGCTATTATTGGGCTGAAATTTTGCACTGATGGGGGGGACAATTATCTTTGTCTTTTCAGCCCATGAGGATGATGTAATTAATTGCAGTTTTATTCTCATGTTCAGCCCTAGAGAATTCTGTGCGGTGAAGTAGCAGCAACAGCAGTAGCAATTTAGGTCATGGACACAAACTGCAGTATATGGATCGTAAAGGGAGCTTAGAAATAGAGATGTAATAGCTGTTTGTCACAGATTAGATGACTTTGAGGACCACTAATTTCAGGGTTGCCTTGTTGGGAAGAATGAGAAGAATGAAGAAAATACACTGATGATTATGGCAACCATTGTTTGCTTTGCACCTGTGAGTTTAGGAAGAGAACATAAAAATCCTGAATGGGTGTCACGATGGAGAGAAGATCAAATCAGAACACAGAGTAGGTACCAATGTCCTGTGCTGAATTACAAACTATACACTTTTATTGATCTTTTTTTGAGTATTGTTGCTTAAGCTTTGTTGATATGAGCAAAAATGAAACATTCCCAAACCTCGAGCTGTTAGCGATGCATGAAATTATTTTCTAAAATAGAAAAATGTGCAAAAATTGACTGGCTGACCCCAACTTGATTTATGGCTGCTGGAGAGTTAATTGGTTTCCAATGGGAAAAAAAAATTACTTTTACCCTTCACTTTTAGCCTCACTTGTGTCCATAAAGCAATTCTTCATGAGAAAAATATGTTGATATTTTTTTTCCATCTCTGTTTGCATTAATCAAACCAAATCTCTCAAATGAAACTGTCAGATGTCTTGTAAGTTCAGAACCAGAACAGCAGTAAAAGGAAGTTTCCAGAGTGGCTTTTTTACGATCAGAAATTTAGTGATTTGCTAAACTGATGTCCGTCAGGTGATTTATTTTCTCTCTTTTGCTCGTCTGTCAGGCTTCCGTTTGTGTCTCCATTCATTCCAGTTCAAGTTCATGTCATCCCTGATATGCACAAAGAAAAAGAAAAAAATGGTTCTTTTCAAACATGAACATCTGACAATGCAGGATAAAATAAAACACCCTTTGCAGCAGTCATCCAGATGTTCACTGTCCCGGGGTTGGAATGTGCTGCCATGTGAAGCCCCAGAAGAAGACATTCATTAAAGGATTAAGGCCCACACTTTGTACTGACGCATGAATGAGGGCCAATGAAAGGAGAAGAATGAAATGATCAAAATGATATTCAAGCACCATTTTGCGCATGACGGGAGATGCTGGCGGTGTAAGTAGCGACAATCAAAACAAAGTGCAAAGATCCTCCCTTTTCTGAGGCAGCGCCATGCTGGCAAAAACAACAACGGAGGTGGAATCCTGCTGAGGCTAAGCCTCTTTGATGCACTTTTTCATGTCATGTTTTAAGGTGTCAAACAGGCTGAGATCAAAGAAGCCATAATGACGCTGGAGCTTCTTTTTAATGGAGCAGTGATCAACAGATTCTCAACAGGCGGGAAAGGCGCATTGTTTCTGGAGCAGCAAGTCATTCAGAAGATGTATTCAGAAATTAATTCAGGAAGGCAATGTTTCATGGGAATCTAATCTTCCAGGGTCTTCCAGTAAGACCTCATTTTCAATTTAAGATGCCTGAGTTCTCAAATAGTTCATTCTTTGGGGTCCTTAAACTGATCTTAAAGTGGTTCGGCTGTAGTTCCAAGCCAAACAAAGGCATTACATTTCTTTGCTTGTTTATTGAAAGTTTCAGTAATAGGCAATTTGGCAGCAACAGAAGGAATCCTCAGCCGAAAACCATAAAAGTGGCAGTATGTGTGGTCTGGTGCTGCCGTTGCAGTGAACTCCGAAGAAGTGAGAGGAGCAGGGCCAGCATATTTCCCGTAGCATAACACATGCCGACAGCAGGCAGACATGGCAAACTGGACTCTCCTTGTTCTCACACTCTGTGCCAAATTGGAGAAAATTCCTCCAGTGGCAAATATCAATTACTCACTTTAAACAAACATCCAAGGCTTTTAAATATCAACATGGTGCGTGCATGTCTCTCTATAGGGCATCTGATATGGGGAGACCACACACATGGGGTCGCCTTTCAGTATCACTTTTCTCCCCGCAGTCACTTTTTTCCCCTCATTTATACTCCAAACATGCTTTCGTTGTCAGAATCAGAATGAATTTTCTTCTGATCTTAATCAAGGTAAGAGGAGAAGATGTCAACCTCTAGGCGAAAAGAAAGGTTACATTCCCTCGGGTGACTGATGCTGTCGAGCTGTACTCGCCTATTTCTTTGAACAGTCTTGTCACATAAAGCATCAGCAGGGAAAAAAAACCAAAACACATCCATCATTTTCATTCTAAAATGTCTCACTTGTACATTGCACATAAGTTAAGTAAGTCCAACTGCTTCGCCTGGCACTGGCCCATCTGGTCAAGATATATAGGCAACTTCAAATGGTCAGCTTCAACCTTAGCAAATATGAAACTGCAGCCACAAAGCCACATGGTCCTTGTAAAGCCGTGCAGATTAGATATTAAAGTGTATAGCTGACGTGGGTGGACTGCACAGCTTGTGGTACAGAAAATTCAACTCAGCGTCAAGCACATAAAAATCTGCAAAGGGGGGATAAAACCTGCTGCTAATAATTTAAAGCTCTGGATGAGGCAAAACCACAAGAAGATGATGTTTTATTGGCTCTATGTGAATGTAAAAACATTCTGCAGGCACAAAAGAACACACAGTACGAGGCACGCTGTATCACTACACCCTGAAGAATGATTGTTATGACAGTAATGTGAATGACAAATTTCTATTTTCTAAATCTATTTTTGACTCGGTAAGAACTATAATAACATATCTTCATAAGACACTTTTAATAACAGAGCGATGACAACAGAAAACCAAACTACTGGAGAGCCTAAATTCAAGTTAAATTATTTAAAAAGTCAAACCTATATGAGGTGCAGCAAAGTAATGCTACACCACGTGCAGCTTTCATCTCCTCAGGCAGGTTTGAAAGAATCCTGAAGGTTACCATTAAGCCTCAACTCTTAACACTCATACTTATCTGCCCAATATTTCTGACTGCACTCTGCAAGTCTATTATATTCAGCTGCATCCCAGAATGCAAAGCATACCTGACCACACGAAGGTGTTCGAACTTGCAGTGTACACTCTGTAGTTGCGTTGGATCATGGTCGGATTGTGTTCTCACCATAAATGAAACACAACTTGGGGTTTGTTTGCTACAGAGGGTCTATACTCGAGTGTGAATACCATGTTCAAATGTGCACAAATGAACCACACCAAAGAGGCAAACGACCAAAAGTCCCATTTAAAAGGATGAAACAGAAAAGTTATAAACTCTTAGTCACCGTGGTGATTTAGACAGGCGAAAAGAGAAAGTGAAAAGTAGAAGTAACACCAAGGTGCCAGGGGAGATACCTAATTTCTGTGGCATCTATACCGGATGTTTTTTTGTTTTGTTTTGCTTAGTTTTTTAATTTAAAACTTGCTTTTATAATCCAAACAGGTAGTACAAGACAAAGGTGAACAGAAAACAAACAACTAAGAGGCTAAGATGAACACATGAAGTAAGACTCTACCAACTGGATTAAAGGTGTAACCAAATAAAATGGCTGACAGTTTTTCCAGTAGGTATATTTTATTTTTGTTTTTTGGTTTAAATCCTGTTTTTTTTTTTACTACAAAGATTTATGGTGCATTCCACAAAAAGTAGAAGTCAGAATTTGTGAGGTTGCAGTCGGAAATCAAATCTGGAACTCTCCCTCAATTTTGATTTTTTAAAAAGCAACATCAGAGAAACGCCACAAACCTGAGTTAACAATCCAAGATGGTGGCAGAGAACATAAACAACAATAAAACTTTTAATCTGTACTGTCATTGTTTTATATTTGTAACTCACTAAATAAGCCATGGCACCTTGGTGTTACTTCTGCTTCTACACAGACCCTATGCTATCCGTGAATGTGCTGTAGTGGTGTTTTTAAGCACAAAAAAACATGGATTATGCCGTGATACCTGGATTTATCTACCTTGGTAAGAAGCAAAACAAACTCCAGTAATTAGCATTACTTTTAACAAACTACGATATCACTGGAACTTGTAACCAAGCTAGCTAGCTAAAACTAACAAGCTAGCTCCCCAAGTCTACCCACTTTTCAGACAGTTCTTTTGAGACTGATATAACATATTTTTATTGTTATTATTTTATTCTTTTAGTGTTATTCTTAGAATTGTAGAAAAGAGTAACTCACCATACTGATCATTTGCTAGCTATGATGTGGTGATCTTAATCTTGAACTCTTACACTGTACAGATGTTAGCAGCTCCACATGCTTCAACTTACTGCACGAGATTCCTTCATTAGAGGAGGGCTTTGTGTTTGTGTGTGTGTGAGAGAAAGCTATTGTGAAAAGGAGTCAAAAGTCCACCACTCACCAGGAAATTGAAAACATCAGGGCGTTTTCACACAGGAAGGGGAAAGGAGGCTTTGATTTCTTCAAGTGTTGACAGTGCAAGGACACCTTATCCAAAAACCTCCCTCCCAATGGCTCCTTGAGCAGCACCCAATGCAGCAAAGACTTCAAAAGAACTGCAGGTCATTCAGTTTAATGGCAGCACGATGGGAAATACTGATATGATGCAATTCCGTCATTGATCATTCGGTCTGTTGTTATTGTAATTGTGACCTGGAGAAGAAGGGCAATGGCTTGAGTGTAGTGAGATCCAAAATCTCAGTTTACTATTTAAATGAGATCCAGTTGTCACGCTAAAACTATCAAACGGTTGCTATCTGAACTTTGGGGTTGTGGAAACCCACCCCACTGTAAATCCAAAATAAATCTTTTTGTGGCGTGGTAGGCAGTGGCTGATTTGAGGCAGGCTGCAAACGGGAGGCTGGAAATATCACACGGTGAGAAAAGCTCTTGACTGTGAGAATAGAGATGAAGCTAGGTTTTCATATCAGACTAATAAGAGTCATATGGCGAAAGAAGCCACCAGCAGTCCACATTAGGGATTGATGTGGAGAGGAGAGTGAGAGATGATGGCAGCGCAGTGTTTTTCTAGGGCTGTTGCGAAAACAGACACAAGGATTCAGTGCAAGTAGCAGCCACTTCATAATGTGTGGTTTTTATAACCACTTTTGAGTGTGAATGCAGACACAGTGTATTAGAATAAACTACAACAATCAGCACAACGGGAAAGTGTCGAAGTATTTGATGAAGTACTGGAGTTTTAAATCATGTGCTAATTATGATGCTTATATAAGGAAGCTATTGTTATGTGTTTTTATAAACTAGCAACCTTGTCTTTATAATGGTTTTTCATTACAAAGGCCATAAAGATGATTGAAGTCTCTCTCAGATTACCTTTCACTGGGACAGCTGGAATTGGAAGAGCCTATACCAAAAGGTCTCACAGGTTTCAAGCAAAACCTTAATTTCCTTGCAAATCTCTTCACCAATATTAGCTTTAAACTAGCAAGGCGTTTTTATTTTATCTTGAGACTGATGGTGTCCAAAAGTGTAAGAAATAGCTACAGAGGGATTTAACGTCTTCTTGTGGCTGTTTCCTTCAACAGATCACCTGCTTCCTGTTCCGATTATCCAATGGGTATTCTGGGCATGTGCCCAGGAGCCCTTGTACAGTTGGTGGCCTAGCCAATAAGATTGGAAATAATAATTATAATAGTACTAATACCGGTACTGTATTCTCTTGAAAGTTAGATCTGAAAATGGAAGATCTAACTTCCATTGTGTGCATGCTAACTTACATTAAACATTGTGATATTGTTGTAAAGCATGACAAATTTTGGCTGCTTTATCTTCCATTCAATGTAAGACACTTTTAGTGTTATTTTTCATTTTTTTAAGTAAGGTACAGTGCTCTTCGTTTGGAACTATAAGTTGTGCCCAGGATCCTTAACTTGATGAACTGGACCAATGACTGTAGAAAACAGTCATTGATCTGGACATGTAGGCCTCCATCTCACTCCTTCCCTAGCATCTTCCTCTGTCACACAGATCCTCTGCATGTCCTCATTCTCTACATCCATTAACCTCCTCTGTGGTCTTCCTCTTTTCCTCCTGCTTGGCACCTGTAGTATATCCAAAGTCCCTCATTTGCACATATCCAAACCATCTTAGCCTTGCCTTGCTATGTTTGTCTCCAAACCACTCAACTTGAGCTGTCCCTCTGACTACTTCCTGTCTATTCTGGTTGTTCTGAACCAAAAACTGAGCAACTCTTCTACTTTCAACTTAGTTCCTTTTTTGTTTTGTTTTGGGGTTTTTTTGTTTGTTTGTTTTTTAGTTTTTGGTGCACTTTGAAAAATCACCTCAGCTGTTGATTTGTTGATTGCAGGGTTGAAGGCTTGGTCACCACCATGTCAAAGTCTCCCTGAGTAAGACATTCAGCATCAAATTCCTCACTGCATGGCTTACCACAACTCGTGTGTGAAAGAGTGGCTCTGAGAGACCTTTGGCCTGCTAGAAAACCTATTTCGTGTAGCCCGTGCACATTATCTAAATGTTTTATCTACCACACTTCTTGCTTCTTGCTGATGAAGTAACCACACTTCCCCTCGTGGACTAACAAAGCCTCACTTTTAGCTTGTGATTAAGTTTCTCTTGTAGCAAACTCAGCAACACAAGGGGGGTGGAACCCCAACAGCCAACTGCATGCAATGCATTATCAGCTTGTATTGCCCCAAGAACAACATTTGTTGCATCACTTCACATTTTTGCATGATGACTGCTGTTTTGAAAGGAATACAAAAGGCTGAGACACAAGCAAAGACTAATTTCTGTGTGGGATGGGAATAAAAGCTTCACTGCCACTGAGGGAAAGTGTAAACTGGGATAAAGGAGGATATCCATAAAACCTGAGCTGCCAGGGGCCTGTTTGACCCTTTAAGCTCCTGTGTTGTGTTTAGTGATAGAAGAAGGCACACATGCATCCCCCACTTTCCAAAAATATGATGCAGCAAACCGAAATACACTTGGCCCCCTTGCATGCTAGCCAGACACAAGGTTGCTGGGAATATTTCTTTCGAGCAAATCTTTGAGTAAATCAGAAGCTTTAGAGGTGCTGGGTTCAGTAGTTGACTTAACTACGCTGAAGCCAGCTCTTGCTGCTGCTACATATTCACCAGGCTTTGTGGAAGTCTTTGAGTATGATTGATCATAATTCATAATTCACCCAGCTGGCTTTTTGTAGCAGTGATGTAACTTCCCTTTTCACGCTCAATGATCGCATTTGCAGTTGACCTTTTCTTTCCAAGGAATTGTTTCCAGAAAATGACTTTTTTTTTTCTTCAAACATATTAAAATTCAAACATGAAGGGTTTACATAATGTGCAGCCAGCAGGGCAATAAGGCAAATAGACAGACAGCTGATCCAGCAAATCAGGGATCTGCACGCTGATTCACACACCTGTTTCGTCCGGTAGTGAGCTGGACAGATGAGAAGCAGACAGAGGATCCTGGATTATATTTAGCCCGAGGGAGGCAGAGAATGGCTGAACAGCAGGATTCTGACACGGAGTAAATCAAAGACTCGAAAGAGTGTGCACCATGGAGCAGAGTAACAGGTGCCTTAAAGACATATATGAATAAATCTTCAGGTTTTTTTGTTGATTTACATACATGTTATCCAAAGGCAGAATAAATTTGGAGTAGATTCTCACACTCTTACTACACTGTGCACAGACACAAAGCTTAAAGACACATTTACGTCAGCTTTTAGCTACATATTTAATTGATGTGTTAGTTGATAAAAAAAAACATAAAGTGATAAGGATCTTTAAATATAAAGTTTAAAGAAGTGGAGCATGGTTTTATGTATCAGCGCAAAAAAATAATCTGGTCCTTAGCAGGCCTTAAAATTCAGTGAATGCACACTCAGAACATGGCATACTGTAACATATATTTAGCAACAATTAAGCCAAACAGATGAGTTCATGGTCAACTCAGTGACTGCAAGTTGCCCAGGTCATGTTGCTGAAACAAATAAGCCCAAATCATCTTTCTCCTGGGAACTCTTCCAAACAAGCCATACTTGTTCAGGCATTTTTTAATTGCACTGTCATGAACTTTAACATTTAACATGCTAACTAAGGCCTGTAGAGTCTGAGATGTAGTTCTTTGTTGCAGTTTCTCTGAGAATTGCATTGTTTGCTGTGCTGTGTCCATTCATATTAAGATCAGCAGCTGTCTTGAATGTTCTTTCTCATTAAGGTCATTCCTGGTGTCTTTCCTGCTTGGCACTGGGTTAACACACACCTGAACGCTCCAAACCAGCAAACTTCCAAAAAGATCTGCTTGTATAGAGGTGCTCACACTTGATGTTTATCAATGAATCGAGTACATTGTGTCCACGTGTGACTTTGCTGCTTCTTTCCCTCTTCCCAATTCCTGTGGATACAGTAAGAGAGTACGTGGTTTTTCCCAAAATTTTCCACATTTTGGCTTAATTTTTGTTGATAAATAATGACACAGTATAATATCACATGTGTTATTACTCATCTGAGGTTGCATCTACCCAATTTTAAGATCTAATTTTAAAGACCACATTATTATTATTATGTCCTGAGGATCTACTTTCTCTTTGCCATCAGAGTAACACTGCCAATTGATGCTCACTGATATCTGTGACAGTAAAACAGCAAAGCAAAGTGGCCTGAAAGATCCTAAAATGCTACCCTGAGCTTTTTCAGTTGTGTACTTACTGTACTGTGCAAGAGTGTAAAGGCTGGATTGGTGCCTGTATGCGATCAGCCAACAGCAGCTGTGTTTGTTTGGTGAATCACAAACAGGGTGTGTTGGGGATATAACTCTCTGTGCCTTAACTTTCGAACATCTTCATCCACGATGATGACTGTCAGTTCAATATTTCAGTTTGCTTGGGATCTCAGAATCTGTTTGATGGATCAAAGTTTACGTGGAGGTGATATGGTTCTATTTTATGGCAGGTGATTGAGCTTAGGAGTATTTGCGTAAGATGTTCTCTTTGAACACATGCTGATGGGCGTTGGTGGCCAGCAGTGCTTTGGAACAGCGAAGCATGATGTAGTTGAATAAAAAGAGACCTACAATATGTTTGGCTCTGTGTTTTCTCAGGCTAGTGTCGAAATCAGAGGAAGAGAGCAAGAGCAAGATTTTTATGATTGCATTTTAACGCAAAGGTCCTGGCAGGTGACCTCCCACTAAATTCACCAGTGTAGACAAGTTAAAACTTTTCTCCAAAGCTGAACTGTTAACTGAGGGTTTCATTCACTCATCAGAAACAAAAATGCCAAAGCACAATTGCTTATTTTTTGTTTATACCTATGAAAGCATTCAGGTTTTTAAGGAACGGGTGAGATATCAGTGGATGCAGCAGATTAAATTTTAAATGCTTGAGCTCAAAGGGTTTTGAGGAGAACTAGAGCTGCTGTGCTTATAGATATAAAGACACTACGGAACCAAAGACTGTATCTAAAAGATGGGAGTGGGATTTGGCAAGTGGAGGAACCCTAAGTTTTGCTGCAGCAGTGCAGTGAGGAAAAATGACTCACTTAGAAATAAGTCACATAATATTGTCTATTGCGAGCTCCAGTAGATTTGTTTTCCTTGTGGACAGGCTGTGGTCGGCTGACCTGTGCTGCTGCTGGTTCAGAGCCTTACCGCTCTTTGTGGATTTGGACAACTGCACACTACAATATATAAGCAGATGTTACATGAGCCATCATGACTTCAGTCCAAACCCGTAACCAGTATAAGGCTAGCATAAAGGTGGAATTTGGCACGTTTTACAAATTGAACTTCTTCTAGAAGCCTGTTTCCCAGAAGCAATATTGACACCTGATCTGGGCGTGTATTTGTGGAGTTATTTTGAAGCATTATAAAAAAAAACCCCTTTAATTTCAATAGAGGGCAAACAATGAAAACTGTATTCGGTACAAGCACTTTTTCACATCATGGACATAGTTAGTATATATTCCTATTGTGTATATTAATATGAATATTTATATAGAGATGTATATATTACTTAATAGTGTCTCCCTTATGTTTCTGCTGCTACTCAGGACCTTTCCTAACGGTGACTGAGTTTGCACCAGTGGAAAAATTCTTATTTCATTTTTTTGTCAGATTTTAAAACAAGATAATATCAAGAGTACTTCATGTGCAGATCCAAATAGTAAACAGAGATTAGGACATTGCATTTTACCATATTTACATTCCATATCATAGCTTTAAGATATTATCTTGTCTTCTTCTCCTGTCCTCTCTTTCTTATATCTGAGACTGAAGTTATTACACATTAACTTTTTTTTCCCCTGAAAAATACAAAAACTTTATCTATGATTGGTTTGGTAGCAAGCAAATTAACACAATTGCGGATAGTATGCATGGAAGATGCAGACTTATATGCAGATGCTTGCTAATTACTAAACTTGGAAAAAGTAAAAGTTGTGCCTCACTTCTGCAGCTAGCACAAACCGCAACTTTTCCTTTGAAGGTTAACATTCTCTGCTTCTGTCAGGTGTTGCTGTTTTCACAGTTCTCACCAGCTACAGAGAGCAGTTGCAGAGTGTTTGCAGACAATTTGGCATCTTCTGAGGGACATTTTTTGGCACTGCAGCGTTTATCTCTTTGCCAGTTTCACCCACCAATCCTCAACAATGATTCTGAGAATTAACATTTTCCCTAAATTTTTCTTAAATAAAAAAGTGACGAATGTTACTTTCTTCTATTCTGTGAAGCTAGCTAGATGCTGCAGTACTGCAAATGCTGCTTTACTGACAGCTGCGTGCATGGGTGTACGACAAGGATGAGATGGAAAAAAAGGACGTGCACAGGCAGGACCAGGTGGAGACTTGCCTATCGCTGGAGCATCTGCTGGAAGGACTGCCAGGCTGCAGCATATGATAAATGAACTCACTTGATATCATTTTGTGTTAAACTGCTTGTGTTGTATGAAACTGTCACTTAATTACACATTAACTGAAGATACCAGAACACCACGGTGGGTCACCCACTGTAACCCCCTGGGGATTTCACCTCCTCTTGAGCTTCATGGCCATCACTATCTTGTTGCTTTCTTGTACATGTCAGTGATTAAATCCAATGTGTTGCATACAACAGGCTGAAACAAGGACTGGACAATATGTTAAACTTTTCCAACAGTCCATTCTCTCTAAAAATGTGATGTAATACAATCCACGTACCTTACGAATCAGAGCAAAGGTAAACTTGAATGAGTTTGTCACAGAATGTCCAACATTCACCTCGGACATATTCAGGCTTTACTGGTGCAGTTCTGATAATTTCAGTTTTCATGCAGGCAAAGTGAAGTAATTATGGGTGTGTGGCACTGTTTGGTGAAGGGGAAGAAAACAGGCACCTGCTGGTCTTCATTAAAACTGAGGTCATTGCCGCTGGCTTATAGGAAGGAAAGCAAGCAAGCTTGTCCTTTCTGGGCAGAAAATGCAAGGTGGGTGATTTGAAGCAGATAGAACTTTGCCTGTAGGCAGGGTGTGTGAAAAATATTTCCTTCAACAATCCTCAGATTTGTCCTGATGTTTTTTCTGCTAAAAACACTAATAAATGGTGGTGTTATGAAGCAAGTACAGAAATCAGACAGAGTACTTGACTGCTAGCTTTGAAATGGCTTTAATGAGCTTTTAGATATTATTTTTCCACACTTTTTCAGCTTTAAAATCGAACTACTTAGATGTGGAAAAAATTATAAAAATATGCCAGATAATAAACCAAAGACTGTGTTTTTCTGATAACAGCTCCAAATTACGGGTGCAGAAGTTTCCATCGACAAACAAGCCACAAGAGCTAAGACCTAAAGCCATTTGCCGACCGTGTTATCAGTGTGTTTTATCGCTTTTATTGAACTTTATGGCGTGAACTGTCCAGGATCTCTGCGGTGATGAGCACTTTGGCTCTGGAGCTCTGCACTATTGGATTTGCCCACGAGTAAACGGGAACAGTGACAGTTTCATTATGACAGAGCTTTTTGCCCATTTCCAGTATTGCACTACCTTCTGATTTACTGGATTCAGACCATAGACTGCATATTAAACCAAATGCCTTAAACCTGTATGGCTGGAAAGGAGGCTACTCGAATAGAAGTTTATGAGTGAGTTTTCACTCAATTTATGACCTCAGAAAACACCTACCTAATGACGATATGGACTTATTTGCTTAATTGAATTTTTCTTCAGTACAAACATTAATTTCATTTCATAAATCATGGTCCCATTTAGAATGAATAAAATGATAAAGCAGGGGAGGATTTGTTGGTATGAGTGTGCTAAATTTACAGTCAGATCTCACTCCCAGTGCAAAGATAGCAACTACCAGAATGCTCAGTTTGAGGCTTATCTGTTGAACTCAGACCCCAGCTTTGAAAGAAAGGCTTTAGTTCCTATTTATCAACTAATAACTCTGTCTTTTGCAGTGCTGTTGTTTCTGGTAGTATAATTACAGATGTCGGGAAAATAATATTATTTGCCACTTTAAAAAGTGCCTTATCAAGCTATATACCTTATCAACAAGCATGGAGTTGCAGAACACGTCACATTAAGTTATTTTAGCAGTTTATTTTCAGTCATTTCACTCTTTGGCCCCCAAATTAAAACTGCACATGGCAGAAAATGTGTCTTTTTAAGAAGTTTTAAGAGAAAAGGTTGAGGGTCATATAGATGTAGACTGATTGTAACTTTTTTTTCTCCAGACTGAGGACAAATGCTGCATTGGGTGATTAAATCCAGGCCCTACGCTTAGACGCTTCTGGGGTGGATTTTCCGAGAGCAAGGGACTTGGCGCCGGGGATCCTGTGCATTTTCCACCCTGATCTCTGCTTGGCAGAGGCCTAAATAATAAAGCTCTTTTTACTGAGCTGCCCGGGGTTCCCTGTATACAAACACAAGTCCCCTGCCCCTCCACCCCCCTTGTCTATGCTGTTTTAACATGACCTGCTGCCACAGGGGTTTACCTTACACCCCCACTAAGCCCTGTCCTGCAGTTGTCTGAAAGCCAACCCCCACTCTATCCCTGATTTTCTAACTCTCTCTCTCATACACACACACACACACACACACACACAGAGACATGCTGGGGTCAAGCCATTTTGGTCTTGAGGTAATTTTACTTGGACCACGGTTCTCAATCCTGGACTTGATCAGAGGAAGCAGCAAACAACCTCACCATCTAAACCAAATCACACGGGTGAAAAAAGGTATGGAAACCCTCCAAAAGTGAAAAAGTGAAGGTACACTGCACCCATATACCTCTCTGCAGGTCAGTATTTCACATATGGTTTTGCGCTTGACTGTTATTTTTAATTGCATCATGGAGTGCAGTCGAGTCCAGTACTATCACGGAAACGTAGCGAGCGGTGATGAAACGTCCATTCATGCGGCCATGCGTGGATGTGTGTTTATTTAACTACTGTGCAGGTTAATCTTGAGCCTCAAAGCCTGGTGCTGTGCGTTAGTGCCAATGCTCACAAACCTTGCACACTCTAATCAGCCTGCCAGCTTTGAAACCTGAAGCGCCAGAGCAACCTCTTCTCAGAGTTATGACCCAGGCCCCTTAGAAGAAACTTTAAAGGTAAATCAAAGAGCGTTCGCTGCAAGCCTTTGCATGAATACCCCACTTGTCACAAAATGTGTGCTTTACAGTGGAAAATGTTCCACGTGTCTAACAAGACTGTTTGTCAATGTGTCAGTGACAGGATTTGGTGGGACCGTCACCTCTACATGCCCACAAACATAAAGCGTTTAATGGCGACCAAGTCTGCGAACGACTGTGTAGGCGGAGGGGTGAGCTCTAAAAGCCAAAACAGTAGCTGAGTAGTGGAGGAAAATTAAGTGATTTTTCCATTTTTATATCCACTGAGCCATTTCTCCCATGTACAATAAAATTAAAACAACACATAAGCCTTGGGGAATACTGGAAGAAATTAGTCCCCAACTGCAGTAGCTAATCAACACAGCCACAACACACTGTGCTAACGCCCATTTTTTTTCTTTTTTGCATGACAGAAATTTTTAAGGCAAGTGTTTTTTGTGCTTTAGCAGACCACACAAAACTCGCCATGATGTGATGTTATTGAAAAATTGCAGATAATTATAGAGTAGGGATGTTTAATAAGATTGTGTAAATGTTCTAGGTCTACTGGAAAAAATGACAGTGTTGATAAAGGCTGTATGCCTGAAATTTATGTCGTCTTCATCTAAAATAATCATCTATACCAGTCTGAATACCTTCAGAGGCGACTTCTGAGCATTAACTACTTCGCTAGATTTAGGTTCATTTATTGAAATTTGCAAACATGAATGGAAAGATGGTACTTAAGGCAAAAACAGACTTTGTACAGTTCTATCAAGCTTGAAACTCAGTATATGATAGGACCAGCTTAATTCTTCTATGTGGCCTGAACTATCTTAGGTAGATTTCCTTGCCTTTTTTTCAGTAGTCTTCGGGAATAGTTCTGCAGGCTTCTTGATGGGCATTTAAAGGTCTTCTTTGGATTTTGGCTCTGGTCTGGACTCTGGGGAGGCCAATCCATGACTGATTGTGTTTCACTTTGTCTTTTTCTGTTCAGGTATGCTTTTACCTCATTGGCATCATTGTCATACTGAAAAATGAAGTTGTTGGCAATCAGACTCTTTCCACGTGGTACTGCGTGTTTAATCAAAATCCGATGGTGCTTTTGTATGTTCATAATTTCATCAGTTTTGACAATATCTCTAAAATCCCTGGCTGAAATGCAGCTCTAAACCATGACAGAGCCTCCACCGTGTTGCACACATGGCTGGAGCCCAGAAAGCCTAGAGAACTATTGCTCAAGACCACTTTAAAAAATTGTAAGAAAGTCTGAGTCACTCAAGACTTTTTGGATATTACTGTGAGCAACACTCATTAACATTTAAACAGACAAAATCTCACTCATGTTTTCAAACAACTAGAGGAGGCCACACACATACACGCTCACGTAGGGTAAAAAAAAAATGACTGAACGAAGACAAACAAGACTGTTTTTTATCTTCTCTGTGGAGTGAAGAAGAAGAAAACAGTGGTACCAAGCACTGCTTCGCTGGCGCCAGGCCAGTGTTAAATATCAGGACTCAGTTTACAGTTTGACTTCACAGCAGCACCTCCCTTCTCTGCAGTCCATCTGCGAGCGAGTTACATTTCTCCAGAATGTGCAGGGATGAGGTGCTCGCTGAACAGCCTCTCCAAAACACGCAGAGTGGCCATCTGTGAATGACAAAGTCTTTAGCACACTTGCTTGAATTTCACTTTCAGTACTGGTAATACTTTCATCTCCTGAGTTTCAAGATTCCTAGAGGTCTTTTTGTTGCCATTGTTTTGATATCCCTGTTGTCAGCTAGACCTTCTTGTGTTTTAGTGGTCTGTCTCTGTTTTTCTCATTTCTCTTTTTCTGACTTTTATCTATCCTTCTTTTTTCCACCCGTGTGTCAGCGCTCAGCTCCACACCGCTCCCTCTTTACTACTGTGTGTCAAATGTGGCCAGCAACATCAATCTCCGCTGCTGTTTGAAAAGGCAAGACAAACAGGAGGCACTGCGTCATGCCGTGATCGCCGCGGCCTCCTCCCTCCACATCTCTCTGTCCGATCCATGCTTTGTGAGTCTGATGGTTATCTGCACTCCTACGCTAACCGGCCGTGTTATTGGCAAACTGGTGGCTTATTTCAAGTTTCTAACCAGCTGTGATCAGGCCTACAATCTAGTCCCTAAACCTCATTTGAAATAAACAACTGCTTACAGAATGCTTGCCTCCTGCTACCTCTCCTGCACAAGCTAAATATAGTGTAGAATTTAAACTGTGTATTTTTGGTTTTGTGGGTGCAGGATGGATCATGGTGTGGATAGCTGATAATATCTGTGAGCTAGCACTCTCGGGGTAATGACGCACTTTACCATCATGCACTGCAAAACAAATCATCTTGCCACAGAGTGAGGTACACCATCACCCATCCTGTGGTAATGCTGGTAATACTGGCAGTTTTGTAGTTCCACAAGGCCATACTTCAGCATGTCTAGGAGCGGGCCATATGACGGTATGTACCATGAGGTGTGTTACAACAGCAGCTCAAGGGGGAAAAAACAGGAAGGTGCCATTTATCTTGAGTTGGCTCTGTTTTAAATGAGTATTGCTGTTGGATGATATGATTTACTTCCTTGTTGAGACTTTGATAGCATGATCTAGCACTCGAGTGTGAGGCCAGCACTAACCTGGCCCATGCTCTATGTGTGTGTGTTTATGTGTGTGTGTTTTAAGTATAGGCCTAGCTAAAGTGGTAAGCTTAGTTTAGCATGAGTTCTATTGAAAATAGAAATGCCTGCTGGCACCTCTAAAAGCTATAAGATTACAAGATATCTGTTGTTAGAAAAAAAGGAATGTCGATTGTGATTGTGACTTCTAAATTTGGTCGCTCGTTAGCATGGCTGCCCCACGGCAAAGAAGGTCTTTGGGTTTGAAGCCAATGGCTGGCTGGGTCCTTTCTGTATGGAGTTATTGCAAATTCTCCGTATGCCTGCGTGGGTTCTCTCCGAGTACTTTGGCATCCCCTCACAGGCGTGTTTAGTTAATGTTTGATTATAAATTGGCCATAAGTGTGAATGGTTGTCTTTCTCTCTGTGTTATAGCCCTTTCATAGATGGTAACCTGTCCAAGGTGCACCCTGTTCAGACCTTGTGACAGCTGGAATAGGCTCCAGCACGCTAGCCTCCAATGGCCCTGAACTGGATAAGAGGCTGGATGGGTGCTGCACAAAAGGGTTGGTCTGTTGGGTTGTTTTGAGCAATTTCCTTTGAATGGCCTATCTACCTTCTCAGTCATCCAGGTCAAAGTATCTGAGACTCTCCACCATTTGTTTTTAGAATTGAAATAGCCTCATGGATTAGAGGTGAAATGTCTTCACAAACGTAAAGAAGTCCAGCTGGCTTCTTTTTTCAGGCTTCTTTTTAAATAACATTTAGAGAGATCCAGGAGAGCATTTACCACTATGCAATATACTGTTATATAACCAAACTCCATTAGCACAAATACATATAAACTGCATCTACGCTGCTTGGTAGATGGGTGCCAATGATGATCAGGGTGGTTTTAATCTCCCACTACACACTCTTCAGTTATTTGTCTGTTGCACCTATTTACCAGTTAGAAAGGCCTGGAAATTCAGCCTTGTATAGATTCTTTTAGAAGTTTTCCTTCCCAGAGTGGAGATGTCTAACAACCGTCTCTGTGATACTGAACCCCAGGAACCTAAAAAATGTTCACCTGGTTTATTTCAGCTCCGCAATGTCACACCTGTTATTTATAACCCAGTATAAAATTACATATCTTAGCTCACCCAGTACAGTGTTGTGGTTTTCCAACTGTGACTGGCCCTGTTTTATGAACTGGCAGGAAGAAAAAAATGATTCTACCTACATGCAACTTCAATCCACTGAGACACACACTTGTTGGTATTTAGAGCAGAAACTAAAGCAACTAAAGAAGTGACAACAGACAAGCAGAAGCACTCGGTAAGAAACAAGTGACCCAACCTTCCTTCTGCATGTACAGTAAGTTCTTCCAAGCAGCTCTGAAATGTCATACTGGTACAAGGGGCCTTATTCAAACATCCATTTCTACACGTGGGTGGGCAGGAGTTTCCCTAGTGAGACAGGGGTCACACCCTGCCTGTCCTCATGCTTTTGTGACCTTTCTGCATGCGGTTCATGTATTCCACATTAATAAAACTCCTAGTTGTGTGTCTACTGTGTGGTACATGGCAAAAATATGAGCCCCAGAAATTCTCTCTACAGCTTTCTCGTCCTGCTTCTCTTCTTGACAAATTTGATAAAACCTTAAAAGCAGCCTTGCTGGGGAGTGAGTGACAGCAGAACTGATATACTACTGCTCAGCAGTATTTCCACATATTTATAAGCTGATGAACCTGTAGCACCACGAAAAACCCATGGCTGAAAATCTAGAAATATATCTGTGCCAAGGGATCAGTCACAGGCTAACTAGAGAACAATGAGATCATCCAAGAACGGCTCTCTCAGTACTGGCCTTAAGTCAGGATGATCTCATAACAGAACTGCTCAGAGGCCAGTTATCTCCTCATGCCAATGAGAAGTTCACCATTGTCATCTTGCTTTATGCATAAGATAAATATTGTCAGGTTAATCTGCACCAGACACTTTTAAAGTTAATAACATTGCAATCAGTAAGCCCCCAAAATGTAAATGAATTCTCTTTTGCCCCCCTTAGATGATCCTGTGCCTGTCTTTATGCAACACTGCTACCACCGTGTGGTCAAATGAGGTACACATAGCCTTGCATGTATATTTGTATAGTGGAATTTGGATAAACAATGGCAATCTAATGTTTGTGATCCAGCTGAATGCTATATTCATCAGAGCAAACAGATGGGTATGATGTGCATACCGCTTCCCTGTTTCACTGAAAGACAGAAAAACATCATTCTTTTGTATTTGGAATCATTTGTACCTGCCGTCTTTTATCATAGCAGCCTTTTACGTTTGAATTGCAATTTTCAAACAGTGTCTCTGTGTATATCAGATCAGGGAGAGTGCTGGGCTCTGCCATGTGCTGTTTGATTTTTCCAAGATAAGTTAAAGCCCACATATGACTTCATCTTCTCATCAACAACTTAGACTATAGTTCTTGGGGAACCATAGTCCCAACGTGTGCGTGTAGATTTGTGTACTGTAAGACAGTAATGTGTTTATCTTTAAACACAACTCAGCACATTGTTATCAGTGCACAGGATCCAGATAACAGAATGACACATTTCAATAGCAGATTCATTACTATGACGTGCAACACTGTAGAAAAATCATGTAAATTAATCAGTTTTTACGTGGCAGTTAGTTTCACATGAATGGCACCAGCTCCTCTATCGACTTAGGCTATCTCAGTGTCTTATTCCTGTTATTGTAATGCCAGACTGATGTCACAATGTAGAGATAAAGGCTAGAACAAAAAGTCTTCTTGGGTCATTCTTGTCATTTAGACGAGTACTTTACTTCTGGCTCCGGCTGTATTTTGATGAGATCTTTGTGAAACTGCAGAACGAATTTGGGTCTAGTCAGATGCCTCCATTTAAAAATGATTTAAACCCTAAAACTGTGTAACAGTAACAATACTGCATGTCTCTACTCTCAGGCCTGTGATGGGTGTGGTGCATTTGTGTTTGAGTAATCCTTAAACAGTGAGCACACTGTGTTTCTGCATGCAACAAGCATGAGGAAAAACCAAATGAATCAAAATTTTTATGCAATGCTTTTATTTCATGTTAAAGTAAAACAAGATTGTTACAAAAATACAACACAACCTTAATTCATCATATTTTTCTTGTTCTTCCCTCACAGTAGAAGCTATGGATTAGAGAACCTTTCTAAATCTTTCCCTGAATTCTAAATAAATAGTTCCCTAATTTCATAAAAAAATCTCTCCCTAAAATTTCTAGAAATCCTACACTGTATTTACATATTGCATACAGTGAAAAAAAAAAGATTTTTCATTGTATACATAATCAGCAGTGCACTATACCAATAAAACTGTTGAGGCACACAGGTTTCTCAGATTTGTCTCGCAGATTCACTCATAACATTTATATTTAAATATTACAAAAATATTTCTGATTAGTGACATTATTTTCATTCATGTAATCATACAAATCAAACGAGCTCTTCTTAGCCGTCAAGTTGATCTAAAGGCTTCCTTTGCACTATAACAGGGATGAGATCACGGTCATTTTTGAGGCTTGTTAGTGTGTTTGTGTCTAAAGCTTGGCTTCAATGATAACAGAAGGTGCATTCAGGCTTCCATTGTGCCAGTCGGAAGGATCCTGGAAATCAAAAGAGATGGGTCAGATCGGTGGGGTTTTTTTTTATGCATTCATCACAAAAAACACCCTTTGTCTCTGTAGACTTTAGTCTGTCTGGGCTAGCTTCCACCAAAAGAGTCTCTGGAGTCATGACAAACATTGGCCTGACACGTCTGTGTACGTTCTCAGTCATCCAGGTCACGGTAGTGTCTTGAAGCTCAGCTAAACATAATGATAGCTAAGCACATATTCATACATACTATGTAAAGAAACACCCCAAACCAGATAAATTAGCCTATATATAGCTGTATTAACACGACAAGGACAGAAAGGCAAAAATGAGATGCTTCAAGTGTAAATTTTCTTTTTTGTTTACCCTGATACGTACTCTAGAAAAAAATCAGTGATTGGGCCAAGTGCAAAGGTTTTATCACATTCCTACTTGTAAAATGAACCTGCTTACAACCTTAATTAACAGATAAGATAGGTTCAAGAGCTGTAAACCATCTGACTCTTCAAAACCTTTGTGACACTCGAGTCAAAGATGAAGCTGACTGAACACTATTAGCATAAATGAGAGCACTTTAAATTTCACTGGAAACCGACAGTAAAAAACGAGCTGTGGAGATCAAGAAATACTCTCGAAGATCAAGAAAACTTAAAGATAAAATTATGTGTCTGCAGGGCAAAAAAGGGAAAGAAAATCCTCACGGCACTGCACAAACAGCAGCAGAAAGTGCGCCTCAATCCAGCGTAAACTTTACATGCGACTGCAAAAATCAATGTCCGAATGTTTTTCTCCACAATCACAGCGTGCTGGGAGGAAAAAACGATGCAACTGTTGAATCATACAAAAAAAACTTCACAGGCTTGATTTTCTCTTAAAGAAAGGCAGAAGATCAATTATGAAGATGGAAGATAGTAGTAAGCCACATTTTCTTATCGTTAAAGACTGTGATCAATTTAATGTCGATTATTGCTATAATGTCATTTTTAATTTCTTTTCACATAATCATTAACCAAAAAATCACATGTTCATGATTTTAAATAACTAAAGCAAAGATGGAGTGAAAAAGGGGATCAAGTAAAGATCCAACTAGCAAGGGGTTTATTCCATTCATGTTGAGCGCCATACTTTTAACTGGATGAAATTTCTGGTGGTATTAGTAGGATATAGGACAGCGCTGGAAGCAAGCAAAGGCAACAACAGGCAAGAACAGGAAAATTAGCAGTACTGCGCTGACTTCATCTGAAAAATCACAAACACTACGTGTAATTCAAATCCAATCAAAGCTATGCCGCGGGCAACAACTTCACACACCGGCCTCCTAAAACACAAGAACGCTAAAGTGAATCATACGGCATGATGAGCTGCATGATCCTGTTCTTGATTCCCTACTATGATAAGCCGCGCTGTTTTATTTCTATATGGATGTGCCATTCGCATTTATGAGGAAAGTTTAAGCCAGTCAGCTGTTCAAAAATAGGATAATTAGAAGTAGCTGTAATCCAATGTGAGGAAGTTTTTTGGAATCAACAGGTTCATGCAGGGGTTAATGATTACCCCCAGCTGACGTAATTGGCCTTAAGTGACTTTAGCTGATTTTAGTAGAACTGCTACTGAGAAAATCAGTAGCAGGGCTTCATGGGGAAGAATCAAAAAAATCACATGATTTTCATGATTGTGTAATTATGATTTTTTTTGCACGATCCTCAGAAACACAGAGTCAGTAAAACAGGTGTAACAGTGAAAAGGGTGTACAGCAGGTGCTCTTGATCAGTGGCAGTGTGTGGTGATTGCTTTGTGCTCCTACCTTTGTGCACCTTTATGATGAGCTAAGATTTGAGATTTTTTTTTATTTTTTATTTTTTTTTGTGGAAGCAGAAAAGTTTTATTGATCAGGCTTGAGAAGAAGTCTGCTGCTCGGAGATTAGCGATGTGGCTCCGTAGTCTTGTCCTGACTTGTGCCTCTCCGCCTAAAACAAATGCTTTTGATCACTTCTCATTCAGTGTTTATAGAGGAGTGGGGCTCCAGTCTGGAGTGAAGTTCACCAGAATCTGATCTGTCACACAGCTTTTTTTCATTTCAATGCTGAACTGTTGAATCAAAGTCACTTAAATACGGTCATATACATATATATATATATATTTTATATGTTTAGTGGTTGCTCGTGCTAATCAGTTTCAAATAGTGAGGCCAGAGTATGCACACGAAAAGCACAGGCTTCACTGTGTTCCAAGAGCTCAGTTTCACAAAGCTTGGCTCTGTGTTCATATTAATAATAACATAGTCATCTCAAACAGACACCTGCTATTTAAATCCTCCATTTGTGAGGGGCAGCCAATCAGAAGAAGCCAAGTCCAAGTATAAAAATCTCAAGCTAAAAATTCTTACTTATCAGCAACTTCACCACAGATCTTGGAGACCCACCCGGAAAGAGAAAGAAATGTATGGTGACAGAATGACTTAAGAACAGAGGAAAATCGCAACCATAAAGTCATAACGGTTGACAAGTTCCATAAAAGTTTACATAAGAATATTTAAGTGTGCAGAGTGCCAACAGAGTCAGTAAATATTCAACAGCATCTTTTAGCTAAACTGATGCAGACATGCAGGATCACAGAAGACAAAGGCAAAAAACAGTCATCCTCTGTGGAGCCCGGGATGCACGGGTGACTTATCGCTCACGACAGACAAACACCTAACACATGGATCATTTTCACAGTAGACATTTTGACACTCTATTAAAATATTTTATTTATGTCATCTGTTGCAGTACATGGTACTGCTTTTCAGCAACAAGGGGGATGTGCGGAGCTGATGTTGAAGTATAGAGAAGATCAGAAGGAGTTGCACTGTGTTTTTGTGGATCTAGAGAAAATACATGAGAGAATGCCAAGAGAGGAACTGTGGTGGTGCGTGAGGAAGTCAGGAGTGGCATGCAAAGGTGGTGCAGGATATGTATGAGGACAGCTAGACAGTGGCAGGATGTGCGGTAGGAGTGACAGATGGATTAAAGGAGGGGGTGGTATTACATCAATGATTGATTCTGAGCCCATTCGTTTTTGGAGTGGTGATGGAGAGGTTGACAGATTAGTCAGGCAGGAATCTCTGTGGATGATGATGTTCTGATCTGTAGTGAGAGTGGAGAGCGGATGGAAAAGAATGTGGAGAGGCGGCGATATGCTCTGGAGAAAAGATGAATGAAAGTCAGTAGAAGCAAGAAAGAATGAGTACATCGGAGGCAGAGGGACAGCTCAGGCGGAGCGGTTTGGAGGCAAAGTTAGAGATGCTGACATGGTTTGGACATGAGCAGAGGCGTGGACAAAAGATGTTGAATATGGAGCTGCCAGGCAGGAGGAAAAGAGAAAGACCACAGAGACGATTCATGAATGATAAGCAGAGGACGTAAGTGAAAGGGAGAGATGGATGCAGATGATCCCCTGTGGCGACATCTGAAGGGAGCAGCCAAAGGAAGAAGAACAAAATGCTTCTGCTACACTGACATGTCAAAATGTCTTCCATGAAAAAGGCCTATTTGACTTCATAGTACCACAGCGTTTGTTTCATATCCCCAACAAACAAACAAACAAAGCGCTACACCCTTGGCTTGCTTCAAAACTTACGGCTGCTTTGGCCTGCAGGTTAGCATTTTGCCTCCTGAGATCAGACTTGATTAAAGCTGTAAAAAAAGAAAGACAGAGAGAGGGTTAAATCTGCATTAGCTCATGGATCCTCCACTGCAAACACAGAGATGAACACAAGTAAAACCGGATTGTATTATTTCACACAGGTTAAACAGTTTATTGAAATGAAGTAATAACAGTGACTATCCAGTAGGTGGCTCCTGTGCACAGACACGTTCAAGTCTTAAAAGTGGCATTCATTTATAAGACACTTTGTTAACTATTTTCAATGAGTGTGTGGCCACCAATGCAAATCTAAAAACAACAAAGCCCGATGAGAAACTCAGGTCAAGAGCAATTATTAAAAAACAGCATGATTGTAATTTAATAATTAACTTCAATTTTCACGGAAGGAGGAGAATATTTTACAAAAACAATCGCAGCCTTGCCTTCTAATGGTGCCTTTATGTACTTTGACAACTTCATATAAAAGTATATCACCAATCGGAGAGCAGGGCGGATTTTTTTTAACAAAAGTTTTGTTTTTCTTTTAAAACTTCATGACCACAACAACAAGTTTACTCATATGAACAAAAAGCAGTTACTGAGTCAGTCTGCTGACCTTTATGAACAGAGAAGTGTCATTAAAGGTTAAGGCATTTTTAAAAAGTTAAACATTGCTGCTAAACCCATTGATGGGTCATGAAAAATCTCCTAAGTGGTTATGAAATCACCTTTATTACCTGAAAACACACCCCTGCTGAGTGCATGTCTGTAGAGCTATGCACTTTCTTTACTAAAGGGTTCCAGGGCTCAAGAAAATATTCACCACTCCTCCCTCTGAACAGTTTAGTTGTATACAGCTTTGTTGTTCTCTAATTTCAAAGAAAATCTCTTCCCAGCGATGATGAAGAATGACGCAGAACGCCACCTCAAGACTTTGTTTTATCTGAGCTGCAGACAGCCTTCTTGTAAAGAGGTGACAAATTTGTCTGTTATGTGTCCATTGCAATAAAAAATAGCATCATGTTCTCAAGTATTCCCCCAAATTACACCATAACTAAGTCCTGCTTTCTAGGAACGTGGCATTCTTACACAGGAATATTAGTAAACTCGTAACAGGATAAAGTGACAGCAAAGACAATTCTTATGCATTTCTGTATGTGTGACATTAAATCAGTACTCTATTATGACTCAAAACTGTGTATTTTTCACAGTCACAGATGTCTCACCTGTCATTATTGTGCCTATCAGAAGAAAGACGCACAAGAAGATGTTTCCTGCCAGCGTGCCGTAATCGTCAATGATCTTCCCTTGGCAAATGGTGAATATAATTCCGAACACCTGTGTGTATGGATGCAGAACATGGGTAGTTAGGATTAAAGCTAGCGCTTGCACGCATCCGGGAAGGATGCTGACCAAACCCCATCCTTGAACTCGGTTTTCATTTTCATGCGTCTTGGATCTTCTGCAGCTGGCGAATATGTTTATGCACCAGATGAAGGAAGCTCAACTACACACTGAGTTTTTGCAAATATATCACGCACAGTTGCCGTGATGTTGAGAGAATGTGTCTTGCCTGCTTATGAACAGGCATTACAAATGCATAAACAAAACAATAAAAAAAAAATATAAACAAGGAAGTCAAAATTGCCTCATAATGCCAAAACCCCCCACAAAAGCACGTTATTCCAAAGCAATGCCAACCGTCAACAAAATCCCATTTTATTGTTTATATCCAAAATTCCCATGAAAACCTGCATTTACAGTATAGTGAGTCAATTTCTCCAGAGCAACAGGGTGAATGACTCACTTTTTCCATGAGGGAACACAGCTTACATCCATCATTTCACTGGTTTTTTCCTTCTTTTTTGCTATTACACTGAAAACAGCTGTGCCGGTCATTGATCTGTACCTGTGCTGAGCAGTTGAGGAGGCCAGAAGACGTTCCCTCTGACTCCGGGTAGGTCAGTTCGACTGCAAATTCAAAGCCCAGTGGCAGGTAGCCCGTCATGAAGAACCTGGACACAAAGGATCCACAATAGGCATAAAAAAAGAATTTGTGAGTTTATTTAATTCCTGCTCCCTTTTTGATACAGTTTTATACGTGTAAATGCACAAACAGGACATTGGCTCTGTTCAATAAAATGCCCCTTATCATGTTAGCTGACAAGTGCATGGACACTTCGTGCCAACAACATTTGATTGTTCTTCCAGGAATTCAACACTCATGTTGTCTCAAATTAATGACACTGGAGAATTTATACAGGAACAGCAGGTTTTTCAAAGCAGTCCAGTGACATCAGATTCTTTTTCTCATTCAACAGCAGAGTGTTGTTCTTCCACTAAAGTGACAGCAAGTGAAACTCAACTCAAAAGCTTCTGACATGGCTGCAATAGCAAAACACATCAGTCTGAGTCAGTAGACAGACACATTTCTTCTCTTCTGCCAATAAAAATCCTTTGATATGGAGACCACAAAGCAGCAGACACGATGGCCTTTAATGTCAAACACATTTCTTTAAAAAATGCTGTTAAAAAAACAAGGCTAAAGTTATGTCTGCCATGCATTATGCAGATGCACTTCCAGAGGAAAGGAAGTCCGATCTGGAAGATCACTGTGCGCTGCTGAGGGTGTAATCATTTCAAAACAGCCACATAAAGGTTAAACTGGATGAATAAGCTTGTTTTTTAATTCCAAGAAGAGAGAGGCAACCCAGAGGAAACCTAGTAGATGATTTCCCCCATAAACATTTAAATGGTTTGGTTTTCCCAGTGCATAGAGGTTATGTATTTTTATTTTTGTGATCTGAAATAATCCTGCACCATTATTACTATATGACATACTCTCGCTGTATCTATTTTTTGTTTTGCTTTGTTTTGCTCTGCAGCATGGGCTTCCAGGAAAACATCACTCCAAGGGGGTTTTCTTGATAAAACGCATTTCAGTTACGTTAAATTAATGCACATATATGCACATATTTATGTATTTACATAACGACATTTTTCCTTTTCTTTTGAGTTTAGGTGCAAATGCAGGCCTTTATCTAAACTTTGTAGGGTCTACATGTTTGTAGAAGCTGAAACAACCAGGGCTGTAAATTATTATTGCAAATGTCAACAGAGGTACCGGGCCGAGGGAAATGACCAGCAGCAGAATTTAGGACATGACAGAAGATTTTTGCATGGGGTGTTTGTTCGCTCTTGATTCACAGAAATAAAGGTATTCTGAAGTAGAATCAAAGTAGTAAAGGAGTAGAAATAAAGTCCTTTAATAACATTACTTGTGTAAAAAAAAAAAAATGTTAGAAGAAACAATAAAAGCATACCCAAGTACTCCAGCGGTGATGAAAACCACCCAGAGGTGTCCCAGGCTGAGTGTAGCAGCATAAACTATCATCCCCACCAGAGACAAGAGGTAGACTGCAAAGGTCGTCTGCCTGGGGAAAAAAAGGAGCATGAGTAATACATGTCACTGTGAGCACAGCAGCGATCATTATGATTGCACACACATATGTAACAGTAGGTAGTGCGGCAGTTTTGCAAGTAAAAGAAACAAAACGTAAAGCTGCAGCAAGTATTTGCCAGAAATTTAGAGGATTTCGGGTCTCTGGGGGGTGGGGGAATGGGGGCTAGAGTGTATCCTAGTTGTCTTCTGACGAGAGGCGCCAGCCTATTACATAAGAGACAGGCAACCAGTGTACAATCACCAATTAACCAAACATGCATGTCTTTGGACTGTGGGAGGAAACCTTTGCACACAGAACATGCAAAGAAAAAAAACACCACACAGAGAGGCCCCAGTCAGCTGGAGGGTTCGAAACCAGCCCTCTCTCTCCTTCACTTTTTCCTCTGTGCTCCACCCACTAGACAAAACGCATGCTCCTACCTACCCTACACAGCTAACCACAAGTCATTTCTGGCTTTTGGCTTCATGTGGGCTGGCTAACTTGCTTTTCCAGGAGGGAAATCCCTCAGCTTATGTCTGTAGCTCAAGGGTATACTTTTTCCCTGCATTTCATTTAATCTGTCTCCAAAATCATGTACGTGTGGGTAAGACTGCTTCCTGTCCTGTTTCATGTATGCCACATTTATTAATCAGAACCCTGACATAAATCAAACAAACAAAGAAAAACGGAGCAAACTCTAACTGGGAAATGTCGAGGGATAACATTTTTAGTGCCTGAGAAAAGAGGAGGTGCAAGGGTGTAGCTCAACTGTACCTCAGACGACTTGTATTAAGGCTGAACAGCCGTTATCAATTTTTTTTTTTTGTGTCCACTGACAGCAAAGGCTTGCTGCCTGCATGAGCGTCAATGTCAATATTTTGCCACTAGGTGTGCTGTGGAGTAATCTTTTCAATAGCAGGTACCCTTTTCTGTTTGCTTTACTGTTTGTCACACAAAATAAGGCCTTTGTAAATGTCTTGAGAGGAAGGAAGTGGATTCCACACCTCGTGTGAGCCCACATCTCACAGTTAAATACAATGGGCGACAAACACTGAAGGTAAACACCACCTCTGTTTGCTTCCCCTAAACACACAGTTTCAAAGAAACCTTATTTTATACATCCAAAGCTTCATAACAAATAAATACTAAAGCATGAAAAATGCAGTCCTGCAGAACTGGTAATAATATTAAAATACAAACTGCCATAAATTTATGAATGAATACCATTCATAAATATTACAATGTAATAATATAATTACAATGTGGGGAATTAGACAATAAAGCCAAGCATTATTGCTTTCCCCCTCATTTGCAATGCAAAGCTGTTTTAGCTACAACAGAAGGGAGTGGACTGGGTGAACACTGCTGTCACCACACAGCCTGAGAGCACATGGGGCCAGAGGAAGAGTTCAGAGGTCGCTGCCGTAGCAGTATGCTGCACCTGAATAAACAGATATAGAGACGCAACACAAACTCTAAACAAGATCTGCAGGATGCCAAGTTCAGAAGGGAGAAGACAATAAACAATCAGGTGCCGATTTAGCTTAGTGCATTGAGCGTTCCATACGACTGCGAGCGGCCAGCCCAGGTTCAAATCTGACCTGCAGCCCTTTGCCACATGTCTTCCCCCATCTCTCTCTCTCTGCTTTCTTCACCATGTCTGTCAAAAAAAGTGAAAAAGGCCCAAAAAAACAGCACTCATTTGGCTGCTTACTGGTGGCACGGAAAAAGAGGTAAGCTTTTAGATAATCAGCCCATCGCTTTGTTTTTTTTTTCTCAGTTTCATTACAAATAACGTTTGATTTTTATCTCCTGCTCTGCGCGTCCTTTTGTCTTCTTTTTCCCAAAACACAACACCCCCTGTGGAAGAACTGCTGCTAATGTACTTTCCCTTTTCGATGTTCGCCTTACTTGTACGTTTTCGTTCTGTCCAACCAAACGCCGCAGATGAGGGAGCCGACCATCCCCGCGATGACGATGGTGAGGCCAATCCTCCCGGCGTTCACTTCTTCTCCCTAAAAAAGCCGAGAACGATGAGAAATGAGAGGAGCTGGTGATCTCATGACCTTGGGTTCCACGCAGAGGCTGAGTTTCAGAGAGAGAAAAAACGTTCTGCTATGTAATTGGCTGATTAGATAGTTGGATTAATGAGCAGTGCCCAAAGACTGTATATCTACAAGCATTAACTAGAGATGCACACAAGGTCGTTGCACACACCTTTTTAGTAATGCAAACAGAGAAGATCGTTCCCTTTTCCTGTTGTTTAACTTATAAAATGATTTAAAAGAAATGGCACCCATGCCTTAAATATAGCATTGGTTTGAGCTTGTAAGCGAACAAACTTCCAAACTTGGTTTAGCTGTGATAAATCTGTTATTACAGTGTTGTTTATTGAACAGTTACATTAGTTTAAAATATTAAACCTTATACTTGACTATTTAAGTCTAACTATTCATCTGTTGAAGTGTCACTAGAGTTACAGGCAATAGAAATGATTTGAGATGAGTGCAGAGGAAACGGACATACGGGGTAATGCACGATGATCATGCGGTTCAGCAGGGTCCCGACAGCATAAAAACAACCAACGTTCAGACCTGCAAAATACGGAATAAGATCAAATAAAATCTGAAATCTGAAAAAACACAGGAACGAAATATCTTTCTCCTTCCCACTTTTCAGGAAGCATGAAACTAACATCATTTACTGAATGATGAAAAAGTTAAATAGTTGTTTCTAATGAACCTCATCAGAGTAGTTTCTAAAACGAAGATAAATGTGTAGTGAATGTGTCCCCACCTAAAAAATAAAACATTACAGCAGGCGTGGGGGAACTCCAGGCCTTAAGAGCCGGTGTGTCCTGCAGGTTTTAGGTATGTCCTTGATTCAACACAGCTCATTTAAATGGCTAAATTACCTCCTCAACATGTCTTGAAGATCTCCACAGGCCTGGTAATGAACTAATCATTTGATTCAGGTATGTTGACCCAGGGTGATATCTAAAACCTGCAGGACACCGGCCCTCGAGGCCTGGAGTTCCCCACCCCTGCACTACAGCTACAGCTCAGTTAAAGTGACAGGGACAGGTGTGATAATCAGGTAAATCTGAGATACTAGTGAACTGTGCAGCGCAGGTCGAAGGCTGACTTGCCGAACAGAGAGTCAGAAACATTTTAGCACAAATATTAGTCACATGACAAAACCCCAACAAAGTATGCACCTTAGGATAATTTTTGTACTTAATTAATGTGACAATTATTTTTGGATTTTTGGATTATTTTTGTTACTAGTATAAAATGATGAAACATATCCCTCCCAGTTTATCCAATCTCAAGATGACTGAGTTACTGGTTAAACTGTATGTCAAAATGCAACTACATTCAATTTCCAGCAACATAAAACCTAGATGATATTTTTTTTTTTTATCTCTTCAAAAAGACACTTTATCATTCCTTTTTTTTGCTCAAGTAACCAAGAGCTCCCAAAAAGAAACTAATTCCTATCTCAGACTCCTTCCACTTCATCAAATCTTTGCTCTTTGGGATCTTAGGGTCACACTGACCAAACACACGTGTTAAACGTTGTCAGGTTATAAATGAACTTTGGACCTCTTAAGGTAAATCCAATTTATCTTCTCAAGGAATACTGTAATAGCTGATGACTGAGGACTACGTAATCTGACGATAAGATAAACACCATCGCACTACGAAGGGAATTTTCAGGTGTGATTCTACCCGATATCTGTGGTGGAATCACTGGCTGACGTGATGAAAGGCTAACATCATTTTCACTTTGGATGGCGTGTTTAACCATGGTTATGGGAATTTATACTACTTTAGTAAAAATCTGTCTTCTAAAAAAAATCACATATTTTCATGAATTTCTAATTCTGAATCATGCAACACACTGTTTAATGTCTTTTAGCCCGTTCTAAAAAGTTAATTATAACATAATTTAACAAACGTTTAGAGAACAGTAATGACAAACCATAGGTGATGACGAGGAGCATGAAGGGCTTGTTGCGCAGCAGGCTTCGGATGGAGGCTATGTAGGAGTACTGCTCTGGTGGAATGCTACGAGCTGTGGCCTGGGCCTGAGTCGGAGGAATTTTAGGACGCTCCTGGAAAACTGGCATGTGGAGAGATCGAAAACAGTGTGAAACACAGTAAACAGCAGCAGTCTGCACACTTACAAAGAAAACTGGAAAGCAATAAGAAGCAACTTTATTGATGGATACGTCCACCTGTTATATTTAAAGGATCAATCAATGCTAAAGTGCTAGAAATAAGTTCAGGGTTATATTTCCTCCCTGGGCCACAGGCTTCTTCCTGGAAGGAGCCAGTGACACATTCAGGCAAGACTGGACAGGTTCTAACGCCTCTATGTAACCCACTATACTCTCATTTGCTCCAGTGAAAATCAGCTAATATCTGGTGTTGAAGACATCTGGGTGGAGCTATGTGTCCCCGGCCTTGTAGGGATAAACAGATGTCTGTTTTTCTTGTAACTGAACCAGGGACACATTTTTTCCTTCTGGCAAATCTCACATGAGGGTCTGTGTACAGTAAGCTGTTTTCACTAATCCTCCAAAAGTGTCCTAATCTCTACACAGTTGATCTATCTGCCAATGGTGGTGATGAAACTGAAATTATACCATGATCTCAACTGGTGTATGCGTAGTCATCACTGCACATGGAAGAATGCATATTTCTATTCAAATAACCTTTGGAGTTCTCAGACTGATCACAGGTAAAATTTCCTATATGGCTTGGATTTCATCATCATGGTGATTCTCCTTTTTCAGTAAACAGTAAGTAGTCATATGTCAAAGCAGACGGTCTCCAAGTTTAACTTATACGATTGTTTTAAGGAAAGGCAGAAGCTAAGCATCTTCTCTCACCTCACAGTTTATGCAAATCTCTCAATCCTGGGACTTTGTCTGCCCTGCTGACTCACAGCCCTTTTGCAGGACTACAGATGGTCCTGCCAGCAGGACAACCCTCACACATGGCATCTTGCATGTATGCATGAGGGTGAGCTAGTATATATGTGTCATTAAACTACTGCAGCCACCTGGTGTCAATTTTCACACTAGAGTAACCAGGAACAGCATAAGTCACATCCCTTGCTCACTAAATTGTAAGCGGATCCAAAAATCAAGGCCCTACAATAAAACATTTTCCTTTTTTATAGCTTTGCACAGTGTTGCCACTTCAGGCCTCTAAAAATATATTTAATGAAAAAAAAAATCTCCTCTGCCACCCTGGGATGAGTTATATGTGTTGAAATTACATAGCAACCTTTGTGACTCAAAAATTGGGCCAGTACAGAAGTGCCAAATCACAAGCACTTCACAAGTTATAATGTTGTGAAACTGTGGGTAATGGGTAACTTGTAGCAGGAAAAAAGGACCCCATTTGGGTGTAAAGTTGCCAAACTTTTGAAGCATTTTTTATTAAATATTAACAGTTATTGAAAGTATGCAGTTTTTTGGTGCCCACTGATATTAGAATTATGGCACTTTGCACATTCAAGTAGATAAGTCTGGATTTGAGCCAACATGTCTGCCAAGCTGTCTAGGACTTTGAACTAAAAGGCACTGCATGGAGCTTAGTTGAGTTTTTCCGGGAAGAATATTTGTTTTAAGTCTGTTTTTTTTGATAGCCAAAGGTAGGATCCCAATTAAATATCATAATAACTTTTAAAGGTAGCTTACGTTAGCTTACTTCTGCCACTGGAAAAGGTTATTTCTAAGTACGTTTAAATTTCAAGGTACGCAAGTGGAAATTTTTGAGATATGTAACTTTGAGTTATTGAGTCAAAATTTCTAGATAGGTAGACAGTAAGTTGAAATTTCGAGCCACTAACCAGAAAATTTGACTTATAGGCGGCAAATTTGTTTTTTCATCAACACCTTATGAACCAAGCTTGCAAGCTAGCTAGTGCTAGCTAAAAAATAAGCATGTCCTCTTATCCAAATATGGTCATATTCATCTTCAGAACCAAAAACAAAACTACAATGTCACAGTAATAATGCCAAAATAAAAAAGCTGCAAATATAAAGTTTTTCACAATAGCTCTCTTTAAAAAAATGTAAATGCTAGCTCGTAAACTAGCTATTTTTTATTTTTTTTATATAAGAGATTTATTGTGTGTTATCATACACATATTACTTGACAGTTGTCTTCATATTGCACATGATTTAACCCCTAGTCATGAGGAAAAAAGCTATATTGCCCATTGTGTAGTGGTTTACAATGTTTAGGTTTGTTCCTGGGAGAAGACACAAATTGCTTTGGGATTGTGTCACTGTGGCGATACTATAGTGACTCCTTGTGAATAAGAGAGCATAAATAGCTTTATATAAAGCTTTATCGTGCGACAACGTGCCCACATTGGTTGAGGGCTGTGTGCCATATTGAATGTGATACAACCACTGGTCACAAAGAATAAAGTGCATGTTGTTGGTGACTGGTTCCTTAAGGTTGCTGGTTCACGGTGGATGAAATCGATCACAAAGACAGTGCTGCAACAAATCCTCTTTGGGAGTGATTTGGGTGCCGTTAGTTGCATGGAAGATGTCAACTTGTCTGAAAACGCACATTAACTACTAGTTAAGCAGTAGCACTATTTTACAAAGTGCAACACAAACAAGAAATAGGACACCTTTTCTTTATAAGCAGAAGTTGTGCCTCTGGGCTTTATGTTTTAAAAGGAGTAACTTGTCCTTTGAAGGGAAGCAGTCTCTCTTTCCAATTTGTGTTGCACCTTTCACAGTTTTCTTTCCTTGAAGAGTAGCTGGAGAGTGTTTACAGACAAGTTGATGTGTTTCATGCAATCTACGGCCAACTGAAGCATTTTGCTAGTGACCAAAGCAATTGCAAGGAGGTTTTCAGCAGCCAGTCAGGAAATACATATTTCTCCCTAGCAATCAGAGTTTGTCAGGTGATTGCAGGCCAGTTCCTAGGCCTGTGTGACTGGTGCCTAATTCACTTGACCCTACACTGTTGCACATGTCACATAGTTTGCAGTCATGTGACTGGAAAACTTAATAAGCTACTCTAATAATGGTTGGATATTTTGAGAATGCACTTTGAGAAGATGAGATGATCAGTGTCACTTGTGTCTGTATGTAGGTGAAGCAAGAAAACAACCAAACACAAGTACCTGTAAGAAAATGTTAAAAAAAAATAAAACTGCAATTATTGACCTCAACTGAGCCAGTTCAAGCACATTAAACACAAAAAAACCCCTCTTAAATGTCATATGACATTATTTGGGCAAATAATAATGTATAAATTAACAAAAGTGCGGGTAGGGGAATTTACTCAACTTGCAGCCATCTTGCAGCTACACACTCACCCAGTGATTAACCTAAACTATCTACCTCCAGTATCGTATTTACCATAAACACACAGAGGCATTGTGAGTCCTCTTACCTTACTCTAGGAATCATATATAACTGTTTAGTGGGTCACAGGCAAATTTGAAGCAGCAAGAGTCAATTATGAACCGTACTTATGAACGCAAACACCATGTGACTGACCAAACAGTCACATAAGCACTGAATAAGCTGAGGTTTGCATTTCATAGTGCTTCAACAGACTATAGCCAAAGCACTAACACTGACTGTATAGTCAGTCTAAATGCTGTGCATGGTACTACTAGGAAATTCCTTCACAAGCATCCTTTTGTGTTTAGGAATGCAGAATGCTTATGAGGGACGCCAGCCTCCATCGTTGCCCCCCGCCCCTCCCTACCCCGCTGCAGGAAAGCAGCATATTCATGGGACATGCTCCTTATAGCAAGTCAGTGTTTTTAAAAGTAAAACATATTTATTGCATTTTGATTAAACACTCGTACTGTTATTTTATCTTATCCATAAATGGCACAGCACATGATTCTGGATTTCACAACAAATGCCACATTTGAAGGGGAATCATATATAAAGACACAGCAAAGCATTTTTTGCTCATCACTCACATGCTGTTTGTCATGTTACTTCCTTCTGCCACAAAGTGCTGAGTTCTCTTTTTCTCATGGCCATAGCTCAAATGACTTATGATGGATTTCAGTACACTTCTGATGACCTTACTTGTGCTACAATAATATCTTTTTTTATCAAAGTCCCCTTTTAACTAAGGTTTTGTGTTGTACGTACATCCATGTCAGCACTTGTTTTTGGTCCACTGAATGGTGCTTCTTGTCAAGAGTGTAAGTTTGGTGTAAATTAAAACCTTCATGAGGTCAGTCCACTGAATAAGAAATTCCCATGGGCCTGAGGTAGAAAAAACCTCATACAATACATGTCAAAATGCCCGAGCCTTTTATAGCAGACTGGAGCGAAAGCACCACCAAATGTCACTCTTTAACCATTCACAAAAAATCCTCGGTTACACGGTACAGTAACATCAGTTTCATGCAATTTTATGTAAATTCGAAAACTTGACGGGAAAAAAACGCTTCTGTGCTTCATGATGTTTAGCCATGCGGAAAGTTTCATTTTATATGCAGAGGCGTTGAGGACACAGTTTTTGCTACAGTGGAGGTTGTGTAGAGTTTCTTTCGTGCTGCAAAAGCAGCTAGAAATCGTGTTTGAAATAATAATGAACCACAGGCTTCAACTCTTTTCTTTGAAAATGCATTGTATCAAAAAACCTGACCCCCATCGGAAGATGAATATTAAGGGTTTCAGTGCAACCAACATAATATACCCAATACTTTGGTTTTGCTGTGAAGACACCAAGAGAGTACGCATAAAACCCAAGCCGTCTGTGTAGCTAGAAACCACCGGAACTAAATAAAGTACCATCTTTGTGATTTTAGTTATTTTTTCGTGATTACCTTACCGAAGACAACAAGGACGAAGAGTACAGTAGCCACTCCTGCCGTTATGTAGAACATGATTCGGATGTGGTGAGCCAGCTCATCCATGTCGTCCACATTAGGCACCAGGATAGGCGGCACAAGGAACCCGATGGCAATACCCAGCTGTAGGACGATGGAAGAATTTAACAGAATTTGAAGAAAACAAGTGCCACAAACAGTTTACACTAAATTAAAAAACTGAAAATCTTAACTTTTTTAGCCCACTATTTCTATGTCTTGTACATGCCTTGTAACTTTACACAGTGTGTATTAAGAAGTTTTAATACGTGTTATTTGCCTTGAATGATTCTATTTGGAACAGGCTCCTCTATTCCAGGGAGGTGTTGCTTTTATGCTGAGTTTGCAAAATGTCACATATGGTATAACCTCATTTACTGAACCCGATGACCTGACCCTGCAACTGACCTCAGACCTCCTACTCAGATGTTTTCTATTTGTGTCTTCTTGGGTTTTCTTTTTGTATGATTTAGGAAAATAAGATGAGGCCTCGCTGTTTCTTTTTAGACCGAAGGCGAAAGAGTTTCAGTCACCTTCTCGAGAAGCGAAAGTAGACTGAAGTAATTGTAGAAGTACTCAGTACACAGAGCTGGATGACATCACTTATGATCTTGATATAAAAGCTCCAATAAATCTAAAGAAGACATTTGAGCCTAGAAATTTATTTAACTAATTACGTTATAACTTAGTTTAAAATCAGATTTAAAGCACACAACTTGAAGATTGGGACGACCTTTAAAAGTGAATTGGTGCAGCGATTAGCAGTATGTGACCCTGACATCCAGTCTGCCCTGCGTAATTTACAGGCAACCGTCAGACAGCTCTGACCTCACTATACAGACCCTCCTGTGGCAGAAAAAAAGAGATGCTAAATACTGACACAGTTCACACAAACCTGGTTTCCCAGAACTCCTATGGAGCAAGCGGTGGAAACTTCTTTCTCTCCAAACCACACTGAGGCAAGGTATGAAGGAATACCGAGGATAAACACTGTGGCTACTGAGCACACAAACTGGCCAAAAAAGGTCACTGGGAAAGTATCTGGACTGGCACTACCGATTTTTATCCAAGCGCCAATGCAGTTAAAGGCTGACCCGACGAGGACAACATCCCGGATGCCCCTGTTGTCCAAGAACCAGAGGATGGGCAGAATAAGTGGAACGTAAGTGAGCAGGTAAATCATGGCCAACCAGTCAATAGCCAGAGCATCAATGTTGTAGAAACGCATGAATATGTTGCTTATAATGCCATACTGTAGCCACATGAAGGCATTGCTTGCTGAGACAGAACTGAAGAGAAACAGCATGAACCAGCGACGGTGATAAAGCTTGGTCTCAACCTTTGGGGCCAAATCCGACTGGTCACCCAAAGTCTCCATGTCTAAGCGGGACCCTGTGGAGACCGCTCTGCCTAAAGGCTCTGGACTCCATTGCAGTGATGAAAAGCCTGGAGCAAGATTCTTTGCAGCCTTGGAACACGGCCATTCTTCACCACTGAGCTCAAAATTTGCATGGTCCCCTTTCAAAGTATTGTTTTGCGGCATTTCAACTGTCCTGAAACGGGCCCCCCGAAATGTTCGAGACCAGAGGTCTTAAGATTCAAGAGCTTGTGTCCTAACAGCTTGCTGTCCTCTGTTCAAACTGCTTGCAGGAGAGAGATGCCAGAGAGCGAGAGCAGCTAGAGTTAGTGTTGCCTTACTGGTGTCCCAGGTCCCTTCGCATGTGATGACACTGAGCTGCTTTACCCCATGTCCACACATTTATTACACCCAGTCCTGTCATGTGATGTTAATATAGGATGTTAATATCTTCCACTTACACCTAAACTACTCCTACCAAGAAAAATAATACTTACAACAGATAACTGAGAAAAACATGTTCCTCTGTTGAACTTTAACCATTTTTCTTGTTAAAGTTCACCCATTTGAGTTTTTCGGTTAATATTTCAAAGTCTTAGTTATTGTTCACTCTGAAGTATCTGTTTTCTGTTGGGGACAATACCAAGAATTCTCCAATCTTTCAGTTTTTTTGCATGCAAGCTGTTTAAAATTTATACTGCAAAACAGACTTGGAGGAACAAACTGCTCGTCCAGCCTTGCAGGCACTAAATGTGTAACCTTATGTAACAAACCATTTACCGTGTGACATCTTATGATTATACTACTGTGATAGGATGAAAAGCACTGATATCCAGGCAGTTTAGAATGAATCCAATTAAAAGTATTGCAGAGTTAGACAGTGGTCTAATCGGGTTTTTAAGCATCTGTTATGTTTGTTTTTTATAAAAGAGACCAAAAAGTAAAATGAGTTTATTTGGGCGGTGTTTGCAGATGCCCAGATTGTGATCAACGGTTTGTTCTTAGTTATTCAGACTGTATCCAACTGTTTCCCAGTAATAAATGATGACATTTCAGTGACATTTGCTTGGAGTTGATGTTAAGGTGACTCAAGCGTTGCTTGTTCAAAAACTTTTAGTGTTAAGTCTGATACTCCAGTGCTTCGTGCGACCAAAGGCACACTGCTGATCTTTGCACTCCTTTGTGCTGATTTGACAACTCACATGATTTTCAACTGCCCTGTTGCTCCTAATTTATAGCGGTACATCGGCAGCTCATGAACTCTTTTATGAGGGGGTATATTTTTTATAAAAAAGCAGAAAACATAAAAATAAAGTGGAAAAAAATATATAGTTGGTTTACTCTTTCTTACATGAAGTGCTCAACATTTAATGTTTCATGCGTACATTCACATTCAAAACAGTCTTCTCATGAATGCTTCTACACCTCTGAATTTGTTTTCGACACTAATGCATTTTTAGCTCATCTTTAGTCCAATGCAGTGCTATCTATCTATGCATGCGTGCATGCCACTGAGTACAGTACTTTCTGACCAGACTTTTGCCCTAGGTTTATCTATTACATAATGCACTGCTGTGTGAGGGTAATAGCAGATTCAAGCAGGCTTGTAATTTATTTCTCCTCTAAGTCATGCCATTTTCCCAGTTTCTTTTCAGAAGCTGCCTGTTCTTCCAGGACTGCAACCTGTGGAATAGCTGGGTCACGTATTACCTTTGCAGTGTTGCACTGATGGAATAAATCTGAAGAAATTTGAATTTCCTTTGCTCATAGACACATAAAGACCCAATATATATATATAGTTGTTTGGGGGGGGTCCTGATTACAATATATTAGTTAGTCTTTTAATCTTTTCTGTTTCACAGGTCTTATTTAAAAGACATGTTTGACATGTTTTCTATAAATGTGGACTTTAGTGACTTCTCAGTCCCTTGAAGTTGAATGCAAACTATGTTCAAATATAACTTTGTATAGACTGGTTACTCCCCTGAATGTGGATGGAAGAGTCTGGGAAACTTTTTGTCTCATTATAAAGTTACATATAAATTAGGACACGTAGTTTTTGTTCTTGTAGCTCTTTGTTTTGTCTTGCATGTCAGTCCACGCTGTGTGCATTGTTGTTGTCCCACATCCCCAGCATCCAGTACTGTTGCTTGGTGATGCACTGTGGTCACTTAAACGTGCGTAATTACGCAAACGTGCTAGGAGATGTGGCAGGGTCCAAGTTATTAGCGCTATTAACCTACACATAGGGTCCATATATGCTCAAGTAGGTTAAACGTTAATATGACCTACTTTCCAACTATAGGACGGCCTTTGCATCGAACACCATACCTGATTCCCGAAGACTCCGATGGAGCATGCGGTGGACACTTCCTCTGAACCAAACCACACCGACGCGATTCTAGATGGCATCCCGAGGATGAAGACCTGCGCGAAAGAGCAGCAAAACTGTCCCAGGAATGTCACGGAGAACAGGTTGGGTCTCACGCTGGCCACTTTGATCCACGTCCCCGCGCAGTTGAGCGCCGTGGCGATGAGGGCGATGACCCGGAGCCCTTTTTTGTCCAGCAGCCAGGTCACCGGGAAGATGAAGGGAATGTATGTGAGCATGTAGATCATAGACATCCAGTCTATGGTGAAAGCTTCGACGCCGTAGAACTTGGTGAAAATGTTGCTGATAATGCCGTACTGTATCCATTGGTAAGAGTTGCTCAGCGAATATAAGCTGAACAGGAAGACGATCACCCATCGTCGGTGGTAAAGACGGGTAGCTTGCAGCCCTTCGCTGCCGTTCCCTTCACTTGAGTCGCCGTTGGGCTTCGCGGCGTCGCCCCCCTCCAGCTTGACATGGTTGTCAGAGTCCGCCTTCCACACACTCTGATCCTCGTTTGGTTTAGTGTCTTCTAGCGCTTGCTTCTCACTCATGTTCCTCTAGGTCTCCTCAGTAATACTCATCGGGAATAAACTGGGCACTCAGCTGCTGTGGTTTTGTTAACAAAAGTGAAAGAACCTGAATTCGCCCTTTTTTCATTGAGGAACATTCAGCGCCTTAGGAAAGTCTAACGTACACGACAGTCAGACCTAACACGATCTGTATTCAGCAGCAGAAGCCCCCTCTCCACTCTGTTTTACATAAATATATATGCTTAAAAAGAGAAAAAGTTTAAAAAAAGAGGCGAGCTTCCAATGTTTTTGCGGCTGTCTCCAAAATCTATCGGTTCATTTCCTCCCCGCTCAGCACTGAAGATATTTTTGGTAGCCGAACTTTCACCCAGATCCTGAGAAAGTTAACAAACTTTGAGCTGCAGATGATTTAATGGCAGATTAATAGTTATCTGAAGTTTAGTTTCCCGAGCGGTACCACGTGTCGGAGAGCCGGCTACTGTAACCCTCCACCCGGACTTAAAAGACCGCGTTGGGATCTTGAAACGGACTCGGTCAGCTCATGCACAAGGGCGGAGTTATTAGATAAAACGCTTCTCTCTCGGGTGGTATCTGAACACGCTGTAACATCGAGATACAGACAGCAACGCGCTTAATTGCGCGTCATTTGTTCTCTGGTGTGTTGGTAGTGTGTGAGCTATAAAACATGCTGGTAGTCATCACTTTTATTGCAGTTGTTTCCTACTCTAAAAGCATTGCAGATAACATCATTTATTTTGGGCCGGCAGTTATGAAATAACTGGCTGAGAGGTGACACGAGAGGCTCAGCTGTGCTCCAGGACACACACACACACACACACACACACTCAAAGTTTTTAAAAAGTAAAGTTATACAGGGAAGTCTTCAAAATACTATGTTCTCCTTAATATAAGCTACTTTAATGGTGCATCTCATGCTGGTAAACAGTGCCATCTAGGGACCTCCAGGATGCTGTCACAAGCTAATGTGACACCACAGCACCCCTGGAGGTGTCACACACTCTGCTGTCTTAAAGAAAAAGAGGTCACAGTGATCATCCTAAAAGGCATTACATTTAATAAATATATCAGCTGGCTCTTCTCACATATCAGCTTTATCAACAGAAGTCAAGACCTTTTGAACGCCAGGTTCCAATTCTTCATCGTCAACAATTGCTTTTTGTTTTGGTACACAGTCTGAAAAACCTCTCTTTTCTTAGGATCTTGACTTTACATTCTCTTTGTCCACAATCAAATCTGTCAAAAGGTCCTGAGAATTAGCAATCAACAGTAACACACTAAAACAGTGAACAACACAAGAAACATACACACACAAAAAACAAAAACAAAAAACAACAACAACAAAAAAACAAAAACAAAACAAGGTGTGTGAGATGATAAAGGTGGCTCTCCTTCACACTAAAAGTATGCAATTTACAAAAATATCGCCTGAGTCACCTCAATATTTATATACTAGGTTGGTTCTTCACTCTGTGTAAACATGGACTGGCTGGTAATTCTATTCAATGAGCCATTTAAGTTCACAGACAGATCACTGATAATAAATCAGAAAAGCAGAGAGACGAGCAGAAGCGAAATAAATAATTACAGTTTGGCTGCCATGTGTGGCAGACACGTTGGTCTGTCATGTTACTCTGTGATCAGGTTTTTAACACTGATTGAAATATCTCCAGTCAGTCTCTCTCCATTGAGGTCAGTCGTCTGTTTCGCAGTACATCTTCAGTAGTCAGTTGGGGGGGGAGGGGGTTAGCGCTGGTAGTGTGGTACAGCGATTTGCTGGCGGCGGTGCAGTGCCAGTCAAAAGTTTGGATACACCCCAAACTTTTGGCTGGTGCTGTAACTGCTGTGATGAGGAGGATACAGGAGGTCCGGGGTCTGAGGAGCCAGGCCGGTGCACAGAGGTTCGTGGCTGCTCAGCACAGACGACAGATACTTGGCCTCCTCTGTCAGCTGCTTCACCTCCTTCCTCAGGGCGGCATTCTCCTTCTCCAGGTTCTCACTCTCCTGGAAAAAAACGAAGGGAGGGGATGTTAGAGCAGAGCTGCTATATTTACTATAAAAGTGTATGCTTTTTGTGTGAGGTTAAGTTGGACAGCATAAAGGTGATGGTCTTTACTACTTGTTCATGAAAAAGCCACAACCACATATCCTGCTTCCGCGCTGGTGTTTGTGCATGTTTTAGTGCACGGTATATTTTAACCCCAAACATTTCAAAAGGATAATGCAGGCCATTCTTAAATAGTCCATGTATGAATGTGCTGGATGGTTTGTCTACAGATCAGAAGAGCGCAACAGCTTTGCAAAATCATTGTCCACAGAGGATGGCCCCTGTGGATTGTCATGGTCTGACTTTTAATCTAAGCCACAATTAGATTGTCATTAAACTGATATACTTTCATACATGCTCAGTTTAGGGAAATTTAATAAGCTTATTGATTCACTTAGGCCAGTGGTATCAAACCTAAAGCCCAAGGGCCAGAATCGGCCCAGCAGGGACTGCAATCCGGCCCACTGGACAGCTTTGGAAAATGTTAAGGAGGACATACCTTTTTAAACTTTTAATTGTATTTTTATAGGTTTTACACCTTTTTTCTGCTTACAAAGACCCCCCTACTGCCACTCAAACTAAAAGTAGTTAAATAGCAAATAAATAAATGGCAGAAAAGTTCCTGTTTGTCACTGTTTAATATAGAGATTACAGTTCTTAAACAATTTGTTTTTAAAAATCCAGTCACAAATACAAATATTGGATTGTCTGGGCAGTGAGCCCAGAACTATTTCTGTAACTTCACACATTTATCACATAGGAAAACTGAGGTGTGCTGTTCAAATTACACTTCTTTATCTATATTTAAGATATCTCAGGGATTAAATGTGTAGTTAAATGTCTTTCCACTGACAGACAGGGTTAAGATCAGAATGTAAATGAGTTTGACATCCCTGCCTTACGCCATCATCAGGTCAGAGTTTGAATTTGTTTAATGCTTTTCTTTGTGATCAACTTTTATGTTAAGAAATGATGCCTGGATTAAATATGGCGAGTAGTTAAATCATTAAACTATTTCAACCTTTCAGCACAAAGACTGCGAGCACAGTGAAGCAACAAATCCACAATTCAAGTAGGAAAAGCTTTTTATATCATAAAAAATGCCAAAACTGTGGCATCCCTGCCTGTTTCAGTGATCATTTATAATGGGCCAGTCACTAAAAGTTGCATGTTGTTGCTACTTGAGATAAAGTTGTCTCTGTTTCAGTACTGAAATGAACAGCTTTGGTTACTTAGGAGTTAGTAAAACATGAAATATCTACAACGTCTACTTTGCTTTGTTCTAAAAGTAGAAATATTGTGGCAACACTGCAAAAAGAAGAAGAAAAATAGACAAAAATACACATTACCCAGTTACATTGCCTTGCAACTATTGATTGAAACTGTGTGCAACTTGCACCACAGTGTGAAAAGGTACATTTCTGACATTTTTGGGTGCCACATTTTCCAAAACAAGTGGAAAGAAGGTGTCTTTCTAACCGATGATCAGTTTTTAGCAAGTAGAGCAAAAGGTACGTCACTTCTTGATACTTTTTCTCTCTTTCTTTTTATTCGTTCTTTTTTTTCAGCTTTGTGTGGGAATTGTAGGAGAGAAATCTTCCACTTGGTTAATTAAAAGGTCATCTCACCATGGCCAAAAGATCACAAAGCTGAGCTGTGAGTCCTTACTGTCATAGAACCCTTGGGCAAACCCCTGTACTTGCGTCACTTAGCCAAATACGGCCCACTGCTATCAGTGTTTTACAAGAAGTGACTGCCTTTTTCTCCCCTCCTGCCCACGACATGTAGCACTCGAGCTCATTTACAAAGAAGAAAAAAATACTACTGAAGAAACAGGAAATAAGCCACAGTGTCAAAGAGAGGGAAAATTCACCTTCCTGTTTATCTAGCGAGACGATGAAAGTAAAACCACAGGCTATATTCTGTGTGACTGACGGGTTTAAAGAGATTGATAATATGTACCATACTTCACAGGAAGGATTCTCACATATTCAAATCAGCTACACTGGATCTACTACAGCCTACGGTGTGGCTTTTTTTGAAGGTCAAAAATCTCTTCTGCTCGTCTGATAAAGTTCACTGAAACAGCTGCTCTTGACACACTACTGTGAAAGAGCTCAGTGCCGCACGCATCTTCTTTTCTTGAACGAGGAAGTCACATGGCGAGTGGTTACGTGATCAGTGTTTTGAAATATAGGTTGATGTAAGAAATGACGGCTTGTTGAGCTAGTGGAAGTGTTCAATGGGTCACTGGCTGCTCTTAACATAACAGAGCATCCAGCTGCGCATCCAGCAGAAATGTGCTGACTACCCACTCTAACATTAAAAAGAAAAAGAGCTATAAAAGATGAAACAAATGAAGCGGTGAACAAAAGGAGTCGAGCGTGAACGCACTCCTGTCGTCATACACTGTGCTGCAGTCTCTGGTGCTCGTTTCTGCTGTGAAAAGGGAGTGATTGCCCACACGTGCTAATTTATTCCTTAAGCTTCTGAAAACACACCGAGCAGCGTCCAAGTGTGCAGCCCAACAGAAGCCATGACACATCGCCACATGGTCAGGTAGCATTTTGTAAATATAGTACAAATCCACTCCCAGAGGCTTCAAAGAGCTGCACGGGCACTTAGAAAGCGCTGCAGTCTGTTGCTGTACTCAAAATTTCTTTCCATTTGTGCTATGGAGTTACACTGGAGGTTGAACAGTTGGCAGGGCCTTGCATTGCAAAAAACACCCTTGATGCTTTCATCATTATTCACAGCGATAGGCTGAATTAGCAGCTCTGACATACATGGAGTGTAAAGTTTTTCCAGTCAATCTGCAGTTATTGATTTGAAAGCGTGGCAGACTTGTTTTCAGCATGTCCTGCTGAGACATCTGTTCGCGTTGTGTTGCTTTGAGGGTGTCAAGTGTGGTGGAAGGTGTCCTTACCAAGTGAAGGCTGTCAGCTTTTTGAGTTTGCCTCAACCTGCTCTTCTGGGCAGCGATTCGATTCTTCTCGCGGCGCATCACCTTCTTTGGGTCGTCTGAGCTCTGAAACAAAACAGCAGGCCCTCAGTTAGTGTGTTTGTGCAAATGACACAGAGGCCACCAGACGTCTCCTGAGCCTGAAAGAGTCAATCTGCGAGAAGCTCGGTGAATAGTTTGTGCTGGACTCTCTAGCCGGGGTGTGAAAATGATAGTTCAGGGAAGACTTGCCCAACATCACACCTAATGTGCAAGGGCAGGGTCGGGGAGTGGCTGAGTCATCGGTTAGGTATAACGCACACCCTGTTTCATGTCCTGAACACTCGATTTTCTTGGTATCATAATAACTAATCAATTTCAAAATGCTGAGTCGGTTGGACATCAAAGAGATAAGAAATTTAGTATCTAACCTCGTCTGAACGTCTGTTAGCACGTCTCTGAAAATCCCCCAGACAACCAGCGTTGCTCACAGAAATAACTGAATTTACATGATCAAAGTTATTTCCATGCCTTACAGCGTTAATAGGTCGCTTAAGCGCTCTATTTCCAGAACAGGTTTGAGCAATAGTGAACACCAGAGACTGATACATGTGAAACCAGCCAGCACCGACGGTAATGGGCAGCTTCGCCCATGCACAGAAATGCACAGTACATACTGTATTTAACACGGTGTCTGTTCCCGACAGCTCTCAGCTCTCAGCTCTCATTCGCAGTTTGAGGACTTGCAAAAACAATGGAGTCCCACTACTTGGGCAAAGTGGTGCTGGGGGTTTTTTTGTTTTTTTTTTTGCAATTCACAAAAGCCTACACTTGCAGCGAGTCATGCCTCCAGCCCATGTGTGCATGTGAGACACTCTGAGAAACTGTGAAAAGAGCCAGCAGAGACAGGATGGGTGTCTCTAGTGGTGGCCTTGGTTGCTGCCCACAAAAATATGCATGAAAGAATGCAGCCAATCAAAGGTGCGTGTTTAAAACATACCCACACGAGTACATCCAGAGATGTTAAACTAAAATCGCTCCGACAAAACCGGGCACATCCTTGTAAAAGTAAATGAACCATGCACACTTACCTGTCTGCTTCCAGGTGATGGGGACTTGTAACTTGTGTCATTGCTGTCAGAGCCCTGCGCCATAGCCGACTGTAGCGACTGAAACTTTGTGTCTTTGTCCACTTCTGCTTTGTGTTTTTGAGTGTGTGTGATCTGGTGAAGTGTGTGTCTGTCTATGTGTGTGTGGAAGAGAGAGAGGCAGAAAGAGAGAGTGAGAGCCTTTGTAGCTGTACGAGCGCTAAGAAGAACTTGGCTTACCACGAGCACTGAGTCTCTTTCTTCCCTCTTTTCTTTGCTTCTCTGTCCCTCCTACCTCGCTCTCTCTCTCTCTCTCTCTCTCTCTCTCTCTCTCTCTCGCTCTCTCTCTCTGATACTAGCTGTCTACCTAATTAGCCGTACTGATGTAGTTTCTGGTAAGTTACACTAGACTGGAAGTCACATGTCTGTTGGAAAGTTAAAGTGAGCAAGGCAATTGTGTAAAGTCCAGAAAAATAACACAACCAGAGCTTAACTCACCCTTTGAAAACATTATCAGTGGATGCTCACAGCCTCACAAATGAATTACCCAGTTTGACAAAACTAAAAACTTGTTTGTTTGGAAGCAGCACAATTGTCAGGTTGTCACAAAAATAACACATTAATCTTTACACAAGTGTGATTATGTCTGTGTAGTGGGGATGGGGGGGTGTACATGTGTATTAAGCTTATGGGCTTCCTCTTTTTTTCTTTCTTTTTTCTTCTTTTTTTTTTGTTTAGCTGCCACAGATATGAAGTTTCGACTTAGTCCTCAGGAGACTGCATCCCAAAACTCCACATGGATGACTGGGCTGTGAGTATTTACACATGCTTCATGGTAATTTCCAGAACTGCGCTGCACTTGCTTGCTTGCGGCTCACCAGCTGTGAAATAGGTAAGGTGATGTCAAGTGTACTGGCAATGAGAAATGCCCAAGGGGCTCCCCAATGCCCCACTCAGAATTCTCTCATAGCCTTTTACTCTAAACGAAGATGTTTATGTGCAAAGAGTGGGGGATCTTCGAGAAAATGTTCAATTTGAGGAGGGGGAACATACTGGAAGTAATGTTTTTTTACTCACACTATTACTGTAATAGAAAAGAAAAAAAAAATCACACACGCTTTTGTTTAAGCGTCCAACGCAATCCATCTAAAACTGAGCTTTTGGCTCATTTAAGGCATGCGGTGCCCTTTACTCGTTAGTCCTTTTCTTGTTTGCCCCCATCACGAGACAGCATTTGGTCGTGCAAGAACAAGATTTTCTTGTGAGAAGAAGGAGAAAAAAAAAGGAAAAAAAAAGAGAATCAGGACTAAAACAGCTTTGCTTGGCAGAACAGTCCTCCCACACAAAAACATGTTCCACCATCACAGGAATTTTGAAGAGCTTGGGCAAGGGCAGACATTTCTAATACTTGGCATTTAACGCTGTCCAAAAGAGTTGAGGCTGCAAAAGAGAGAGAGAGACAGAGAGAAAGGAGGAAAGCTGCTTTGTCAAATTAGGCTTAAACCAGGACGAACACATATTAGTTTAAAGATCCTTTCTCGCAGCTTGGACGCAGTACAGCCTGAACCCTCAATGAGCCATTGTTGCTGGGAGTGTAGGGATGCTCAGAACCACCCCCAAATCCTGCCGCATCACCTTTAAAACGTTGAGCGAATGATGTAAAAAATGTGTAACAGCTTTTGAAATATCTTTATAACTGCTGTTTGTATGTCTTGCACTAATTCTGCTGCTCGGTGAGGCTCACAGAAGTAGTAGAAGGCTTGATGGCGTTTGTATTAAACCCAAGCTTTGCACTTGATCACATAACATCCAGCGTGAGTAAGAGTTCGTAAAAAGAAAAAGAAAAGCGACAGCTCATAAGGACGGTTTTGATGAATTTTAATTACTGCTCTAAACAATACTCCCTCCTCTTCATCGGGACTCCCTTACTTGGAAAAACCCCAGACAGGCCATTTATTTCAAATGCAAACTGCGATACCCTCATTTGTGGTCTCCCTTCCTTGGAAATGACCGTGGGAGGTTTCTAATAAGCATGAAATACATGTAAGGGATAATTAGACAAACGACAAACGTGACAAATAACGGTTAAATATTTAATTCAGAATAAAGGCCGATTATGAGTCATTTCAGTGAATGTGTCAAGTCCAGTTTGAGAGAAATATTGCTCTTATTTTCTTGTTCTTTGGCCCACTCTTTCTGAGTTTTACTGTTATGCAGGCGTGAATTGTATCAGCCACTTGTTGTTTACTTACTTTTTCAACATTTGAAAAGTAAAGGTTTAAAAACAAGTGAATTTTGTACTGCATTTCTGTTGTTACAAGAATTTGAGTTTCAAACATATTCCACCTGTTTGCCATGAAAAATAAAAAAAACATGGCGATATACTTGAGGCTGTTCTTTGTGTCAAAAAGACCGAGCGCTGTAATATTGTATTTTTTTGAAAGGGTGGCAGGGTGGGGCAGTTGTTTTAGGTCATTCAAGACATGAGTCAGTCTTATTTATCAAGAACTGCCTAAAAGTTGGTGCCCAAATATTGTAATTTTCCATCTGTCATAACTACTATGCAATACAAATGAAATCATAAAATGAGGCGATCACTTCCTCCTGCTGGGAACTGATACCAAGGACTGTCAGTCGCTGTTATTTTAAATGAAAAAAGTGTGGACAACAATACTGTCAGTTAAGATAGGTATTAAAAAAAGAAGAAGAAAAAATAATAATTTGTTCTTCTATTTCCATCACTGTCACTCATCGTTATCTTAATTAACTTAATTTGTTGAACAGTTCTTTAACTGGAATCGTCTCACATGGATTTCTTGCAGTACTGATATTTGCGGCTAACCTCCAGGTGGAGGTGGTGTAGAACAGGCAGATCAGCTTGTTTGTGAGATAAAAGAAAGGCTGATGAAACTCATGAATGATGGAAAATGATGTGTAATGATGGTTTTTGTCGTGTGAGTGGTTTAAAAAGACCGGGTTTTGGTATTTTACTCAGGCTGACGCTGCTTGTGTGATATCATCGGCACCCCGCAGAGAAGAAAAAACAAAAGGGTAAAACAGTCGCAGCATCCAAGTCATTAATTTGTTTGTGTGCTGATCTCACTGAGAGTCCATGTTTTATTCAAAGTCAACAAAGCTGAAAACGAAATATTTGAAATGAAGTTCAAAGGCCACACCGTGCCCACATAGGAGATTTCAGAGGCTCGCTGGGCTTTTGATGTGTTAAAGGTTTAAAGTGTCCCTCTCCTAACAAATGAGCATAACTGGAAGTTGACAGAAATGTCAAACAAGCTGTTTGTCCCTCCTGGGAAGATTTCTGGTCAGGTAAAAGTCAGGGAACTTACTTGCGTGCGTGTATGTGTTTGTGTGTCATGGCATGTATGTGGGTTGTGCCCATGAAGATTATGCAAAATCTTCTCTGTCATTGGTGTTTAAATGTTCTTTTTAAGTAACTGTTATTTAGTGGAGTTGAAATGTTGAATGTTCAATGAGTGGGTTAAACCCTAAAGGGTAAGTAAACTGCAGTTCACCACACGGTGAGGGTTTTTTGTTCTGAAGAAAAAAAATGTTTGTGCGCTGACAGAAACAGAATAAAACACAATGAAGGCATTTAAAGAAAATGATTACTTAGTTAATAATGACCTCAGAGCACTGATGGGACTCAGCACTAATTTTACCTGGTAGTTTATGAGGGAAGCCACCAAGACCAGACCAAGTACAACTGTAAGGTGTCATCTAAGAACTTTTCCTTTTTAATAAAACTTATGGTTGAGGCTGGATTAAGTGACACTGAACCATCCATTAGTTATGCTGCTGTAGGCTCATACTACTGCAGGACTTAAAGTTTTGTCTTCTCTCTGATTTAGTCTGTCTCTCTGTGCTTTCTTTTCTCTTTCCCCTCGTCTTCCAGCTGGTCACAACAGATGGCTGTGGCTCCCTGACCCTGGTTCTGCTGGAGGTTTCTTCCTGTTCAAAGAAAGTTTTTCCTTCCCACTGTCGCCAATCCTTTCTAAAAGGTTGTTTTTAAAAATATATATATATATATATTATTAGGTTTTTTCTCAGCAATACGGTGGAATCTTCACCTTACAGTAGCAAGTGCTTTGATGCGACTGTTTCATTGTGATTTGGTAACTCAAGCATCTGAGATCTTTCTTTGGTTTTACACCTGATTTCAAGACAGTCTTTTAAACTTGTGATTAAAGGCTGCAAATCGCACAATTGTGTACAAGTAATTTAATTCCTGGCGGCCCCATTTTATGTTTCCTCAATTGAACAGGTGTTCCAGACAAAAAGTTAGAGAATAAATTTTCTACTTTGAGTTTGTCTCCACCTGTGGGCCAGCAGGAGTATTTAGGGTGGAGGCTGTAGTTGCCGCTGTGCGGCAGGTGGAGGTGGTGTAGGACGAGCAGAGCAGCAGGTTTGTGAGTGTTTTTGACGTAAATGAAAAAGACAAAGACGTGCTGATGAGGCTGCTGTGTGATGTAGAGACAGGTATAATGATGTGTATAAAGATTGGGTCTCGCTGTATTGCTCAGGCTGCACTGCAGCGTCTATTCACAGGTGCCATCCCACAACTGAGCAGCACGGGGGCTTTGACCTGCTCCGTCTCCGACCTGGGCCGGTGCACCCCTCTTTAGACGACCTGTTGGTCCCGGGCTCCCCCAGGATCACCATATCGATGCCGAACTTAGTGCGGACACCCGATCGGCATAGTCCGCTGCAGCTCAGAGCTCCTGAGCTCAAACGATCCTCCAACCTCAGCCTCCCGGTAGCTTGGATTACAGGCACGCGCCACCGCACCCGGCGAGAAATACGCACGCTCACAGAGCTTTTAACTGTGAGTCATGTGACGTCATCACGAAGACGCTACAGAGCCGGTGTTGTACCAAAACGTGATCGTCTGCCATAAAGTGATTTCCGGTGTCTCTCTGTCTCTTTCATCTCTCTCTCTCTATATATAGACCTATAGAGAGATGCATATGTGGAATGTCTTTGTTTATATTGTTACTATATTGTATTCAACTGTATTTATAAAGGGATTGCATATAAAATGAAGAAATCCCTGTTTTGCAAGTTCCTTTATGACTGTGTTACTGAACCTACATTATACTCAATGCAGTCCTTTTTTGGTCACTTTAAATATCTTTATAGAACTATAATGCAATTTCGGCTGCCCATTAATGTCAATGACACATTCTAGCTGGATAAATAAAGGAAATATAAAAGTCACAAAAGCCAAAAACTGATTCCAGGTTATACCTTCTGCAAGGAATGCTGTCTTAGGCTCAATATGACGCCATACCATTCCTTATAGATATGTATGATATATGTTTTACCGATTATAATTCAACAAGTCATTAGCATGAGTACCACATCCCTGATCCCGAATCATGATATCAAAAACATTGATGTTTATACTTTTCAGAATCACAAAAATTGTCTCATTATTACTGGTTAGTCAGCTTGTTTTCCACAATCATAAATCAACCAGTACATCTATACAGACGTTTTGAATTTGAGACATTGGGTGTTTCTCAAGGTTTAAACTAAATTTGGCAAAGCACAATTACTAACAGGGTAATCTCTATAAACAGATAACTGCATATGAATGTGCATAACTCAGATTGCTCAGTGGCACCTGTAATGCAAGTTTTGGAAAGAACTCTAGAAACACACTTAACTTTAGAAATAAACCAATCGCACAGGATATCCTCCACCATCCTGCTATAACACAGGCCAAAAGACACACAACCATCTGTCTATAGTTACCAGGTGAATGAGAGCAGGTGTGGGACTATTTCTATATTTAAATGATTGGTAATAAGTGGCTTTCACACTTTAGAAGGATGCAGCTGTTATTGCGCACAGCTGCAGTGCTGAAGGCGTCTTTAGCTCACTGACTGCATGTTTTACAGTCTGGTTGGATCCGGTTGTATTTAATAAAAACAACTGCAGACTTTATAAAGTCACTCCAGCAGAATTTTGATAAGCAAAAAAAGGTCAAACATGTTTGTGTTTTATGCTTTTTCAGTGTATGTTACTCCACGATACGTACGACTTGCCATACCTTCAGTTAAACCGATCAAGGTCGGTGTCCCACCAAAGTACATGAATAGCATGAGCAAAATGATGACGTGAAACAGATTTTTATATAACTGTATTTATTATTTTGACAGCATGACCCACAAAAACTCGACTCTTCAACTTAAAAAACTATTTCCTTAAAAATCACTCCAAACAGTACATTAAAACAAATTGAAACATTCGGTAAATGAAATATTGACAGCCCACAGACACAAGGACTTTCCACAGCTTCAAACGCTGACCATCGGGCTTCTGCTGGACTCTCTGTACTTTAGCTGCAGGAGAGAAAGACCATATTTATTAGGTGCATTATCAAATTAAACAAATAATGCTGAATTAAATATTAAATTATGGTCTTTATCTGAGTTGCATTATCTGTTCACCTGCTCTGTGCTTTTGTCCACTTCAGGGCGTGCCTTGGAGGCACGGTTGTGGTCGGGTGGTAGAAGGTACACCCGGCTCGTTTACACATCGCAGCAAAGCGACACGGCTGTAGTTAAGAAGGAGAGACAAGGAGGAAAAAAAACTGATTCGCTGGGAATCTGAAAGCAATCAGTCTGCGTCGTACAAAAACAGCTCTTGTGCAGTGTTTTTACCTTGGGATGATAAAATGGACAGTCCATCTTCTTGCACTCTGGGAAGAAGCGACAGATGCTGGTAGGCTGGGTTTGCTGCACTGCTGCAAACATAAGGGTCAAGGATAAGATATCAGGATGATTATGATAGTTTAGAAACATGGAAGTGCTATGGATACACAAAAACAGTGTCACATTAAATGTCTTTGAGGAAAACCGATAAGGACTTCTTTGTTGTAACATTGACATAATTAAAAACAATTTTTGGGGGAGGAAATCAACAATGATTCATTCGAATTCTGACGTGGGCCACTGTTCAGTTTTTGTGAGACAGTTTTTAAATTCACACGGGAATGCAACTTCAGGAGACTTAGATGCCAAGTCAGCTCGACACCAAGGACAACAGAGGTGAATGTACTGTCACCCAGTTCTCAAGGCCGTCCTCCCACAGGGAGCATTTAGACTCTGTGCCCTCTTTCTAAGCCCAACACACGCTTTCACCTTTAGTCTAAAAGGGAACAGCAAGGTCCTGTCTTATCTTCGTTAATCAGATTTTAAAAAAGCATTGGGGGTTTCCACAGACGCAAGCACTAGATGCCTGAGCAAAGACCAACAAGTAGATAGAGAGTCGGGTCAATGCACTTGACAAAGATCTACTCTGCGTGATTATTTCAGACTTTACCAACAGTCTGACCTGAGAAACAGATAATCTATATCACAGGTGTAGATTAGCCTGACAAAGACTTCAGATCTGTATCATTCAGGTTAGGTCTACTTTATTCAGAATAATGCAACAAAAGTGGCTGAAGATTCAAGTGTTTTACATGAGTCAAAGGTAAAAGTATGAACGCATTTTCACCTGCTAACTTTAAACAGATTAGCTTCACAATAGCTGAAAATTTTTAAACTACTAATCTCTTTGATAGAATTTAGTCAGAATCCCATTAGTGAACATGCCTTAGTATAAAAGGAAAGAAGAGAAGGAGGCTAGATGGAAACCCAGCATAGGTCAAGCTGGCGAGAGAGTACCTGGTCTGGGTGGAGGAGGTGCAGCCGTGCTCCTGCGGCTCACATGAGTGAAGGGACAGTCTGGCTTTGTACACCTGGCGTCGTATTTGCAATTTGGATGCACAAAAAGGCATTTATCCCCAAATTTGCAGTTTGGAAAAGTCCTCAAGGAAAAAAGCAAAACACATGTAATCAGGACTTATGACTGAAAGTAATAAAAAATTACCCTAAACAATAATTCTTATTGTATTTAACATAGCTACTTACTTGCATTGTGTTGTTGGGTGATGATACAGACACTCATCCCCACTTTTGCACACCGGCCAGAACTTGCATCGCTCCATGACCTTTTGTTTTTTCAAAGGGATCGCATTCTCCTCTGCCATGTCAATGTCCATCATCTCATCTGTCAACAGATAAAAGGACAGAACTAAGAGGCTAAAACTTGGCTTTAAAATGCAAAACAAAAATAAAATAGCTGATTATCATATCACTTTAATAACTCTGCTGAGCCCACACACACCTTCTGATGTGACGCCTCCCTGTAACCTCTGGAGGACGCTGACTTTGGGCTCTCTGTGGGCATGGCTCGCTGCATCAGGTACGTTTGCAGGTGGTCTCACATCATCCAGGTCAGTTTCACAGTCTGCAAGGTTACCAAGCGGGCTCGGTACCCCATCTAATGTCACTATGAACTTTGGGCTGGCAGAGTCGCCTCTCTCCTTGCTAGGGTAAGTCAGAAAAGCAGAACAGATGAAATGACAATCCAGTAATAGCACAAACGTCTCCTTATTTATACAAAGACACAGGCCTGTACTATGAAACAGGATATGGTCTTATCTTCGCGGTTAACTCTGGGTTTTCTGTACTACAAAGGTGGTTTACTTCCTTTCGAGGTACATCCTCATAACATCGTCAACAGGAACACTAGGACCACCTACTGGCCAATCAATAGCATCACCATTAAATAACACTGTAATAAGTGATCCTCAAATAGTAAACTTATTTGCACTTCCTGCTCACCTTACATCACACTTACATGAGCCTACGTTTGAATTCTGTTTTTATTTATCATTCATTACTCTCAGACCATTAAACAGCACCGAGTCTGCAGGTGAAAGAACAGAAACTAAAACTGCCTTTTAAAGATTAATTCAATGAAATACTCGATTATAACCCACCAAATTCTCCTGCATCTTAATGATTTTTTTGAATTTTTGCTGCTTTTCTTTCCCATTTCACACATCTATACAGTATGGATAGTACCAGTTCTATAAGTGCTTTTCCTGTCATGTGCACACACACACGCTGCTGCTTTGTCTGCAATGTATGTTTCAGATCTTCATATTTTTGTAATGTTATAGATTTATCGTCATCTGTAAAGTCAGCCGCTCTGCTGCCAGGACACAACGATTGATCAGACGTCAACAGCACCTGTTTCATGAGAACTCATTGCGCTGACAACCAACTTTGTGCCACCACTCAGCCTGATCCCTGATGTTACAATAAGTCACTCCAAATAATGGAAAGACACCTTGTGTATGCCACCTCAGTAAAAAATACACACACAATAATGTGTCTGTGTACCTGGTCTGGACGGTGCGTGGTACAGCAGACAGGACTTGCTGCTGATTTCCAACTGGAGATTCTCCCACTTGTGGTCGACTCATTATGAAAGAACGCGTATCAAATGTCTTCACTTCACCGCCTGCAGTGACCTCCACCCCTAGAGGCAAGACAGATTGAAAAAAATATGTAAATAGAATTTTGGGAGCTATCAAGTGTTTTTGGGAAGACTCATTACTTCTCAATAGTTTTGAAACTTTCTAAAGTTCCTTGGAATATCATTTGGAAATTGCTTGTCTAAAACTAAGACTCACCATATTCATTTGGCTCTCCTCTATCGCTGCTCTCCAACTGAAGTCGCGATGCTAACGATCTGGTTGGAGCTAGAATAAAATTAATTAATTAAATAAATAAATAAATAAAACAAAACAACGTCACAAAGTTTTTTAAAATTATTACTTGCCTGCCGAAGTCAACACATATCTAATTATACAACTATTTCATTACTATGCTGTTCAGTTATGATGATCCATAGTTCTGCTATACGCTAATCATCCAAATAAAAACCATTCGGGCTTGTGACATACACAAAATATATATATAGACATAAATAATTATGGTCATCTGGTCCTTCAGCTACAAAACATCAGACATAGGTTGCAAACAGACATATACTTGTGAGCTAATGAGACTATGTGATCATCTGTGCGCATGAAACTCTATTATATATACCAGATGTTCTGGAGGGAGGTAGATCTGTGGCGGTGTAGGTCTGCACCCGGGGCGCCAGGCTGTGGAGGTGCTCCTGGACTAGCTGAATGGCTGCACTCATCTCCTCACTGCTGGCAAGACGAGTACGAGGCGCCACAGGAACAGTCTGTTTCTGTGGTACTGCGGGGAAAGGTCAACGTAAGAGAATGACACAAACAACAATGGAAAATCAGCTTAACTTACAGGATGTTTGTGGTTAAATGTACGACAGTGGGAACGCACTTGTTGGGTAGGTAGTCGTTTTGGTGATTGAGTCCTGTGCCTCAGAGATGGCTTTCAGTATCAGATTTCTGTTGGCTTGCTTGGCTGGTGGGAGAGTAGGTCTGAAACAATACAAACCTCAAAACTGTTAGAGCTCAGCAAAGCGCAAAATTGATCATCTGTGACTCACTTCCTAAGCTTTACTGCAAGAAAACACACATGTGGTTTGAGTACAACCAACCTAAAAAAGTCCCATAAATAAAAGCATCCACGAGGCAGATAAACATTACCTTACTTAACCCTTTTCTTTCCACAGTATAAACCCAACCCTGAGGTTAATATGACATCAAGTGTTCATACTGACTTCCGTTCGGGCTTGGAGGGGAGGGACACTCTACTGGAGAGGCCTCTGCCACTGTAGCTGCTTTCGTCCTCGTCCACATCGTCGCTGTCCTCGTCTGCATCTCGGTTCACTCTTACGACAGAACTCGCTACCGGTGCCTTCCGCTTCCTTGAAAACTCTTCTTGCTGAACGGTGAAAGCAAGGCATTATTACTATATCCAACTACCTAACACACCGCCAACAGAGCAAAATAATCCCTCTGATAATACCTTGTTGGATCCAGTTCTGGAGGTTCTGCTGGTTCTGCTGCCCTGCTGCCTAGCGTGAGAGGACGCTTCCGCAGAGCTTACTGATGTGAACTGGCCCTGACCGGGTCTATAGATATCAGCGCTGTGTCTGCTAGCTGCTCCGTGTGTACGACTGTGGTTGGTGCTGATTTCTAAAGGTTCGTCAGCGATGAGGTCGTCGTCCATCTCTGGTTTGATGTCAAGAACTGCCTCGGATGGGAGCGGCTCCACCAGGGGCCTAACACTGGAGGAGAGCCGAGAGGAACCCTTTTCCAAGGTCCCCCTCCTGATAACAGACAAACAAAATACAAGAAAAATGTAACCACATACACACTGGTCTGCCCTGACCCAAGACTTTCTTTGTTGATGAGTAATTCTTTGTTCCAGTAAATAGTCATTTTTAACATCATAATACTTTCTGGGGGGAAATCCGGACATGTTTTTGTGTTTTGTGTGAATTATCACTGACTTACATCATAAAAAACTATAACAATAACCTTTAACAGTACAAATAATACAAACACAGAGAAGAAGTGAGCCACCATTTATGAGACCTGCCAAAGAGGAAATGGATATTACTACAGTCAAACTAGGAAAAATAGTGGTTGGAGACATCAGCATGAGCAAAATTATCCCAAACAATGTGCAATCAATTCACAATTTGCTGTAAGTTACTACATAGATTTTCCTGCTGAACCATAATTTGGACATTAGGGGGCAACCTGAGAAACTACTGCGTCAGGTACCTGCTCTCATGTGCGGAGCTGGATACGCGGGCTTCTGTCCTATCTCCTCTTAATTCCTCCGCTCGGCCGTTTTCACCTACAGACGATCGGCTCTTCCCGCTCACAGTAGCGCCGTCTGACTGCAGCTGCTTGAGGGATGCGGGCTCTGGAAAAACCAAGCAACACGAGCAATGCTAAACTCCTGAGCCTCACATGTTCATTAAAAAGACAAACTTCCCATTCCTGATTAAAAAGTGCAGGGATGTATTCAACGCAGCCGAGCTTACCTGCTGCAACAGATCTTAATTTCTCCAGAACACCTTGGAGCCTAAAAATGAAGAAACAAAAGTTGAGGCATAAAGGTACAACTTTCTTTCATATTTTACAAATAAACAATATAATCGCACCAGCTTGTGAACTTAATCGTGTTGTTTCCGAGGAAGAGAGAGAGGTCGTCGGCCATCTGTTGGGAGGTTTTCTTGTTTGCCACCATCACCATAATATAATCTGGGAGTTCTTCATCTGAGAAGAAAAATAAAAACACGCACATCGTGTATGAAAAGACTACACAACCAGGTAACTGCTGTCTCAGAGGTAATCACTGAATATCGTTCACGTACCAATATATGCACCAAGCTCCTGAAGCTTTCCTTTGATAGCAGCCTGGAAGAGATTAACAGTACAACCGGAAGATGTTATTTCAACAAATTCTAGATAGCGTAGCTAGCTGCGCTGGTATCGTTCATCAACAACCCAAGGTTTAACTTAACGTAGCACTGAGTTTATGCTGTGGAAACTGTCCAAATCAAAAAGAAATTATTAAGTCTATAACGATGCCTGCCGGAGTGAGGTGCCAATCCCTCGGCCTTGAAAATAAAAACAATAAGATAGGCTAGCCTGACACATTTAAGCTAGCGAGCCAGTGTTAGCTTGTAGCTCCTTTGTTACGCAAACATTAACCACGCAGACCACTCAGATTCAACCCGCACTGTTACTCACCCTTATTTTCTTACTAATTTCTGTACCGATTTCCATTATCGTTGTTTGAATCAAGCGAATTAGTTGTAAAAGAGGCAACTGTTTTTCCAGCTGCACCGCTAAACACCAGGGACAAATGTGACGTAGAATCACGTGACAAATCAAGGCAACCGAATAGGGACAAAAAGCATACACCTGTCTATCTCTATCGTTTGTGATGTCTTTATGTCTTTGTTCAGCATGTAGAGTAATCACTTTAAGTTGATGCTGGAAAAAGTAAACTTGTTTCAATTAAGGGAAAGGGTTTGAAAGTGCTGGGTGACTGAAGCTGGGGTGAACCATGTCTCAATCACAACACCTCTCAGAGGACCTGGATGGTCATCAGTCCACTCTAAGACGGAAAGAGATGTTAGTACTCTCCTAGGGAGTGCGTGTTCTGCAAAGCTTAGTTTATTCAGTTTTTACACGTTATGGTATCCAGATACACAGACAGTATAAACAGTATGCATAAGGTCCTTACTCTATGTACACAGGAGTGACCAGACACAATGCTTACAATACAGTGCAAAAGTAGAGGCCCTATTTTGTCTTTGTCTTTGTTGTTTGAAAAGTGGGAAATAGGTGCAATGGTTCACTGAAATTGGCAAACTTGCAAGGAAAAAAACTTAGTTTAGTTACTTCTAATGATCTCAAAGGTCAATATTTCTTATGAACAGTATGTGTGTTTTTCCATCCAGGTATATATATGCAGTGTGTTTGGGATCACAGTCTTGCTGAAAAATTAAGCCTTTCTCAACCATACAACGACAAGTTGCAATGCCAACTTTACAGGTTGTATTGCATTGCTTGCTGCTTTGCTCATTCATAATTCCTATTTAAGTCTAAATTCCCAAACACCACTTGCTGAAATGGAGCCCGAAACCATGACAGAGCCTCCATCATGTTTTACACATAGCTGCAGACACTCACTGTTGTATTTCTTGCCTGACCTCCTCCGTACATATTAATGAGGATTTGAACCAAAATGTCACATCTGGATTCATCAGACCTGTTGTCACTGATTTTCAGTCCAGTTCTTGTATTGGCACACCTGAGCCTTTCTTCTCTGTTTCCTTAGAAATGGCTTCTTGGCAGACAACTTTCCACCGAGAAGCTTTTGACGAGGCTTCAGTGAACAGTAGATAAAATATAGATCAACTGAAGGGTTTGGGTTGCATCTCTTAGGTCATATGTCAGGTCTGTGCTGGATTTATTCCCATTTCTTTTGAATTTGCTGTAGAGGTATTTTAGAACACTCCTTCTTTTGTCCTCCACTTGTCAAGTTTACTCAGAGCTTTTAAGGGCACACAGCACACCACGCCCAGATACGCCAAGCTTTAAGCTAATAGCTTTTAGGAAATCATGCAAAAAAAATACAGGTATAAAAAATTAGATTTTATGCCTGTTAGACTTATTTTGGTCGTTTTTCATAGATTCGACTAAAGAAATTGGAACAAATCATATGTTTTTTAAATGGGCTACTAGTAGCAAAGTGCCTAATGGTACAATTTAAAATTGCTTCCTCGCTAGTTTGTAGTTCTTTCCTTGAGTTGGTGCCTTTTTTTATGATCAAAATATTCAAATGTCACTTTTATTAACAAAGAAATAACAACAAAAACACTCCTCTAAAAGTACTCATGTACAAGGACTGGACTGAAAATAAACTGAAGTCATCTTGCTAAGAAAAAGTTAGCAAGATCACCTTAAAAATAATAACTGTAAACTGAGGAGTGGATCAAATCTTTGTCACATTACTTCAGTGGTTCCCAAAGTGGGGGGCACGCCCTGAGCCATTGCAGGGGGGCGCGGTATGAATACCAAAAAAAAGAAAAAAAAGCTTGGACACTGCTAGCATAATGGACAGGTTTTTGACGGGGCTCCCACACAAACGCAAAGCAGAAGATAAAGCATCGTGAAATATGCTTCCAAACCACCTTCCTTCCAAGCCAGACTTGAAAAAAATGATGAATGAATGATGAATGATATCTCGCCTTTAGCTTCACTTGCACAATGGTGGTGCCAAGGTAGGAATCCCCGACAGAATTTCCCCTGCTTCAGGAGCACGTGCTGGGCTGTCCAAATCATGGACAAACAGCATGCCACAGCTATATTCTTACACAATAAAAAAACCCAACTACACGTAAAATACCCAAAAGTTGAATCTGTTCATCTGGACGTAGCGTTTTGTGGGAGAAACGTTTCATCACTCATCCAAGTGACTTCTTCAGTCTCAGCTGACTGCACTGACGAAACGTTTCTCCCACAAAACGCTACGTCCAGATGAACAGATTCAACTTTTGGAGATTTACCTTCCTGGATGATTGAGAATGCATCAAGACATACACGTAAAATAATTACAGCATAAAGATGATTTGTTTTTCTGTTATTTAAGAGAGGTAGTATTTTATGTTATTGCAACCTATAATTCATTGCAGCTTACTTTTATTTGTTTAATTGTTTACAAAATGTTTGAGGTGTGAAATAAACTGCAATGGAGTTTGAAAAGAAAATATGGGTGGGAGATTTTCTTGTTAAACAAAGGGGGGCTAGCAAAAAAAGTTTGGGAACCACTGCTTTATACAATCTTTACAATATAACATTCAGGCATTACTTATTTGCTTTTATAATGCAATAAAATGTAATTATATTTGGATCTGTAGTTGGTCTGGCTAGATCAGATAAAGAAGCCGTAAATTTTGTTGTATGCTGGAGGGAAGGCAAACACTTAAGACAAAAAAACCCCAACAACAACAACAACAAAACTCTGTATCCACAAGATGGCGCAAGAGACCATTAAGAACAAAACACCTACCCCACTGAGAAGGGAAAATCAACCAGTTTGACACACTGAATACTGAACTAAGCAAATGCCTACAGTTGTGGTCAGAAGCTTGTGAACAGTCATCATGGGAATGAACGTCATGTACACTTTGGTCTTTTAATGATTTCTTTGAAGTGTTCTTTTTCCAGGGTGGATGAGTTCAAAAAGCAAGAACTGAGTGCACAATTTTTAGGATTTTCTCTATTCCACATGTGTCAAAAATATACATACAGCCTCACATTTTTCCATGCACTTTTGGTAGCCATCAACAAGCTTCTCACATAATTCTGGCTGGATATTTGACCACTCCTCTTGGAAGAACTGGTAGAGTTTACAAGCGTAGTGTTAGCCTGATTTATCCATTCCAAACTCAGTTTTGATGTGTGTTTGTGAACATTGTTCTGTTTCAGTACCACTGGGAGCCAAACAGACTCAGAGCGTGATGCAACCACCACCATGCTGTGTTTTTAGGTTTGAAAGGGAAGTCAGCTTTCAAACCTAAAAACACAGCATGGTGGTGGTTGCATCACGCTCTGGGTATGTTTGGCTCCCAGTGGTACTGAAACAGAACAATGTTCACAACCAATTTCCTCTCATCTGAGGGTGACAGTTTGGGTCTTCTTCCAGACCTTGGCAAATTGGTGACACATCCGAATAATTTGCACTTACATACAACTGTTTGAGCTCGTGATCTTGGAATCTGCAGTTGTTTGTGTAAATCTACAGTTCTCTTCATTAGATCGTCACTAAGTTAATAGACCTTGGCCATGTCACGTTAACAGAACCTTCAACACCACTTATTAAAATGGCCTGTATTTGTATAGTGCTTTACTAGTCCCTAAGGACCCCAAAGCGCTTTACACATCCAGTCATCCACCCATTCACACACACATTCACACACTGGTGATGGCAAGCTACATTGTAGCCACAGCCACCCTGGGGCGCACTGACAGAGGCTCCCCAGGGTGAATATTTAAGTCAGTGTATTTATATAAATAAATTCAAACTTGTACACCTAATTCTTGGTTTTTAAAGTCATTAAAGATGCTGTACAATCATTCCACCCTGGAAAAAGGGCAGTTCAAAGAAATTATTAAAAATCATTCTGATATTCATGGCAAAGATGAATTAATGTAAACATCTGAGGACAACTGCATAGGGTTACGATCCTTTTTTTATCAGTCTTCCTTCCGTCTCATGGCTGCAGTTCATCTTGGACAATGTGTGGTGTTTTTCATGCAGCGGGTGCAAGTGAAGCAAAACAAAGAAAGAAAAGAAGAAAGATTACCAACCCCCGCATTGTTAAAAGCACCTCTTTGCATGTTCAGAAAGACTAAAAATGCAATTTAATTTCAAAATAAATATCGCAAATGCGCTGTTTACTGCATTTCTCATTGAATTTCTAATGTTCTTAGCTGTATGTTTTCCCTCAGAGATTGCTTCCTGTTTTGCAGCCCCTCAATGTCAACCAACAATGACGGGAAGGATCTCGCTTGCAGTCTAGACGAGCGTCTAAAACACTCTCAGCCGCGACTGTCTGTTTCTTTTCTGCGCGCTCTGTTTACGCAGTCTGGCTTGATCAAGCTGATGCGCACATGTTTAATATTGTTGCTTTTGTCCTACGGTTTCTTCTATAAAAATATGCCTGTGGTGATTTGCATTTATATGCTAATCAAGCAAGTTGCTGTGATACTCACCAGTCACTTCACTAGTTTGTCGTACACATCACAACAGAGTGTAGATTCCATTCATCTTCAAGGGCAAACAGAGGTAGATGAGTTTGAGGGTGTGAGGGCAGCCTTTTCTATCCATTTTCAATGGGAATGAAAGGGAACCTTGAATGGGCTCAGCAGAAACCCTGGAGTACGTCTGCAACAAATTCAACTCAATGCGAAAAAAAAAAAGAGGTGCTCTATTTCACTGTTGTTCCTTTCACTGTTGCTTAATTAGATCAAGGGAGAGGCAGGACCTCCGCAGTGACCCCTGTAACAACAGCCCCGCCATAACATCCATCAGCAGAGCCATAACAGTTCTTGTCTTGCACCACCACACATAACCTGTCTGCTGCGTGTTGTGTGTTTCACACTCTTGTGTTAATGTCCTTGTCTGTCTGTGGTGCATGCATAAAAAAGTACTATACTTTTATATAATGTGGCTTGGCAAAAGTTTAGAATGATTATCAGTTGAAGCAATAACAATTAGCAGATCTGTTGCACGGATACCAAGAGCAGCAGAAAGAGTGTGAGAAACTTTTTTCTCTTTTGTACTTCTGCTTAAATTAAGTTTTTGGTGTTATGAAAATTTCCAGGGTATAAGCTATATACATCTGCATGAAACATTTGCTAACGAATCACAAGATAAGAGTGTGAAAGGCATTTCTGAGAAAATTCTATGTTAATTCCAACTGCAGCTGCATCGAGTCACTACGCAGTATGCCCGTGACCACAAATCTGCTATTCTGCGGCTGTCATTGGTCTCCGGCTCACACCTACACAGAGGTAATTGTACTTCCCTTTTCTCTGAAATGTTATCATAAAGTAAGACAATTCAGATATGAATCAGCTGATAAACTTCCGCTAATTCTTAAACCGCAAGTGCGATGATGACGATAGCACTGCCGCCAAGACCTCTTACTTCTTCCTGACAGTAAAGTGCTGCTCGACTCTGAAAAGATAAGTCAAGAGCTTGAATTGAGACTGAAAAAGGAGTAAAAGTAAAGCCAAAGGTGGAAGGTTATAGCAAAAAAGGGGAAGTAATTCATTGCACCTGCTCTGACAATGTCCAGAAACCCTACACTGCCTTTCCTCGAGACGAGATGACACATGTGTGAATGAGGCTGAGGCATCTGGGTGTCAGTGCACAACTGCACTGTGCGCACATGCACACAAATAGATGAGGAGATATATTCTCAGACAGATACTGACAGAGGTAATGTCACAGGAGTTCTAGTGAAATTAGTGGCTAGCTGCAAGGACAGAAAAACAAAAAACAAACTGCAGTTTAAGCTGTTTTTGCAACCACATCTGCAATGGTGCGGGCTCTCTTTCCTTAAACTCTATTGTGTGTTGCAGCAACTCGTCAAATCCAGAGAGCTTTTGCTACAAACAGCACAAGAGTATGCACAGATGTTTTAACGGTTAATCCATTTTTTGATTCACAAAAATTCAATGGTGAAGTCTTCACTCAACCACTCTGGCAAGGAAACACACCCATTAATATTTACAGCTGCTCTAATCACTGCTGCCAAAGCTGCAGGAGGTTCAGCTTAGGCAGTTGGCGGGTCACTGATGCCTGGATGAGTCAGGGTTACGCAGCTGGAAACATTTTCTAATATCCATCTTTATGTTGTGTAAGAGAGCGGGTCAAAGACTTGACTTTGTGTTGAACTTGGAGAATGATGCACCCTAAAAAGTGTTCTCCTGACCAAACTTTAGTTTAAAGAACTTTGTGAACTCTGGGCTGCTGTAGCCGGGGCATATGCTCACATGCAAGTAGAAATACATGCATGTGAGCATGGGTTCAATCGACTGACTAATAGTAAAACCAAATAAGCTAATAGTTATAGTTTGCATGATACATTTATATTCTTGCAAAGACTGATGCAAAGAGTGATATCACCCTCACGCTTGAGTGCAAACTGAAACAGCAGCAAGCAGCCAGTTAGCTTAGCTTAGCTTGATTAGAAGACTGGAAACAGCTCGGCAACCAGTGCATGTAGAGCCCCCCCTCCCCCTCCCCATGTGTAATGCTTACAAAAATCTAAAATGACTGAATGGATGAAATGTGCTGTTTTTTGTAAGTTGGTTGTGTGAATTTTGAATCAGCCCTTTTACCTTTAGGCAAGAAAGCAAATATGTATTCCCTGAAATGCTGAGCTGATCTCATTATTTATGAAGCTACCAAGCATTAAATTTAGATTCTAATTTGACTCACGTCCCCACAGACTTTATCTATGGTTTTCTGTTCTCTTCATGTTGATGCTGCAGGCCCAGTAAAATGTGTTACACCAACACAATTTTTGGGAGATCTGTAAACCTCAACATCAACAGTTTTACCTGCAGAAGATGCAAGCACATGTTTAAAACTAGAAAATTGCCCCATCACAGTTCTATCCTTTTGCGCTCTATACATATATCTGTCCAGACTGACGTTATGGTAAAGTTGACCTTTGACCTTTTCAATCTAAAGTTAAGGCCAAAATCAAGACTGAAGTGCATACTTTTGCCTTCAATTCAATAGGTGTAACAAAGGTATTGCATTAAATATAAGCACTATAATTGAGAGGCCATCATTAGGGTGGAAAAAAAATATCATTGAGAAAGAAAAACTTTAGGAGCATCCCAATCTATAGTCTGCTCAGCAATATCTATATAATATAAGTCTGACAGAAGAATTTCAGTGGTTAAGAAAAACAACTTCAACATCCAACCAAGACAGCCCGTTCTCACTCCAGAGGCGTAATATACTGACGATTTGTCAAGGCCCAAGGCATTCCTGAGGAACGTGAAAGGTGACCTTCCGCGTTATTATGCTAAGCTGCGGGTTATGGACGAAATCCAGTAGAATGACGCTCCCGCGGTAATACACGTTCCAGCCATGTATTCTATCTCTAACCATAACATCGGGCGACCGTGGTTCAGGGGGTTGGGAAGCTCATCTTATAACCGGAAGGTTGCCGGTTTGATCCCCAGCTCTGTCTGTCTTGGTCGTTGTGTCCTTGGGCAAGACACTTCACCTACTGGTGAGGGGCCGATGGCGCGATATAGCAGCCTTGCTTCTGTCAGTCTGCCCCTTGCATTCGCAGTGTGTGAATGAGTAGTGGAATTGTAAAGCGCTATGTAAATGCAATCCATTAATATTATAACCTTAACCAGCACTTTAATGACGTTAGATAGTGTTTTCCAAAGCGATTTAAGTAAAATGAACGTACATGTGTAGATTCATTCCAAACGGTTCTCATGTTTCCTAATTTTTCTGATCTCGTAATATAGGGATGTGTTGGGTGCCCGGAAGCATAATATATCGACGATTTGTCACCTAGAGTAAAATGTTATGCTTTGGGAGTGAGAACGTGTTGAACAAGAACACTGTTGAGGAGGTAACTGCATTACGGTCAAAGTATACAGGGAGGCTATAAGAAGGTGCAAAACACTGGTTATACTGAGGAACATGTAGGCCAGATTAGACCTGAAAGAACCTACAAAGTCCTGGAAAAGTCTTGGAAAGTTGAAACTAAGGCGTGTAAAATATTATTATGCAAATATTATTAATTAGTTATTTAAAAATAAAAATCAGATTTCTTGCAGCATTATAATACTTGTTTATCTTAGACGCTACACTGGGTCAATTGGCTCTTTGATCTTTGCAAAACCGCAGTGCTTTTGGTGTGTATATATCTTAGATGACACATTTGCATCCAATAAATTTGGAATTGGAATAAATTTGTTTTTTTTCACAAAGTGCTCGGTGTGTTATAGCCTTAAGTTGTACCAGAATGATAAGAAGCAAAAACTATGGAGAAGGAGTAAAACAGCTCATGATTTAAAACGTATCACATCATCTGTCAAACATGGTGGAGGTAGTGTTATGGCATGGGCATCTACGGCTGCCTATGAAACTGGGTTATAGTGTTTTTCAAGGCAAAAAAATGGGGTGGTGTGGGGGGGATCAGCCACGTGTTTTCCTACTATTAGAGCAACCTTTTAGTTATTAAATTAAAGAAAAAAATGAATTCAGAAAGACCACCAAACAAGCAGCAACTGATTGTGGCTCTAGTGACCTAGCAAAGCGCCTGAAGGGAGAAAATGCAGCATATGTTGATGTTCATGGTTTCTAAATGAAACTACACAGTTACACCCCAATTTGTGTTTCGTAACACCAAAGAGACGAACACGTCTGCCATGAATCTCAGTGGACATTTGTTCTTTGTGTAATCAAACTGCCTCATGCCTCAAGTCATCAGAAAGAGATAGATGAATGAAGAGACAAGCTGAGAGCTGAATGTAGCTGAAAAATAATAGAATGAAATGCAATGTTTAAAATATCATCAAAGCGTAGGAAATATTTACATAAAGAGAAAGCATCACTGAATACACAACAGGAAGTGAATATCACAATCATGCCTGTCACATACAAATTTAGTGGTTTACAGGTACAGCTCACATGAAGTCCATAAAAAGATAATATTAGCTCCACCTGACATGTTTACATGGAAATGCACTGATGTGTTCATTCTGGTAATTTTAAGTACAAATTTAAATGAGACACCACCCATTTGTACTGCTGAGGATCCTCCTGCCTACCAAAGATGTTACAGTGACACAATTATTGAAATGGGTAACTTGAGCCATGACAGCAGCACGGAATGGTTGGTAATGCAAAAATAATCACAACAAGTTTAACATCTCTAACCGAGATGTTAAATAGTCAACCATGTGGTTTTCTCAGTTCTTTTTTTTGCTCTCTCTATTTGGATCTTTGCATTGCATTGCTGTCATTCCTTTAGTTAGGGGGAAGAACCTCTCTTTTCTGATTTAACATTGTCATTATATTTTAAAAAGGAGATTAACTGCATCGTAAAATTATCAAATAGTGTGCATGCTGAAGATTCAGGTGCAGATGATCGCCTCTGAAATGTTGCATTCACTTTCAATATGATTTGTCTTTTCCACTGGGACATGCTTTAACCTTGTTTTTTTTCACAAGACTGCATGCATGACATGTGTGTAATTACAAGAGCATTTGTTGAGAATGTGTTGGATCAGTGGTAGTGAGAGGTTCAGCTTGCAGTGAAGCCTGTTAAAAAGCTTCACAGCTTGGCACGCCTCGTCGAGTCGTGTAACAACCTCAGCTCATTGCATTTGCAGCTGGTTGGCTTCAACAAGTGCATTTTCCCATTTGAACAGACAGCATATCTGAAGTCTCTTTGTTTGCAAAGATGCTAAATCCCCGAGAGGGCTGACATTAGGTGCCGAGGTTCTTAATATTTTAAAGACCCACACAAAATAGGGGTCTAAAATGACACTTAAGAATATGTAGTCCAGTAAAATCACCACTGAGTGTAGCTATAAGGATTTTTTTAAGCTAACACTGTGCCTAAGGTTTTCTTTGGCTTTTTAAAACAAATCTTCTCCCACCTCTCCTGCATCATAAAGCACATTTGGTGCAGGCTGTTTTAATTACAATCTTCCTATAAAGACCGAATAAGGGAGATAATACAAGTTATTGTGAAATTGAATCTCAGTGAAGGGCGGGGTGACTGATTATGTGGTGGAGCACGCTGTGCTCCTGTTTGACTTTAATTAGAGCAATAGCAGGAAGCCGAGCTGTGCTTTTCATCAGTGGACCAAAGGAGGAAGAGAAGTTTCACAAGGAGACACCATGCGGAGTTCAGACATGTTATTCACTGAAAATATTACAATAATTAACACAGTGCTTTTGATTATATTTAGAGATGCTATTATGCTGCAGGACAGATAATTATTTTTCATTTATGGTTGAGGGTATGTGGTCTCTTGGCTGGCTGCGCGTTCAATTTGACCTTTGTCTCTGATTTGGAAAAGACTGACTACTATGAATGCAGTTTTTCCTCTCGGATGCATTGATTAACAAGTTTATTGTTTTCCTTAAAACAAATATTAGTGAATACTGCATTACTTGGATATTTACCTACACCCACATGGAAGACTTGCAACAGGAAACATTCATTTAGACAGATCGGGTGGTGGGAAGTTTCTCTCTGTGAGTCACTCGCTGTGAATGCATTAGAAAGTTTCTTCACACTTCCCAAACAGCTCTCAGTGCATTAGCCTTAAAAGCTTTTCATAGTTTTATCCTATAAAAACATGTTCGCTTTGCATGCAGGCTGATGACCTAACAGCCAAATTAACTACAGAGTGAAATTGTGTATCTGTCTTTAAAGACTGTAGAAAAGCTTGCATTGCTGAGCCAAAGCATAAAGTAGGTTCAAATCTGCCATTCAGGTTCGGCATGTCTGTGTGGAGTTTGCATGTTCTCCTTGTGCTTGTATAGGTCTAGTCACTCTGGCTTGCACGGTTAGATTAACTGGCAATTGTAGACTGACCGCAAGTGTAAATGGTTGCTTGTTTCTCCAAGGCATTCATAGCTTTGATTGAACCGGATAAGCAAAAGAAAGTGGATGAATGGAATATGAAAGTGAGTCACTGAGTCATATTTAAAATGCATATTGTCAAGCATTTATAAGAGCATATGAAGGATGGTAAATAGTCACTGGGAAATGAGTTGGTTTTGTGTCAGAGAAAAATTTCACAGTGTCCCTAAGGAGAAACCCCAACATGACCAAGGACGACCCCTTGTGAGTAAGCACTTGGCAACAGTGGGAAGGAAAAAGTGCATTTTAACAGGAAGAAAACTTTAGCAGAACCAGGGTCAGAGAGTGGCAGCTACCTGCTGTAAACAGTTGGGGATGATGGGAAAAAGAAAAGAGCAGTGGGAGATGAGACAAAGCACAGTTTGTGATGTGTGTGTGCACATGTATGTTCTGGAGTATAATGCACACATTTTGCTGCAACATCCTGGCCACTAGTGGAAACACACTGGTAGTGGAACATACCCACATGACTCATTTTGAATCATGTGGTGTGGTGCAATCCTAGACTGTAAAATAAAAGTTCTTTGCCACCATGAAGTCACTCATTGGTTTTTGAATAACTTGCTATGAAGTCTTGATGCGGATGTCACTTGGTGTCACAAGTGACTATATTTGAAGGACAGGAGTTAAGCTTCATCCGTGATCTGTATGGGGGCATCACACAGACAAAGAACTGGGGAAAGGAAGCATTTGAAGAGAAACATGAGTTTAATATCCATATCCATAGCCAATAAGCCTCACAGCAGTGGTTTAATAGCAGCTGCCTTATGTCAGACTTGTTCACGAGCAAACAGAGTCTGATCCATGGGTTAGGATGCTGTTTAAGATCAGTTGCTGGCACACAATAATACCACATGCCTGTGCACTCGTTGTGTTACAACAGCTGTCTTTTAAGCAGTTATCTTTATCCAAACAGCACTTACAAGACACCTGGACTTTTCAGTATCTTAATGTCTGGCTGATGGATTTGAGCTGATAAAGTAATCCCACAGATCTCGAGGACTGCCCAAGCAACAAATCTGTTTAAAATGGCCATTTTTGTGGTCACGGCCTCGAGGCTTGAACTACGCCCCTGTGCTGTCAACCTCATCTATCAGCACCCTCATCAGCACTGCTCCAAACCTGCCCCACCCCTGAGTTCCTGCCCTGACCTTTGTCATGAGAAATATAGACGAAAGCAATTGTTTAAATTTGTGATCTAAAAATCCAATTTTTCACAAAATGTTCTAACAAAATACAGATGAAAGCCTTTTTTTGTTAAATGCTTTTCTCACAAGAGCAGCTGAGAAGAGAAGCTGAACCTAGAGGGTTCAAAAAAATTAAATACAAATGTTCAGCCTTTTATTTAATCCAGTCTTTCAGTGCATTCATTGCCCTTGTAGACCTAAAAAGCCTGTAGCAATAATTATGTATCTAGTCTGTCGTGAATGGGGAGTAACCTTAGGTTTCGAGATTAATTACCTTTGTGTAAATTTCACTTCATGAATAAAGATCTCTAGCATGGCACCTGATGGAGAGGCTTACAATGAGAAGCTAGATACTTAAACTAGACTTTGTGGGTAGTGCTAAATAGTAATATAACTTTGTGCTTTTTCCACATCGCCAAATAGACAAAAAAGGGAGAGTTCCTTTAATAATTCTAATTGAGCCTGGCTTTCTGATGAACGTCAGGCTTTAAACATGGCAGTGATAATGGGTGATTATTTAAATAGATAGTTGTGAATAGCCCAAAATCTCATTTCACAGGAAAGTCATTTTTTATGCAGGCAAATTAATGGACACAACATCAAATCCGGCCGGGCTTTAAATAACTTCTAATCACAGAATAACAGCTCTTTGCTCTGGACCTTCTCTTTTGATTACATATTTTATTAGCTGCTCAGCACGTCCTCATAAAACCAACTGTGAATATTATCCTTTGCAAATGCAACTTTTGGGCTCTTGCTGACCCAATTTTGATGTCAAACATTTTTTCGCAGAGGGTTTCGTCTAAGCAGCAAGAGCTGACAACTAAGGCCATAGGTCCCTAATATTGTCCTCATTCCTTTATCCTGGTCTTTCGCTCTGATAGAAAAGCCTCCAGGGACAGCCCCAGCAAAGTCTTTGCCTAATCGATTTCATTGGACTTCAAAGGGGAATTCCTTCATTATCTCGTTCCAAGTTTTCCCAGAATAAATCACCGCTGAGTACCTGCTGCAACTGCATAGATGAAAAGTCAATTAAAAGCACATTATTATACTAAAGTCATAATTTGCAATTGATGTGCTTTGTAAAAAGGTAACATCAATCACTGTTTTTGGTGCCTGTGGTACCATGAATGTTTATGAGTCATAAAATTGGAAATCTCCCAGCCAGACATTCAGAGGAACAAAGGGGCAAAAAAAAGAAACCCTTTTTCAGACATGACTTATTTTTCCTTACCAGGCTTGACTCTTAGAAGTATTCATATTTTACACGTGAATATGCATACATGCCATTCAAGGTCTCATTAAAGTTAATAATACTCTTTTGTTTGTCAAATATGTGACCGCTATGAACTAGGACTGGAAGATTTTTTTTTTTCATTTGAAATTTGAATGATATTTTGAATGTGGGTTAATATCAATACTGTTAACATGCCTCTATCTTAAATTCCTTTGAGTGCTAAATTTAGCAGAGTCACCTTGGACCTATGGCCAGTTGTTGTCACTGTGCAGTAAAAACTATTTTATGGCTGGTAGTTGTAATGTGGTAAAATCCTGTGTTAAAGATTGTTGTTGCCCTCAGTTCAGTTTTTTCACACTGAACATGTTACATGATGCACAGTTGCAGTCTGAAACTCATTAACTTCAGCGTCATTGCAGCTGGATAGTGTAGTGGTAAGACTATACACCTTTGGAGCGGGAGTCACAGTAAGGGTCCTGGCTAGACACCCCATGCTAAAAACCAAGGCCTGGAATGTCTATGAGCAGCCTGTCGGCAGCTCGGACACAAGCATTTCACTATATGTTGTACTCTGTATAATTGTGTATGTGACAAATAAAGGTTGTTTGTTTGTTTGTTTGTTTGTTTGTTTGTTTGTTTGAAGCCAATAAACAAAGGTTATCTATTGTCAGAAAGGTCTTTGAGCTAATGAGGTCATTGGCTAATTGACTTACATACATTTTTGTGAGGATTGTATGATAATTCTACCACCTCCTAAATACTAAACCACCACTTCCACTGTCCTTGGCATTGTTAGACTGCCTCGCTTTTGATTTTACTGACAGAAACAGCAACAACCGCATTATACTGTTACAAGAAGTATTTGTGTCTTTGCAAGCATCTGCACAGACAAGATATTAATGCTGAGCTTGCCAAGAACCCAGAGTATTGTTAAAACTAAGTGTTGTTTGACCCCAACCCAGTAGCCAGACTCTGAACTTCAACAGGTAACAAATGGAAGTGCAGTCAGGTTGAAGCCTTCTTTTCTACCTGTTCATGTTTCTAAAGTAGAATCACTGCGGCAATTACTTTTGAAGTCTCTTTGTGCTGGTTTGCATCTTTGCTTTGTGCTGTCGGCTTTCTGTTTATACCTAAATACTAAGCATTTAACGTCTGTATATATGTAGCACACCTGTATTTTTATTCATAGTTCATCTGTATATCTGCCCGTCTAGCAATATAGAACATCTGTATGCTGTACAGTTCATCTGTATATCTGTACATATGTATACCACAGTACATCTGTATATTTGTCTGTAGTTCATCTGTATATTTGGTCTCTGTATAGCAATATAAACGTCTGTATACTTAACTTATTTGTACATAACTATTCCCACCTGTTATGCTACCCTTATCTGTATATAATCTGCTCCTATTGCACTTACTGCTCTTGATCTTCTGATTAGATGGAAACTGTATTCGTTATCCTGTATTTATACATGTGTAATAACAATAAAGTTGAATCCTAATCCTAATCTTCCAGCATAACAATGCCAGAATTCACCAGACTCAACTTGTGAAAGAATGGTTCAAAAAAAAGCATGACACAACATTTGCACACAGGGACTGGCTATCAGGCCTTAACTCCATTGTCCTGGAGAAGACTTTACACAGTGGTCAGACATTCCCAACATCAATACAAGATCTTAGGCAGAAGTAAATGATGGCACAGCAAATTTATCTATCATCAAAGATAAAGACAGTCCAACAAAATGTGTGCAATTGAGTTTGTGGCCATTTTTTGCCAGGCACTGTGTTAAGTGGACGAAATGCAAAATTTGAACATGTCCCCTTGAACATGTAGTCATATATCTATTAAAGCGTCAGTAATGGCATCAGAAAATTTGTGATGCTGTACCTCTAGGTTTAGTCTTAATGCAGAGTATGAAATTGTGTGTCTGCGTAACCTTGTGTATGTAGCCATTATACTCTTTGTGACAGATGTGAGTTGAAAGTTATCTTGAATGCAGCGTGAGAAAGCCTTAGGCTATTCTCTGGGGACTTTAACAACCTTCAGGGGTCACTGCTTTGTCTCACGCTGTGACACATTAGCAGGTAATTACAGAGCACACACAGCTCAGCTGTATGAAACATGTCTGTGCATGCAGACACAAACACACAATTATAAGTGTATTCTTCACACTGGATGTGAAGAGTATTATGCATTGCAGTTCATTTCAAAAATACCAAAATGTGCCCTTTGTGTCACATAAAAGTGCACAAACATTATTTGTAGATATTTCTCTTGTTGAAATTAGATTAACTTCTTTCTCAGGGCTCATGTAATTATGGTTGTGGATAAGAAAGGTAAAAGGGAGAGGTGTTGTTTGATATTGCCCTCAGGTTGCCCACTCAGTTCTCATCGTGTGTGGTTTTGCCTGCCAACACAGAGTGGAATTACTCATTACTTACTCATGTGACCATTTTTCTATGTGCCAGGCGGATTTTCTTTACCTGCATCTTCAACCTTACTTTAAAAAGAAAAACCAGAATAAAGCGTGCAATGTTCATTTGCAAGAAGACTAACAGCTGTGTGTTCTCTTTTGACTCACATTGTTGCATTATGATTTTTCTCTTGGTTTTTTTTATGTAATCACCTCAGTCACATGGGGGTTGGATCAACATACAGTCGATCTATGATGCACACAAAATGTGAGTCAGAGGAGTCTTAGGAAGTCATCACCGTGATGTGGACCCTCCCTGGGAACAGCACAATCAGAGAACTCATTGTATACGTCCTTCCTACAGAGGAAACAACTGTCAGTGGTTATTCACAGTATTTTAACCTCATCTATCAACATCATGCCACGGGGCCAATAACAAACGAGTGTAAGATGACTAACAATGGCACCAAAGGCAGATTCACATCTGCTCTATTTCCTAGCTGAACTTCAGAGTAAGTTTAAAGACAGGAGGGGGATGAGCGTATGACTCGCTGCACTGGCGTCAACACCACCTGTGACCCCGAACATGAGAATCACAGTGTGAAAGATGGATGGATAGAAAGTAAATAGGAAAAAAAAGGAAGAAAAACTGAACTTTTGCACTTCTACAAAGGGCATTTATAGACAGGAACTGATACAGTCCAGTATTCTGTCTACACAGAAAGATGTACTACCACTACTGATTAAAAGCTAAGTCAAAACCCAAAGAATGTTAATAAAATTTGCATCATACTTTGTTGTGCCTGCTGGAGTCTTAAATTCTGTTCATGCTCTGTATAATCACAGCAGGACATGTGGCCTCATGTTCATAATAAATCAAGTTGTTTTTTGTATGTTTCAAAATTAGAACATGTTCTGTTCCATGGACATGATCCCAAACTAGAACTGAGGGACTGAGCATGTTCCCTTTGATGACATCAGCATTACGTCACTGCTTTTTGCTGGATGATGTGGCCCTAGAGGTGTCATGATAATCAATAATAATCAATATAGTTGAGTATTCCTTGTTGTACTGTTATGGTTACAGATGTGTTTGCCACCTTCGTGTACTAAACAAAGCTTGTGTGTTAGTTCGATAAGGAAGGTCTGTAGTCACTCACCAGCCCACTTTCACAGGTGTTCGGCTGCTAGTCTGTTCTCTTCGCCACTTCCGCTTTCCCACACTGTCAAACTCAACACAGACGTCATTACACTAATCCAGTCATCCTCTTGCCCACCTCCTTTGATCAAATTAACCTCCTCTCTTCTGTCATTCTTTCTTTCAGACTCTTATTTGTGCAATCCACCTTGTCCCCATTTCCGTCCCTCCCAAGCCTCCATCTTCATCTTCACCACCGCCAGTGTCTAGACTCTGGAAGCCCTGTTCTAAATGCTGTCGTAAATTTCCACTTGTATTTTCTTCCGCCATGATGGGTCATCGGAGTCTAATTGCCAAAAAGATTTAATAAATAAATCATGTTTTAGTCTTCCAAATGATTCCTCCAGATTGACATCATATCATTATTGTTATTTCTTTACCATACTTATCAAGAAATAAACATCGTGCCAATCCTGCATCTTGGCTGTGGCCTTCAGCATGTAATAGAGTGGTTTGCGGCTGAGCGTGAGTGTGGGTCAGTTGAACATCAGGTCCTTAAAATCTGAGGCCCTGGTTCTGTGCTGGAAAATAGAGGGCTGTCTGCTACAAGTTGGGAAAAAGATGCCGTCCCAGGTGAAGGACTTCAGATATCTTAGGGAGTGCAAAAGGTTAATTGCATATGCGGTGATTTGCTTGGTGTAACTGTCTGTCCGAGTGAAGAAGAAGCAGCAAATTTACAAGTCAATCATTGTCAGTATCGTCACCAAAGGCTATGAGCTCTGGATCATGAACAAAAGAATTAGATTTGGGATCTGAAAATCTCACCAGGGAGGTATTCCAGGTGCATAGGACTATGCAGTCCTCCCGAAAGAGCTTGTTGAAAAGAGGTAGGAACTGGAACACCTGAGCTACTTTGCTTGGACTACTTTCTCTGCATGCTGAGTCAAGATAATCACATCTTCTTCTTCCTTGAGTTGCTCAACACAGCAACTCATTTGCCTTGCTCTCATCCTCTTCTATCACAGCAACCCTCCTCCTCCAGTCTTTTTTATTCTCTTCCTCTTTATCTGGCAGCTCTATCTTTAGCAACCTATTCTAGAAAAGGACATGACTGAATGATTTGGTAGCTTTTAATTCCTTCAGTAATGACTGATAAAAATGCTTTGGGTTACAATGAAAGGTTTTGCTTTAAGTGCCGAAGCAACACTGTGACAGGACATGGGTATGTCATGTAAAGATCTTCAGTTTTCTTGTATAATCTCAATGTGAAGTCCAACAAAAATGTGAACGTTGATTTGGACTTAGTCTTAGTACTACACATTCTATGTGTTACCTTTTATGTCTTATTTGAATGCATTAGCTGCACATCCTCTGGCAAACTGTAGGTAGTAATGTTGAGCTACAGCTGTAAACAAAGGAAGAAGCTGAAGTCATCTTGTGAATCTGAAAAAGGTTTAATGTATCAATAAACTATCAATAAGACAGCAGATCTTCTGTCCCTGTTACTGAAGTTATAGTTAAACTATAAAGCACCCACTTTCCTTTTATCTGGTCACAAAATGTGTCACAGTGGGGGGAAAAAAAAAAGAGTCAGCCTTGAGCGTGCTGTGCAAATTCACCCTGACAGGACTGCTGAGATAGCTCTGCGTCCACAGCAACGCTCAAAGAACTGTCTGCCTCGCCGTCCACACGGCAACAAAGCACACACAGCGGGCCTCGACCAATCAGGATGCTGTAAAGGTGACAGGCCCGGGCCAGGTCTTCCTTTGCTCTCTGTCGCTATGGCTGCTGTGGGTTTTTTTTTTTCATTTTTGTTTTCCTGAGTGAAAAACCTGTGGACGGAGGAAGAGAGAGAGAGAGAGAGGTTTCTGTGACAGAGCAGAAGTCCTGTACTCATCATAAACACTTTCAGTACACACATGCACAGGTAGATGGTTTTGGATGAGCTTGTTTGCGTGCAAAACCTGCAGCTGAGGATGTCTTGTGGATAAATGTGTGATGTTCTGTGGGTGGCACATTTCTACTGAGTTTGCACCTTTCTTATGTGTGGTTTCCACAAGCATACTTTTTTTTTCGATTTGGATTTATGTGAATGTCTGCTTCTGTTCATTTGTCTAGACATTAGTACCACAAAGAGATACAGTAAATATGACAATAGTATGGCATACAAGTGGCTGAAAGCACACCCTGTTCGAGTTTGCACAATCTCGTGCCAGCAAGTGACAGACTTTTTTTTTTTGTTGCTGCAGTTTTTAGATCGAGCATTTAGATCAACATGTTAAATAAGCTCAAATTATTTAATCCTCTGCAGAGAATAAGCAAATCAACCATCAATGAGCTGAAGCTGCAGCTTTTTTTTTGGTTTCCTCTTTTGTAAAGACACTTTAATGGAGCAGTTCCCTTTAATAGCACGTATCTTTCAAAGCAAACAGAACAGGGCTGGTGAGAGGCACTGATGCCAAGCTTAAGAGGGTAACAGTGACTGCATCTCAGCTCCTCTCATCAACACATTCAGCTCACTGTGTGCTTTTAAATTTCCACTTATGCTGTTTTTTGAGGACCTGGTCTCTGTTGTTTGAGGCTAATTGTTCGCAGAGTAGTTCTTCTCAGTGTGCTGAGGTAGATAAGGTCTGCTAGCAGTGGATTGTCTTTGAAAAGAGACAGCCAGTCGCAATTGATTTATTGTGTGCATATCCTGAGGTGACCTCCATTCTCCCTCAGTGTGTGTATTATTGCTGGAGCCTGTTGGAGCCCATCTGGGTGTTTGGATTTGGTCGCTAAAGTCCATGCCAAGAACAATACTCCTTCCTCTTGTGGCCTGGCTATTCTGCTGGCACCGCTTTACAACTTCATTCTCACATAGCAACTTGGCACAGCACTCTGACCAATTAAGAGATGCTGTCAGAAAAATCTACAGTCACTTCAGAGTCATAACCTGTGGTTTAAATTCTGTGTTATTCCTTGGTTTGGTTCAGAGCTTTGCAGAAAGCTGTTTATGAATCCATTTAGATTTAGACTCTCACCCTTTTCCTTCCAAAGCTGACTTCTCGACTCATCCTGATTTATGAATACACGTGATAGAACAAAAAGGAAAAACATTTTCTTTCCCCCCAGCACTGAGGGATTTCACTGACATAGGCAGGAGTGTGATCACAAACAGTTTTGCCAGTTGACAGTTTGAATTAAAAGGTGTGCATCCTGTTTTAATATATGCTGCAAATATTAGCAAGTTTAAACTGTGGCACAACAACAGTCACCTAGTAAAGTGGTTGATATCATGAAGAAAACATCATTATTAAACTACATTATTAGAAAGAAACCCCAACAATCAGATGACCTCTTATGACCCCTTATCTATCACACTCTTGCTATGGAGGGAAGGAAAGACTGCCTTTTAATAGGAAGAAACTTCCAACAGAACAAGTGGCAGGGGTTAGCTATTTACTGTGATTGGGTGGGGGTAAGGGGAAAGGAAAGAGAGGGCAAACTATAGGAGAGAGAGCAAGAGTTTAATAATTGCTAGTGGTGTATAAACATGCAGAGAGTGTTTACACCTGCCTAAGCAGCCCAAGCTTATTACCGGTATAAGTAAGGGTGGATTCAGGATCACACGATGCAGCCCTAACTATATACTTTATCCAAAAGAAGAAGTGTTAAACCCAATCTTAAAAGTAGATTATTTCTGACGCCCGATTCCGAACTGTGCCTCCCGTTGTACTTTTTTTATACTGTAGGAACCGCAAGTAAGTCTGCTGTCTAAGAGCAACGGGCAAGGCTGGACTGGTAATCTGGTTGGGCCATCTATCTATCTATGTATCTATCTATGTATCTATCTATGTATCTATCTATCTATCTATCTATCTATCTATCTATCTATCTATCTATCTATCTATCTATCTATCTATCTATCTATCTATCTATCTATCTATCTATCTATCTATCTATCTATCTATCTATCTATCTATCTATCTATCTATCTATCTATCTATCTATCTATCTATCTATCTCTTTAATGTATATTCATGAATCTGTTATTCAAAACAGATTCATGAATATACATTAAAGAGACTATAGTTTGGGATTGCTTGTAATATTGCAATATGGCGATTAATGGGTGTAATAATACAAATAGAGGAGATTCCTGGAACTGGAACAAAGAACTGGGGTGCAGGGCAGGAGAACAGCCAACCCCCACCCCCAGGACAGAAAGCCACAGGTACAAGCCTGGGGGAGGGCAACCCCAGGGTGAACAATAGAGAGAGTAGTGAGAGTAGTGGAAGACTATCTAACAACAGTGCAACCAGAAAACTGAGTGTTTAAATACACACATGAAGAATATGGGGAGATGGGGAAATAAGTAACAAGATAATAATCAAAAATAATCAAAGACAGATGAGGCAAAACTATGCCTTGAACATAAGACAGACTTACAAAATAAAACAGGAAATAACAACACCAAGGATTTAACCATGGGGAAAAGAATAAACTGAAACTCCAGGTATGAAACAACAGACAATAACCATAAACAAAGGTGTAAAAGATGGTGAAACTAAAACTAAGAAAAGCAGAGAATAATATCACGGAAAATAAAACAAGGTTGATTCCAAACGGTTCTCATGTTCCCTTGTTTTTCCGATCTCATCATTTAGGGATGTGTTGGGAACCGGAAGCATAATATGTTGACGATTTGTCACCTGGCGTAAAATGTTACGCTTTGGGAGTGAGAACGTGTTGAAGACAAGAACTTAGAGAGAACTTGTAGAAGTCAAAACACAAGGGCACAGATTCAGGATTATGACATATACAGATAAGAGACACAATTCCTTAACATTTTTTGTACATAAAAACTGAAAATGTTATCATGTAACCGGATGTCTTTATTGGTGTCATGACATGTTTGAAACAGAAAGTAAAATGCAAAGTGGTGCAAACATACTCATTCATTTCAGTCATATCAGTACTAGGCAGTGTCCACTTAAAGGGCCACATTTGAAAGCTAGCACCAGTTGTTTTTTTATATCATTTGTGGACTTCCAAGGTGAAGGGGAATTTAAATTAAATGGAAAACTGACACGTAAATTAACAGTAAGGGGGCTTACCAACTAGACTGCTCTGTAGTAACGCAATCTGTTGAAGGAAATAAAGTAACTCATGTAAATCAATCACGTAAACTTGCTGAGTGATCTCACAGTGAGACACTTTTAGAGCAACAGAGATATCAATCACATTGTGCTGCTGGGTACATGATGCCTCTAAACATTTCCTGGAGTTCTTAAAATGAGATGTGCAGAATTCACTTGAAGAGGGTGGGTCATCACATGCAGTCAAAGTGAAACATGTCTTCTCCCCCGTCTACAGTCAGACAGTGTGGGTGATGTGTGAGACATGCTATGCCAAAGCATTTCAGCTGTTCTCTCATGGACCACATAATAATACCAAATAACACATATATAAGCCCAACAATGTACAGCTGTTTATAGTTTCTGCATGACTTCATTTATTGTTATTTATCATCATTTATAGTCTAATTTCTTTTGAAGGGTTTAAAAGCTACAGGAACTTTTTTTTCCCATACAGTTGTGTTGTTTCTATATTCATACAATTCAAGATAAGCTTTTTCCTTTTCCTCTTTTTTATCTTTCAAAAGGTGACAGGCATGACCGCACTATAGACATGTTCCTCTTCTTCACAGATATCTCTGTGTGTAAATGTGAACCCAGGTTAGGTTAAATCAATTCTATTAAAACGCAGTCCTGGCTGGTCTCTGACATGCAAAGCTATGACGCTTTATAGCTCGTGAGATGGACTCCACTGCAAATTCAGCCCATATCCCACAGCTGGCAAAGCACCTCTTCGCTCAGCTGACGCAGACTAACAAAACATCACAGCATTGCACACCCCGAGTTTTCCCACGGCCGTCTGTCCACGACAGTTGGCCCCGACAGTTAGCGAGACAGGTGCACATCTTTCACTATGTAGTGCATTCAAGGTCATCCCCGCCCTGCCGTCATAACCTTGAGTCAAGTGTTATAAAGTCTTTGACTAGCTGAACACCGCAAAAGAATGAGGTTACGCTTAGCTTTCTATAAGTTATGATTTCATGTCTGCCTGCTGTTTCTCTGCGTTGTTTGTGTTGTAGAAATGTAGCTATGCCATCAGCACACAACATCCAAATGATAGCTCACGCTTTCACCTACAACGGTCTGAATAGGAAAATATTTAAATTGGTTAAAAAGTGTTAAACTGGCATACTTGGGAAAAAAGGTCTGATTAAAAAAAATGTTAAAAAAATGACCTCTATTACCTGGAAACTGTAACCTCAGTTCCCACGGCCTTGTTTATTACTCATTTCTAGTCTTTCTGTAAATCAATCCTGGTATGAATTATTGCGGCTGACAGTAGTATATGAGTGTGTGGTTTTTATTCTCAGTTGTCACATTTGGCCAAGAAACAAACATAAAAAACCCCAAGATGGTGACAAACTGCCATTCATGTGGCTTCATAACAGGGCTCCATGCTACAATTTCATATCAGAGTCTACTCAACTAGAAAGCTGATAGAGCAGCAAAATAAACGGTAACCTGATGCAATCGGAGCCAAGAACAGAGCATCTATTGTTCCGCAAGAATAAAGATGGCACTGAGAAAACTCTTTAGAACAAGTGAGGCTTCTCCACCAGGGATGAAGGAATGAAGCTGCAGCACCATCCTGCCCTACATCTGAAAGTTATGACCTTGCTGTTAAAACCGGTGACTTTTTGACCTCAGCTGAAGCTTGCCTTGAGTCTTGCACAAGTGCACAATGACTCTTGCTCAGATCGGGTAGCATGCCATGCCACGAATGCTCAGAGCGAGGGTTTACTTATGAAGCGAGGCATGCCAGCAGCATGCACATAAGCAGAGCTGCAGCTGCTGTGTAAAGCTGCCCGTTATGAGACTGTGATACTTCTGCATACCAAACCATCAGTGAGCGTGGATATGAGAAGTGGCACGCTCAGGGGAGTGACACAGATATGGGTGTAACTGATGTGTGAACGTGTCTCGTGTGTGCACGGGATTGCTACTAAGTTATGGCATGCGTGTGCACAAGGCGCATGTTAGTTTGTGCATTCTGCTATTAATAACATCTGACACATCTCAAGTGTTTATCAGGAGTTCAGAGGCTCTTCAGCAAATATTGTCGTGCACATGCGGCTGCAGCAGTCAAAGAGTTGATGAGATTGTGTTGTTGGTGTGTGTCTGGAGGCTGCATGTTTGTACAATACACCCTCCTCCACATGCCCGGGCCACTAAAGATAAGGTTGCAGGCGCGGTGTGTGTAACACTAGCTGAAAATGGAGATACAGCGTCTTAATGAGGCAGGCGAGGGCAGGGGGAGAACGGCGGTGATACCAGGAAGTAAGTACAAGGCCCCCTCTTAAACCTCTTCACCCCTGAATCTGAATCTGAAAGGAAGCCTGAAAGAAAACAATGCGCAAAGTTTCCTTGCCACACAAACCATTATAAAGCTGGCTCTGATAACAGCGATAACAGCCGCTCTGCCATGCGGTGCTATTCTGGGAGGAGTGGGCTCTGGAAAAACAGGAAATCCCCCTTTGTTTTGGTTGATGTTAGTGATGGTTAGAGCATGCGTGCACGCAAAACAAAAATTTTAATCTTCTATTTTTTATCTAATTTGTGTTTTTAACAATTATGCTAGCCATTAAATACTCAAGAGCTTCTGCTGGTTGGAAAGTGGATCGTAGTGTTGGAGGGGTCAAACGTAGGGTTACAGCTGGTGGGCTTAATGTCTACCACCACTTATGCACATAAGCAAATTTTAAAACCACCTTTGATGATTTAGTTTTTTTCCACAATGTGCAGTACTTGGGTCACATCTCGTTTCTTTATACTCTGCTTTCAAGGAGTCAGACATTCTTTGAATTTTTTTAAAGCGGTCTTGAGCAATAGTTCTCCAGGCATTCAAAGCTTTTCTTTGGCTACTACTGCTTCTTCAATCATTTTCAGTACAGTTCTTAGGGGTTTTGCATTGTTGTGTTCCAATGCTTCTCTAGCACTTAAAGGGGTTTATACATTCATACAAGCACTTTCCCCCCCCATGTTAAAGTGATTTTTTGTCTAACATTCACACGGTAGATGCATTGGAGAGCAACTTGGAGATAATACCTTGCCCAAGAACATTTGACATCCAGACTGGAGCACCCAGGGATAAAATAAATAGGCTTCCGATTAGTAGATTACATGCTCTACCTCCTGAGCTACAGCCGCTCAAAACTGTGCTCCAAAACTGATAGAACTATAAACTCAGAAAAATAATTTATTCCAAACACACTACCGATGCAGTAAAAGAACACCTGGGTGGAAAAACCACACAATGCGTCACTACGAGTCATGGATTGGCCTCCCCTGAGCCTGGACCTCAACATTACTGAAGCAGTGTGACATCATCACGATGGAGAACAGAACAAAAGTTTGAATGTCTTCAAGAAGTGTGGAGAACCAATTCTGATGAGTATTTAAAGAATTTATAAGAAAGAGAGAGAGTTGGGGTGTGCTGAAGAATAAAGGTCGTAATACCAAAGATATTGATTTTTTTTGTCTTATGTACTGTATTTCCATGTATGACTTTAGATGTTTCCATCTATTTCTCATTTTCCTAGCAAAATGGGGCAGCTTGAGGCTTTTGTACAATATTGAAGACATGCCAGACATTCAATAACAATAAGAATACATTTCTTCTCTTTTCCCCCTTTTATTATCATCGTGACTCTATAATTTGTTTTTCTCTCTATAGCTCCTTGCTCCTTTTCTCTGTTTTCCTCTGTAGTTATCTGTTAAGGGGTGGGGGATGGATGCTCACAAAACCCTCCCTGAACTAATCCATCCCACTCTGTTTAATACACACTGGCAGCGCTGGAAGGATTTGTTTTTCTGCATCCCCCCCGCCCCATCCCACTCCCTTCATCTTCTGATCTCAAGTTACTGTGAATGTTTTACTGTCAGCTTTGTTTAAAAAAAAAAAAAGGAAAAAAAAGAAGGAAAGAAATCCCAGCTGAGAGTTTGGCCTGGACAGTGAGACACAGCTGGTGCCCACAAACAGTTTCCCCAGCTTCTCTCGCCTGACACTGAAATTATAACCTGTCACAGTCTCTTCATTTGAGTGCTTTTCATATGAAAGTGACTCATGAACACATATTGGTGACAGTGTAAGCTCCTATAGCTTTCAGACCTTCACCATTACACACACACATACATGTATACATATAGCTACACATATATTCTAAGTATATGTGTAGCTATGGTTTAAATGCTATAAATACTTCATGAAATCAGAGAACAGAGAAACAAAGACAATAAACTAATGATATATGATGATGTGGGTGTGGCCACTGGCCCTTAAAGTTGAATTATGTCCAATAAGTTGGTGTGTTGTGATAAACTGCTGACCTCTAAACAAGTATACTCTTAAATCGAGTCCTTTCTGCCACTGATATTCTATTATTTCCCAATGTGTTATTCTCACAATTTTGCAATGTAAGCCTTTTTGTTGTTTTACTTTCTATCTTTAATGTAAAGATTTGAAAAAAAAAAAAGGATCTTTACAGTTTAACACAAAAAGGAGCTAACCTTTATCTTCCTCATTTTTATGCTGTCTTAACGTTGTAAAGTTGTTTTGTGTGACCACGATTGAAGAAAGTCTCACAACTTAAACAAAGGAGAGAAAAAACAGTTGGGCTTACATATTTGAAAGTCAAAGAGCAAAATAAAAGCGAAATTATTACTCACTTCTAAGCTTTTAGATATGACATAATTAAAAAAAAAAAATCTAATCACAGATGAAAAACAACATGTGACTGTGTCATTGTTTATTTAACAAAAACTTAGCCATAATGCATAACAGTTGGTCATCAGGATGTGTGAGCACCTATATACAGAATAGATGTTTTGGCTGTTTGGAGCATTCGGGTGTGTGTTTACACAATACCAAGGAGGAAAGACATGAGCAGTGACTTTAAATAAGCGATTGTCACCATCCATCAATCTGGGAAGGGTTATAAGGTCATTTCCAAGTAGTTTGAAGTCCATAACTCTCCAATGAGAAAGATTATTCAGAAAATTCATTATAAAGTCAAAGCGAAGAGCTACACCTCAGACTCTACAGGCCGCAGTTAGCATGTTAAATGTAAAGTTCATGACAGTACAGTTAGAAAAAGACTGAACAATTCTAGTTTGTTTGGAAAGGCTACCAGGAGAAAGCCTTTTTTCAATAAAAAGAGCATGGCGTTTTGAAAATTGCATCTGAACAAACCACAAGATTTCTGGAATAATATCTTGAACAGATGAGACCAAAGTGAAGATGCCTGGCAGAATGCACAGCTCAGTTTTTGGTTATAACCAAACACAGCATATCAGCACAAACACCTCAAACCAACTACAGGCCAGAGAGTTTTCTCATAAATATCACCCTAATTTGTCTGTTTTGCACTTTTTAAAAAATCTAAGAGCACTAGTTTACCCAACCGTAAAACCTCAGTTGTGAGGGTGACAACTGAACCATGGTCATCATGACAATCTCCTAGCAAGGACCGAAACTCCTACCATGCCCTGTCATCAAGAGAGCGTCTCCAAGGACAATGATGTCATCTCTCTGCCGTTAGATAAGAGCAACCTGGAAAGTCCCATCTGTGTGACCGTCAAAGGTCATTTAAGAAACTGGATGGGTGAGGTCTCTCATCAAAAAAGTATCCACGCTCTCACTTGTTGTTGTCTTTTAGCTGTGCACAGTACACAGACATGTTCCGAAATAAGTAATTACGCTGCTTACTGCTTCCTTAGAAGAAATACAAATGTGTGTGTAAACAGATGTGAAATTTGAGTCACCAAAGCAACAACAAAATACCCCCCCCCTTCCTCATTCAAGATATGAATGTGAGTGCGGCGTGAACTAAACAGACATGTTTCTGCATAAAATGTCATTGCTAACAACTTTGCATCAGATGTGACATTTGCAAATATCTGTCTATGCACAAAGCTTGCAAGAGAGTGCAAGAGTGCTCTGTGTATGTGAAAGACTCATAACATTAGGAAAAAAAAGTATTGTCACACATAAGAAATTATCTGGTTTAAATCTCCAGAGCTGCAATAATGTTTTTTTCAGACTACCGAGGTGTGTTGTTTCAGAGTGTCTGTGCGCCAGCAGCTGGATGTCATTACTAGCAATGCTTGTGCGTGTTCTTCTCAGCTCCCCTTTTGGCCTTTTGTAAGTGTTTGTGGTGCCAAAAGTTGATTCCCTGTGCACTGCTGCTCAACCAGAAGTTACCCACGCAAAATTAGTCCTGTGCCAAAATGGACAAGCTCCCCATCATTCACTCTAGTGACAGTGAGTGCAGTTTTTCAGGACTAATCACACTGGGGAAGGTTAGCTTTGGTGTCATTTAGACATCATGAAGGTCAAGTTAGTCAGCTGTCAGAAAGGTTACACATGGCGTATAAAATGCTAATTTTATGAGAGAGATTTTCACTTACTGACCACATTGTTTACGACCCTGGGAAGGTGGTGATATACAAATAATTGAGTCTTTAAACATATGGTAAACAGACTGCTGCTTATGTAGCGCTTTTCTACTCAAAATTAGCATCATTCACTTTCATACAATTGCTTTTTTTTCTGTGCACAATAAATTAACATTCACACAGTCATGATACATCTGGGGCGATGCCTTCCCCAAGCTCCTCCTGGCTCCTAAGGGGTCAAACCATCACCCTTTTGATGGGTAGACAACTCACTCTATCTTCTGAGCCACAAGAGTTGGGAGTTCGCCTTGTAATCGGAAGGTTGCTGGTTCGAGCCCCGGCTTGGACAGTCTCGGTCGTTGTGTCCTTGGGCAAGACACTTCACCCGTTGCCTACTGGTGGTGGTCAGAGGGCCCGGTGGCGCCAGTGTCCGGCAGCCTCGCCTCTGTCAGTGCGCCCCAGGGCGGCTGTGGCTACAATGTAGCTCGCCATCACCAGTGTGTGAATGTGTGTGTGAATGGGTGGATGACTGGATATGTAAAGCGCTTTGGGGTCCTTAGGAACTATTAAAGCGCTATATAAATACAGGCCATTTACCATTTACAACTACACAGAAACAAACACTACAGAAAAAGACTGAAATGTAAGGTTAATGTAAATGAATTCTTATTTCAAGAATTTCAGATGTTATTTGAGAGCTACGCTATATTTCCAAAAGTATCCAGTCACCCATCCAGGTGCTCCGATCACTTCCATGGCCACAGGTGTATAAAACCAAGACCCCAGGAATGCAGAGTGCACACAGTGGGGTCAGTGGATGCTAAGATGGAAAACGCACAGACGTTGCTAACTTTCTGCAAAGTCCCAGAAAGTTGATTCTGTTCATCTGGATGTAGCGTTTTCTCCCACTGAAAGCATTACGTCCACATGAACAGAATCAACTTTTGGGGATTTACTTACCTGGATGATTGAGCATGCATCAAGACGTTTCTGCAAAGTCAAATACTACAGACTTCCAAACAGTGCATAGAAAACTTCATGGAGTGGGTTTCCATGGTTGAGTAGCTGCACCAGGCACAATAAAAAGCATTGGATGCAATGTTGTACGGCACGCTGTCACTGGACACTAGCGCAGTGGACGTGTTCTCAGGAGTGACAAATCATGCTTCTCTGTCTGGAAATTCGATGGACAAATCTGGGTTTGGCAGTTGCCAGGTGAACAGTACCTCCCTGACTGCCTTGTGACAAGTGTAAAGCATGGTGGAGGGGGGATTATGGTGTGGGGTTGTTTTTCAGGAGATGGGCTCAGCCCTCCAGTAAAAGGAACCAAGACGTTTCGGACAACTTCATGCTCTCAGCTTTTTGAGAACAGTTTGGGGATGGTCCCTTCCTGTTCCAACATGACTGCGCACCAGTGTACAAAGCAAGGGCCATACAGACATGGATGAGGGAGTTTGGTGTGGAAAAACTTGACTGGCCTGCACAGAGTCCTGACCTCAACATGAGCTGAGACAGTGAGCCAGCCTTTCCTGTCCAACATCAGTGTCTGACATCACAGATGCTTTTCTGGAAGAAATGTTCAAAAATTCCCATAAACACACTCCTAAACCTTCGTTCTGGATTATCAAAGTAATTGGGATTCATTACCTGGGGATCATGTATGATTTGACACTTTCAATATCAGCTAGCAAGAGTTAAGATTTTAGCAATTCAGTTTTACAGTATAACATTGTTTTGTTCATTTAAATTAAGCCCTCAAACAACAAACCACAGAAATATTTTTAAAGTTCAGGTCACACTATTATAATTTCCTTTATACTAACCATGTGGGCAGGGCCAGTGAGGGCTAGTTGTGACTTATAGGTGCTAAAAGAGGGAGTGAAACCAGAGTTTGCGTGACTAGGTTTTTTATCTCACAATGTGTGAAAAAGACAGACACAGCAATTTGAGCACAAACATGTGCATGGCACGTGGGTTTATTTCTCTCTCATATCTGTACATATCCCTTTTTATTGCTATGGTCTAAAACCACAACTTTATCAACAGCAGTCAATGTCTGACACGAGGTTTCCATGTCTGTCTAGGCTGTGGGAAAGTGTCTGATGGAAACAGCTATTTACACTCTAGTTATGCATGTGACAACACATCCTCAGTGTGAAAAAGGCAACATCTCATACAAGGTGATACTAACAGAAGCCACCGTGAGAACAGCATATGTTTTGCAATGTTATGGCAATGGTACACAAAACTCTGATAGATATTCAATATGAGTGTGCAAATCTTCATTTTAAGGTTCTTCGATATCACTAACACTTAGTCCTTTATGTAGTTATGGTCAAGTTTCCATTTTTATGAATGAGATGAATTAAAATCCAGCTTCCATCAGCCTGCTACAGTGTACTAGTAACCCCCCATTCTCATGGTTTGGCTTGGTTTTCTGAGAAATTAATCCAAAATATCTACAGAGTAGCTGCATAGAGTTGGGTGGGGTGAGCGGGTTGCAGAGGGAAACCTTCATAAGGTAGCATGAAGCCGCCTTTATTTGTATTTCTGGTGTAATAAACACGTTGGATGACTGTTACCCTGGAAACTGGGCCACTAACATCATGACTGTTCAGCAACTTGCGTCCCGCCGTCGTACTGCACTTAACAGTGGTTGTGGCTTTATGCTGGTAACTTTGTTTCTCACACACAACAGAAAAAGAAAGTTGTTCATTTCCCACAACAAGGGCTCACAGCGCAATATTCATAAAGGGGAAACCACTACTGATATCACACGCCTCTGTCGCCACGCCTGCGCTCAGTTTGCATCTTTTCCTGTATTATGAGCTTTTTTTTGATAACTTGATTTTGATCTAGACTCTATTTAAGCAGTGATTTCGCAATTACAAACAAATACCACTATTTTAACTTTAAAGGTCAAAGTTTGAATGGTATTGTATAGTATCACCTTTTTATCTTAAACACATTGAGATATGGCTTTTTAAAACCGCATTACCCAGCCATCTTTGCAATCTCTCCATGGGACCATGCCCCAGGACACCCTCGGTTTGTGTTAAGGCCTGAATGTTTACAATGTCCTGGCACTGCCGACAAACACAAAAGCAGCGGGAGTCATCTCTGCAACAGACTAAAATTGGGCTTGCACAGCAGAGCAAACACAGCTGCCCAAAGAAACAGTGCATACAAACTCAACTGAGCACCGAAACAGAAAGTCGAGGAGAGGTGATACGTGTTTAGCCAGTTTATCATCTTAACTATTAAACAGTGTATCAAGCAAAGCATTAAAGCCACATTCCTAATGGGTTTCTCGTTCTCACATTGTGATACACATTAGGGTGGCCTTTCAGTACACAAAGAAAGACACTAAACACCTGTGTGGTTATACAGAAAATGTGCCCAATATTTACACAGTGGATAAAATATTCACAGCAGAGTTGAAAAAGTAACAAGAACATTTGAAAGACTTTCACACTAAAAAGAATGTAAAACCCTCAATCACTAGTTTTATTATTATTATTATTATCATCTGCCCCATTTGCTTGAGAATTAGTCACAGTGTGACACAGTCCATCAAGCGCAGTCCTTTCACCACTGAGCAAAAACCCAGATGTTGTTTCCTCTGGAGAAAGGCCAAACTACTGTGTCTCCTCTGACACAAACCAGAGCCTATGATGTGTTATATGACTGTCAACATCAGGGCCAGTGGTTGGACCATTCTGATGTTGTCTGTTAGGTTACAGTAAAACGGCTCTTTCATTTGGAGATCATAACAAAGCTGTTTTTTCCAGGAAGCTCTTATAGACAAGTCTTGCATGGAGAGATATGCCAGTTGCCCCTTATGTAAAGAGACTGTAGCTACAGTATAGTGCTTGTGTGTAGCATTTAAGTCTGCAGTTGGGCAGGCTTAAAACTAAACATTCCTTGACTATGTCTTTATCAATGTATTAATGTGGAAACCTGAATCAGCTTTGTTTTAAATGCGGGGTGCTTCCATTGTTACATAAGCTGTTGCCAGAAATATGCAGTTTGACTTAGTAAGTTGTTCCCAAAGGTCACATCGACTATGTAAACCAACTTTGAAATGAAGGAACTCAAACTGAAAACATGTTTGAAAATGCTTTTTAAGTATGCACCAACATAACGCCTTTAGAGTAAAAAATTTACACCTAGTAAGTAAATACAGACAATGTCAACACCCCCGATGAGGTTTTGAAAATAAGCCTGAGGACACATCAGAGACCTCTTCATGTGTTCTGTCTGTTCCTAAGCTTATACAAGAGATCTTCCAGCTTTAAAAAAAATAGTTTTCAGTTCAAAAACCAGCATCTTTGAGATATGCTGGTGTAATTTGCACATGACTGAAGGCACATTAAAGCTTCTTTTCTCCTTTCCTTAAGTTCAAAATTAGCATATACTTTTATAAACATAAAAAAAACTGGCATAAAAGTTCTAAAATATGATATTTTGTCTTTATTCAATTTTCAACTGGGGTTTAAATCCCAAAGTCAAACTTACTTTCAATTCTACCATAGTTCCACGATATAAATAGAACCTGACTCTCACTCTCTGTAGTGTGCAAAGACATGACTTAAGAGGAAATTAAAAGATATAAGCATGTAGATCGGGTGTGGCACCTAAGTGTAGTGGTGAACACATTTTCAAAACATCTTGAAGCCAGGAGGTGACAATTTCCTGGGAGGGTTGCACCAAGAAAGGAGTCCAGGGTAAAAATCTGCCAAATCTTCAGCTTTTTAATTTGAATTTTGTCCCTGCTTTTTGAAAATTGTATTTTAGTTTTTAAAAGTACGTGCTTCAGTATCTACTGGCTGTGAAATTAAAAGAGGTCCATTGCTTTTGTCAGACATTCAAAGTGGATACAGGTTCAAAAATGGGTCATTTTAGCTCTTTGCTAGGTTGCCAGGCAATATGATGACATCATATCAAACTTTTGGCGATATAAACCAGATGTAACTGTCAGGAAACTAAAAATGATATGACGCTTTCAAAAGGGCTTATAGGTGCATAAATGCTAAAAATGGGTCATTTTAGCCTGGTTGCTAGGCAACATGATGACATGATAAGATTTGATCTAGAGAAGAACTTTAAGGAGCCCGACAAGTGCATGCTGAACTTCTGCTTGTATTTTAGGAGGCGTCTTACAGACAGGCAGGGATCTGGTGGCGATTTATATGGCAATTTTCAAAATAATAGTCACTCTTGCTATCAGCACAGCACATCACGATGGTGCATCGTTTCCCTATGTTTGAGGTTTCCATATAACATCTTACAGCCTTCATTTCTCTTTAAATGTCACAGGCAGCATTGGCTCGACTTTATCTGAGGAAGTCCAACACACAACTGTTCTGTCACTGTTTCCTTCCTCACCTTCACTCAGTGCAGCCTCACGGCGTCCTTTCCGTCAGATAGAGAAAGGCCCTCTCAGCGGTAGGCCGCATGCACAACATGATAGAAAGCGTCAGGCAGAGCGCTGCGTGTAAACAAGCGTGAACAATAAACCAGCATGGTGACTCTATCAACTCCTTTCCTTCCCTCTGCTTTCACCCTGTCTTCTGAGGGCATTAGATCATAGCCGCCACCTATCACAGCTACTACAGGGTGCTTGGACCTGTTGTGCCTTTAATGATACATAATTAAATGTTGCCATAGTGACGTGATGTAATGCTATGCTTGTTTGACTTGATCTTGAGCTCATTGTACTGTCTTGTGTAATGTTAGCCAGAGCCTCTTCATGTGTAGCCTCATAGGTATTTTCCACGTGCACTCTGTAAAGTCATAAAGGCATTATATAATTTTTAGTATGCATTTAAGAACTAAAAAAAAAAAAAATTCCAGTGTCTTGTGAGAGTTTATCGAGATAATGTTACACTTGTGTCTCTTAGCTTGTCCGTTCATGTCAGAGTGCCAGGTTCAGGTCATATAATGGTTCAGGAAGGGGAGTAAAAAAAAAAAAAAACTGATGCAAAGACCATTGTCTGATGAGAACCTCTGGAGACGGTGTAGGTTTCTCTCTCACCGATGCTGCTGACTGAAATGGAAAATCAGCACTGCTGCTCTTTGGGGGTGTTGAAATGTCAAGAGAACAGATGTGACAAGTGTTACAGAGAAGAAAAAAAAAAGAATCTGTCTGCTCAACTTGAAGCCAACTTAAGGTGCAAACAAGAAAGTTTATGTTTGCATTGAATTAAATGAATAAATTACTGGTGAGTTGGTTTCGTGTACACAAAGCACGGCTTTTGGGTGTAGATGTTTACATAAATGCTGACTAACATATGTTACAGCTTTGCATTTTTCACAAAAAGACCGGGAGAGCTTTCCAAGGAATAAACGTGTAATAATCAGATCAGATACGATTGTTTCTCTTTCTAACCACAGTTTATGTTCTTCAAGGTTACAGTGTTATTTGTAATGGAAACTAACCAAGATCAGCACCTAATTTGTGCGCAATAGGCATTAGATGAACACTTATTCTGGAATTTCTGGAGAAGGTATTGCTCTGCTAGTTTTTGCTTTTATGTAATAAAAATAATCTGGCCCTTAGCAAGTCTTCAAATTAGGTACATACAACCTTAGATGAACAACAATGCATGCCATATTACACCGTGTCATTATTTATTTAAGAGAAACTAGGCAAAAAGCAGAAGCAGTGTGTGAAAAACTAAGTGTACCCTAGTTGTTTCCATAGGAATTAAGAGGATAGGTAGAAGCACTTGACTAACTGATCATCAGCAAGTGTGAGCACCTCTAAAAAAGTCTCTATAAAAACATCTGCTTTCTCACCCATAAGGTGTGCAATGCTCAGAAAACCTGAAAAAAATCCAAGAGCTACATCTCAGACTCTACAGGCTCAGCTAGCATGTTAAGCGTTAAAGATCATGACAGGACAATTAGAAGAAGACTGAACAAGTGTGGCTTTTGTATGTATGTTTAAATGCTCTCTGTCAAACATTCACACATCAGGGTTTAGCTAAAGGATACTTTGGCACACAAACTTGAACAACTAGGGATTGAACCAAAAACCTTCCAAACAGTAGATGACTTGCTCTACCTCCTGACCCACAGCAACTCCATATAGGAGTAGGGTGTATTTAGCTTTTCTACGACCTGCTAAAGACCAGATCATTTTTATGATGTGCTTATTTCTTCCCAGACTATTTGTTAAATCTGGAATAGTCATTGTGAGATTGAAGGTCTGTTCATTACTCCTTGCTGGCACTGTGTACTCCCAGGCTTGCATATCTTAGGAAATACATATAGATCAGCAGTGACACTGTATTAAATGAAACAGCGAAGTCAGCGAGACAGATTTCTGTCCTCTCTCCGACACTGTGAAGATACATTTTTAAATATTAGGACACTTCTTTGGGGTTTTCCGCTGCAATAGTGATCCGTACAGCTGGAGTAGTGTTGTATGTCCTGTTTGATGCTTCCCATATGTATTATCTTGGCTATGCTTTTTTTCCAGGCCACAAAATCTGTGGAGAATATTACACTGTTCAGTAATAATCAGGTGGGTAAACACAAGCAAATATGATTTTTAAGACAGCAGACAAATAAGCAGCAACAAGAGCCAGTGCATGCCTTTTCCCCTGCCAGGAAAACAAAGACAGTGATCACACTATCTGTGTCATGAAGGCAAAACATTAGTGCTCATTTCCTGTAATTTTCTGTTTCGGTGAGCAGCTATCACGCCGTATAAAAGCAAAGAAATTGCAAAACAGAAAGAGAGCCCTTACTCTCGGCTTCCAAATCAAAGAGCCCCTCTGACTGAGTGCACATCCATACAGCCAAATCTCTGAGTTGGTGAACTCAGTGAACTACCTCCTGCTAATTTAAAGAGACAGGTTCCTCATCATCGGTAAATCTTCCCATTAAGTGCCTCCAGTTGGAATACCAGCACACACGTGTGCTCTCTCTTGTAAGTGTTCTCTTAAAGCACATTGTTTCCAGCTGATCCCCTCCCCTCTTCTCAGAGTTGGGCAATGCCAAAAGTTCCCCTCGCAGGCCCATTCTTACTGGGCTTGTTTGGGGACATCTGCTGCCATGTCCAAATATTGTTTTTGGCTGAGCCGCTCGCTGCCTCTGCTACGAGAGAATAGAGCAGTGAACTATTTTTACCTCAGCGGGATCGACTGTGTTAACATACAAAACAATGCTTCTCTCCCTCTCAGTCTTCCAGCTGCAGAGCAGGGCAGCAACTGCTGGAGAGTGCGAGCACATGCTCAGGTGGCGAGTGGGTATTAATAACAGTATGCGTGACCTTTTAACCTCCTTCTACTCTCTCTGGCTTTGACTTGCGCTCACCGAGTTTTCGGGCACTTTCTTTGTAAAAAAGAAAGCAGAGTAACGGCGCAGGGGGAGGGGGTTCGGAACTGACTCAGTGTCTTGTTTAACTCGAAACTGAATAACCTACATTGGCAGTGAAACGTGTCCATGAGCAGCTGAGGTTCAAGTAAGGACAATAATCGAAATGTACACATGAATACATAATTTTCTTTAACTTATGACAGGATAAGCACTCCTCTAGCAAATGACTTCCATCAAAAATGAGGCTTATTATTTATAAGTACCATGCGTTGGTTTGAAGAGAGTTGCCCAGTTAATTCTTTCAGACACTTCCCATTAGGCACTAAACAATGAGTGTCTGACTCAATTTCTTTTTGGGATTACAGTGGACTCCTTAAGGCCCCACTTAATGCAGAGACCTTAGATGTTTCGGGGCACTCAGAGGAAATTATTCTTGGGCTAAGTAATTGAAATGAAAACACTGGAATAGGAAGGATCTGTGTTTTAACTGGAGGATATAACGACTCGTTTGTCCTTCACATCATATTCCAGTATTAATAGATCTCTTCTGGTCCAGACGGCAATGGAGGAAAGCTACAGAGTACAAAAATAACAATTAAGTCAAGGGGGAAAAAAGGAAAACTAAACACAAAGATATTCATGATGGTAAAGGCGAGGTCAGGCACAATCTTAAAATGCTATCTGTGTTTCAGAGACTTACAGATTAGTGTTTTCAGTTTAACATCTTTATGGGTGTTAATGTCTCTTTTATTCAAATGCAGTATCTCAAACATGACTGACCTGATCTGGGTAAAAACTGATTAAAAAAAAAGTCATCCCTTAGTTGTGGCTTTTGAGGGCGTTTTCACACCTTCATGTTTGCTTGGACACCTGTGGTTCATTCAGAGAGTTTGTAAACATGTAGCTGCTTCCTGCGAAGGGAAACTCAAAACTCCAAGCAAACCAAAACGTCACTACCAAACCACGTGAAGACATCCAGTCTGCTCACTGGCCAGCTGTATCTGGGGCAGGAAACACAAAAGTAAATACAGGAAGAAGGTGCTGTTTTCTGGACTAGTGGATAACATGGAGAATTTACTAACATTCGTATTTATCAGGGCAACAGCTTGTATCCTCTGCACGTATACAGTATTCTGCAGCATTACAGAGTGTAAAGCATACCTGGGTAATAGAGGTGGGGGAAAAAATTGCTATTATATAAATACAGTGACACCAAATATCGATATTTTATTAGATAAATGAAAATAATCTGGGAATACTATGAATAAGGTGGCAGGAAACTTTTGTGCAAATAGTTGCAGTGTGACTTGGATATTAGAAATGACTCCCTAAAATCACATAGCCCTCTATGAGCAAGAACTTGGAAATAGTGGGGAGGAAAAGCTCAATTTTAACAGGAAGAAACAGGCTGGGGGAAGGGCAGCCAGCTGCTGCAACAGGCTGGGGATGAGGGTAAAGAGAAGAGAACATTTCTGGTCTCTAAGCTCGAACTAAGTTGATCCTGATGACATCCCAATGAGCTACTGCGTTTTTTCAGAAGTGACAAAATATGACATTTTACAACAATCTTCACTGGCTAAATAGTATTGACAATGTGAAGGAAACAGATCTAAATGTGTAAAAAAAAAAAACTTATAGAAAATGAAAAGATAATATTTTTTAAATACACTAACCTTAAACACATATAGGCTTGGTATAATTGGAGTACGGGCCAAAGCACTATACTATAAATTCAAGAAAAGCAATTTGTGGCTTTTGTTTAACCAGCAATAAGTCACTTAGGCAGTTCTTTTGTTCTTACCCCATACTCCATCATTTCCACAAAGCTTATTGCTACAAATATCTCCATGAAGAGCTTGAAAGTTAACATAAAAGTCCCTGCTTCATGTCTATGGGAACACATACATAACTGGTTTGGTCTTTTACAAAAGCGACTTTATCACACCTATAATTCAAAGGTTGACTGAATGTTAGCTATTGTTACCATTCAGTACACTCTTCGTACACAGTTAGTAACTGATTGCAAAGCGCGTTATGTTACTAAGTCAGTATGCCACTGTGCAAACTGATACTGCTTCTCTGGAAGTATTCCTGGTTGTTTGCCGAGTCAATAAACGCGATTATAAGAGCTTGACACTGAGCCAGCAGTCAGACCGTGATAAGCAAAACTTTCTGGAAAGGGACAACCAGGGGTTTAGATAACATCAGAGAGTGGAGACCAATTATGCAAATGTAATCATCAGACAACAAAACAGGGGGAACAAACCCAACAACCCCCAAGTACATTTGATAAGTAGTGATCATGTAAAGTATGATTTGAATATCTTAGAAAAAGATGCTGACATCCAGTGCGATTTCATAGTAAGCAAAACTCAAAATAATCCTAATTTGCTTTCCTTCACAATGAAGGCTTTGTAATGGTAGTTAGGCTGAGATCAGGTGAAGTTTGTGACAGCATCACAAGGCTCTCTTGTGTGTCTTTTTCTTATTGGATTTGTTATAACGTTGTAATGCAGATTTATGATGTAATGTAATGAAGACTTATACAAGTTTAACGGGGAGAAAATACATATTTTTCTGTATCACTATCTGCTTTCCAAGAACATTGTTTGCAGGTCCACCCTCTACTGTGTTAGCTGACGTGCTTTTCTTTTCAACACAGATGTTCTTGTTTTAATAGAGCTTAATTCTAAATAAATAAATAAAAGCTTTTATGAGGTCATTTATCGCACACCATTAAGACAAGCTTTTCTAAAACTCCCAGTGTACACTGCAGTCCCTGGCACACATAAAACAATGGAGTTAGTCTTAAGAATAGGTGTATCTGTGAGGACAATTAACCTCAGGAATATGATTTTTTAACAGCAGGTTCTATTTATTACCGAAACTGTGTTGTGGTGGGTATTATACTTTGTTACTTTCAGGCTAACTGTTAGCTTCCATTTTTACTTGTTTTTTTGTAAATTGAAAACAATGTGTTCTCCCTAAAAATTTCTAACAGATATTTCCAATGCTGGTGTGCTTATATTAGCCTAACAATACCAGTGTAGCTAGCCTTGGCATGGCGGTTCAGTATAAAAGATGGACATAGGTTCATGTAGAGAACGAGTTCACCGTAGTCCAGTTCCTTGGAACTGTTAGCCTGCTTGCCAATGGATCCTGCTTATCGGTTCCACTTGGGTCTTGGCATCTGGGCCTGAAACATGGCGCCAAAGCTGAATGGAATTAAGCCTGTCCTCTATTTAATGTCCACCAGAGGGCGACTCTTGGGTGACAAAAATGAGGGCTGCTCATTTCTTTCTAAGTGAGCAAATGTACAAATTCAGCAGGTTTGAATCCCGGTTTGTTCTGTCTGACAGTTCAAGTGTGCTTGAACTACAAAACTGTCTGCGATGTATCGTTGGTGGTAGTGGTTGGGTGTTAGGGTTGTTGGTGCTAAGAAGGTAGAGCAGGTCAGCTACTAATTGGAAGGTTGGTGGTTTGATGCCTGGCTGCTCTAGTCTGCAGGCCAAATATCCTTGGGGAGGATACTAACCCTGAGTTTCTCTGTTAGATAGAAAGCACTTAAGTATAGAAAAAGGTGCCTGTATGAATGGGTGAATGAGGCAAGTTGTATAAAGTGCTTTGACTGCTCAGGCAGAGTAGAAAAGCACTATATGAGAACCAGCCTATTTGCCATCCTTGGTCTGTGCTGTATTGTGTGACTGAATATTCTATAATAAATTATATTTTTCTGGAATATTCTTTTAAGAAACTGTCACGCTAATAAAGCACACTTTGAACAGTACTGGATTGACTGTGTGTATTATAGAAACAAGGTATTGAATGGTTAAAAGTAGCTTGTAGTCTAAAGCACTGTGTGTGCTCATTAAGACTAGAAAAAAACACTATTGGGTCCATTAATATATCTTAATGCTAACCCCCAACTGCCCTCAACCTCATAAATCCTCTTTGTTATAGATGCCTGAACTCTAATTGATTATACTACCTAGAAGAGGAGCTATACTGATCACGTTTAAAAGCGTTTATAACATTTTAAATCTCCTCTGGTGTCTCAGTGTGTTTGCTTTGGAGAGTTGAATGAGCATTTAGAGATTTAGCCTTAGCACGCAAATAGTTTTTGTTAGATACTAGCATCAATTTTAAGTTGGAAAGCATATCTTGCTGTGACTCACCCTCTTCCTTCCCCAATTCCGAATCAGATTCTACTCTGTGATTCTACTCACAGGCTACTCTGTGATTTTCAGTGTGACTATATAATACTGAATGATCATTTTTATTGCATATTGCCATCCTTTTGTCCAAGAGATACAGGGAAAACAAGCAAGAGCGAGACTTTTCAGCTGACAGAAAGCGTTTGGCCGTGCTGCAGCTCTTCTCATCTGTTTTAAATTAGACAGCAGTCACCACAATATAAATACCCTGTTATCATGAAGTAGTTTAGCCTCCCCCGATACAGCCCTGAGATGACAGAGACAACAACGGACGCCCAATACACCAAGTCCCCCTGGGGGCATGTCACGACTCGAGGACTGCATTTAACTTTTATTACCCAAGGAGATGAATTGGCTGCTCTCCACCCTTATTTGGGAGTGTGGTGTGTGTATACGAAGGGTTGCGGTTTTAAAGTAAAGGCAGCATGGCTCAGTCAGAGCGGAGCCAGGTAACTGAGCAGTGCTCCAGTGTGAAGTACACTCAAGTACACATCATGAGTCATGCCTTATTTTGTTGTTTAAGATTTTCTTTTTCTTTCTTTCTTTGGCCTAGTTTCAGACAAAGCTGCAAGGCGAAAGGGTTTAAAGGAAAATATACAGAGCCCCTAAAATCCCATAATCTGGCATACAAGGTATTTATCTTGTGTGTTCAAGCAGTTAATTATCAAGAAAAATCACTTAATTTACTACAAATTTAAATGCATCTCAAACACATTGTGACATAACCCAGACCTGGATAAGCGGTAGGAGAGGGACGGATGAATGAACACAAGATAAAAGATATGGTCTTGCAAGAGTGAAAATAAAGAGCTGCATATGGTATAAAATGTGCAATGACATAAATCAAAACAGCTACTTTGTGAATCAGTATCATAGTTAACAACCAATACCAGTAGACCAGCATGCCTCAATAGCGTCATTCGCCAAGAAGCAGGTTGGCGTTATGGGTAGGTGTTGGAAAGCATTAATGACAGTATGGTAGCACATACAAAATGTGCTGCTATTTTGTAGACAGTTGTCGACAGTTGGCTCAATCCACAAAAAGCAGTAAATCTTAGAGAAGCCCCCCCACCCCACCCAAAAAAGCCATGACAGCAGCACAGATCAGCTGATTCTCTTATTCTGAGGTGAGTCATTTTCCCCCATTTTCCCACACCCTACTGCACCAGCATTGTCCCATCTGCAATGGATTAGCAAGCCAGAGAGTGGGGACTATAGTGTGATTTGGATCTTAGATGTGTGTGAACAAATCTGGTGCCAGTAAATTACTTTCTGATCCGTTTTGCCCTAAAATGTGGAGTAGCTGCATTTTTGATTGAGTTTCTACTTTGAGTTTCTACTTTCATGTTTGTATTTTTCCCACATAAATCACTTTCTTTGTGCTTTTCTTTGCCATTTAAAAAAAAGATAGAGATTTTTAAAAATCTGCCAAACTGAAAATGGAGAGCTACCCACTGTGGTGACCTCAGCAGCTGAAAGTAGCTCTCACTCACTCTCATACTCGTTACACTTTCTGAATTTGAGAAATCTTTTCATTTCTGTTGACAACAATATCAATACACTTAGTACACTTTAATAGGCAGCGACAAACACTGAAGTTCGACCATTTCTTATTATAGAAAATTCAATGCATGAATTAAGATGAATGTTGTTAATACCCGCGGTGCATTGAACTGTTTCCCTGACGCAACTGCAAGACACAGAAAGTACTCAAAAGGTGATAATTGAAGTGTCATCACTCTGTGATACATGTCAAGAGAATGCTCTGTGGATTCATTTCAACTGCAAAGTTATAAAAAGCTCTGTCCTCAATTTCTCTTGGTTCACATCAGCACAACAAAGCATTAAACGACTGAAGAAAAGTGATGGAAACATGGTTTTATTATAAAATCGAATTTATGTGTTTATGTAAAATGAGTGCAAATTATAAAGTACGATGTAAAAGTCTTCAGCCACCTCTCTTTTCTTTATGTTTTGCCAGGAAAATGGGAAATGAGTGCAGCGATTTATTGAAATGTGCAAACTTGAATGGAAACGTGGCATAAAAGCCTGAACTTTCTTAGACAAGCTTTTCTATAATTTCTTTAAGTAGTCTTCAGGAATAGTTCTCCAGGCTTCGCCAGACATTCCTAAAGACATATGGTATTGCATTGTGGATCAAAATCCAATCAGTTTTGACAAGATCCCCAACACAACTGGCTGAAAAGCAGCCCCAAACCATAACAGAACCTCCCCCATGTTTTACAAAGGGCTGCGGACTGTAATACCTCTCTCCTGACTCCATACTTACAAAGATTTGAACCAAAAATTGTTATATTTGTATTATCACTCCTTAGGACCTTTTGCCACTTTTTTCAGTCTGGTTCTTGTGCAATTTGGCTTACCTCAGCCTTAGGAATGGCTGAATCTCAGGTTCTATGTCAGGTATTGGCTGTCTCCTATTCTTAAGCACATGACTTTCATATACTGTTCATCATTTTCCTCAATTTCTTCCTCAAAACTTGAACTTTTTTAGTTTTTGGCTAATGGCACTTTCATAATCACCTTGTTACTGCAATAAATGCTGTTTTATGCCTGCCAAACGTTACTGTCTTTGGATCCAACTAAAGAAATGGGAACAAACTGTGTTTTTGCAACAGGCTGATTGTAACAAAGTGCCTAAAGATACCATTTAAGATTCTTTCTTTGCTAAGTTGTCTGTTATAGACACAACATTGGTTCATAACTAGGTGCCTTTTTTGTGGATAAATGATTTTTAGGTCAGATTAAACTGGTTTAACAAACAAACAAACAAAAGCATTCATCTGAAAATGGCCAGGTACAAGGACTGGACTGAAAATAAGTGAAAAAGCAGCCAGTGTTTAAAGAAAAACTTGGAAAGCCTTGCATAAAGGCTGGAGAACTGTTGCTCAAGACCACAAAAAATTACAAGAAAGTCTGGTTCATTGGCAGCAAAATATAAAGAAATGAGAAGTGGCTCAATACTTTTACACAACACTAAATATAGATAAGATTAATGCGAAAGAAAGTCCACAAGCAAACCCCAAATCTTCCCGTGGAAGCAATCTCGTGTTTCTCAGGCTACAGATAGACACCAAAGGGTTAATGTCTAGTGCTCCCAGGCAGAAAGCCAGAAGTAAACAAAAAGAACCAGAGCCAGGCACTGGAGCTTCTCTTGCTGCTGAAGTTGAGGCGTGACCCTTGAGATAGGCACCGAGTTATCATGAGGGCGTCTCTAAAAGTGAGTGGCCAGGAGAACAGAGAAGTCTTTGTCAGGGCTGTTTGTAAAAAAAAAAAAAAAAAAGAACTGCTGAGCCAAGCAGACCCCCCTCCCCCCTTCACCACCACCCTCTGCACATATCTACCCCTCCCATCCTACCTCCATTTTTTTTAACTCCTTCTCCCAGAAGTCATACACACACTTGTCTGTATTTACCAGCAGTCCCAGGAGACAAGGCTTCCACTCCAGCTGGTGAGAGGTTGAGGAGCAGAGTACAAGGTCTGTTTTGTCCTAAAGAACCCAAAACTATGTCAGTAGTGAGTTCTTCCATGCATTTTTAGACTTTAGGAGAACCTGCTGCAGAGTTTTAAAAAGTCTTTGTTTGCAGCTGAACCAGCTCTGAAGGACTTTGCCATCCCATTAAGGAAAAAAAAACCTTCTTGTGATCTCTAAATGATTTATAAGGATTAAAATACTTTTTGTACATAACAAATTACATGTTTGCTGCTTTGTTTGCAGTTGCCACAGTGAAAATCTGCCCAAAGATGCCTTTGAGGTTGTTTACTGTTAGGACAAGATGAAAATGTTTCACCGAATCATGAAATCAAATTACTCTGAAATGAGAACGAAAACACGTCAGCAGGCCTATGGAACAATTTGGTGTCCTTTGAGAATCATAACCAGCGTGGCGTAATTTTCTTTTTTGTCTCATAATGTTCTCAGATGTCTCGCTCTGTGCGAACTGAGGACGAGCAGTGTGCCTGTGAGTGATTTGTGTTGCGTGCTTGTGTTCGAACGCACGCTCACTCTCACTTACCTCGACACCCTGTTTGCAAAAAGAAGAAGTTGTCTGTCTGAGAAGTACAGAGAAATTCCCCAAACCTATATCTGCTTTTTTTTTATTACCTTAGAACATCAGCTCATGTCAGCTCACCCCACGGCACAACGCTGCAAAGAGTTAATATGAGGAAATGGGAATTCTCTCAGTTTTCCTGAGGCCATCTGTTTCAGCAACACCCAACCCCACACACATAGCCATGCACACCTCTAACCTTCTGTGGTGCCCCTGTCTACACAAAGCACCTGCCTGGGGGAGATTGCTTTAGAAACCTGGTGACATAAAAGTGAATCACAGTTTATATAAGGTTGAACCTTCCCTTCCCCAAGGGAAAAGCATTTATATTGGAAAAAAATAGTAGTGGTGAGCTCCATCAGTGCCTTCAGGTCTTATGAAATGCTTCTATTTTTCATGCTAAATTAGTAAGTGACTTAGGGACTTTCAGTGGGGTCGGGGGGGGGGGGTATTCACAGAAGATGTTTTTATCCAGGGATACAAGTTTTTTCACAGTTGTTACTAATTGTGGTAGCAGAAGCTTGTGAAGTGATGCACACATGACTAATTACACAGCTTACAATGTGTTTTTTATAAATGCAACCATTGTATCTTTAGGGATGCCAATTCAGGTCTACTGGCTAATCCAGCACTTTGATCCAGCACTGAATTAAATTATCTGAAGAACTGCAGGACAGACTGAGAATTGCTGCAGACATTCTTAGTCCCCGACGATTAACTCTAATAACTTTAGTCATTCCCAGACCTTTTAGACAAAACCACACAACAGTCCAAGTTTTCTCTTTTCTCTCTAAAAAAAGCTTTAGTTAACAAAATGACACACCACATATATTCATGTTCACAGGATATTGACTCCTATAGATACTGGTGGTGTAGTGACTTGATTGAATTGAATGGATTGCTGTGATATGTATTTATTGACACTACTGACCATTGCATTAACTGTTTAGTAATTACAGACAGTCTTATACACAGGCACCCATTTGCAGAAGTTTAAAAGTAACTGAACAACTGACTGTTTAGCAGTTTCGTGACCAGGTTCCTCTGTTATTTTATGACAAATTAGGCAGAAATCTGAAGTTGACTCTCTGTGTTGAACTTGGTTTGGTAGCTTTTCACTGCAACTCTCAGTATGAGGTCTAATGGGGAAATTATGGTTCTGCACATTGGTAGTCTGTTGGCAGTCCATTCACTGCCCCTCTACATGCAGAGAGCATTTGTCGACTGATATAGGCAGTGGCAAAAACATGCAGTGCGACATGTCTGTGGGCTACTCTTGCTTGTGCTGTTGTCAGCCCATTAGCCAACGCAGAAAAGAAGGAAGTTATAACATACAAAGAGTGTTAAAAACAAAGAAAAGTGTCCACTGCAGGCACTGTGTGTACTTTTTGATGTCTTGAGGCTTCTCCCCACTGTCACTTGTGTTCTTGTTCCAGCCCACTTGTTAACCAGTCAGCATTCCACTGACGTAAAGCATCACTGTCAAACCTAGGATTCTGAAAAAAAAAAACTGCACAGGAACACATTTGTGTTGGTTGTGGTCCATTGTCACCACTGTAAACAGACATCACCATGCTAGCACAAACATTTTTTTTTTTTATATAAGTGAAGGAGGTCATCATTAGGCTCAAGACCCAAATTAAACCTATCAGAGAGATAGCAAAAAATCCCCTCTCTGGATAAAAACAAACTATGCTTCCACTAGTGCTTATATGACTGTAACTAGTGTGACTGATGATAGAAGTAGCAGGAAGAATTGTGAAAGGTACAAGGCTATACTGTTTTCTCAGATTCACCAAAACTGAGCAGACAGCGCTTCAAAGTCCAAATGGATAATGACCAAAGCATACTGCTAAAGCAACCCTAGAGTTCCTTGAGGTTAGTGAAGGAGGCCATCCCCACGATGAAAACCAAAAAAAAAAAACCAACAACAAAAAACAACATTTTATATATAAACCAAAAACTTTAGGAGTGGCCGAATCAATAGTCAGTCTTATAGATATTTACGCTCTTAAAAAAGATGAATCCACTGGGCAGCTTAGCAACACCAAAAGTCCCAAAAGACCACTAAGACAACTAAGGAGCATGATGACAGAATTATTTCCATGGCCAAGAACAGTAATTTCACAGCAGCTAACCAAGTCAAGAACACTCTCAGGGAGATCATTATCATGATCAAAAGAAGCCTTTTTAAATGGAAATACAGAAGGTTCACAACGATGAGCAAACCACTGATTACCCTCAAGAACAAGACGACCAGGTTAGATTTGGCCAAAAAACATCTGAAAATGTTGCACAATTCTGGAAAAAAAACCCAAAACATTTTGGGTAGAGAAAGACCAAGATTAAGTTGTACCAGAATGATGGAAAGTGACATGTATGGAAAGGAAGATAAACAGGTCATGATCTGAAGCATATCACATCATCTGTCGAGCATAGTGGAAGCAATGTTATGGCACGGGCATGCATGGATGCCAGTGGAACTGGGTCACTAGTGGTTATTGATGATGTGTCTTCTGATAGAAGTTGTGAAGTGTACAGGGCTATACTCTTTGCTCAGATTCAGCCAAATGCTGCAAAACCAAACAGACAGCTCTTCACAGTCCAAATAGATAATGACTCAAAGCATACTGCAAAAGGAACCCAAGAATTTCTCCAAGCAAGGAAATGGGATATTTTTCAATGGTTCAAGACTGTAGATCATGACTGACTACAAATGTTAAAATCTTAAAAACAGTCCTTACCTTTATAATTATGTTAGTCTGATCAGTCAATCTTGATTTAAAATCCACCCAAATCTGATGGACTTAACTGCATGTGTCTTTGTGTCATCTCACACACGCAGACCAGAAGCTGTTCACAACACTAATGCAAAAGCAGAAAAATACCCCACAGCAGTAACTGCTTAATTCAAGATGTAATATGATAACATAAAATAAACTTGCTTGACTTTTTATCATCATATCAAAAACTCATTGTGTCCATAAAGTGTAAACAGTCTTGCAGCAGGATCACACCAGCTGTGCCACCTGTCTACATAGACATGTTTTGACCCATGAGCATTTTACAGGTTAGCCTAAAATAAAGACATAACAGTGGCTTTGAGTACTTTTAATACACTGGGAAGTTAACCAATAATTTTTAATCTCAAAATCATACTAAGCAGATGTGAGGGTGTCTTGCAATGTGCCTTTGATGCCAATGGCTGTGGTGATCTCCCTGAAGTTGAAAATATCAGCTAGGCGCTATTAATTATTGCAAAATGATCTATCTGGGGTCATCAGGACAGCTCACATTAACTTAACTGTCCAGAATAACCATCTTGGGGTGATACACAACCAACACATGAAACTTTGGCTGCCACTTGTCATAAATTAACATTTTAAAGGAATGCTTAAAACTGAAGCAGATGGTGCCCCAAATGACATACTTATTTTTAAAACTACTATTAACTCCAACTCTGGAAACAGTTTCATTTTTAGTTTAGTTTACTAACTTGTGCCCACTCTAGAGCAGGGTGGCTGTACTAAAGATACCCTTCTTTTAAAAAACGCAGTATTTCTGAGAATTTTCTCAGGTTCTTTTTTTTCTCAGTGTTACCCTGAAAACACAAAGAACTCTTTATACTCATTGTACTACGTGTAGATGGCTTGCCATGCAGTTTATTGTACTGCAGCCCATCCAAGAAGTACATGCTTAGTTTTTTTTGGGGTGAAAGAAATTCATTTTATTGATATGTTGGCACTATAATGGCTCCTCATAGTGGTTAACATGTTTGCCTCACATCCAAAAGAGTCCTACTTTAAGGTTGACAACAAAGCATAAGGTGGCCAAAATCTAGTGTACTCCCAATTCCTAGCTCAGATAAATGAGAGGGTAGTCTCAGGAAGGGCACCTAGTAACTTCTGTATGATATGTAGCATCTTCCTAGTCATACCTCCACCTAGTTTGGATGTGTGTACATTGGTCTTTTCTATCAAATAATGACCAGACAAAGAAAGACAACTTTGGGATGCTTAATAAAAGAAAGCAAACACAAGTCATGTCAATTATCCATAAAATTTTAATGAAAAAAACAAAAACAAAATGGCAATGTACCCATTTAACAACAAAAGAAATGGAGAGAAATCGTAAGATCTTGTGAGCCAAGCTCTTATGTACAGCATATTGCACTAGAAAAAGAAAAAACAAAACAAAACAAAACATCCCCCATCCTCCTTCAGTCCCTCCATCACACCAATGTCCTGCACTGTTTGAAAACTGTTCAGGAGAAACAGAGCAGTCCCAAAGATAACACAGCCAATGCTTTATCAAAAACTGCTACATCTGGACTGGGTCTCACTTCATAGGACACATGAATGTGAAATCCTTGAGACCACTCTGAACATAAAGAAAGCAATGTAAAGACTACACAAACTCTGTGCACCAAACCGAGCACAGGAGTCTGAATTAAGTCCCACTGTTCAGTTCATGTATTAAAAGCGATACTGTGGTTTTTCACTCCATTAAATTACATTCAAACCCTTAGGATACAGATTTTTTTTCCAGGAATGTTGGACATGCATTTTTACTCCATTTACATATTATCGAAAAAAGCCCTTGAACTGAGAGTGACAGAGCAGACTTGGCAATATCCAAAATCAAAAATGCCTCAACATTGAAAAAAAAAAAAAAAAGCATTTGTAGAAAAGCAAAAGTCGTCTTGTTCTAGTTCTTACAAAAAAAAAGTGTGGTAAAATTTAGACTTTTTTTTATAAAGATAGCAACAATAGCTCAGTCAAATTCATGTCTAATGTATAAAAAACACCAAATCACAGCACTTGACAGTAAAGATGTACTCTTTCTTGGATATACATTTATTTTTTTTTATAAATTGAAAAATTTTGATATTAAAGACACTGAAGGTCAAACATATAAAACAAATGTTTCACGTGAGTCAAGGTTGCAACAGTGGTTGGTAACGACAGGCTCAGATAAACATCACACCGACTGAGTGGATGCTCTACCCATCTCACAAAAGAATTCTGGGCACCATGGTGGCTCATTCCTCCTATAAACGTAAACCCCTACTAGACTGCAGATTTGTTTTTGTTTTTTTTTTTTAAAAAAAGCACAAAAACCCAGACAAGCTAGGCCGATCCAGCATTTTACTGATCTTAGAAAGTTTCAAGCATCTAGAGGGGAAGATCAGCGCAGGAGTAGAAAGAGAGAGGCGCGAAATACAGTATACCGATAAAAATAGTTTTTTTTACAGTGCACATTGATTGCAAACAGTCGTTTCTGATATTGAGAAGGTTTGCATGGTGAAACTCGCCGTTCGTGCTGAGAGATGTCAAAGGTTGAGCCTGTGCCTCGCAAGCTGTTGTGAGAAGTCAAACTGATTTTTTTATTGTATTTTTCTGGAAGTTGATCTCACAGAGCCCAAGTGAAACAGGAGCTGTGACCAGTGACTTTGAGAGATATGCCAAGTGTCGATGGTGAAGATGTGGCAGGTCGGTTACTCACAAGGCACATTTTGTACATTTGATTGTCTGGTTTTCGCATGATTTGTAAAGACTCACACCGCTGGTGTGAGGACGCACGAGGCACATGGCTTTAGTCCAACCTCCCCACACACAGGCATCAAACACGCAACTGAATGCACCTCAACAATGAGAAGAAAAGGACTGTACACACTGAGATAGCATTTATACAGTAGCACTGGGCAAATATACATAAAATAAATTAGAATAAATTATCTCTCTCTCAAAAAAAAACTAAAGGAAACTTTTCTTGTTAAGGACAGGGAGTAGTTAATGAAAGACAGCAAGAAGCTTTGGACTGAAGACCAAAAAAAAAAGTGTCATGGCTATCTGAATTGGCTCAGCGTTCAGTGTTTGCAGGAAACGTTTAATTCAAAGACAAAAACCTGACAATCTGAAACACACTTACAAGCTGATGTTGAGTTAAAACTGCTTTGGAGAATGTTTAAAGAAAACCATGTTTGCTTGTTCGGTGTTGAGTATGACATCAATCAAGATTAACTGGCATCAAGTGAGTGAGTTCTTGGCATCGTGTCCTCACTCAAAAAGTTTTTAGCACAACGCAAGTGTCACAGAATTAACTACTCCCCGAAGAAAAAAAAAATGAAAGAAAAAAAAAATCTGACAGTGTCTTCAAAAATCCATAACATGAATCTGCAACAGACTGAGAAAATACAGCAAATGAGTCCTTTTAACTTCATATTTAAAGTCCTTAAAGACTTCATTGACAGAACAGTGGTTGCATTGCTGTAAAATGTGTCACTAAAGTAGCAGGTGTCACGTGAGGATGTGTAGCGCTTGCCCTGCCCTCAGACGCGTCTCTCGCGCTACTAAAAATGGTTCTTAAACTGTACAGAAGCTGTTCCTACTAAGTGAAGCTGAATGTACCACTGACAGAGATATAATGCGTATTAGCACATCTGGTGCACCTGGAGTGAAATAAAATAAAAATGCATCTCTTTAACGTAACCCCAAAATGTTTCTGTAACAAAGAAGTTTGCAAAGCGGCGTGTTCAGGGGAAGTCTGCCTGCAAATACTGCTCATTATTGACAGCTGAAAACTTAAAGATGGTTACTGTGTCCACTGGCTTGAATATTGCTCACCCTTTAAAATACTCCCAAAGCGATGGAGCAAAGGGTAAAAACTCAGATTGTCAACCCAGCCAGAGAAATACAACCTGGAATTCTTTTTTTTTGGGGGGGGAGGAATGATGATTTTTTCCCCAAAGCTTCTCAGCTGTCTGATTGTTTCCGTTTCCCTGATCGTAATCCCACGAGTGAGATTTGTTTGACTTTGTTTGTGCTCATTTGGTTTCAACACGCATCACAAACAGAAATCGTAACCACTGTCACTATGTCAGCTCTTGAAATATTTTCTAGTACACCTAAATTCAAGTATACATGCGTTACAAAAACAGTGTCTGAATCTGCACAGTTTTTGTCGTCACCTCCAGCTTGAGTGGTACTCAGGCGTGTAACGATACCGTTCTGCACGTGTTCCTTCAGCATGAAAGTTCTTCGGTTTGGTGTGCTCTCTGATGTGAAGCCTATGTTTGTCTGCACACTTTTCAAGCAAGCTGCACCAAACACTGCACTGGGTTTAGTCCAGTAGCTGCAGCATGCTAACACAGTTAGCCTTGAAATGTGGCCAAGCACTGTGGCAATATTATTATGCATGTTTAATGTTGTGTTAACTCTCACTACATGTTGAGTTTGTCTTGCACAGCCAATCAACTGGTGTTTTCTCAAATTCAACAGCTCTGTCAAATGAAATTGCACTGTTGCCTTTCATGATTTGTTTAAATGAATGATGATCAATCAATCCATGTCTCAAACACCAGGTTTCTGTGTACCGTTACGCCCCTCGTGGTACTCGAGATGCAGATGATGTCAGTGAAAGACACAGGTTTTTATAGCATCCTATATCTACAGTGGAAGCTGGTAAAATACGAATCTGAGCTGACCGACATCGCAGTGATAAATTGCCACAATGTCACAACTTTTTTTTTTTTTTTTTTTTTTTTTTAAATTAGCCGATGTGGAACACTAAAAGGATGAGAAGTTATTTTGGGAGGATAAACAAAAATGTGCCTTGAGTCCTCAAGGTTGAAAGTCAGTATCTTTAGCACACAGAAATGTCCACGTCCACAGTCTGTCACCATCATAGTGGCCTAATCTTAAATGTAATCTTTTTTATAATGATTTACTTGATGCAAAAGACTATGTGCTGTGGCAGGAGAGAATAAGGCATTCCCTGGACTGATGGAGGTCCTTCAAGACTTTAAACACCAAATAAAAGAGCAGTTTACTGTACAAAATAGGTAATCTTACAAATATTTCGAAAATATCTCTTCAAACAGAATGGCTTCTTCTCGGAGAGGCAAAAAACAAACAAACAAACAAAAGCAAGAAAAAAATTGATCAGTCTCCGTCCAGCGGTGACCAGTGTCTTCTTCATCTCATCGTTTTCTACTAGAAAACAAAAATCCGAACCCGTGTTCCATCTTACAGTGCCGTCCAGTCCAGTCCCTCGTTTCCTGTTGGGGAAGCAAGGGGCTGAGGCGAGGGCCAGGAAGAAGTCCCTTCATCTGTGCTCCCCTCTCAGATGGGGGATGACAGCCTCTCTTGGAAACAAAAACCCAAACAGAGCCATGGTAAGGCGCATCCAGAAAGGCAGGTTTTGTCTGTGGTGCCTCATAAACTGCAAGGGGACAGACAAAAGAAAAGAAAAGACATGTTGTCAGCCTCAACAAGAGCGGGACGTATAAAAGCTTCCTGTCATATCAGAATCACAACACTTGTCAGTTCTGAAAGTCAATACACACACACACACACTGATTTTGATTGAAAAGGTTTCTGAGGTAAAGCATTGTGAACTGTGGTAAACCCTGTGAGATGAAACCATATGACCAACTAGACTGGATGTTTCCACAACATTAGCTTGTGTCGAGAAAACCTGTCTGTCACACGCACACCAAAGTGCCTTCAATCCCCACCCCCTCCCCAGGAAGTCTCATTCTCCTAACAGAAAATATTTATAATGATTTACTTGGTTTCAAGCTAAAAAGTTGATCAAAATATTAAAAGGTTTTAGCTCCCAGGATCTGACAATCATCCCAGCAGCATTACTTCATCTGCCCCTCAAAGGTTTTAGTTGTCCCTCTAATTAAATATTGCACTGCTGACTTCAATACAAGGAGCTCTAAGTGAAATGCTTTCAAAGAAAGCGTGGCTGCAGCTCAGCACAGCTCTCCTTTAATAGCGCAGTCAGCAAAAAAAAGAAAAAAAAAAAATAGAAGCAAATTATCAAAACAAAGCAAAGCAAAAATGAAACCGTTCCCTCATATTAAGCTACCGTCTCATTTCCACCCTCATTTTCCATTGGGGTGCTCGTGCCTTGTGGGCTACAGACAGATGAAGGGGTTCTTGCTGCATCCTGAAATCTCCTGTCTCCACCTCCTCATCTCTAATCCTGCACCGCTCCCTCTGGCATCCTGAACAGGCGCGTTCAGACATTGCAGCCTGTTGCATAAGCATTCTTGTTGGGCAAACCCCCCCTCCCCCCTGCGCTCTCTTCACCAAGGTCTCTACCAGGCTAGCAATCAGAGCCGGCCACAGGCTATTTGATGCAGAACTAGCAGACTGAGCTGAACCAGCACTGCTAAATGTAACCCTAATTGTCCTTAATTGCCTTAATTTTACACTGCCGAGCTTATTTAAACACTACTCTTGTGTTTCACATGAAGCTCATCTTTATGCATTCACTCTTGTTGGTAGTGAGGAATATTGTGTGTTTTGTTTGCCACTTTTAGGGACAATATCCACGCTCACCTCCCCTTTTCTTCAGTGTAACAAAGGGTTAATTTTTACCCCCTGAGTAATGCCTGAGCATTTAAGCAGCCAGCCACCAAAGTAGTCAAAATTGATGGACAAGACTCAAACCACAAACACAACGTGCCTCACACTAACAAAAAACCCACACATTGGCCCACACTGGCAACTTCTGCTTGGAGAAGCAAGTGAAAAAGTCTAACAATAGCAGCAGAGACGGTACAGACAAGTGATTGGATATCATACAGGAGCACTTGTGATTATTCCCCCTTTGGAATATTCCTACAACAGCAATATCTGATCCTGTATGATGAAACCATCTTCTGCGCAGACAGCAGACAGAAAAAAAAAAAAGTCTCTTATCTCTGTGTCACAGAGTTACACACGCAAACCAAAACACACCGAGAAAACACACACGCTGAGGCAGGCAGCGGGACAACTGAGGTATTGTGGGTAGCCGTCATGTTACTGGCTGTGTCTATAAGTGTGTGAGTCAGACTCTATTTTTAGATGAGCATATAAACAGCCGACCGAGTCTACCCAGACACAGACTCGCTGCTAACTCCCGTTCGTGACGGTCTCACCTGTCCTTTCTCAAACCTTACACCAAACTCAAAACTGTATACAGCTTTTCTTTTTCATCTGAATGCGTCTCCAAATGCATTAGCCACACTTTGCTGGCAGAGCGATTCCTCATGGCAGCAGATAAGAAACTTGCCTGTCCCAGTTTATTTGTACTTATTAACTAAGCCCATGAGAAGTCCAGTAACTGCTTTGCAAATATTGATGCACAATTAAGTGCATCAACATTTATCTTGAACTACACGACATGTGTTCACGGGCGAGCTTTCCAACTTGAGCCTTGTGTTTGGGAATTTGTTTCCATTATAAAGAACTTATTAGGAAATAAACCCTAAAAAGTCCTACTTTCAGGTAACCTTACAAGTAACAAAGATGATTTTTTTTATAGACAATAAAGAAATTTAGTCACTCCCACATGAGGTTTCAGTGTTTCAGAAGACAGAGATGCCCCTGACCATAAACTGACAATAAACCAAAACACTGAAATGGGTTGTTTATATAGATATCTATTTATAATCTCCTTCTTGGTTTTGTTCTTTTCGTGAAGTTGCTAAATCACGGCTTAATAATGATTTAAGAGTTTTCGTTTTCTTCGAGAAAGTGTCTGAATGACTGTTCGGGCTATTTTTAGCCAATGTGGGCTGCAGTAATTTAAGCTGGCAAAACTTCTCCCTTTTACCCAAAGAGCGAGCCACAAATTGGCACAGCTTAGCTGTAATTAGTGTCTCTAATCAAGGACACATGTATAAAATAAAAAAAACAAAAAAAGGTAACACAATATAGTCTGAGCAGCTAGCAGCTGTTTAGAACCGCTGTTCCCTGCTGCTGCTAGATCTCACTGGCATGCACAAACTGTGATTCAACAACCTAATTGAGCATTTAGATATTATCCACTTCTTCTTTTGTGTAATGTAAAAGATGTTCAGTGTCTCTACAAGTTATGCCTGGATATGGATTTGAGTGCCTGGTGTTTGAAGGTAAGGGTTGCTGTGGATCTGCTTCACCACTCTGGAGCGAGGCTTACCAGTTCAACGTGATCCTGTTGGAACTTGTCTCCAATTTCCCGTAGTTTACGACCAATTTGCACCTCAACACTCAGCTCCTCGGGTCTCTCTGCCACGCTGTCAATGTCTTCCCCTCTGTCCTCTTCCTCCTCCTCCTCTTCAATATCTCCCCGGTCTTCCATGGGCTCAAAGTGAACGGGAAAATGCAAGCGCAATCTGGCGTAGCCTAAAAGGAAAACATCAAGCTTCTTAACACTTGAGTTGTTGCTCGATTTTTTAAAAATGGTGAGAAGTTGTGGTCAGTGTTACTGCCAAGATCCCTACATAAGTAATATAAGCAGTGTTTGATTTGAGTAGGTAGTAGTTTCAGTTCAGTAAAACTGCTAATGTTTTGCTTATGAAGTTAAACTAGGCAGTTAAAATAAAGGAAAAAAAAAAAACTGTTTGAAACCGAGGCTTACTATCTTGTTTACTATTAGTGGCCTCAAACACAGTTGTGTCTGACTCGCCTACGCAAATATACAATATAAATATGGTGCTATAATAGTTTGTAAAACTGAAACAGGTCACGAGAAGATTATATCAGATCTTCTCGTGACTGGAAAAATTACAAAGTACATGAAGTACAAGTGAAGAGTTCACAATCAAGAAAAGTGAGCATGAGTGACGGCAGGTGGAAAACACCTTATTAAATCAACAAGATCCTCAGCGATCCGCCGCCTCTTTCTGGGCCGTGTCACTGAGTTTACTCACTGCCTGACAGCATGTTTTCCTACAGTCGTGCCACTTGAAGAAAAACAATTTTTAATGTTATCATGTGTGCAGAACGCTCTGAAATTTCGCCTCACAGAACAACGCAATATCTTTAAAAAACGCTGTGTGGAGAGATGGCATAAAGCCAAGTGCATGACATCCATTACATTGAATGACAAGGTAATAACAGTCAGTGGTGTTTATGCATTGATGACTTTAAGACGGAACAATAGGCACCTCTCAAGCACTGATACCGAGTCAACAAGCAAACAACATTCTACTTCAGCGTCTATTTAATTCATTTATCATGATGTCATACTGATTTGATTAGACATTGGAAAACACTATTGGATTAAAACTGAGGCACATATTAACACTGGTATGTCGCTTTACATGCTTTACAATTATTGTTGTCTATTTTTATCTTTTAAAGAAATGATCTTTTAAAATCCAAAGTAAAACAAAAATGGATCTTCTGTAATAACCACTGATCAAATTCAGATTAATTTTTTCTTTGCATTATGTCACAAGCATATGCCTAATACTGCACTGAAGACAGTCACATAGAGAGTTCCTCTTATGAATATTATAGCACAAAGGGATCTCACAGAACTGATTTCTAGGCTTATCTGTTTTGCTGTGGTATTTTTAAATGGCATTTTGTTTGTCTCATGCTCCAAGGTTTGGATCTCCTCATACAGCACCCCCAACGAGAAACCCAAGAGATGAAATAAACTGCTTGTAGTCAGAAGTTAAACCGCATGTTTCTAAAACTACAAGCCCACATAACCTTCAGCAGGCTCACCAACTCCTTACCATGAAACGGTAGGCAAGGCTGCCGTTGTAAGCTGCAGGGCAACGCGTTGACGCTGTTGTTGCTGTGGCTCTGCGACGTGGACATGGCGGCAGTGACGGCGGCGAGGGCCTGTCCGGCTGCGATCTGTGCAACTCGGTCTTCGTGTCTGACACCCCTAAAGGGAGTTCCCCACAGTTGCGAGATGGGCTGTGACATATCCTCCTCCTCATCATCCATCCGACGCCTCAGCGGTAAACTCCCTGGAGAGAAAGAAGAAAGGAACATCAAACTTTTCGAATGAGATCACCGGCATTTGTGTGCACAAGTGTTTTGCTAGTGTAAATACAAAATGTTTCTTCAGGATTAGGTTCGACTGTTGGCTATGTTTACGAGCTATGACGTCCAGGTAATTTGGGTGTGATTTGTTTTAAAACAAAAACAAAAATTGCCAAATATCCCACTGCTGTCAGTGGCAACTTTGCCCTCTGGCAGATGGGCATGCATTGCACCCTACCTGTATTAAATGGAAATAAATCATTAGTCCTTATAATCTGCATTAAGAGGCTTATGTTGCACGTGGTAATACTGAAAACAAACAAGCAGAGATGGCTTGGTCAGAAGAAAAGACCGATCTGTAAATGTATGTGTAAAAGAAAAATAAACATACAACCGCCAACTGTATAACCTTGTTTTTATTGCAGTGATGATAAATAAGAGGAAACAAATGTATGGAAACACCATATATAGGGGGACCCAGTGGGCGGCTAAAAACGTTACACCAGAGCTGCTACCCTCCTGCAGCACATTTTGCCAAGCTGTTCCTCACAATATGCCAAATTGTAATTGAGTGCCAAAAGATCCACAGGAGAGGCTTTTTCCCCCACCCCTCTCCCTCAGAATGACTTTAATCTGAAGAGTGTGCCTCACAGAAGAGCACTGTCAGGGAATTCAATTCTACTCCTCCACATTAAGACCTTTACTCCATGTTCCAGCTCGCTCAACCACTGGATAGCCGTCTGTCCACACCGTTAACCTGCGCTGCACAGTGGGCAGAGCGTGAGGGAGACCACAGTGAAACCGCTGTTCAGAGTAGACTGCTTTGCGCCACATACAGTGAGTGAGATAACGAGTTTCACTCCATCCTCAAACGTGCCTCCTGAACACATACGCTCACGCTCTCTTCCTTGTTGGCCACACGCCAGTCTGAACTACTGTTATATCATTTTGTCAAGGGTGGCTGTCTTTTCCCTTTGTTGTGTAAGTGGAGACAAACAGGCTGAGTTGTCGTATGCAAAAAGTTGAAACTGGATACACTGGTATTGTGTTTACCGAGCGAGGCGGCCGCAGTCATATATCTCTCTTTGCATGATGTCATATCACATGGAGTCAAACAAGGAAACTGCATCTTTAACTGCTGTGGAAAAACACCGTCACTTTGTCTCATCCTTTGAATCCGATTGTTTACTGGCAGAGGAAAACAGAATTATTGACCCCCCCCCCCCAAAAAAAGAAAAAAAAACATTTAACTGTGAAATTAGTCAGTTCACTTGTGCTTTAATACAGTTAAAAACTGCTCAAATCTGTGCCAACATCTCCTCTGGGCCAGTTAAGCAGTACATTAATTAATGTTATGCAAGCAGCAAGTTTCACTGAGCTCAAATGTGCGCTTGTGTGTCAACTGCATTGCAAGCCCTGTCTTGAATTTCCACTGGCAGTCATCATGAGGGCTGGCAGCATTACCATACTGTCAGACACATAAAAAAAATAAAAACAAAACCCCAAACATAGACAGGGAAATACACAGACTACAGGCAGACCCACACAAACACACACACAAACACACACTGCCTGGGGGCTGCAGGGAGGCCTGGCAGCAACCACAGTGCTGGTCAAAAGTCTCAAAGCTCCAGTAGAAAGTGGCTCCCTCTGCTGCACCATCTGTGCACGGGCTCTGCTCAATGCAAAGCTGGGACTTGGGGAGCACGCACACTGAACTCGAGTGATATGCGACCTGCTGCTTTCATGCAACTAGGAGTGCTGGATGCATGGTCCAGTTAAAATAAAAGCTATTTCAATGGAAAAAAAAAATTGGAAAAGAGTAGTATGGTGTTTATTTTTTATTTATTTAATGATCTACTTTTTTCATTTTTTGCAGTTTTTCTGGTGTTCTACGTTTGGTTTTGTCATGTGGAAGTTAACACCTGGGGTGCAAGTGTGATAAAACTGCACTAAAATAATCGACTTTAACAGACATTTACGTCAAGGAGGTTCAGATCGACCGCAAGGACTCGACAGAGGACCGCCGGCGATCTACTGCGATTTATCCACATCAGAAGGACCATATTCCGGGCAGCTCAGAGCGTAAACACGCCGAGCTCGAGCGCTTGCATGTTTACGCATCTAGAAACTCGCAACCATCGCATCTCCGACCATAAGAAGCTTGTCAAAACATCAGGCACAAAACGCAGATAAAGTTGACTTTAAATCAATGCATTTTTGTTATGTAAATCAGTTAGCGACAACTTACTTTAGTCTTTAATCTTACTTTACTTTAATCGTAAAAAAAAGAAAAAGAAAAGAAAACCGAAAACCGAAAACACATGACAGCTAACTAGTTGTATTAAAGAATAAACCAGGACCGCGTTTATTTGTATTCCTACTATGGCTCCAATTATCCGGCGCTGACACGTCCTCCCGAGAAATAAAACCTTCAAAACAAACTTGAAAAGCGTCTAAAGAGACACCAGTCACGGTGCCTTACACACAAAACCACTTACTTTTAGCGTCCGAAGTCATTAGCCGGTGATAAACCTGCGCTAAATTACCTGTAATATGCGAACAATAACGCTTGTCAAACACCGGGAGCAACCAGGAGCCCGGGACTTGGGGAAAGCACGCACGAGAGGTGACGAATTCAACCCGTCTCTGTCCCCTCTTCACCGAGTCCGTTAAAGAAAACAAGACAAGGAAGTCTGGCTAGCATAGAGAGACGGTCAGAAACACATGTAGAAGCGCTCTCTGCCACACGCCAGCCACCTGACAGGTCCGCTCCTCCCGTCCCTGCCCGGGCATGCCCGAGCTGCCCGCACATTTGTTGATAAACTCCCACAAACGGGCGGCACGCGACAGCTCAGCGCGCGCAGATAGACTCGTTCTCCAAATCAGAACAACCGGGCATTACACTCACCGCCAATATACGCGTTTTCCGTTGTGATCGGTGGTATCTTGACAACTTGCTGTTATCGTGTTTCCTACAGATTGCGGTGATGAGCCGCGGTACCTTCCTCGCATTACAACAACTCATGAATGTTTGCTGACTAGAGTGAGGGGTTGTTTTTTTCTGTATCAAAAAAAAAAAAAAAAGACGGGGAAAGGGGGCGGACCCGCCCCCCGGACCCGCCCCTTCTTAATAATGTGAAAGGACCAGAGTCAGCCTGTTTATGCAAACATAATACATCGAGAGAATATGCTTTAGTTATCACTTTTTAGCGTGTGAGTAGTGGTAAAGAAGCATTAAATTTTAATCAAGTCAAAGTAGTAACGGCAGCCTTTAAAAATATTCAAGTAAATTATTTATTTATTTTTTGTTGTTTGGTTTTCGATGTTATACCTGATACAGATTAGTGCATTTCTGACATAAGCTATACGCAAAATCTCCGGAGGAAAAGGCACATGAATGAAGCCTTTCGAGTTACTTCAGTAATTATAAAAAAGCTATTTAGGTGCAAAGCTACTTTACATTTAGTTGTTGTTTTTTTCTTTTGTTGCATGATTTGTCGAAATGAATAATAATAATAATAACATAATAATAACCATAATAAAAGGTGGCTGGCCCTTTAAGAGAACAGCCCTCTTGCTGAACACAAGCTGGTGACTAGCTGCAAACCAATCAGCGGGTTTGTTTTGGTCCCGCCTTCTTCTCCATGTATCTTGACACGTGGAGGGCAAAAAAAGAAAAAAAAAAACCGCAAACCGAAATCCGACATGTGACTGCTTTCAGCGCTCTGCTCAGCTGATTGGGAGCTGCTGCTATAGAGTGGATGTACCCACCCAATTGCTGGGGTCCATATGACGATGAGCTGTGTACTGTCAAGGCAACAAACAGACTCGCAGATGGCACGTATGGATCTCAGTGAAATACAAAAATACAGTAGTATCAAATGTATGCCAGCCTCATATGATCTAGCACATTGGAGTAGTTTTGTATTGAAATGTGTCATTTTTAAAGAGACACAAGTGTCTGCTTTATACCTTCTGCATATATCATAGTTACTTTTAACATGTTGATTTTACAGAATAGTTTGTAAAATAGAAATGAAGTTTACCAAACACATATGCCAGTCTGCATGATGACTTCTTTTGTACTTTTCACAACAGGATTCAAATGTCTCTAATGCCTTCCTTCCTTGACAACAATGCATTGAAATAACCATAGAGCCCTTTTCAGTCCATCCCCTGAAGGCACCCATAGTGTCCTCCACTGATGAATGCACAGTGACACTGGTATAAACAGCAACAAGGACTGTTGACCCCCATTGCAGGGTGGGGGCATGCCTACGCATGGCATCATTCAAAAGATGAAGAGGGGAGAGAAAAAAAAGTACAGTGAAAACTAGTCTGCTAAAAGGGGTTGCTGAGTGCAAAACAGCTAAGCAAGAAAATTGAGACTTTTTGATCATCTTGTGAGTCAGATTTCCCCCCAAGAGACCATTTCTGGATGACAACAGATGCTGTGGCTTTTGCGTACAGTCCTGGTCAGCCTGTGCACAATGTTATGTTTTCACACTGTCCTGCCCCTTTGTTGTGCAGCTGCTAACGTGTGAATTTCTCAAGTATTCACAAAATTCCCATGCAGACTTGCTGAGCAGAACTAGCAAACAACCGTGCCTCCGCCTTGTTTAAGCTGCAGTTTGACAACTCCCAACCCCCCACCCACACCAACCCCCTTTCACAAATCCTTGCAGTGAAAGGGACCCCACCCAAAATTTAAAGAAAAAAAAAAAAGAGCGAGATCAGATGGTGGTTGTTTTTGCTCTCTCTCTCTCCCTGTCTCTATGAGTCCATGTTTTTTCCCCTCAGTAAATCCCATCAGTTGTCAATCAGTGAACATTCAAGCAGACTGCAATGGCATAGATGATGATGACATCTGAACCATTTCTCTCCAAATCCCACCTCCTGACAGTTGTGAATTAAATCTGTACAAGCTCTTACAATACCAACCGCATTGAGTTGTACAATTTAAATTACGTTAAAGTTTATTTCAGCTATACAGAATAGTCTTTATGAATTCAATGACACAGCAAGGTCATGTATGAAAATAATTACTTATGAATGCTTAATTAGGGCACTGAAAAGTAAAAAAGTCACATCTCTCTTTTTTTGTTGTTTTTTAGAGTTTGATGTGGGTGTAAAAATTTAGTCCACAGAATGCTGTATTTGAAAAACAAAGAAATCCAATCGCCCATAAGCATTTCATCACTTAAAAAAAAATTTTACCCTCACGTTATCAACAACTAATTAGTGTTTCCAAACAATAGCTCCAAGATCTGTGCATTTCAGTCACAGTCAAATCTTTCTGCCAGAGGACTCTTGGGTATACAACAGCTTTTCATCAGTTAAACTGTGGTTTGGTGGAGTCTTGTTGTTCTTTTGAACACAGAGCTGTTAACCACATTTGTTTTGCAAATCAGATTTTTTTTCTCTCTCCCTCTGTTTTGGCAGAGAACGTAACATGACGCGCCGTCAGTGCGACAGATTCAGAAACACAAACCTTGTGTATTGTGCAATCTCATCTACTGTTTTAAGTCATTTGCTTCTCTTTTGCTTTCAAGTGCTCCACATCAGACCCTTTTGAAGAGGGAAAACAGCCTTTGTGTCTGAGCTGAACTCAGAACTTGTCATCTAAACTCAAACTTCTACTGCCTCTAATGTGTCAGCTGCGGTGGCAGACGACGTGTCCCAGCCCATTTTTGTCGGAGCAATTTCTCCCTGCGAGGCAGTCAAAAATTCTCCACAGTGAGTTATTTCTGACTACGTGCTGCCAGCTGAGGTGATAAGACCCCCGAATGTTGAAATTTTTCAAAGTCCGCTGCATAATGATACAATTTGCTTTGTGGCTTTTTCGCTAATGGTACCTGGCATCCAGACACTTTGTCTTCGATCTTCAATCCTTTCTGCGCCCAAACAACTCCATCATTGTTTGTGCTTGTACCAGTATGCACTTTCACATCCCAATTTCACGCTTTCGATCCCCTTGCTATTCAATTATCTGCTTAAACCCCTGTTTTAAGAGACTGTTTTTCACATAAATTGATTGTGAAACAAGCGAAAGAGATGCCAAGCTTTTTTTTGCATGTTATTGGAAAGCTTCACCCCCTCACACTCCGCCCTCATATTCCCTCCGCCTATTCTGTCAACACCTCTTGATTTTAACCGCAGGTACAGCAGGGGCCCAGTGAATGAATGCTGCTCTCTCAGGGTTCATCCAAAGGTAACACATTTGAAGCCCAGAACCGCCCGAGGGAAACACTTCCCTGACGATTATGTGGATTTTGACATGACTTTCATGTCCTGGAGTAAATGTAATCCTATACATAAGGAATACCTGGGAAGGCTTGAGGGTGAAAATGAACTGTTGCATTGTGTCTTTCAATTTGTCGTCACGTACTCCAGCTGCGATGGCAAGTTTGCAGTTAATGAACACTTAATGATTACTGAGTGGCAGCAGCGGCAGCAGTCGCAGCTCAGGTGGTAAACAAACCATTTGTCAGGCAGAGTGGCAGAGCGATGACACCTGTGCAACATCCAAAACAATTCTTACATCCAATTTGCAGGTGTCCCTGCACTAGTGCTCAGTAGCAGATTATTGCTGTCACGCTATTGTTGTGTGGTGTACTTATTGCTACCCACAATTTTTTTTAATGTTTTAATTTAATCGTGAACAAACTATGACATCCGTCAAAACACCTAGAAGTAGGTACCCCCAAAAAGTTGATTCTGTTCAGCTGGACATAGCGTTTTCAGTGAAAGAAACATTTCGTCACTCAGCCAAGTGACTTCTTCATTCTCAGCTGACTGCAGGTTTCACCAACCTTATAAACCACACATTTGCCTTTTGACTGAAACTGACAAACAATGGGCTGTGAGGTTAGTTTCTGTGACGTCAAAAACCTCAACGTTTCTCCCACTGAAAACACTACATCCAGATCAACAGAATCAAGTTTTTCTGATTTCCTTACATGGATGATTGAGCATGCATCAAGACATTAGATGTAAGAAGTCAAAAGAAACTGGACGTATTATGTCTTGACCAATCAAGTGTAGGTCTAGCTGTGAACTAGATGTCTAGATATAGACATCATCTTTCTATCCACATGACCCACAAAACTGTTATAAAACTACACCAGCTGGGGTGTGAGGTTTCTTTAGCAGTAAAAAGCTGCTAACTGAGTTTTGATTTACATGTGACTTTAAAGTGTTCCTGGGTGATGTACAGAAATGTAGGAAGTATGTAACCTATTTTTGGACCTTGAAAAGATAACTTGTTGTATTTTGCAGGAGAATGAAGTTCATTCGCTTGCTGCTCTCCGCTTTAATTCTTGGAACTCTGTGCGCACTCAAGTGGCAATAATGGGATTTTGGGAAGTCCATGTCAGATGTGATGAGCTGCTTCCCGCAGCCCCCTGCGCAGAGGAGTTCAGGGGGTGGGGGAGATAACAAAGTGGTGAAAGATATGTGTGAGCTGTTTTTTTTATAAGGTGGGGCACTCCGAGCTTTTCTGCAAGGCATTAATCTTGTTACCTCATTGGCATGTTTGACAAAAGTTCAGGTGTCACTGTACAAGCTGTACAGTGGCATGTGCTTCTGCAGCTCTTCATCCCTGCTTTTATATGGATCCTCTTCAGAGATGTCCCACAGTTTTCTAAATACTTCACTGGCTGCTAAAGTGCTGGTAGGTAGGTGCTGTGCAGCGGATTAAAAAAAGAAAGCAACGATAAATCATTGAAGGAAGGAGACATGGATGGAAATAGAGTTGGAGTTGGTCTTGTTTCTACGGTAACTGTCGACGGGGAGGTACCAGGGATGAAAGTGGAGAGAAAACAAACCTCCCCGCTCCGATGGCAACAGCACAGCAATTGGTTCGCGTTTCCTGCGAGGACAGGAAGAAAAAAAACATAACAAGGTCCCCTAGTAGCCCAGGAGACACAGTTCGATGTTGCATCAGAAAAGCAAGAGGCAGGGCAAAAAAATGAACACACTCGCAAACATGCGCGCTCAACTTGTACACGCACACACACTTTGCTCTCACACACAATCACATGCTCCACTTCACCCTGCAGCTGCCCCTCCCGCTACTTCTCTCCCACTCTCCCGCCAAAACATCTACAGCACGTGAAACCTGCCTAGAAACCGAGGGGAAACTTCCGCCTTGCCCTGATTGGCTGAGCTCCCTAGCAACCGCGTATGTCTAACCAGCCAGTCAGGTGCATTGTGAGAGGCACACTGACCCAATGAAACAGATTATTCAGAGGCGCGGGGCAGGCACAGTGACCTGGTAACAGTCAGGAGAAGAAGTCAGGGAGACGCTGGAGGGAGAGAAGAAAAGCTCTCTGCGATTGGCTCATAGATTTCCTCTCTGCTCTGATTGGTTTGCTGCTCTCCTCTTTGCAGTCATTCATACATTTTCTCTGCCTGCCTCAGCATTAGCACCCCTTTTCCCTCCGCCCTCAGCCAGTTCGTTCAACTTCCAGAGTGGCCACCCTGCCCTCAAGGAAATCCACTGCCGAAGGTCAATGCAAAGACTGTGCTGCTCAAATGGGATTGGTTCAGACAGGCAGGAGCAGAATGACATCCTAGTAACAAGTCTACCTCATCATGTCAGTGCCAGATTAAAGCTTGTGATCAACAACTTGTTAAACAACACAAGTGCTCTTGCTGTTGCCGCCGCTGATGAGCTTGTTATTGTCTTGCTTGTAATGGACATGGGCCAGTGAAAGGCATAATTAGCTTTTCACTTAATAATGCAGAATTTGACAGGGCTGTTCTCCAGGCAAGTAGCAAGACACAAATTAGCAAGTGGTTAGTTTGTTTTGAAAAACGAAGCTTTTGAAGGCATTCTGGACGAGGACTACGAAAATCTTTTTAAACATTCCAAACTGCTTGTTCCAATGGTGTGGGGAATTAATGTCAATACCCTGCAGGATCAGGAGTTCACATTGAATAGTTAATGAGTTGGGGGAGAGCACAATTCAAATAGTTCTGCGAATTGAGCATGCCATGCATACAGCCTAATTTAACATAACTGCAGGCAAAAATTCACTCAGGCAGCAACATTATACCACCATGATTAGTAAAAACAACATTACCATCCAGCTCCGAAATAGCTCATAGCTCCATAACAAATTAGTTGACTGGGGTTGGAAGATAAACTAAATATATAATTGAAAAATTGTTCTTTGCTTGCAACAATAAATGCTTCACTGTGTTACTTATTCTACAGTGAATGTTTCACTTAAATTGCTGTTCAGAGCTAAAATGTTCTTTACCAATGGCACAATGCACTGAACCTACCAGAAAGAAAGCTTTCAGTTCATAACAATGTAAAGTATCACTGCCTACATAAGTTTTAGAAGTCAAGATCCATCCACCCATCCATCGCTTATAAATTTGCAGTTGTGGGAGGGTGGGGATAAAACCTATCCTAGCTATCACAGGGTAAGAGGTGAGGTAAACCGCTACTGGTCACCAGCCTGCGTCTCTACTTAGAGGTGAAGGTCAAATTTTTAGTGCAACTAAATGTTTTGTGAAGCTTAAACTGTGTCAACACAAAAGCCCTGTTATAAAAGCTTTCTTCACACTTAAGGGAAATAAACATTCTGAGATTAGTGAAAAACTAAGCTTAACACAAAGACAAACTCCTGCAAGAAATGCAGGAGCTTACATCTTACACGTGTCACTGTGCAGCTGGTGCACAGTGTTAACAGTTTTGAGACATTTAAAAAAATGGGCATAAATAGGACTTGAAAGCAGTGGTGGAAATATCAGTATTTTTGAACTTGCAGAAAGTAAGGTGAGAAAGACGAAGCATTATTCATGTAGTACTGTGATATGAACTGAACCCTGCAAGAGAACACTAGGTTGTCAAGATTGAGTTGTATGTTCTGTTTCATGAGTTTTAAGTAGTTTACTGCAACCTGCGACAATTTGGAAGTTTTTTATGGCATTTCGATGAAGCGTGTCAGAAATTTATTTTACCTTCCTTTTGGCTAAGTTATGGTGTACTTGATACCATTAGAAGCCCAAACCACCAGTGGCCAATGTATGGTCAGTCATAATTATATACTTTGTTAGGTACACCTAATAATCAGTTGATCATTAACACAAATATCTAATCTAATGCTGGGAACCCAATAAATTTTGGCATGTATGGTTAAGATCACTTGCTGAAGTTCAAACCAAGCATCAGAATGGGAAAGAAAACTGACTTAAGTGACTTAAGTGACATACTTGTTGGTGACAGATGAGCCAGCAGAACACATAAAATGCTGATGAACTAGGAGAAAAAGAGGAAGAGGAGGGGGAGAGGAGAGGATGGTCAGAAAAGAGAAAATACCAAATAACTGTAGTTCTCTTGCAGAAATGCTTTGTTGATATCAGAGGTCAGAGAAGAATAGCCAGAAAATCACTGTATACAGAAGAGCATCTCTCAGTGCACAACATATGAAACTTTGAAGCAGATGGGTTACAGCAGCAGAAGACCACACCAGGCTCCACGTCTGTCAGCAACATAGAAGGTCGGTGAGAGAAGGATGCTAGCCAAGCTAATGTCTATTAAGGATAACACCTCTCAACCCCTGCATGAGACGGTGGAGGCCCTGAACAGCTCCTTCAGTAGTAGACTGTTAGAGCCACGGTGTACGACTGAGCGCTGTCACAGGTCCTTCATCCCAACAACAGTCAGACAGTATAATACCTACACAGGATAAATAGTTTTTAAAAATACATGTTTATTAGTATCACTCCCACTGTGCCCTGTGTGCATATAAAAGAGAAAAAATCCTGGTGTATTTTACTTTATATAGTAACCATCTGTACATAGTATAGTTTTTTGGCTTTTTTGCACACTATTGTTTTTTATTTTCTATTTTTATGTTTTTAATATGTCTCTGATTCACATTTTCTCCCTGTCAAGTAAATTTCATCAGAGTGGGATTAAATAAAGTCTATGTCTATGTCTAAGAACGAGAAATCGAGACTACAGTTCTCATGGTCACACCAAAAATGGACAAGATTGAAAAAATGTTGCCTTCTCTGATTAGCTTCAACTCCTGCTAAAACCTTTGGATGGTAGGGTCAGGTTTTGGCTTCAACAGCATAAAAGCATGGGTCTATCCTGCCTTGTATCAAAGTTTCAGGCTGGAGGCGGTGGTGCATTGGTGTGGGAGATATTTTGGCACACTTCTTGGGCTCCTTAGCACCAAATGAGCATCATTTAAGCACCGCAGCCTACCTGAGTATTGTTGCCGACCACGTACATCCCTGTGTGTCCACAGTGTACCCATCTTCTGATGGCTGCTTTCAGCAAGATAACGAATAATGTCACAAAGCTCAGATAATCTCAAACTGTGTTTTTGAACATGACAATGAGCTCATTGTGTTCAAATGGCCTCCATAGTCACCAGATCTCAGTCCAAGAACATCTTTGGGATGTAGTGGGAGTGTGGACGCACATCATGGATGTGCAGCTGACACATGTGCAGCAGCTGTGTGATGCTATGATGTCAATATGAACAAAACTCTGAGGATGTTTTGAGCACCTTGTTGAATTAATGCCATTAAGAACTAAGGAAGCTCTAAAGGCAAAATGGGTTCCAAACCCTAGAAAGTTGCACATAAATATACATATTAGTAAGTTTATGTACCTCTACAGTCATGTAATCTAACATGGTTACATTTTAATTGGACATAAGTTTTGTGCTGTTTGAAACTTCCATAAAGCAGATTAAATAAGATGTTTCATCTTGTTTGTCTAATAGCAACTCTTGCTATGGCTATGGCTATAAAGTTATGTGTTCATTCATTTATTTATTTATTTATTTGCGAGGGGGATTTTTGAAGGTCATGTATAGTGAATAAAATCACACGCTGAAAATTCTAGCGCTAAATGAAATGGTGGCAGAAATGTAATGCGCTGTGTAGAAAATAGGAAGTGATTTCAGAAACAACTGGGGAAGTCACTGTTTTTTCCACTCCAGCTTTTGTACAGATAAAACCAATAGATATAACTAGGGTGTGATTTGTGATAAAAACAAAGGCTGGGGCTGGGGGTCAGGGCAGCCCCAGTGCAACTACTTTTCAGCAAGAAGAGATGAGTTGCAGAACTTTGCACCGTGGGAAATTCTGATGTACACAATCAGGCATGTTGTTGACAACATGCAGGAGTATTTCTAGTGTTTTTTGTAAGACTCCGGTAAAATATGACATCCTTTCCATTTCTCTTTTATTTAGTTAGCAGTAGTTTTCACTATGAAACAACTGTCTTTCAGCTTAATGAAAAGTTGAAACAGAACATAATCCAGGTCCCCTCTACGCAGTTTCATCTCTATTGTATCTCTACCTCTATTGGAATCAAATCAGCTTCTTATTTTATTGTTGTTTCCACTGTAGACTGTTACAAGCCTACCACCAGCCTACCAATTTTGCAGAGGTGGAACGATGTAGATCACAGGAGGAAAATCCCTCCATCCTCCCTGGTAAAGTCTCCCCTATGTAGAACATTTCGATTAGCCAGCTTTAGAAATGGATTTGGTTTCTTTTAGACCGATAAACTATTACTTTAAAAACCCTTACTAGCTCCAGCTGTCTTAGCTAATTATAGACCGATATCTAAACCTTCCATTTATTTCAAAAATTCTTTAAAGAGTAGTTTCAAACAGTTAAATGATAATTTGCAAAAGAATGTTTTATTTGAAGAATTTCAATCAGGATACAGTGTATCATAGCACAAAACAGCACTACTAAAGGTTACTAATGGTCCTCTTATGGCTACTGAAAGTGGACTCATCTCTGTACTTGTGTCCTGTACCTGTCAGATCTTAGCACAGCATTTGATATTGCTGACCACAGTATTTTACTACAGATAGTAGAACACACTGTTGAACTGGCACTGTCAGATAGATTCCAGTTTATGTATATAAACATGGATTCTTCCTCACACACAAAAGTAAGTCTCTGAGTTCCACAGGGTTATGTTCAGGGACCAATAATTTTTACATTATAAAGTGTCTTTCTTAAAGACACAAAGTCCTGGATGACCTCCAAATTCCAACTTCTAAATTCAGAAAAAAATAGATCATTGTAATTGAAACACAGTGTCTAACCAGATATTTACTGTAGATGACATTAATCTGGCCTCCAGTAACACCACAAGTAACTTTGGAGTCATTTTTGATCAGGATATGTCCTTCAGTGTGAATATTGAACAAATGTATAGGACTGCAGCCTAGCATTTGTGCAATATCTCTAAATTGGCGCTGAAAAGTAGTAAATGCATTTAGTAGTTCTAGGCTGGACTATGGTAATTCATAAATATCAGGTTCCTCTAAAAGGGTAGAGTACAGACAGGTACAAGAAAGACCAGTTTATCCCATAATAGCTTCTCTTTATTGGCTCCTGGTTAATTCAAAATTGAATTTAAAATCCTTCTCACATGCAGTAATCAGGTCTATCAGATCTTAAAATTCTCAGAGTACCTTATTATCCTAACAGAGCACATCACTCTCAGACTGCTGGCTTACTTGTGGTTTCTAGTTTTCAAATGGGAGCAGAGCTTTCAGCTAACAGGCCCTTCTGCTAACCAGTTCCCAGTTTGGATTACGAAGACAGATTTGACGGATCCGGGTGCTCTCCAATAGCGTGTCTTTTGTCCTGTCTCTCTCTGCCCTTATTTCACTGCCCTCACCACCAACCAGTCACAGCAGAGGGCTATCCCTCCCCGAACATGGTTCTGCTAAAGGTTTCTTCCTATTAAAAGGGAATTTTTTTGTCCCAATATTGTCAAGTGTTTGCTCACAGAGCCTTATGTGATTGTTGGGCTTCACTTCCAATATAAAGCACCTTGAGGTGACCACTATTGTGATTGTTACTGTGCTATATAAATAATTGAACTGAATTATTTTTTTTATTCTGCATGATATTAAGTCAGAGAAAAGTTTGAAGAGTTTCCTGATAAACTAGGATTATGTTGCACCACCTCTCCTGCTCTTTGCATTGTTTTTACAAATTCATTTAAGCTAGCATACTTTCTGTCCAGTATGATATAAGCTGACTATGTTCCCCAAATGAATTGCTAATGTGAGTCCCCAGAGTTCTTGCTATCCCGAGGAAATATAAGATCTTATGGTGCTTAGCAATCAGAGAGTGTTTCATAGGGGAATATTCCTTTGTGAAATCTTAAATATGAGGTCATGCATGTACCTGAAAGCTTAGCTGAGTCTTTAAGAAGTGTAAAATGGAGATTAAAGGAAACCTAGCAAAACAAACCAGACATTAGAATGCAACATATTGAAATGTAAAATAAACTTGACATTGTTGTATTAAGATTGTTAAAGTCATTACTTTAGAAACATAATTTTTAAGTTTCTAAAAGTTGGCAATCTTAGTTTTCTCAGTTTTTGCAAAGGCCTTGTTAATGTCAGAGGGAATGACTTCAAAACAAATCATTCTTATAGGGTCTTTCCAAATGGTCTTGCTCATTGATGACTCACCCAGTTTAAAAGCTTTCATTTTAAAGAACCATAAATCCTCCCTGTCAATAATAAGCTCCATCTTCAACTCAGGCACTCCTTATAGGCAAATAGGTGTCATAATTTTTAGATTTTATGTTTGGCATTACGTCACCCCTCAGAGCTACAGGGATTTACATATCCTTCAGTTTCTGCCAGGGATCAGCGGTACGCCATGCTCATCCGTGAAATGACCTATTCAACTTTTTTGTTTGGCCTGTAGAGGATCTTCTCTGCTGTCTCTGTGAAGCTAATTGGATACAGCAGAGCACCAAGCCATGTTTCACAGCCAGGGGGAATCAGTCCAGGAAATAAAACATAAAGGTATTGTCTCCTTGAAAGCAGTGTGCATTCAGCATTTTAAGCACATCACTGTCTCCGGAAAGGACTGGCAGAGAGAGCCGGAAAAAATGAAAGATGTCGGACAGGTCTGTGAATAGACAGTGAAATTCGTTCTTTTTTCTTCTAAACACAGCCACACAAATGCACTGGATTCCACAGGATGTAGTATTTTCATGCAAATAATTACTTTAGGAGGAAATGCAAAGAAAGGGATAAATATGTCTATTCATATTAAAATAATTCTGTGATGTTTGGCCATATAATTCTTTCAAACACTGTTAGTACTTCTTCCTATCATCTTGAGACTCTAACTGCACGGTTATTATTATGGTATAATTAAAAGCTGAGCATGCTGGAAGAGAATTTTTAATTATACAAATGTTGGGAACTTTGTAACTTTAATTGCTTCTCATTTATTTATTCAGCTCTGACCTACATAGAAACTTTCCCAAAGATCATTTATCAACCAAATCAATTATCACGTCTTGGATCAGGAGACATAAAAGACCCGCTAGACTTTCAGAGTTACAGCAAGTGAAATCAATGAAGCAGCCGCTCCTTACTTTGAAATCTATCACACTTGTGCAGCGTCCTGGGCAGCCGTGGTGTATCTCAGGGGGGTCAGCAGCACTGAAGGATCTCCACTGTGCTGCTAAAGACTGCCTGGAGGTGTGACAGCCGCCCTCTGATCTGTCAGCGCCTCTGAAGATCTAACGACAGTCTTTGCGCCCCTCACATTAAGTTGCAGCACTTAAACAAGCCACACAGACACACAGCACGCCAGCGATTTCCACCATCTTCCTGAAAATAAAGAGCTAGGGAATACCTCCAAAGGAAATGAGGCAGTCCCAAGCATGTTTTGAATAATTTTAAGCTTGTCTTAATTAGACATTCATTATCCAATGGCTCAGTCGGTGCACAGTAGAGCCGCAGCGCAAAACATTTTAACTAACACCCACCATGCTTCACACCTCAAATGTTAGAATACACTGAATGCCATTTTGTACCCCTCAGCAGCAGCTTTGCTGAAATTTGTCAGTCAGTGTTAAGAAATGATCCAGTTACCACGAAGGAATTTTATGCTCGCAAAATTCTATTTTCTGGTCAATTTAGGAGGAGGCTGCATGACTGAGCTGCGAATTAATTTTACTGTCTTTGCACTGGCTTCCTTCCTCATTTCCCAAAGGCTTTGGGTGACTGAACCTGCTACACACAGCACATGGGCAGCAGATGTTACATTTGTACCAGGTTTGTATTGATATCATTATAGCACTTGCGTCATGCCAGCACACGAGGCTCTATTTCAGACACACAGTTTTGGGAACACACCTGTGGCCAAGGACCATATGCATTCAATGACCACCACATTCCTGTTGCTCGCAACCAGTGAAGAATAATGGGGCTGTTTTTAATTCACTGAGTGCATCCACATGTGTCGGGGAATGGGGGTGGGATGAGATAAAGGCAATAATTTGCAAGACTATCCAGCAAACATGGTTGACCTGACGTCATCTCCCTGGTCAAAACTGGACGCAATAGAACTGCAGAAATGATGGAGCTCTGTTGACGTTTCTATTTGGAATAAAGATCTAATTAGACCACAGTTCTCCTCTCCACATGCATATAATATAAGGTTGTACCAAAAAGAATGCAAATCATATCTCTATACAATAGTTACACTCGTCCAACACTTTTGCGAGCATATCTGGAGTTACTGCAGCCACTGCTGTTGTTACCGATCAGCAACCATGTAAAACTCATTAATTCCCTCTTTCTAACAGTACGCAATCCAATCATCACCAGTGAATGGCTGACGATTTAAAGCACTTTGAAATCACTTTAGACCCATTTAGGTTTATCCACACCTAAATTCAGTCTCATTTGTTGCATGGTGAACTTAACATTTTAAACTGTTATAAGAATCACCTCTGTCACTGATGTCCGCATCATAAGCCTGGTGATGTCACTACTTGAGTGTAAAAGTAGTTAGCTCAGCAAGAAAATGAACAGTGTTAGGTTAACTGCACATTCAAAACTGTGTATACGTGTGAACACTTATCTGTCACTATTTGTGAACAGATTAGTGACCTTCTCACTCTATGACACCTTGGGTGAGTTGCAGTACTTCCCTCCCTGAGCTGAAGAAGATGGATGGATTCAGGTTATGTGCTTCTTTCAAGAAAACCTGCCTCAAATAGTGGCACCAGAGAAAATATACGGTTATCCAACTGGATTTCTCCCCTGAGAAATTTCACAGCAATCCACCCTTGGTACACACTTATAAAAGTTTAAGATCAGTGCCTAAAAATTAAGAGAAGATGTAATGCTTGGAGCATAAAATATGACAACTTAATGAGCAGAGCAGCAAGCTATATGAAATATTTAAAGATGTTTCAATGGCAGGGGTTTTTAATTGTGAGAGAATTCTGTTCTGTCTAGTTAATAATAGAGTTACTAGGTAGGCATGTGAATAGCAGCGACGGCTGCAGATAATGTCTTTCTGCTTAGAGCATTTTCATACGGATCATACAGCCACCATCCAGAGCTGTGACAGTCATGCATTAAACTGAGGAGTTCACAAAGGCGAATGTGTCTCTGCTGACTTGAGAGAGGATGTGCAGATTTTGGCATAGTGAATAAGAGCTGCAGCTCGCTGGTCCATACATAGCCGGCAGTCACAGTCAGTCTCCTCATCTTCCCCCAGTAACCATCCCAAGGGAAGCAGGAACTGACGTGCCGTTAAAGAGACTTTGAAGAGAGGCAACTGTCAGCATAATTGCTTCTGCTTTGTAGCAGTGCAGAAAGGAAGTGCAGATCTGGGTGGGATGAGGACAGAGTGTACAGCTGTGGAAATACATCTCTATGCACAGTGTAAAAAAAGGGATAGGTCGGGCTGTCACTAAGGCAAAAAACTGTTAAGGAATATGCAGTTTTTTCCCCCCAGAAACATAACAAGAAAAACAAAATTGCGACTGTGACTGCTGATGTTTTACACTGAACTATCAGAGTAGATGCAATTAGCAGGAATATATTTAAAATATTTTTAAGGAGTCACATTATAAATGCTAATATTTGAGTACAGTAGCTGTATAAGTAGTGAAGTGGGGGGAACCAAGCGTGAAGAAACCTTCAGTGATGTCATGTGCTCGGCGATTGCTAAAATGACTCGGCAGAGGAGATGACCTCATTTCCTGTGTGGCTGCAGTAAAAAGGGAGTTTTGGGGACTTTTTCCATTTTGCCTTAAAGTTGTTATTAAGATTAAAATTAGATCCCAAAATAGCAAGATTTATGTCAGTTTTCTATGAGATTGAATGTTTCTTTAAAGCAGACCCTATTTCAGCATATAAAAGGTCTGAAAATTACAGATATGGGTGCATCAAAGCTGTGACATCGATACATGTTACGAATACATTTGCCTAAAAGCCTTTTTGTTTGATAAGCACCGCACACTCAAACACTTAGTTGCATAGTTCACAGCAATTTTCCACAGAAGCATTCACACTGAAATCTTCCTTGAATGATTCTTGTTATTGTCTATGAATAAGCGCGTGCCCCACCCTGGTAGCACAACTGGTGCAGGATCAAAAGACTCATGTAAACAACCCATGAAAAGGGTTATGTTACAGATGACACCATCACTTAATTACAGTGTCTTTTACACAAAGCAGATCTTGCTTGTAACTTCCTTCGATATACAGCCATGGCTCCAGATGATACCTGCTTTTACTGGGATCCAGTTTATTTAACAGTGAACCCAATAACACTGTTTCAAACAGAACTAAGAAAAAAGCAGTTTTACCCAAGTAGTAAGCTGCTGTTTGTATTTTTGTAATTGTATTACTCTGCCTCAATATAAATAAATTCCATTCAATTTTATTTATATAGCGCCAAATCACAACAACAGTCACCTCCAGGCGCTTTATATTGTAAGGTAGAGCCTACAATAAAACACACAGAGAAAAAACCCAACAATCAAATGACCCCCTATGAGCAAGCACTTTGGCGACAGTGGGAAGGAAAAACTCCCTTTTAACAGGAAGAAACCTCCGGCAGAACCAGGCTCAGGGAGGGGCGGCCATCTGCTGCGACAGTTCTCACATCCAGCTAGTGTCCTTCGCTACTCATAAGCCATTTAACTTGTGTCACATGAGTGGCTCAAACTTAAATATTGTGAACCTATACAGTATTTGCCTCCTTCCTGATTTTGATTTTTTTTTTTTATTATAATATGATAAAAAAAAATACTGCATTCTGTATTTAATCAGTTTATTTTCTGTCTAATATTTGTTTGAAGATTTGAAACATGTAAGTGCTAGAAATATGCAAAAAAAATATATGAAAAAAATGTGGATGGGAGCAGTAGGTCCCATGTAATGCATGACCTTTGACATTATTTCTGTTGTTTTTCATTCATAGCACTTTTTTTCATTAATGCTTGAATGTTTTCAGTCCTTGAGATTTTAGGGTTTCTTTTTCCAGAAGTGTACCTTGTTTTCTTTCCAGACTAAATTACTGCCATAACATTCCCATGCTGACTTAATTTTCCTGAGAAACCCTACAGGTCACCAGACTGGATGTTTTTAGAGCCATCGCTTTGAAGTTCTCACCTGATTTAGACGAGGAAGTTCATGTTTGCTCGGGATTAAGTGAAGGGAGAGGCATGTGGGTTGGCAGAAATAGCTTCAAACACTTTCACCCGTTTTTAGGTGGGTGGATAAGACGTTAGGGTCACCGCAAAGAAAAACAATGACATCAGGATAACACCCCGCACCTCCCCCACCCCACCATCACCACCACCACCCACACACTTCCCAGCAGTCAGCCTCGGCTTCTGTGATGAATGGGACATGGCCACCTAAAATGATGTCACCCCCTAAGCCGCTCTTTCGTTGTGTCCCTCTGGGACCCCTCTGGGACTCTCCAGGAGCACCCACACCTGCGGTTCATAAACACCCACACATATATCAAGGGGAAGTTTCACAGAAAATGCCACAACTCAGATGTTAATGTTGGGTGGCATCATGGATGGAAAGGGCCCGGACCAGTGCATCACAGCATTCCTTTTGCATGTAGTCAGAGTTTTCAGGGGAACTCCACTTCAGGAATGTCAGTGACCTTAGTGGCTAAAAAAAAACTTTGTCAATGAGTTTGAGACCTTTTAACATGATGACAGCCTTACAACTGTTTTTGCCCAAACCGATACTGTTTTGAACTGCTATTAATAACCTGCTATTTTATAACTTATAAAATACAGACCAAAATCTGTACTTATACACACAAATACACATATACACCAAAGGCATGTTAGGAAACTCACTTCTTTGCTTTCTTGCCAAGAGTTTCATGGAAAGACTGGTTCCCTCTGATAACCCCATGGGACATTAGGGGCTGTTTTTCACTTTGCCGGCAGAAACACTACAATAAGTCTGAGGACATTGTGATTAGACCTGAGTTTTTGCTGTGTCATAGGTTGCATGATAACAACAGAGCTGGAAAGGAGATGTATGACTTCAGGCTATGGGGTTGAAAGCACCCATTTATGTGCTCTTTTTATACAAAGGCACACTAAGCTTAGACACAGGCTTCCTCTGGCAGACTACAGCTCACAGCACTACTGATGAAAACCTCCAGAACCTCGAAGAACAAATCTTTTGTAGCTGCCTGCATATTTGCTTTGGTTGTTTTGGTCTTTTACTTTCTTGTACTCCTATTTAAGCCTCATCATTTTCTCTCTGCATTGCTTCCTTGTGTGTAGATAATTGCTTGTTTGTAAAATTATTTTGCTTTGCTGTTTTCAATAAAGCTTAACCTTCAGATTCCCATGTTTTAGTCCATTTTAGAGCTATCTACAGTTTACACGACTAAAGTCAAAGTCTTTTTCATATCTCTGTTATGACTGTTGCACAAGGCTGCAAAAATGAGTGTATTTGTATGTCGATCAGTCAATCAATAGTCATCTTTTTGACTATGACTGTGGCTATGGATAATTAATGAATCTTGTCAACACTAACTGGACTTACCAGATATTTGCCACTTTAACTAGCAACTGTTTCAATGTATCTAACACAAGGCTTTTCACCACCTCATGTCACCATGCCTAAATTCATTTTAGATTTAGATTTATACATTCTTTCCCCCCACACCCACCTTTATATGTTTGCTATTTCACTGAGTTTCTTCTTTAGTGTAACTTTTAAAATGACTGCAACACAGTCATTTCTCAACTTTGGAGATAAATAAAGCATTTCCTATTTTTTCATTCTCGTTCCTTTTTTCGTTCTGTTTGTTTTTCTCTTATTCTTATCAGTGTACACTTACATCACTCAAAGTTCCTTTTTGAGGACTTTCTTGAAAATTTTTATTAGGTAGGAAAACATTTAAAGCACTTATAATTTCTCCTTTGGCGCATGCTAAAGTTGCTAAATAAGTAGTTATAAGTTTTAGACAGCACAACATGACAGCTTGGCTTTTTATCTCACAGGGGTAAGAGATGGACATCACCCACTGGTTTGCAACTTTTAAAGTTTTTATTATACCTTTATGAAACCAGAAAGGGGTATTTAGGGACAAGCGGGTAAAGTGCTAAGTCAAACTAGCTAGCTAGCATATTGCAACTCTGCATGATGACAGATACTTGCTAATTAGTGCTAAGTTAATACAAATAAAATTGCTAAAATTTACTAGAACTTACCAAAACCAAGGCACAGACTTCATGGACAGGCTGTAGGCACATGAGCTATAACACTACAAACACCATCAGGTATGGAAGCTTGTTTCTGCCACCGGAGATTTTTTTTAAAAATCACCAGGCAGAACAAAGGCAAAATTTAGAGTTATTATCTCAGAATGTTAACTGTTTTGCAGAAACTTCTGACTAAGTCATAATTTAAAGTTTTAGGATAGTAACCCAAAATCTTGAGTAATAAATAAATAAATAAATCTGTGGTGGAAATAAGTTACGGATCCATACAAAATGGATCCAGTTTATGTAAATTAGCTAAGATGACATTCGGAAAAGCTGTTTTTGGTACTTGGGTGCTGGGTGTATTTTTTTAGCCCTGAACACTGCCATGTCACTTTAAAGGTGATGTGGTGTTTTTTATCATAATATGCATATATGTCTTGATTCTTTGTTTTTTAACCATTTATTAATTTTTCAGATGAGTAACAAACACTTTACCAAACCATAGCTGCTACAGGGATATGCAGGAGACTGGTTATGTAATCAAAATGTCCCTGAAGCCTTTGCTCCATGTTCCTCAGTTTTCCCATCGAATCCTGTCATCTTGTTAAAGTTACAAATTTTAAAAAAATATCTGGAAGTACAACCAAAACTCACTGGGAAGAATTTATTGGAAAATCAATAGGCACGTGTACTTCCTCCGGTACCATCCATGTTTCTGCCATCTTTGAGCTCTGTTTTTATATGTGTTCAAGTTAGGAGCAGTGTTTCAATTCTATATTTATTTATTAGAAGTATATTTATTTCCAACTGATGATATGATTACATCATGTGTCCAGTCAGCAATGTTCTGAGATAATGAAAAAGTAATAGTATGTTGCTTAGTTTCTAAAGGGTCATCAAGGGGAATCAAAAAGCCAAAAAAAAGAAGAACAAAAGAGGAAGAGAATTTAAAAGCTACGCCGTTTGAAGCTGTGCACATCAGTAACTGATTAACTAAAGCCAGTAGCCTTATTAGACAGTGGCACAAATTTTCTGTCTCCACTTACTTGAACTGATTACCTAGAAAGTTCCCCCAGAAGCGCTGTGACTGTGCTGTGACTTATTAGCATAAGGTACAGGAAACCTGAGCATGCTTATGTGACTCCTCAGGTGCTCCAAAATATCTATGCATCTTAATCAGCGCTCCTGCTATCCATCCAGCGGGGGGAAACTCTGCCGCAAACAGCTCAGGGGTGATAGAAACAAGCCCACTTCTTACAGACATTGATGCGTGTCTAATGAGTCCATCAGCCTGACAGTGCTGCATCCCGGGGGACCCTCCGTTCATGATTACCACTGTGTCACATACCAATGTTCCTAGATTGAAAATGCCATCTGTCATTACATCTGACTATGTTTACCAAACAGGGGCGCGAGGTAATTCATGTGCAAGTGCACCTGTTTGTTGTTTCGGCAAATTAAAACAACCTCCCGTCACATGTCGCACCACTCTCATTTCCTCTATATTCTCCAAAAGTCAAATGCTGGTATTTAATAGACCCAAAGGAGTGCATAAATGTCACAAGCCACCAGACTATGAATGATTAACCAGTTTTACCTCAGGAGCACATGCTGTACATTAGTTTGAAAAAAAAAGTATCTGCATGCTGTTAGTCATCAGCACAATTTTCACACATAGCATGAGGCAATCATACTGAAAATGATGTATATGTCAGAATTGAAACAGGATCCCTGGGGAGACACAGTGATGTGGAACCACTCATATAATATAAAAGGCTGTTGCACACCACACATCGAAAACCTCTTCATTTCACTTAATGCTGAAAGGTTTTAGCACTTTAGATTCCGTCAACACTCGGAAAAAGCAATTTCCTTTCGCTCTGAGTACGGTAAATATTTTCACAGTGTCTCCTTTGCTATAAATCCCCCGCCAAGTCTGAAGATGGAAAGCTTTTCATCAGCTGAAACAACGGCAGCCACATAAAGAACGCTTTGCGCATCGCCGTTCGGTAATTTACTTTTATCTCCCACTATGTACAGGTGCACTTCTCTTTCTAGAGGTGGAAAAAAAAGCAAAACGAGGTCAAAAGAGGTGAGAAAGAGTATGTGCAAGAGTGGGTGGTTGTGTTTGATTTGGCAAACTGGATTTAACGAAGCATGCTTAAGCTCTTTGGAAACATAATCATCAACTTTTTGCTGCATAGGAAGTGAAGCCTTTAAACCTGCTATTACACATTAATTACCATGTCATTATCATGTCATATGATGATGTCAGTGTTGATGATGTAACAAATTTTACAATAAATGTTACATAAAAAGTCACAGCTGTAATGGTCATGCAGCTATAAGGTAAGTCATCCTTATTGTGTTGTTATTTACACACAAAAACCTGCTCACATGGCATTTAGAGTACACAGCCTTAAATGTGAACATCTAAAAAGGAAGTGGGACTAAAAGCTTCAGAATTGAGAAACACATCATGAATTTCCACAGCTATACAGTGTGAGAAACAAAGTGGCAGTGTGTTAGACTTCAGCAGTGTTTAGCTGCCATGCTGCCTTGTTATCGCTCATGTTCATATTCCACTCTCATCCGTGGACAGTTTTTGTCTTTCTGCAGTTTGTAACATGTGCTCCTGTTTCTGGTCGACTTCCTCTAGGTGTTAAGGGAAGCCTTCTGTGCCCCGTGATTCAAGTGTGTGACATACAAAAAGCAATCATATGATAAGACAGACGCTTATGGTTTCAGAAAGCTCTTTTTGCCCAGATACAGCCTGTGTGTGTGTGTGTGTGTGTGTGTGGCAGTGTAGGTGGGGGGTGGGAACTTGTTTACAGCTCACACACGCTGCTTAGAGTCCTCTCGACAGGGGAAGAAAGACGGCGTAGCAGAACTTGGCAGAGTGAAAGTGCAGTGCACTAGCGGTGAGTTTTCAGGGATAAAAATACTGCTGGTGAGCAGCCTCGAGCTCAGCGGTAAGACTAGAGGTGCAGCAGCCTCTGGGCTTTGAAGCATCACTTATCTGTGGCAATCGGCCCAGTGTGCTGAGGCAGGTTCACCAAATCTCCATAAAAATGCAAATTGCCTGTAAGTCTTCAGATTAAACTTTCTAGAAGTAAAGTTGAGGTTTTTTGTTTTTTTTATAACACTGAATACAACGATCACGTGTTACAGCGGATGATAGATATTGAAGTTTTGTTTTTCACAGGCATCTTGTTTTAGAATAAAACTCTCCCACAGTGCACTTTATTTTTCTTCTTTTTTTTTCTTTTTGTTTGCAACCAGCACAAGGCTTTGGAGAGGATAAAACCACTTAAGCCATAACTGCTCACTAGAATACACAGTATATTACATTTCTGGAGAGAAATGAGGGTTGTGTGAAGCCAGGGAAACCTTAAATGAGCAGATCCTAAGGGTGAGGAGCTCAGTGAAGGACCCATTGCCAACCAGCCCTGCAGCCTGGCAGCTCTGTGCTTGATTGGTCTCGGTGGGAAACCGGGATAGAGCGAGGGCAGAAATCCCATCTTCATGCACATGCGTGCACACAGTCGGCATAGACATGCGAGTCCGTACACATGCTGGCAGATGCACACATTAAAAGTGATGTGTAGGCTTTAACAACATAAACCACCACTCATATACAATCTGGCATCCTAAAAAAAATCCCAAAGAGTGGGGAAAGGAAAAAAAAAGACAGGCATGTCCATATCAAAATCCACACACACACACTCCCACATATTAAAACACATGACACCCACGTTCAAACACATGACACCCACACACATTAAGAGTCTCACACATCACAGCTACAAGCACAGCATGGGGGGCTGGGTTCACATTGCCTGTTTTGCTCTGTGCCTATTCAAAAGCTAATTCTCCTGCACTGGGATTCAAAGAGCCTGGCCAGCCACCTGCACCGAGGATGAGGGGAGGGAAGGGGGGAAAGGGAGGAGGCCAGGAGTGGAAGGAAAGCAGGAGGAGGAGGAGGCGGCAGTGGAAGAATGACATCACCTTTCCTGAAATGTCACCATTATCTCAAGCCTCAGCTTTAGCTGTCTACAGAGGTGACATCATCCTATTGGTGCCCCTCCCCCCTCTGTTCTCTCCATAGCCGTGTGGGGAGGGAGTGTGTTCATTTGCGTGCATGTCCACGAAGGCGTGAGTGAGGGTGTGCAGGAAAGCACTGTCGAGAGAGAGAGAGAGAGAGAGGCAAACATGAGAGGATGTTTGTCTGTGCTCCGTCTTTCACGCTTCATACCGACAAAAAAGTAAAAACCCTCATCGCTGACACTTTAATGACTCTTTTCCTCGTCTGCTGTTGATAATATCACACTTACTCATGCTTGAAAAAAAAAGAGTTCCATTTCAGGAGATATGTTGCTTTTACTGTACATATAATGCAAAAACAATATAATAAAATAATGCTGAAAAAAGTGAAAGACACAGTTGTAAAGCTTTGTTAGTTGTTTTGGGTCATTTATAGGTTTTGAAACACAGTAGTTGACATTTAAATTAGACATTTTTTTAAATAGCTGATTAAATGTGCTGGTGTTTACCAAGCTGTTTACTTGGACTGCAGTCGCAGCACAATAGAAATACTGATTTAAAAACTTGAGAAGTGAAATTAAAAAATCACAGGGATGGTTTCCTTTGTATAAAGTCCTTTTCTTCCTCCTTAATTTCAAGTTTTTTCTTGATTCGGCATGCTTGCACCTCTTAGAGGACCAGATCAGTACAAAGACAACATGTGAAGGGACTCAGTTACTCAGTACAAGTATAGAAGGGGAGTGACTGAATTTGGTACAAGGACAGTGACTTAGCCATCATTGTGGCTTGCTTTGATTTTACTGTTAAGAGAAGAAACAACCTTACCTGTGCATATTCCAGGAAGCTAATGAGTATTTTCTTCAAACTATCTCTGGTAGTTCTGCTGGGAAGGATGATTTTAAGAAATTTAATTTAACATGTTGAGTTCAAGCAGTCAGAAGGTTAACAAGTTGAAAGAATTTAAGTGCAAAGGTGGTCTGAAAAATCTGTTATTATATTTTTGAAATTGCTTCACCTTGACTTTAAGAAAACTAGACAATGGACTCACCAGACACTTTATTGGGTACACATTGCTGAAAGTGGGTTGGACCCCTTTTGCCTTCAGAACTGCCTCAGTTCTTCATGGCACAGATTCAACAAGGTGCTGGAAACATTCCCCGAGATTTTGGTTCACATTTGCATGATAGCATCGTACAGTTACTGCAGATTTGTCAGCTGCACGTCCATGATGTGAATCTCCTCTTCCACCACATCTCATAGGCGCTCAGTGAAATCTGGTGACTGTGGAGGTAGGCATGGACACCAATGATACTCAGGTAGGCTGTGGCATCAGTTGGTACCAAGCTCACTCAGAGCCCATTCTCTGTAAACCATAGAGATGTTTGTGTGGGAAAATCCCAGCAGATGATCAGTTTCTAAAATAGTCAGACCAGTCCATCTGGCACCAACAACCAAAAACATTCAGAGTTACCTTTTCTCTCCATTGTCATGTTCAGTTTGAACTAAAGCAGTTCTCTTGACAAGAGAGTCTGTCTACATGCCTAAATACACCGACTTGCTTCCACATTGCTGGCTGATTATACATTTGCGATAATGAGTAGTTTTACCTAATGTGGACCTAATGAACTGCCCGAGAGGGCATATTCATTTTTAAGTTGAGAAAAGATTAGCTGAGTGTTCACTAACAAGACTCCTAAAGACTATTGAGATTCATTTGAATCTGTTTCCCTCCCCTCACCCCAACTCGAGGCTGGTTCATCTGGAGGTTTCTTCCTGTTAAAAGAGAATTTTTCCTTCCCACTTCCTTCCCATAAAAAGCGCTTTGAGGCAACTGTTGTTGTGATTTGTTGCTAAATAAATACAATTGAATCAAACTTGAACTTAATTTATATATTTATCTCTATAACTATATTACTCCCACCCATTAGGATGCGGGACCTGCCTTGGTCATATCTCTTGGTTTACCAGTGCAAGGATTGACCTCTGTCATGGTATTACACCATTCGATGCCCTCGGCAGCTGCCGCTACTAAAACCCACGAAAGCATGCCAGCCACGCCATCACTCCCCTTTATAAATGTCCCAACACTCCCTGAATATGCCCCCTCTGGATGACATCCCACAAATGCCTTTAGACCTCGTCAAAACTACTGCGAGGTGACAGGTAAATATGTCAAGTCGGTTCTCATGTGCAGTTGAATCCGTCTGTGTCATTGCTCTTTACAGCCCTGTTATCTGGCACAGAAGAAAGGTGGAGGAGGGTGGTGATTTGACATGCAACCAAAGGTTTTTTTACACCCAGAATAATTTAATATTTAATCACTTCTAACACGTGTGTAACCTGGAATTATAGCAGTGAGTCATCCCACTAACATATTATGAGTCACAAAATCAGTGCCCCATTCACTCTGGCTGGACTCGGAGCAGTTCTGGGTTTTATAGCTCAATGAAAGCAGTGATTAATATACACTTGTTGGAAACTTTGTGCTAATGCACAGATTTACATTAAAAATGGAATCAATGACTCCTTAAACACTCTGCAGTAGGGCAGCTACGCCAGTTGGTCAGGGGTTAAAAACAGAATAAAAAAGAGAGCGGCTAATTGCATTCAATAGATGGACTGAAACATGACTTCCAAATGAATGCTAATGTTGCTCCGTGTCTGCTGGATGTGTTAGCAGCATTAATGTGTCAATGTTTTTTTTTTCTTTTCAGAGTTCATTTAAGAAGTAAAGTGCAACACTTTTGCATTTAAGCACGACTTCTTGGTCACACTGCCAGACTTACCAAAAACACTTATGTTTGTGGCTTGTTCCCTTGAAATACTTTTTTTAAAATAATTTTTTTGTAGAACAAACCACATAAAATCCAACTAATCCTTATATATGGGTCTGTGTGAAAATAAAAATAGTCTTTTTGTGTGTGTTATCAGCCCATTCTAAGCCATATTTCTTTTCAGCCTAGCCTATCTTTAACACCCTGCTGTTTTTGGATGTTTTTATTATGGGGAACCTATACCTATTTAACCTATTTAATCACCATTATGACCCTTACTCTCCTCCCCTGTGGGCTCTTAATTGTATATCATTTTTAAACAACAGGTCTCCATTCAGCACACTACTTTAAGGCCATGCATGGGGTGTTCTTGTGCATTTTAACTTGTTTGCTAAAGCTGTTATGGAGGGGGCCACCCGCTGCTTCTCACCTATATTGTAATGCGGGGCCAGCTTTATAATCCAATCCTGGCCCAGGCCACTTCACACCTCAGTGAGAACTGTGACCCCATGCTGAGTTTGGATGGGATTCAATGACCGGTTTTGTACAGGGCACACACACTCCCACACACACATAAACACCCAGGACCTACACACCTGCTACCCAAATCAAATAACACCCCCTTTTTCTTTTTCTCCTCTGCTGTTCTCTTTGTCTTGCAGATGTTCACTCCATGAGTCAAAAGGTGAGCAAATAGAGAAATAGGGACAAGCCAAAGCTGACCATTACTCAGAGCGGTGACCTCAGGGGTCACAAGTGGTGGAATATGGGCTTGATGACCATCAAGGGAAAGATAAATATCTCAGACGTTATTAAGCAGACAGAAGGTAGATTTAGTGTTTCTGCAAAGGGCCAGAAAGGGGGAGACCTGTAACATCAAAGCATTCTTTCTCAACCATATGCACAGCAAGCATTTAGGGTGGGGTCGGTGGTCATTAGAGTGGGATGCTTGAACAGGAGTGGGAGTCATTAGAGCATTTATAACAGTTCATCTCTCATAAAAGAGCAGGCACTAAAAATAGGGGCAAGTCAAACAAGTTCAGCCTGTGAAGAAATATTTGCTCTCCGGGCAGTCAGATGTTCTGGGGAAAACTGAACGCTTTTAAATATAACTGCCAGTAGTTCAGGAATCGTGTAATGTGTGTTATGAAACCCCGTGTGGATGGAAAAGGAACTGTACGTAAAAAATAACAAAACTGAGACTGCCGTGCTTTCCTTGTGTAGACCTCCAGTGTTGTCCAAAAACTCTATAAAACATTTCAGTGAGCATTGCTGATGTCCCCTCTTTTGGCAATGCTTTTGTTCCCCATCCAGTATTCTGAAAGCTGGCTGTGAGTAAAACTGGCTCAAAAAGTTGCTTCTCAAACACATTTTTACCAGCGTGAACTCTGAATGAACTTTCTTTAGGTTTCATTATATTTGACACAACGCTCATCCTCACTGCTGCATATTTATCAAACATATACATTTTATCACTTGCCAGTGACATCTTTTATTCACACAGCCCTCCCCCTTTTTTCTTCTTTGCCATAGCATCCAGTCCTGTTTTTCTGTGCCTGAGGGTTTGGAATAGCTGTGTGGAGCAGTGACAGCTGTAAGGGAGTTCAAGTCTGGGGCAGAACGGGACCAAACCACACCCACTATCCAGCAGACTGGAGCAGAGTCAAGGGCAAGAATCTCCAACAGGTGCCCATTAAGCTCAGATTTGTATGCATTCAGACAGTAGCAGCCACCGGTGGGCAGAGGGGCAGTGGTAAGAGTCAGCAGTTACAATGGTTTGCCATCATTAACTCTGACTTTTTAAGATCCCACCACTCCTGCCATGAAATCATTACCATCAAAGCTCCCGCTTCCTTTATTTGTGCCCTTGCTGGGTTGCCACCTCTCTGCATGGAGCTATGCCAGTATTTGGAAACAGAGAGCACACAGCTGGCTTTCTGACATGCTCATGCAGAATAGCTTTTGCACAACTCCCTTGGGAGTCAGAGGTGTGCGAGGGAGAGTATCATATATGTTTTGACAGCGTGCAGCAAAGGAGCTAATAATATAATTCCCTGTCCTAGTCAGTGTTTCTCTGTAAGCATGTAATGTGATATTAGAATTACAATCCTTCTGGTATTTTTTATTATGTATTAAAAAGCTGTATTTTGTTATACCGTAATGACAACTGAATAGGAAGTTAACTTTCATTATATATATAACATGTATGCGTACATATTTTTTATGCAGAGTCAAGAAGCAGGAAGTTACTTTCAAAAACACATCACTCATGTATCTAAGCTAACTGGCCATTTCATTAGACACAACAGATCAACTGTTCATTAACTCAAATATCCACTCAGCCAATTGTATTTAAAGCAAATCAATGCCTTGAGGCATGTAGAAACGATTGAGGCAACTTGGTGAAGTTCAAACGGAGCATCACAATGAGGAAGAAAGGTGATTTAAGTGACTTTGAAGGTGGAGTGGTTGTTGGTGCCAGGTGGGCTGGTCTGAGTATTTCAGAAACTGCTGATCTCCTGGGATTTTTCCACACAACCATCTCTACAGTTTACAGAGGATGGTCTGAACAAGAGAAAATATCCAGTGAGAGGAAGTTCTCCGAGAGAAAATGCCTTGCTGATGTCAAAAGGCCAGAGGAGAATGGCCAGACTGCTTCTACAGAAGTTTAGTTTAGTTTAGTGCAATTGCCTTTAGCTACAACAATGGTGTGATCACTAGCCAAGCCATGCAGAAGACACACAAAGCATTGAACTTTGAAGGAAATGCGCTACAGCAGCAGAAGACCACATCAGGTGGGACTCCTGTCAAACTGAGGCTACATCATATCTGGACAAAGATGGAAAAACATTGCCTGGCCTGAAGAGTCTTTATTTCTGTGTTAACATTCAGATAGAAGGGTCAGAAAGTGGTATAAAAAACATGAAAGCACAGTTTTAAACTGCCTTTTTTTCAACGGTACAGTGTGCTGGTTGTGTAATAGTGTGGGGAATATTTAACCACAGCCTACCTGAATATAATTGCCGACCATGTCCACCCCTTTATGACCACAATGTATCCAAGTGCAAAAGTAAAATGGCCGGTGAGTATATTTGTTTAAATATAAATTGTATTTGCACTAATTTGTACAGGGATGGAACAATGTAACCATTTATAGATCGAGCAACCTTACAACGCCTGTCCCTAGATTGAATTACCTTTGCAAAGAAAATTATAGGTAAGTGGTAAACACTGTTGGCTCATTTGCCTCATTGCTGCTGGTTGGCTGGAACCTCTATGTGGAGCTTGCACGTGCTCTGGTTTCCTCCAGCAGTCCAACTGGGAGGAAATTAGTTAAGTGGTGATTCTAAATTAGCCCTGTGTACCCTGGATAGGGGCTGGGATAGGCTCCAAACCCACCGCTATCCTGCTAAGAAAAGTGATGCTTTGGACTGTATGTATGTGTTAACTAAAAAAAGGGTTTAAAGGAGATAAACATCCTTCAAACCTGTATTATCCTAAAGACTGTCCTTCTCCTTATAATCAGCAAAATCAAAAACCTCGACAGGAAACTTCAGTGTAGGCGAGTCCACTTTTTTATAACATGATCTCTATAAGGAAAAAATAATAGCTGATCTAAGGTCGCATGAGACATCTGCATTCAGGACTTGAGTTATATCTGCTTATACACATAGTTAAAACCAGTTTGGAGCTTAACGTCAGCCCGATATTTTTGAGCGTACAGCGCCCTCTGGTGTTCAGAAGATGTAGTTACAACATAACACCAGGGAAGGCGACTTAACGTAGAGGACAAAGTTTGTCACACGGGAGAAAATAAATATAAGAATATTTCAGCACGGTTTGTGCAGATTTGATTTTAAAGAACTCTGTTTCTCTTTGCCCTTTTGTATTATATTTCAAAAATCATTCCTGGGTCGTAAACAGTTCAAAACTGTTGGGCAGACAGTTTATTTAGCCCGGATCACAAAAGACTCTTGAAATAAGGAAGTGGGCTCACCTTAGATCAGCACTCTAGAGGTGAGGGAGTGGCTACCTGCCCCTTCTGCTCGACTAACAGTGCGAGAGGCGAACTGACGGGCCCAGGGCTCTCCGGGAGGAATTCTACTTTCCATAAAGCTTTTATTCTCAGGGGAGTTCAATCAGAATCAGGTAAGACTCAAAGATTAACTCGTGTTTATGTTTCTGTGAGCACAGGGGTTTCCAGATACTACTGAACAAACCATTATGATTAATCCGAGTGTTTGCCATAGGCCCAAATTTACTATACAAGTTATTAAAAGACTGATTGGCCAACATTTATACGATTGCACAAGCTTGCAAATCCAGAATTAGTTTTATTCATTTTCATTCTTTGAACTATCCACAAACGTGAGTTTTTAGATATTTTCTTTAACTGATAGGGAAGAGAAAAAAATGTGAGGCTTGTGCAAGTGTGTTTTCAGGATAAGCAGCTGAGTGTAACGGCAGATTGTGGAGTGCTAGCTGCTGTTTTTTCACATAGAAAGAAAACTTTGTTCATTATGAAAGCATGTCTGTGCAGGTGAGGAGGCAGCCCGCCGCATTCCAGTGCCTGGGGTCATGACGTTGCAATATGCAGACCCTCAGCACAAATGTGTTTAGAGAGTAAGCCTGCCTGAGTGCCTGCCTGCGCTCTGTTTCCACCAGGAACAGAGGTTACACAATAACTGCTGTGGTTTTATCATCTCTACAGGAGAGGAATTATCTTTTTTTATTTAATGTCAGATATCAAGAGTAAGATTTTTTTCTAATATATTTACACACAGTAAAAAAAAAATGTAGGTAAGATAGGTAAGATAATGACCGGTGGGAGTTTTTCCGATATCAATTCTCAGAAACACCATGTGATGAGACTTGTCCAAGGAATGGATGTTACTGTCAGGTGTGCATGTCATGACAGATTTTGGCAAACACTGTCTTCCATATACACAGCTGTCTGGCTGCTGCTGTTGCTTTAGAAAGAAACCTGAGAGGCTGTCAGAGGATGGGCAAAATAGAAAGCCTAACTAATATCAATACTAGATGTTTTTAATTTTATAGCTTTTCACTTGGGCCCAAATAAATGTCGGTAAAAGTTAAGGATTCAGTCATTTGACTGAAAAACAAAATAACCCTATCAGAGAGTTGCAGAAACTTCAGGAGAGGGCAAATCAACGGTCTGGTACATTCTTAAAAGACAATGAATGCACTGGCCACCTCAGCAATACCAAAAGACCTGCAAGACCACAGAAGATGACTAATGTGTGTGATAACAGGATTATTTCCATGGTTAAGACAAACAACTTCACAACATCTAAAGAAGTCAAGAACACACTCAGGGAGATAGGTGTATCATTGTCAGTATCTACCATGGAGGCGTCTGCATGAATGTAAATACAGAGAGTTTACAACAAGGTGCAAACCGACAAGTTATTCAAGGCAGTGAAATGGGATATTCTTCAACGGGCAAGTCAGTCAACCGAGCGTGCTTTTCATTTATTAAAAGAAAAGATGACATGCATCTTTCAGCAGTAATTTAAAACATATGGTCACTATCTTTTAAAAGGAGTCATTTAGATGCATGCCGAATAGGAAAGTTTACAACTAAAAGGAGATGTTGAATGTAGTGAACAAACTTTAAATTACTGCAAATTATAAAGTTGAAAACTTGAACTTTGTTCAAGAAAGGCAGTGCTTAATCTCAAGGTCATGAAATAAAAGCATCAAATATTTCATATAAGGATTGATATCTGTGACTCCAGTTGCAGCAGATGGCTCCGCCTCCCTGAGCCTGGTTCTGCTGGACGGTTTTTCCTGTTAAAAGGGAGTTTTTCCTTCCCACTGTCACTAACTGCTCCCCCCTGTTATTTCAGGGTCTTTACTTTGCAGTATAAAGTGCCTTGAGTTAACTGTCGTTGTGATTTGGTGCAAAATAAATAACACTGAATTGAATGGCAACTACTGATATAATACTTACTAATGATCAATTAATTAAGGACAAAAAAACCTACCGTTATTTTTTCACAATTATATAAAACAGATCACTTCACAAGCTTGAACAAATAAGTGTTTAATCCTTAAAACAATGAAGACAGACTGTTTTTATTTCAAGCAACTAACTGATTAATGAACTTGGAGTTGCAGCTTAAGTGTTACTGGCCTCACTCTGATGCTTTCCAAATTGACTGAATGTAAACAGGAGTAAAGTTTTATATGCAAGCTTTATCTTAACTGCCATCATTTAAAAGAGGCTTCAACTTTGCAAATAGCCAAGTCGTGCAAAAAATAAGTTTTCACATAAATAAATGATAAAAAATAATCAAAAGAACCTTACAGTGTGTTAGACATTCCCCAGCTGCGTGGTGGTGGCCATTATTTCTCTGAGACCTATTGCATTGCAGAATCAGTTTAGCGTTTCTGTAGCCCTAACCCTCCACTGTCCTCTAAGTGCAGCCTTGTTTAAAGTTTCTGCCTTGCCACTCATTTTCTTGTGGAATTTCCTTCTCATTTATCAGCGTCCATACGCCCTCCTCAGTTGATGCTGTTTTCATTAGATCCCAGCAGAATAATAGCGGAGACATACAGCAGTAACTCCTCTAGATAATTGTCTGCGGTAATGAATATTTCCACTTATTGTCCCGCTGAGGCCTCTGTTGTGGATGAGTGTTGAAAGAGTTAGTTCACTCCACCTCGCTCTCAGTTTGTGTTAAAAAAAAATCTCCCTCGAGAGAACAGTCGTTACCATAACAACTCAAGTGCCAGCATGACAGTGTGTGAGTGGCAACAACGCGTGTGCCTGGCAAGTGTCGCTTTTGTTCACTTATGAACCAAAAAAACTAAAAAAAAATCAGTGTTTTTACAAACAATCAGAAGAAAAGACTTCATGGTTGTCTGTTATTTTACTTGGGGATTTTTAAAAAGTGTGTGTTTGTGTGTGTGTTGTCTAGAATTGGACGGCTCTTTTCCTATATTCAAAAGAGCTTACTGCCATTAAAACACAAGACCTTATTTTGAGGTATCTGAACATTAATTCTAAATTTATTAATTCATAATTGATATATTAATCTAATCTATCTGATTGTAAAATACCTGTCATTTTGTGGGAGATTATTTTTCTTAATGATTGAATTGAGACTTGTTTTCTTCATTAATTGTAAAAAAAAATGTGGCAAATTCCTTTCATCACAATAATTCAAAAACCTAAAAAAAAAAGCCTAGTTTTTTTTTTTTTTTAACATCAGTCTGAAAGTCAGAAGGAAGTAATCTGCAGTTACATAAGAGGAACTGAAATCATTAAAAAGCTATAAATTGGTCTATCTGAGTGACACAAGTGCTCAGTTGACTATATTTGTGTGTTGTCTATTTTTTGTTTCTTTTTATTAATTGTGACTCACCGCCAACAAACAAAAAGTTTTTGTTAACGCTTGCCTCCTTCCAGAAATAGTTTGCTTGGCTTTTAAAGCCAGTCTTTATACTTGGTAAGAAGCCCAGTTTAAACAGGGACCTGTCCATGTCTGTGCCTCGTTGTTCCTGATTTGTGTGTTGAAGTGTTAAAAACTAAATCTAGTCTCACACGCTTGCCCAACAGCGTGTTTAAGACCTTACGACAATCAGTGGTCTTGTTTCGACGATCTTTTTTTCTGTCCTGTTGTTGCTGTTGTTGCGGTTGTTGTTGACCATGTGACGTCAAACCCTTCATGGTATACTGTGTAATAAGCCTTATGCAAATATTTTGTCACAAAGGATTTTGCAGTGGTGTTTGGCCATTTGTAGCAGTATGTAATGTATAGGTTTACATTAGTGGAATCCACATGTTCAGTCCATGGATGCTTTTTCTTGGAAGTAATTTTAAACTTCACTCTGTCTCCTGGAACCCCTCTTTCAGGCCGCCCACACCCAGGTGATGGTGTAACATGCCGCCTTTGCTTCACACTCATCTTCTCTTTTTCTTTTCCACACACACACGCACACACTTACACACAAACACACCCACTCAGCCCTGCTGGGGAATTCATGGCCTCAGGCTAACAAACACAGTCGAAAAGCAGCAGAAAGCCCTGAAAGAATTAACGCTGCTCAGCTCCCTCACGGACTAACAGCGTGGAGTTTCAGTTGTACGGAAACACCTCATGACAGACAGAAGACACTTTTCCGATCGACAGTATTGTGAGGTACGCATGTTGCAGCTAGTTTCTTTTGCTGTTTGCTGAGCCTTCAGTTTTTGATTGGTCAGGCAGAATAAGAAGGTAAGAGCTTCTGTGCATTTATTTATTTATTTTTGGTTCACACGGTAATTCCTGCCTTTATCTGTGTCACATAACCTGTTTGGTAAAAGTGTGTACAGCACTCTTGCTTTTCAGAACAGCGAACAAATTATCATCTAATTCCAAAAGTGTTTTTGTAGCTGTTATTTTATCACAGCCATAAAAACTGTTACATCTCAGATCACCAAATGGTGCAGAATCTCCTGTTGCTCGAATGCATTTGAAAATATTCCTATCTGTTCTTGGAGGATAGATAAATATTCCTACATGAAAAAGAAAGGATTTTTTAAAATCATTGCATGTTGTTTTAACAAGCCATAATTATAATTCAGGACAGCACAGCGGTGCAGTGTTTGGGACTGATGCCTCACAGCAAGAAGGTCTCAGATTTGAATCCGCCGACCGGCTGGTACTTTCCTGTGTGCAGTTTACCTGTTCTTCTTGCTCTCTCAAGGTACACTGTGGATTCCTTCCACAGTCCCAAAATGCTTGTTAGGTCAATTGGCGATCCTAGATTACGGGGGAATATGAGCATGACTAGTTATCTGTCTTGCTGTGTTAGTCATGTGACAGCTGAAAAAAGCTCCAGTGGCTTCAAAACCATTAAAATTGGTTTAAGAAAAAACACTGATAAATGAATTATGATTTAGTTAAATGTTATGTATATAGTCTATGCCAATCTCATGAGCAAATCGTAGTACGAGACCTAAAAACCTTACTAGATTAAAAAAAAAAAGAATACTTGAAGTAATAACTTCAATATATAAAACATTAACAATTATTATAGAAGGAGGGGTCTTTATTGCTTTTTAGTATTTTGGATTTAGAATGTCAGGTCTGTATGCTAAACGTAATGCTGGACCAGGAGGCAGTTAGCATATCTTACCACTTCTGGTGGTAGGCAGATTTTGACACCTTCAGGCTTAGATAGTTATTCCACTCATTGTACTAAACAGAGCATCACTGGTGCTGGATTTTTGGGTCTGACTCTGACACCTATGAGTCTGTGCCACCATCTATTCAGCTGAGATGTGTACTATGGTAAAAATGCTGCACAAAATCCACACTGTAGAGTCTGGCCTTCTGCAATTTTTCCAAATTACTACAAGTATTTGTGATGTAAAAGGTTTTTACTTCTGAAATCAAAAGACAACTTATACGGCAAAACTGATAGTTTTGTGACAGGCCAATATATAGCTAAGCTAACTGCCTGTTAGCTATAGCATGCTGGACATAAATGAGAAGAAACAGAATTCCTAGAATTTCAAATCATCGAATTATCCTGTAATAAAACTCAAAGTAGCCAATTTCTTATAATTAAAAACAGGATGGAAAATGCGCAACACAGTGATGTTATAGTTGCTAGTCAGTAACTCACTGATTTTTGGTTTCCAGTGGATTTCAGTGTTGTGTTGGTTTACACACTTTTACTGTCAGTTTCCAATCATTGCACACGCAGGTTAGGCCGTCACTTTCATACTGCATACTGTAAGCGCAATTACTTATGGATTTAAGGAAACTTGCACTCACCAGTCACTCCATTAATTAAGTACTATGTCCTCTGGTTGCCTTCAGAACTGCCTTAATTCTTTATGGCATAGATTCAGCAAAATTCTGGAAATGTTCTTCATTGATTTTGGTCCATGTTGACAGAATAGCATCACACAGCAGATAATATGTTTCCAGTCTTTTGTTGTCCAGTTTTGGTGAGCCTGTGCAAGTTGTAGTCTCAGTGTCCTTATCAGGAGTTTTAATGTTCAATGTTCAATGTTTGTTTGTTTTTTTTAATTTAAAGAGTATACCAATGTATGCATACCAAGTTTATGCATAACCTTGGTATTCATACCAACAGTTGTGTTAAAAACATTGGTACATTCCCCCGGTGAGCTAGTAGTCTCTGCAGGTGGACCGCAAATGGCATTTTACACCAAATTAATAGAAAGTTTAACTACAAAGTTTAAAATGACCCTAAACACGTCATTAAAAATGTATTTTTGAACAAAGCAACATGAATTATATGTTATTCTTTTGCCCGACAGGTTTTCTGTGTAGGTTCTCAGTGATCCAGGTCATGGTTAGTCTAAGGACCTTGGAAAGAAAGCAACAGGACCTCTAACTTTCGTGACAATGTTTCACCTGTCGTACTTTGGTATACTCTTTGAACTCTCATCCAAAAGACCGCTCATTCAGTTCTGAAACCAAATGGTCAGGAGTTCCAGGTATTTAAAGCCTAAAGAGGGTCCAAGGTCCGACCCACTATGAATCATGTGCGTCATCACATGAGGCAAAGTATGAAAAAAACATGTGGGTTATTACCACCAGAGGTTTCACATGAAATCGCTCTGAGACCTCGCCTTACTCTATCACGTGACCTACTGAGGTCACCTGACACAAGATGTGAGTTGGGGTTTTAAGCTTCTGGGAAGTCAGTTTAAAACTGCATTGTAGGTGGCTAAGAGGTGTCGTAAGCAACCTCCTCTTTTCAGTCATGGTCGTTCATGGTGGGTTGTGGTGTGTTCCCCACAAAGGGAGCTAGGATGGTGGCAAGGAGCTTGGAAATGTTGTAGGTGGTTGAGTTTATACTGCTAACTAAGTTTTTACTTCTAAAAATGTCCTCTTAAGGGACTCTCCACTATTTTGGTTTTAGAACTTCCACAGCATGTCTGTTATCCTGTCTTCCTTCTCTCTCCCCAACCGGTCGCGTCAGATGGCCACTCCTCCCTGAGCCTGGTTCTGCCAAAGGTTTCTTCCTGTTAAAAGGGAGTTCTTCCTTCCCACTGTTGCCAAAGTACTTGCTCATAGGGGGTCATATGATTGTTGGATTTTTCTCTGTATGTGTTATTGTAGGGTCTACTTTAGAATATAAAGCGCATTGAGGCGACTGTTGTTGTGATTTGGTGCTGTATGAATTGAATTGAATTGAATTGAATTGAATTGAATTGAATTGAATTGAATTGAATTGAACTGAGGCAGCCTCTTGGATGAAAGGTGAAATGTCTCCACAAAGTCGAAGAGGTCCAGTCACTTTCTTCCCAAGCTATTTAGACAACACATTTTATAACAAATCATTTGCAGGGAAAGAGTGAAAATGAACTGGTAGTTAACAGGTGGCAAAAGGAAAGAGAAACAACGTTTAGCAGCAAAATATTATGGAGATGAAAATGCAAAGAATTTAATATTTCATTGTACTTTTGGTTGCATGTTTGTGAATGGCTGCTCTCAAAATGGTTTTAGTTTTACTCCAAAACCTCGCAGGTCTTCACTTGAAATCTGATTGAGAAAGAATGTAATCTGGATGTCTCAGAAAAAATGATATGAATCATAGCAGCCACATGGCAAAAGATCACAGCTTCAAAGTGAAGCATTGCATGACTGTAGTAGTATAATGAAGCAACTCACAGAACAGTGTGTCCTTTTCTTTTGAAGAAATTATTATCACTCAGTTCTTCCAGTTAAACCTTTGTTTACCCAGATGTCCATCTAAAAAAAGCACCATGTATATAAAGTATTGTTTTTCTTTTCTCTGTTTAAAGGATGATTTTGATGTGATGATGCCAACCCAGGTTTGACAATGTATGAGGTGATGTCCGGTGACACCCTGTCCTGGAAGGTGCCCAGTCCACGACAAAATGAAACAGAGGCTGGCCCTGAAGCACAATTCTCTGGGGATGGTGGACCTGTCAAAATCCTTAAAGTGTGCTTCTGCACCAACAACAACCTGGGCAAGAATTTCAAGCTGGTCAAATGTGACAACTCCTGGCAAATTAGGGTGAGAGTGTAACCCAGAAAATATGAGGAAGTAAATTTCACTGTTGAAAAAAAAAGAGGAAAAGGGAAGTGCCACCACCACCGCTTGATGTTATAATTTTATAGCCATTACATATTTAAACGAGTTTAAACCACAAATTTCAATAAACTGAAAGATGACCACAAATCTTTTCAAAAAGTATTTTTTAATCTTCTTTTTTTCTCCTTCAGGCTATCATTCGTTCGATTCTGGTCAGCGGGCGTTTAGGGCCAAACATTCAACACGCAGGATGCTATGGCCTCATGCTAAAGCATCTGAAGTCAGAAGAACTTCACTGGCTCCATCCAGACCTGACTGTTGGAGAGGTGGAGAAGCGCTATGAGAGCAATCATCTGGAAGCTGAGTGGAGGTACTGATGGACTATTAGGATATTAATCTGTAATTTTAAATATGTACTCTTTGTAAGCTTTATTGTATTGAGTTTTATTTGTAAGCTGATATCTATATTTTCCTTTCGAGCACAGATATGACCTTCGTATCAGATACATTCCTGTGAATTTTGTGGAAAAATTCAAAGATGACAGATCGACCTTTTTGTATTTTTACCAACAGGTAACTGTATTTGTTATCCTGTCATAAAAGCTTCCTGCTTCTATTGTACTTGTTGTTGTTGTTTAACTGATATCCTGTGCATCATTTTAGCAAATCTCGTGTAGTGTGTTACTTTAGTTGCTGAAGCCTAGCTAAATTTGCTGCTGCCTCTGCAAGCCACTTTGCAACCCAACTCTACTAAAGAAGCCTGTTGTCATTGATGACAGACTGGGTTGGTGCTGCTGCTTTCAGGAGTCCAGTAAAGTCAAGTAAAAATCACCCTAGATGGAAATAGTTTTCTTTTGATTTAAAGAGTCCTGACTGACTGTATTTGAAGTTCTATTTAGAATTGTTTTGTTGGTATTCGCATGAAATTCAAATTTTTAACATTTTATTATAGGTGCGTAGTGATTACATGCAGTATCATGCCAGTAAAGTCAGTGACGGGATGGCATTGCAGCTTGGTTGTTTGGAGATCAGGTGAGTCACTGCATTCCTTACCTCGCTGTGAATGTGAGGTGACTGAACTGGGTGTATTTACTGTACACTTTCCAATTGTCCCGCTCTTGCAGGCTCTTTCATAACCTAACCCGTGTTGCTGTGCTTTGTATTTAATAGAATGATCAAAAGCTATAGAATAGTTAAATTGCTTACATTTGCCTTTACATTTATTATTCATTTTATACCTTTATTGTCACTCTGTTTTCACAGGCGCTTCTACAAAGACATGAATGCAAAAGGTCTTGAAAAGAAATCTAACTTTGAGCTGCTAGAGTAAGTTTTTACTTTCTGTACAGTACAAATAGTTATCGCTCTAATATTACATTAAAGGCTTTTAAATCCAGTTTACTGGTGTTGTTTAATTATATTACCCTAAAAGTGACACTTCATGGGTTGTGAGCCCTCAGCTTCTAAAAATGGTTAAAAATGCCTTGAATTAAACTAAAAGGACCATTTTTTAAATATTATATCAGAATCAGAATACTTTATTAATTCCTAGGGAAATTATGTAATACTAAGTAAAAGACAAAGAAAAAAAGTAAGAAAAGTCACAGCATGGAAAAAAATCAGGAGCAACTCAAACAGGCTGCATACCGGTTGATGCAAGCTCAATATAAAATTTAAATGACTTGATGATGATTTAAAAAGCCGATATATATTTGTATATTATATATTATACATACATTTTTTTTCTTTGAGACACCCTAAATAAAAACAGATTTCCCCAGTGTTTATGTGTAGCTATTTATTGTTCCTTACCAAAAAACTTTAACTGAAATTTTTACATTTATAAAAATTTATAAATGCCAGTACCAATAGTTTGGCAAACAGCTAACATCGGCAATAGATTGGCTTTCAAGCTCTAGTAATATTTACAGCATGTTTTTAATTCTGAATATTCTTCTAAGGTTTTTTGTATGTTTTACCAATTTAGAAAAGAAGTTGGCCTGGACCTTTTCTTTCCACAGCAGCTGATTAACAGCATGAAGGTAAATTTCTCTAAACGTGACTTAGTGTGTCCTACCTAAACAGGCACCCACAAACTATGATACTTCCTTTGCAAATTAATATTGCGTCACTATTGTGCAAAAGTGCAAGTTTTACCATTTTCAAATCTCTGTGGCTGTGATCCAGCCTAGGCAACTGCGGAAGATGATTCAGCAAACATTTCAGCAATTTGCAACACTCAAGGAAGATCACTGCATGATCAAGTTTTTTGAGACTCTTAAGGATTTCGTCAGCTACGATGAAGAGGCCTTCCCCTGTGAACTAGTGGTGAGCAGGAACATTCTGTTCATCTGGAGCAATGAATCATGTCTTATTCATAAATAAAAAAATAGACCTCGTTAAGCTTGTCTAGAACTCCAAGGTCTGTAGATTTACTGTTTGAGGTATTAATGTTTCAAATGTATTTATCTGTGAATAGCAAGGCTGGAGTCTGTCGGTGGAGCTGGTCGTCGGTGGGAGGGGAATTCGCCAACGCACACAGAAGGATTCAGCTGTAAGCGTGATTAGGATTTTGGTAATCTTGCACACAGCTTTAACTTACCTGCCACCAATCATAATTTAATCCTTGCATTCATTCCTTTTGTGTGGCAGGCTGTGTTTTTAGCTGACTTCAAACAAATTAAGAAAGTACAATGCATATCGCAGAATGATGGCAAGGCTCTCCTAAATCTTGACATAGAGGGCGCGAAGCAAGTAAGTGTATCAAAACTTTAAAAATATTCCTCCCTACAGTTTGAAATATTAGGGGATGACATTCAATAGCTTCCTTTTGTTCGGTACACCTCGTTGGTATTCGATTGGACTGTCTTTTCTCTTCAGCACTCCCTCGATTCTTTGTGGCACAGATTTGTGAAGGTGCTGGAAACATTGCTCAGAGATTTTGATCCATGTTAACATGATAGCATCACAAAGTTAATGCAGATTTGTCGGGTGCACTTTCATGATGTGAATCTCGCATTTCACCGCTCTAGTGGATTAAGATCTGAGGCCATTTAGTACAGTGAACTCATTGCTATGTTTAAGAAAGCAGTGAGCTATGTGACATGTTGTGTTTCATCAGAAGATGGGTACACTGTGGTCAGAAAGGCATGGGCATGATTAGCAAAACTGTTGGGTGTTGAAACTATGTTCAGTTGGTGCTAGGTCAACGTGTACCAAGAAAAGTTTCCCCCACACAATTACAGCATCGCCAGCAGCATGAACAAGGCAGGATACATTTATGCTTTTATGTGTTTTAGACCCAATTCTGACCCCCACTAACCAAATGTTGCAGCAACATTAAAGATTCATTAAACAGGCAATTTTTCCTATCTTATGTTGTCCAGTTTTGGTGAGCTTGTGTGAATTGTAGCCTCAGTTCCTAGTTGTTAGCTGACCGGTGTGGCAAATAGTGCGGTCTCCTGTTGTTGTAGCCAGTTTGCTTTAAGGTTTGATGTGTTTGGCCATTCACAGAAGCTCTTCAGCTTACCTTGGTTGTAACAAGAGGTTAATGTGGCTACTCTTGCCTTTCTATCGACCCGAATTCTGGTGATTTCCTTCTGACCTCTGGCATTAACCAGGCATTTTCATCCAGAGAACTGCTGCTCATTGGATACTTTCTCTGTTTGGACCACTCTCTTTAAACTTCAATGAGTGAAATACTCAGACCAGCACGCCTAGCACTTACAACCATGTCAGGTTAAAAATTAGTTAACTCACATTTCTTACCTACCTCACCCTATTTTAATGCTCAGTTTGAGCTTTTGCAGGTCTACATGATTAAATGCATTGCTGCCATGTGATTGGCTGATGAGATATTGGCATTTCTTAAACTGGCCATTCAGTCTATGTATTTTTGTGACATGCCATTGTGTCCTCATTGATAGCGTCTGACCATCAATGTGGCCACGGTCGCTACGGCTGAGAACATGATTGATCTTATTGACGGGTACTGCCGCTTGGAAAACAACACAGATGAAAGTGTTATCCACCGACCAAATAGAGGTGTGTAAGATTCATCTATTGTTTTCTTGACATCATTGGAGTTAAAACTTGCAATAAAGGGCAACATATTGTGTTTAAGGATTGACCATTGTCTTAAAAGCTGTTTGAAATATATTCTTAAAAGTCAATCTGGATTCTCATAACTACTTTCTATCCTAGATGCCAATGCAAGAACCTCCCTACCTGAAATTCCTACTGGGTAAGTGGCTGTTTTATTGACTCATGCAGTCAGTGCTCCAACTTGAACATTTCTGACTTAGGCTTTCCCCCATTTTGACTTTTCCTTGGAGCAGCAGAGAGACAAGCTCGCTCAGACACAGTATGGGTGAGCTCAGAATTTTAACAACCTATACTGTACACTTTTTAATAGTTAAAAACCAAATTCCTTTTAATAGTGATGTTATTATGAAGACAATAAAAATGAGATCTTTTGCATTTTTAGGTTCAGATATCTACTGTGAGATTGATGAAAGGCCAAAATCAGGTTAGTCTTTATTCAATTCTGTTACAGGATCATACCTGTGAAAACTCACTTTTTGATGTTCACAAATGTTACTGTTGCTCTGCAGTTGTGAAATATGGCATCGACCGAAATGACATTGTTCTCGGACGAATCCTGGGCGAGGGTTTTTTTGGGGAAGTCTACGACGGAGTATACAAAAAAGCTGTAAGTCTAAAGGGTTTAAGCACAGTGTCTTACAGAGCATCTAGAAAATACACGATTGCATTAGAAATAAATGGCAGCACGCAAAGTGAATGTGCGATAACATGTGTTTAATTGGACAGAATGGTGAAAGAGTTAATGTGGCAGTGAAAACCTGCAAAGACTGTTCACCTGACGTGATGGAAAAATTCATGAGTGAAGCAGGTACGCAGAGAAAAAGAGTTCTAAAACAGCTGCTATGTTCACCACAACTGTGTCAACAGTAACTGACAGAGTTGTCCTGATAAGTTGTGATGTATGTGTTTGTCAGTAATCATGAAGAACCTCGACCATCCCCACATCGTCAGACTGATTGGAATCATAGAGGAGAATCCCGTGTGGATTGTCATGGAGCTATATAAGTATGGGGAGGTTAGTCCGCGTTTCCTAATTGTTTATAGAAAATATGCATTTAATATATGTTCTTTTTTCTTTTTAAACTAGTGTAGCTTCTGGATGCCACAGCAGATGTTGCACATGTGAATTCCTGACTGATTAAGCCCATTATTGATTTTCTTGCAGTTGGGAAACTACCTGGTTCAAAACAAAGAAAAGCTGACAAATACAACCCTAGTGCTGTTCAGCCTGCAGATCTGCAAAGCTCTCGTCTACCTCGGAGGGGTTAACATGGTACACAGGTACAGTTTTTTAATCCTTTTTTTTTTAAATCTCTTCTTAATTAAAAAATTAATGCTTTTATTCAACAGAAAGGTTACAGTGTTATAAGCTCTGCCCCCTTTCAGCCTAAATGATCATTGTCTGACATAAAAGTCATACCAGCTTAGGAGGATATTTCAGATATCCTTGTCCCCAGTATCACTTTCCAGTTCCTCCTGGGGAATCCCGAGGAGTTCCCAGGCCAGCCGAGATATATAATCCCTCCCGTGGCTTCTGGGTCTACCCGAGGGTCTTCTCCTAAAATGTAATCCACACTTTCAGTTTAAGAATTACAGCCATTTTACACACAGTCCTCCATTTCCAGAGGTTCAAGTAGTGACAAGCAGTTTGATGGCCAGATGAGGCATGCTTCTTTGTTAATTCATGACAAACGAAGCAGACATAATATCTGAAGTTGATTCAAAAAGTTGGATTTGAATTGTTGGGCTTTCTCCCACAAGGCATCCTGCTCAGTCGCCTGAGTGATAAAGTCGTCACATTTTGGAAAAACATTGTTTTATTTAAGCTTAAAACATGTATTTAAATGAAGAAAGTTGTACTGAAACAGCAGAACAACATGTTCCATTGAGTTGTGTCTGCAGACTGTTTGAGTGCACAATTTCAGGTTTTCACATGCATTATTTACATTTCCCCTGAATCTTACCTACATTACCCACTTGTACCCACATAAACATCAACCTTTCCTCCAATCCTGTCCGCTCACAGAGACATAGCAGTTCGGAATGTATTAGTCGCCAGTCCGGACTGTGTGAAGCTTGGAGACTTTGGTCTATCAAGGTACATAGAGGATGAAGAATACTACAAAGGTAAAAGAGACACTCATGAACTAACACAAAAGTTTCATGCAATAAACATAAAATATCAGCTAGATTTATAAAATACTTTAACTGCAAACGCTTCTGTTATGTTTTTCCTACATTTTGATCTTGTTCACGTTACTGTTTGAAGTCATGTAATAATTTTGATCAGAATTTTAGATTAAAGGATCTATAGTTAAACCACAGTCTGTTATGTCTCCTTGTCAATACAAAAATGAAATAATATGAAAAAAAAATACACAAATTAATTAACTTATTTGGAAAAATCTTTAAAAACCATGACTTTGGCTATCTTGACTATAATACAGTGTGCTAATTTCTTTGCAGCATCTGTGACCCGATTACCAATCAAGTGGATGGCCCCAGAATCCATTAATTTCAGGCGTTTTACCTCAGCTAGTGATGTGTGGATGTTCGGTGAGCTTGTTACGCATTTACCTACAGCAGCACGGTGACATTTCGAGGGTTTGGTGCACAGGAGACTAAGAAGCAATTGCACATAGAAAAAGGTCAGGTTACTGGTTAATAATCAACCGAAAACAAGGGCTACAAGATATTATGGCAAGGCAGGGATTATTTAAGCTGATATGGCTCTACATTACAGATAGCGTGCACACATACATAACAGTAGACTCTGTTATCCTTCTTTTCTTTGTTTTGTTTTTTATAGCTGCACACTGATGGTTTACATGGGGGATTTTAAGCCACAGAAGGCTCAGAGTCCCAACCTAACAGCCTTTCATGTGTATTTACTCCTAGTTCTTTTACAAAAGTACTGAAATACTGGCATCCTCTGACCTTTGAGGCCTAAGAGAGTGAGGAATTACCTTTATGATGCCTGACTATTTGATATCCTCCCCTAATGCAAATCAGCTTTTCTAAAACATGAACAAACATAAGGCCCGGGGCCCAGAATTAACCTGACAAAGACTCCAATCTGGCCCACCGGACGGCTTTGGAAAATGTGAAGCAAGGGATACATTTTAGACTTTTCGTTCCTACTGATAAAGACCATTCACACTAAACCAATGCAAATAAGTAATAGAGTTCCTGCTTTTTCATTACATGCTATAAAATTTATGATTTTTACAGCTTGCTCACAGTAAAATAAATAAATAAATAAAGATATATCCTGTTAATTAATAAAAAAGTTAGTTTCAGTTACAGGCCTGTCTGTGCAGTTATCTGTAATTTACACATTTATTTCATATAATGACTAAAAACTGATATGTACTGTTGAAATTGCACTTCTTTTTCATGATAAAATATATTAGAGATTAAATATGTAGTTAAATATCTTTACACTGACAGAAAAGGGAGTTTCTCTCATCCGGCCCACTTAAGATCAAACTGGACTGTATGTGGCCAACAATGTAAAATGAGTTTGTTCTGCACTGTATATTTTCATGCACTGAATGCAACCATACTTATGGTCTTCATTATAAATTTTTAAACATGAACTAAACACTATTATTGACCCAGATCTGTAATATTTTCTCACAAAATGCATTGTATTTAGTTCCTGTATTTCTTTTTGCAACAGTGACTCATACAACTGTTGACATAAAGTGGACTGAAGGCTGATATAGCTAAAATAAAGCTATAGGATATGCATTAAAAATATGAGATATATTACCATACCATAGAAGTGCTATTTATATAGCACTTTATTATAGCACTATATTAAGTAGATTCTGACCCAGCAGCTGCTTCCTGTCAGAGAGTCATGGATTGTTTTTAAGTACAAGAATGAAAAATTCTATTTTACACAGCTTATTGTAAAATAAAGCAAAATAAAGCCACAATTAATGAAAATAATCAAAAAGAGGAATAATGAATGGATATAATTATTACTTGCTCCATTACCAAGCACCACAATGACTGCTTCAGGTGGCATTTGTGTGTCTTTGTTTGCTATTCTTAATGCATTGATTTCATCCTTATTGCCTGATATTTTTTATTTGTAGTCTATTACACAATCTGAAAATGAATAATGAACTGGAGGGTGAACATTTTCAAGCTTGTTTTTTGTTTCTGTGTTGTTTTCTAGCTGTGTGTATGTGGGAGATAATGATTGGTGGACAGCAACCGTTTTACTGGCTTGAGAACAGAGATGTGATCAACCAGCTGGAGCAAGGCATCAGACTGCCCAAACCAGATAACTGCCCTCCTGCCCTCTACTCACTCATGACCCGCTGCTGGTCCTACGACCCCAGTGAGAGACCCAGTTTCACCGAGTTGGTTATGAAGATCAGGTAATTCTTTATGGGTTATTAAAAGAAGTGATTATAAAGAATACAAATGGATTGAGATCCTTTAATTAAGGCTTGGTTAGTGGGCCCAATCTTTTTCAATTGGAGTTTGTGATTATCTGCATAAGCAGATATTGGCCTCATAGTGCTATGTTAAAAAAGGTTTATTTTACTCGTTTCTAGTTTCATATTTTTATTCTTGACTCTACTAGAGAAGTTTTTTTTTTAAATTTTATCTTCTTGTAGCCCGTCACTTTAGCCATTGACTGAAACAGAAGTATCCTGTCTATATACATGTGATGGAAAATAAGGAAAACCATCAACCCTTTACTGAGTAGTTAGGTTCATAATTTGTTAGACAAAGACGCCATCATACTTCTGGATTTTCAACAACAGTAAAACTGTTAAAATCCAAAGTTGTTGGATTTGAAATCAGACATAATTATTTCCATGGGTAAGAAAAACAACATTACATCATCTGACCAAGTCAAGAACACTCTTAGGGACATGGGTGTATCACTGTCACAATCAAGAGACGTAGACCTCAATGGAAATACAGACAAGGTGCAAACCATTGGTTACACACATCTGTTTCCATGATTAGATCATATGTTTATCAATGATCTGACTGGCGATAGAAGAAGCAGCATGAATTGTGAAGTGTACAGGCCTCAGATTCGGCCAAATGCTGCAAAACTAATCAGTAGGCACCTCGTTAATGGATTATGATCCAAAGCATACTGCAAAAGCAACCCAAGAATTTCTCAAGACAGAAAGATTGGATATATTTTTCAGTGGCCAAGTCAGTCACCTGATTTTAACCAAACAAGACCATATTTTCAGTTACTGGAGATACAAGTGAATACATAGCATCTCAAAGTAGAAAAAACTGCATTTTTTGATGTCCATGGGCTCTAAACTTCAGGCACTGACTGCAAAGGATTTTTACACAACCCTTAAAAAAATCCTTTAAAATTGTTAGTTTGTCCAATTATTTTTTAATCTCTGAAAATAGAGGACACTGTATAAAAATGGCTGTAAGTCTCAAAAAGGCCATGAAAAATGTATGTAACACTCTTTGAGTTAAAGATGAAAGTCTGCACTTAAATGCCATCTTGATTGTTAGATTTAAAACAATAACTGGGGTGGTGCATGGAAGGAAAATTTAAAAAAAAAAAAAAAAAAAGTGCCTTTGTCCAGCAAATTATGGACCTAGCTGTGTTAATCCACTGGCTTTTCAGAGCTGGCTTGACACAAAGTTACTACATTGGCTACCGACTAACTGAAATTACATGTTAGGTTTTTGTGAATGTATTACAAAGGCATGATGTAAAATGTGTCTCAAATTTAACAGTGATGTCCACAAGATGGAGAAAGAACAGGAAGCAGAGAGAGAGAGAGACAGAGTGCGTTCCACCAAATTTCTGGAGACCAAGTTCAACATTGACCCCCCGCCTAAGGTATAAATTACTTTTAAGTTTACCTACTGCTCAGTCTTAAAGTTTGGATGTAACGAATTACATTTTTATAATGTTTTACATTTCCTGAAGCCTTCAAGAATGAAACCAGCCCGGTTTGGGAACACACTCAGTATTGGTCTGCACATTCAGGTACTTTTAAGCAACCCCTAGACACATCCTTTGAGGTAGCTTTAATTTTTTTCTATATATAAGTGTGTGTATGTGTGTGTGTGTCTGTTTGTATCTTTTCAGCTCAATGAGGCTCTTTGTGCCAGCTCACCTGACCTAGCCAGCCCATGTGACTATCAGTCTCCTGTTGACTCCAGCAACACTCTTGCACTACCAGTCAGGTCGCCCCGGCGCCGCAGCATGGGGGTAAGAGACACTAAGCAGTTCCTTTAAAGGTTTATCTGCACAACCTACTAAAGCATTGTATATATCGAGTAATCAAGAACTGGAAGGAGAGAGGATACTCATGCGATTCTTTGTTTTAGTTACATTGTAATTACACTTCGCTGTACTTGTAGGAGAACGAGTTTTTCAGAGTGGAACGGAACACCGGGGAAGACTCCCAGCTCCTGTGGCAGAGGGAGAAACACCAGATACATGAAACGCTCCGCAAGCAGAAAGAGCAGATGATGGAGGATAAAAAGTGGCTGAAACAGGAGGAGAGACTGCTGGTGGGGAACAGAGCATCCTTTACTTTTGTCAAACCCCTCTCTGTGTCTCTGTCCCCCTCTGGTTCCGAGTGTAGTGTAGCTGTGAAGGCTACATGGAACGAGGCACCATTGTATAATATCAGCCTACTTGTTCACCCAAAACGCCCCACTAGTCTTAAATTGAATGTGCCCCTGATAACAGTTCCAAAGAGAGGGTCTATATCTCTGTTGTATAAAATGAACCTGCCTGTTTCTTTGCAGGACCCCATGGGACTAGAAGATACTGCCAATCCAGAGGTAGGTGTGCTCCTGTACAGAGTGTAATTTTAATTACAGGCAGTTTAGTGAATTAGTTACAATGGAGACATACATGTTTTCAGATAGCTAATATACAAACAAAGTAAATGTTTGGGTTTTTTTTACATTGTTGTCAGTCCAGTTGTGACTGTTTGTGATCACTGAAAAATGAGCTTCGTCATAGGCCACATTTCCTGCAGGGATCAGTACAGACCACTATTAGTCAACTTAGTTTAACTCTTTTATTAGATATTTTATTAAATAGAAACTTATGCACCTGAAGTCTATCTATCATGATAAATTTATTATAATTGCCTTGTCTGATGTATGGTGGCCCTGAGAGGCCAAACGGACTGCAACATAAGAAAACACCAGCAACAAGAAAAACGCTGCATAAGCACACAAAACACAATGGAAATAGGAAAAACAAAAAAAAAACAGATTTCCAAAAACACAAGGGAAGTATTGCTGGGGAGACAATAACCTGACGGACCAGTTGCAGAAACCAAAATATGCTAGGTAAGTGTGTTTTAATCTCATGATTCATATAATACTGATGATGGATTTTTAGGCTAATAGTTAGGCTAACACACTTACCGCTCATCTTTTTTTGCGATAGATCCTCCACTTCTTTTAAGTGTCTCCCAGCGCAATTCTTAGCATATTTTGGTTTCTGCAACTGGTCCGTCGGGTTATTGTCTCCCCAGAAACACTTCCCTTGTGCTTTTGGAAATCTGTTTTCGCCTATTTCTGTTTTCGTTTTTTCTATTCCTGTTTTCTTTTTTCCTATTTCCGTTGTATTTTGTGTGCTTTTTCAGAGTTTTCTTATTGCTGGTGTTTTCTTAAGTTGCAGTCCGTTTGGCCTCTCAGGGCCACCGTACTGATGGCAAAACTAAAGCTTTACTACGTGTTTGTATCACCAAAATTACTATAAATGTCCAGAGCTGCATAAAATAAACACATGAAATACGTTATTACATTTTTAATTATTATATATTTAATATTAATAGAATATTTATATATAAAGTGTTATTATAACCCTAGAAATAATGTATGTTTGTGTCATTTGACTGTCATTTTCTTTGATGAGGCATCCACATGATATATCCTGCAAAGCTTTTCCCCTTTTTCTTAATTTGAAATATACATTTATGACAGGAAGTGTGTTATTTAAGAGTATTCTCACCTTAATTAAGCATTTAAAGTTTAAAAAAGTATTAAAAGGCTAATTTATCAAGTCTAGATGATGTGCAGTGTTTAACAAATTAATTAGATGACCTGTCATAAAGAAAAAATGCAAATATTTTAGAAATCTGTCAAAAACTTGTTTAAAACTGAAAGTGACATTTTATGTGGAAGTTTGAGGCAGCATACTGGACTTCCCAGAGGAGTGAGAAATGAATCAGACATAACATTCAACCACTAAAATGAATTTTCCTGTTCATGAATAACTGACATCTTAATCAAAAAATAATAATGTTCTTTTAGAAACGAGCACCTCCCTGCTTTTTATGAAACAGTACATTTAAAGATTAATGGATAACAACAGTCATTTAATTTTAGCATTAAAATATCAGTTTGATTAGACACCTTGTTCACACTGGTGTAATAATCAATACAGAAACACAAAAAATGATTTTGGTAATTACCAATACTGTTAATTTAGGGCAGCAGGGGCATAAACCTAATACTGGGTTTTTTAAGCGTTTTTTTTTTTTTTTTTGCTTAAACTGACCAGCTGATCGGTCTCATATAACTATCAGCAGCATCGATTATTATGATTACTTTTGTGCGTTGTTGTCAATACATAATGTGAGCTGTTGATTAGAAAGAATTGTAAAGATTCCTCATCTCGTCCTCATGAGATCCTTCTTTTGTTCTTTTAGCCGACTGACATCGAGACTGGTAAGCACTCAAAGCAATTCACAGATTCACATCTAAAATGATCTAAAGATGTTCCGTCACTCCTTTTGTATTTGATCTTGCTCTTTCTCCTCATCTGTCATATTTTTCATCTTTCTGCCATACAGCAGTGCCTGAGAAGCCGCCACGACTCACAGCAAAGGTAAGTAGATTTAGTTTTCTTAAAATTATTCTTAGGCCACAGAAAAAGATAATTTAATTTAATAGCTTTGATTTTTGAATGAAAAATTATTCATAATTTGTCCTTTTTTTGAAAGGGCATCGATGCTACTGTTTTATCTGAGTAAGTGTCTTGTGATGTTGTTTAATATTTCAGTTCTTAAAACCTATTTACTCCTTTTTCAGCCTGCGCCCACAGCTGAGCTGGACCGCACAGATGACAAAGTATATCACTGCGTCATGGACTTGGTCAAAGTAGTCGTCGAGCTCAAGAATGACATCGCTGGGCTGCAGCCAGAACAATACATTACCCATATCAAGGTACACTGAGACAAATGATCTGCTTTCCACTTCAGTGATACAGTTTGTTGCTGCTTTAATGCCAAATTTTGAAACGCAAAGACAAAGCTCCTGAGTCATTTCTGTATTGATTTCTGCCCACAGTCTGTTGGGATGACATTAAGAGATTTAATTAGAAGTGTGGATGAGATACTGCCCACCTTACATGAGTCTGTGAGGACTGAGGTACAGTATGAGAGCATTATTCTATTATTTAATTTCCTTTCTGTGCATTTTTATCCCTTTAAACACAAGCAAAGCAAAAACTATACAACTATTTTATCCCTTTAAATCATGAACCATGAAATAATTGCCAGAACGTTGCATTTTCTTTTTAAAAATGATCCTCCTGACATAATAAAGAATATTAAATATTTTCATTTTAATTTGTATAACATTTGCTACATCACATTTTCTTCAGTTTATTTCTAAAAACCTTTTAGTTAAAAAAAATCACACTGATGGAGAAGTCTCAAAAACTCATCAAATATGATACACTTGCCTTTAAAGTTTACATTTTCGGTGGGGACACCCAGAATCCATATTTCTGCATCATAAAAGCAGTGTTAGTGAGCCAATATACGCAACGCCAGCTCTTCCTCAGCCGGAGAGCTGGCAAAACGTAAAACTCAGTCATCAAAGTGGCAATCTAAACGACTGATCCATTGGTCTTCTGTAATACCGCAGATCGAAGGCACCCAGAAGCTGCTGAACCACGACATGGGGGAGCTGATCAGCAAAATGCGGCTGGCTCAGCAGAATGCCATAACCTCTCTGAAGGAGGAGTGTAAGAAACAGATGCTGGCTGCCGCACACACTCTGGCTATGGACAGCAAGAACATGTTGGACGCTGTGGATCAAGCAAGAGTCAGGGCCAATTTAGCAAAGCCTGCTGCCCCCTAAAGGACATTAGATTTTTTTTTCAGTTTCACATCAAACTAAATAGGGACTCCTTGTTTTTTAACATGTGAAAGTCAAAACTAACATTTGTGCATTGTAAAGCATGCATTTTTAGTTGGATCACATCGATCAATAAGTGAAATGAATCCTGCAGCATCACTGGGTCTTTGGATAGCCACTGTCACGTTAATGAGAGTTTAGTTTAAATGTGATGCTACATATGGATGCATGTGTGTTCTTAGGTAATGCAATAATACAGAAATATGTCATTTTTCCTTTTGTGGTCCCCTTGCATCATGTTTAGGATGTCAGTTATGCTCAATTTTAAATGATAACTGTACCTGTGTGTGATTGGTGAAGTGTTGTCTCAGATATTTGCTTTGAAAATTGTATTTGTAAATATAAAATGTGTTGCATGGGAAATGTTTCATGCAAAAAAGAAAACACATGCGAACAGTTTACTTTTGTCAGTAGTGAATTGTAAATATAGCATCAATGGCGTTTTGTTGTCGTCTTTGGTTGGCTGTATTGCACAAAGTCTTGGGAATTAAAATCCACCAAGCAGTGAAGGAAGATCCCAAACAATCATATCCACGACAGATTAATCTGGTTTCACTTAAATCCAACCAAGATTGTAGGATAAGTTGCGAATTTTGTGAACTCTGAAAACTGCCTGTAAAATGACAAACGTGGAGCTTAAGCACAGTTTGGCTGAAGAGTCATTAGGTGATCAAATTACAGCAAATTCTGAGCCATACTCTAGAAGGTTGAGTGATTCTAGTGAACTGTAAAGGGAGGGGTGGATGTTTGCCTTGCCATGGCATGAGCTCACTGGTCGTCCGGCTGGATGAGATAAAAATGACCATATAAAAAGGTTAGTTGGCCAATTAAGTGGCATGACTCTCACTAAAACAATGAACTAAAGCACACAGTATTATCCTCGCAAAGACCCAGCAATTCATTGTTGTCCTCTGTTAGGGACATGAGTCTAAGACCTCTGCATCTACCACAATTTATGCAATGTATCTGAGTCATACTGTAGTGCCAAGAGGACATATTGGGATTTCTATTGATGGCACTTATGTCGGGGTTGGGTTAACAGAGCGCATGGACTTTCTTTTCAAAATGATGAGCATTGCAGCTCCAGATTTATTTAAGGGAGATTAAATGATACGATATATACACACATATTATTCTTTGATTTAGTTGGATTTCATAATTTTAACACTTTCAAAACAAAACTTTTATTCCTAGTCCTTTGTAGTGGACAGCAGGACTTAGCAACTCCCATTTGTAAGTGAGACGAAAAGAATTTTACCCAGAATTGTAGACAGGGTCTCAGACGCATAGCTGTCTGGGGATGAAGTGGAGGAGGGTCAGATATTAAAGCAGGAAGGTGAAAGTTCAAAGCACCTACCAGCATTCGAGAGGCGTCACTGTCCAGTTTTACATCGCCACAGACTGAGAGGTTGCTGACCAAGAAAGAATCAACAGCTTCAAGTTTGACTGAAATTTGCAGCTGCCCATATGGACAAATCAAATGTCTCCTAGAGAGAAGTTTTTCAAAAAATATTTCAAGACAAAGATTAAAATATTTGGCCACAAAACCAAGAGGTATTTTTGGAGGCATCAAGGTGAGGCTTTTCAAACCTAACAACACTGTATCAACTGTCAAGCATGGTGGTGGTAGTATCATGCTCTGCAGCTGTTTTGTTGCCAGTGGTACTGGTGAGTTGCACAAAATGGATAGCCTAATGAAGAGGGACTACCTCAAAATTAATTAATCCACTAGACGGTTAAACTTGGACACAGTTGAGTGTTTCAACAAGACAGTGGTTGTGGAATAGGTAATGCAGGCTAACACTGAGCTTCTGGAATAGCTTTCCCAAGGCCTCAACCTCATAAATTGAAAATTTGTGGATTATGCTTAGGAGCCACGTCTATGCAAGGAACCCAACCAATTCAAATGACTTCTGTCAGTTCTGCAAAGAAGAGTGTTCAAGTATTCAGTCACAATTATGCCAGAAACTTGTTGACGGCTATCAAAAGTGTCTGGTTGAGGACATTTCACCAAATATTAGTGGAAGTGCATATATATTTAAACCTGTATGTATATTTTTGAGTATGTGGATTAGAGAAAACATGAAATAAATTGAAAGATCTGCAACCAATTCTTGTTTTTAAAGTCATGAAAGATGTATGCTATATAACCCCCCTGCCCTCCTGGAAGAAGAACAATTTAAATAAATCATTAGAAGCCAGCATTACCTTGAAATTCATGCCCATGATGATTGTATATAAACCTCTAAATGCCACTGTATAATTATCTACATAATGAGGTCATCTGAAAGCTCAAGGAGATAGGAACATTTACAGATATAAGTCTTTACTGGTGATCATTAAGTGTAGTTTCAGAGTCAGTTCTTGTATAAAAGAATACAAAAAATACTGTACAAGAAAAATATATTTTTTTTTAAAATGTGCAGACAAATTTTCAAATTTGTTTCATGGGTTTTTATTGTATAGTATGCTCAATCAAAAATACTTGGAATTGTTGCAGCATCGCCAGAATGAAAAACCTGTGTTGATGCATTTTTTTGTCCAAACCAAGTCACCCCAAATCATCCAATATAGTCTACAATAATGGGTGTTCATCCCACCATACACAAAGAGAACAGTGTCATCAACAACTTTTAATCTGATAAAAAGTAACCCAGATGGCATTGTTTACATATTTAATTCTCCCTATTTTTTAAACGTTCACTGGTTTACCAGTATCATAGCAACTTGAACAGATTGTGATAAATTTCCATGCATTTGATGGCTCCAGCGGATGAATCCTAATAAATCTTGCAACACAGACTAAGCTCTTCATATTTTAGCTCATGACTGGAAACCTTTAAAAGTACCAAATGAATTCAAAACTTCATGAAGCAGTTTTGAGCAATACCACTGACCAACGGTGGCAAATTAAATGGAAAATTATTATATTTAGTCATTTATCCAAGATCCCCTTTGGCGCAGCCAGTCCAGTTACCCCTACTAAAATCAGACTAGGGATGCACTGAGGAGTATATCACATTTGAATGCCCATTTCTTGAAGGATTATTCACCACCATCCAGAATATGTGGTCAAAGAAAACTTTGCTTAGAATCCAAGAGAACAGATTCATGACAAATATTATTAAAATACGACTCAAATGTAGAATAGACTCTAGTAGTTAGTTCCCTTTCAGTCGATTCACTCGGTACAACACATAAGTATGGAATATCAAGCCTTCGCGTGTCCTGGCTGAAGAAACCTTTATTCACGCCTTTAAGGCAGATGACATGTGATGACACACGCATGGCCCCGCCTGCACATATAGCCGCTTTCATCATTTTCTGGACATATCAAAAAGACAGACAGAAAACTATGAAGTAAAGAGCATGAAAATGAGACGAATTTAAAACAAGCTTGTTTTCTTAATGTTTTAATCTCCATCCTTGAGCCTTTTACAACAAGCTAACATTGGGATGATAAACTGAGTCTGATTCAGAGTTTGACTTCTGCTAAGACAGCAAGATGACAAACAGCTTCCACTGATCCCTCTGCTATCAGTGAATGCAATGTTATTAAGTTGTTGAGTTTTAAGCTGCAATCCCTGAAACTATAGGAAAGAAAAATGTGATCACTGTGACACCCTACTAACACAGCCGTTGGCACTACATATTTAACTAGCATGTTATGCTAACATGCTAAAAAGGGATTAACATTTGCACATTAAAATACCAACATCAGCACAGTTTTCAACAGCCATGTTAACTTTAGTGAATGTTAACATGCAAATGTTTGCATTCAGGTCAAAAACAACCTGAGAAATGTTACAGATGATGCTTAAGGAGTAAACCTGAGGCTGACAAAGTGCGTCTGAGATGAAACTTGAGCCAAGACTTTATAGCTAACAGTAGGTAGCTGAGTCTGATCTTCCCTTAAAAATGTAGATTGTAGTTGATTTTTACCCAACTGGGAATAAGAATATGAAAATAGCCGAGTTGTCTCCACTATTCATAAGTTATATTTGGTGACGTGTAAAGAGCACAACGGCCTTTTGAGGACGCCTGGGTTGCACCGAGTTACACAAAGTTGAGTCAGATTAAAGAAGAGTTCAGCTACACTTTAAAGTATCTTTCAAGAGGAGGTGACTGTGAATTCAACCCTTTCCCAGAAGCCTTAAATCATGCCGGCTAGCCACGGGGGCAAGAAGAGGCCAATTGTCCCAAGCAGGCAGACAATAATGAACATCCACAGGAAGATACGGTCAATCACCATGGCGACATACTTCCAGTCCTCTTTCACCTGTGCAGAAAGAAGTAACAGAGAAGGGGGGAGAACAAGAACAGAAAAAAGATTATGAATTTAAATAATAATTCACATCATGGGTGGTATTGTTTGCTATGAAAAATATGTTTCATAAGAAAAAATACTCATCACACAAGCTATGTCATATATTCATGCACATTTCTGCTCACTTTTGCTGACCGGTTTCTTCTATTTTCTTCTGTCAATGCGATTTGCTACAACCTGTCTGTAACCAATCAAACTTTTAAACAGTTCTTTCTTAGCTGCTCCCAACAGTAATTTCAGTGTGATGTTATGCATATAATGGGATTTAGCTCCATGCATTACTGCTCCATGTATCTGCCCTTGAAGTTTAATATCTGTCTGCAGAAAAGCTCTCTTCAGTCACTCAGCTGCCAAAGCCAGTCTTTATACCTCTTCAGTAACTTCCTATATATGACACAAAAAAAAATTGTATTTTTTTTTATTTAAAAGTTACTTTTCTAGGGCAGAATGGTGCCTCACAGCAAGAAGATCCCGAGTTTGAGGCTGAGGGCCTTCTGTGTGGAGTTTGCATGTTCTAGCTCTGTTTGTGTGGGTTCTCTCCGGGTATAGTTTCCTCCCACAGTCCAAAGATATGCAGTTAGTGGGATTATGTTCACTCTGTTATTCAAATTTGCCCAGAAGTGCGAATATCTTATCCCTGTGTCAGATGGTGACATATCCTCTCGCACTATACTAGCTGGGATCAGTTCTAAGGATAACAAAGAGTATGCTAAATTTCTTATGCTTGCTATTTTGTCCATGAATACTCTGCAGGCTTTCTGCCTTCCTGTCTGGTTTTTCAAATCCAGTAAGAGGCGCAATATTGATAAAAATCTGAATAATATTTTTTAACAACCAAAGGGAAGATGTTCAAGTTGTTTTGGCAGGACAAAGTCTTACTGAGAGACTACGGACTGAGACACTAAAAGACTGAGTTATCAAACTTCAGTATATACTCCTTATTTTGGTTCTTTTTGTCAGGTGTCATGGTAAACTGAGAGCTTAAGATTTATTTATTTTTTACATGTTCTGGGTATCAGTATACAGTTAGGTCAGACGACACAAATGCAGCTTTGCTTTTGCAAACCATCTCCGTGGATTTTAAATCAAACAATCAAGATGAGATTTAGGTGCACACTTCAACTCATGGGGTTTTACAAAAATATTGCCCTAACTTTTTTAGGAATTATATACATTTTTATTCACAATCCCCCATTTGGAATGGCTCAAAAATAAATGGACAAACTCATAATTAAAAATATAAAGATTATTTTCATTCTTGGATGATTCTCATCTGGAGATTCTCTGTTAGGCCTGTACTGCAGCCACCTTCAGTAGCTGCTTGTTTGTGAGTCATTCAGTTTTATCTTCAGCACTACAGGCTCTACTGCAGTGACTCCCAAAGTGTAGGATGGGTCCCCCTGTGGGCTGTGAAGGTATTGCAGGCCTTAGTATTAAAAGAAATTGCGTTTGAAAGAACTATGTACAGTTATGTATTTATATAAATGCATAAATGCATGGACAATATTCAGCACTCACTGAACAGCAGGCGGTCAGAACAAAACTTCCAGGGTGCATTTCAAACATAGGAGGAACACTGAGAGTCGTCTGTGGCTTGAAGACAATCTTGAAGTGTATGGCAGCCAAATTTAACTCATGTATGATTTTTAATTTATATAGAGTAGTAGGATGTTTTGATTGCACTTTGCACAGGTATTATCTAATCAACATGCCCAGAGTATGATTTTGTATCATAACTGAGATAAATGTAAATTGGAATACCATCAGTAATACAAATGAACAAAATGCCATTCTGCTTTTATATTAGATGTTGATACTCACACTGAAGTCAGCATCCTCAGCCCTCAGGTGGTCTGCAATGTAGTGCACCCCTTCTAATGCACGCATGACACTTGGTGAAAGCAGGAAAGCTGACTGTGACACTTTATTGTCAACTTTAGCCGGCCGAGGAGTGGAATTACCTCTGGTTCCAGTTAAGTGCCTGTTCCCCCCTGCCACCACCTCTTGTCGGCTCTGGCTGTTCTGTGGGGTTTTTTGTTGTGGCGGAGGAGTTGACCCTGGAGGTCTGGGCGAAGGAGGACGGAAGGAGAAATAGGATGTCAGTGTTCCCAGCTCCAAGTCCTCATAACAGCTTCTCTCGGGGTCTTCCAGTGTGGTCCCATCTCTTAGCCAGTTAGCTGAGGTGCTGATGCAGTTGCCCGATTTATACCCGGCTATTCGGAGCTGCCGCCGCTCTGCCGCCGCTTCCTGTTGAAGGAGCAGCAGCCTGCGACGGCGGCCATCCGGTGCGGGCCGCCTCATGAACAACCAACGTGGAATCAAGTCCAGGAACACAGAGTGGACCCAGTGGGGCATCTTGTGAGTGCTGGGAGAGCGGTGGTGGACGTTGAGGACAAAGACAGTGATAACGATGGACAGGGTGACAAAAATCATGGTGAAGAGGAGGTACTCGCCGATGAGAGGGATAACAAGGGATGTGGACGGTATGATCTCCGTGATGAGTAGCAGGAAGACGGTGAGGGATAACAACACAGAGATACACAGGGTGATCTTCTCACCGCAGTCTGACGGTAGATAGAAAACCAAAACCGTGAGGCATGAGATCAGCAGACAGGGGATGATGAGGTTGATTGTGTAAAATAAGGGAAGACGTCGGATGATGAAGAAGTAGGTGATGTCTGGGTAAATCTCATGGCAGCAGTCATATTTCTTTGTATTATACGTTCCCACAGCATTGATGATGGCCCATTCACCGCTCTCCCAGTAGTTGCTGAGATCCACAGTATTTTCAATCTGCTCCAAGTCAATTTTGGCCTTGTCATAAGTCCAGGAGCCAAATTTCATTTTACAGTTTTGTTGATCGAAGGGGAAGAAGGTGACATCAATGCTGCAAGAGCTCTTGTAAATGGCAGGAGGCACCCAGCGAATTTTGCCCGTGTAGAATAGGTGAGCTTTTGTCATGTGGGTCACAGCAAATTCACCATCAGCACTGCAGAAGGAGAAGTTTGTCATATAAGTCATGGAAACACACAATAGACCTCATCTGAGAGCAAAGGCTACATCAGATAAGAAATCATAACCTTCAATATGATCAGTTCTATTCCCCTTCTTCTTTCCTGAGATTTTATTTCGTTTTCCTTTTTTTTTTTTCATTTTGGAAACTATGTAGTGAAAAACTGACTGTAATCTCCCGTCCATTCACCACTTTAATGGCAACACTAGCTTCAGCAGAAGACGTAATCATACGTCCTTATCATTTAATCAGTCTCACCTCTTTTAATTTCACATACAGACTGTGATTACACAAGCGCGCTGGAGCAGAAACCTATCATCAGCGTGCTCGGTTTAATCTCCAGGAGGTGAATTTAGGTGATGGGAGAGGTTTCTCAAAAGTGGTTTTTGCAATCAGTTTCCCACTGAAGCGATAGACATGTAAAGGCTGCCTTCATTTCGATGAAATGAAATGCACTCCACCGACTTTTACTAACAGACATGCAAAATATAAAATGCAGTATCTTTTTCATTTTGCTAAATGAAACAGATAATAAAGAGCTGTGTTTACATCAGCGTGTAAACTGTACCGCATATATCTCAGAAGGTACAAATAAAACCAGCCACCCAATCAGGACTGGAAGAAACATGAGAAAGAGGAGCAAACCATTGTTTTCAAAGACCACTAGATGGTGCCATCTTCTTACACATACCATTAAGGCAACAGGCGTGAGTTTGGACTCCTTTGTCATACTACAATAAGAGCATAGCTGTTAGACAGCCCTAAATCTGCCATTACAATCCTCTGAAGCATTTTGGCAAACCTTAAAGTGTTCAGCAGCGTCTCAGTACAGTAGAGAGAAATAACTGTGATTGGTTATGTAGTTCAGAACTGAATAGACTAATAATCAATTGTATATTAATCAGAATAAAAGATGAATGATTTTAGTGAGTTTGTTAAACAAAATGCAACAAATATCAGAGTAAAGCTGTTTAACTGAATATTAGATATTCATTTCTTGAACAATCATAGTTATTTTACTCTCATACGCTCATTTGCACAACTGAGCTTTACTGTAGGTCTGAGTGTATTTTATATTTATTTTAATAAAGAGTTAATTAGATAGCCAAGAAAAGAAATGCAGTAACCCTTACATTTTATCTCAGACTCACTTGTTATAGAGGACGATATCTGGTACCCATATGAGCTCTGACGGCACTCTTATGGATGTCACGTTGTCATAGTCAGACGGTCTCCAGCGAAGCTTGTAGTCATTCCACTCCTGCGAGACACAAACAACACGAATCAGTCTGGAGGGCCGTGGCCCCATTTGTATTCATCATATGAGTCATTCACTTCGTCAAAACTTCAACAATGCGAATGCTTTTTTGCATTCCTAACATTTCATGTCAGCATATCCCCTCCTGAATATAAAAAAAAAATAAAAATAAAACCTTAATAATAAATCAACACTGACACTAGATTTCCTAACCTGTTTAAGCCACACGTTGGTTGTCATCATTTGGTTCTTTTCATCCTGAAAGACAGACAGATAGAGAGCGAGAATGATGGAAATATTGTTAAAATTGTCAACCGGGGGTTCAGACCAGAGAAATATGTCTGTGTTTCTTGGTGTTTTGTCAAAGGAAAACTCAAATATAACTTTCTGCAACTTTAATGACTTTATGGAAATCATATACACAGCTTCCTTCATAGCTGTGGGATGTAGTGTACCCATGAACAGGCCTATACTAACCTTGAAACCCAAGTTTGAGTATATACTGTACAGGCATCACTGTATTTAGTCAATGCACAGAAATATCATAACCCTATCATCACCGATCATATGGGTTTCTAGAGTATTTAAAAGTAGAATGGGAGGCAGAGCCTTCAGTTTTCAGGCCCCTCTTCTGTGGAGCCAGCTTCCAGTTTGGATTCGAGAGACAGACACTATCTCTACTTTTAAGATAAGGCTTCAAACTTTCCTTTTTGCTAAAGCATATAGTTAGGGCTGAATCAGGTGACCCTGAATCTTCCTTTAGTTATGCTGCAATAGGTGTAGGCTGCTGGGGGATTCCCATGATGTACTGAGTGTTATTTCTTCAGTCACCTTTCTCAATCACTGTGTTAACAGACCTCTCTGCACTAAATCATACTTGTTATTAATCTCTAACTCTCTTTTCCCCAGCATGTCTTTGGCCGCCCCTCCCTGAGCCTGGTTCTGCTGGAGGTTTCTTCCTGTTAAAAGGGAGTTTTTCCTTCCCACTGTCGCCTAAGTGCTTGCTCATAGGGGGTCATATGATTGTTGGGTTTTTGTCTGTATGTATTATTGTAGGGTCTACCTTACAATATAAAGCGCCTTGAGGCAACTGTTGTTGTGATTTGGTGCTGTATAAATAAAATTGAATTGAATCGAATGGAACATTCATTTATTTTTTCTGAATAACATTAAAGCAGGGTTAGGCAACTCCAGGCCTCGAGTGCCGGTGTCCTGCAGGTTTTAGATGTGTCCTTGATCCAACACAGCTGATTTAAAGCTGAAGTTCTCCAGAGGCCTGGTAATGAACTAATCATTTGATTCAGATGTGTTTACCCAGGGTGAGATCTAAAACCTGCAGGACACTGGCACTCAGGCCTAGAGTTGCCTAGCCCTGCACTAGAGGCATCGGTTGCCACATCACCAGCTCTTTGTGGGAAACGCAAGGCAAACACTCACCACATCAATAAGCTGGGCTATGGAGAGTCCAAACTTGACAATGACGACGTCGGAGATGTTTGGCACAGGTCTCGACCACTTGTTGTACCCAGCGAACAGGGTCTTGAAAAGGTCATCTTCAGCATGTGAGTGGGTCTTCTCATCACAGAGGGCTGTGGATACATTACTGGTGTAGTTAGCCATTTATAGAAGACAAATGCAATAAGTGGGTAATTTAGGAATTTGTAATATTTCTATTCTCTTGTCGGTTAATATATTTATTCATCTCTCTTGGATCTGCATCATAGAGTTTGTTAACATTTAAATAAGCTAACATGGGGCTGTTAAAACTAAAGGTGTTTGTGATAAAAACCTCGCCTGTATCTTGACACTAAATATATTTGCACTTTTTTAATGCATTAATATTATTAGTTAATATTGAATGGTATGTCATTCTAAGACTGAAACGGGATGAAAGAAGAGGAAGCTGAATGGTATATGTTGGGATGACATCCATGTTCTGTCATCTGGTTCTCTCCTAATCTTCACTTAACAAATACTAGTAAATCTGGCTGGCATCTGGGTTGCTTTTGGGAGCAAGAGAGAACTGCGAACATGTCGTGCTTCATCACAGAAGCCTACTCTAAACATCTAAGACTTTTCTTTGTAAAGTCTTATCGACTTTTCACATCTTAGCAAATCTTTTGATCTCTTGATCTCGGCTCCCCTTGAGGGCTGCCTGCTAGAATCTCTCAAGCTGAGAAGGTGGAGACAAAGGAAGCGTCTCTCCTCCCCTCGACGGTAACATCACTTCAGCTATACAATCTCTAAAGTCTTATTATTATGTATGTAAGACCTCGCAGTGAGAGGCGGCTTGATTAAACTGATTCTGAATATGCACTCTAGACAGATTTGTGTACAAGCTGGGACTGAGTCACCGTATTGTGTTTCTGCAGAATGAAAAGCATGGAAATAGACAGGAATCCCGTCCCTTGGGGATTACTGCTTCCACCTTCATCAGTGTAGTCAGAGTCAATTACACACATCATTACTCGCTACTGTTAAGTGGAGGTGAGCTAATTTCTCACCAGTGAAGGGTGTTTATTGTTGAGCTGTCTGTCACTCTGTGTTACGTCTGATGCATGAAACAATTAACTGATGCTCCTGATTTGGAGTGGAGGCTAATGGTTGTGTGTGTTTGTCAAATTTTTTATTTGTTTTCACATACTGATGCTGGGAGCTATATATATATATATATATATATATATTCATGATTATATTATTGCATTTAAGACTGATATCGACACCACTACTTGGTTATTTTTGAAAAACACAATTTTCTTTCTTTTAGAAACACAAACAGATTTCTGTCCATCCTCTTCCACTTATCCTTATCACAGTAGCAGGGGCTGGAGCCTTTCCCAGCTGTCATAGTGCGAGAGGCACGGTACACCCTGGACAGGTCGCCAGTTTTTGCAAGGCTAACACAGAGAGACAGACAACCAGTCTCACTTACATTCACACCCATGGGCAATTTAGAATCGTCAATCATCCTGGCAACACTAATTGCATGTCTTTGGACTGTGGGACAAAACTGGAGAGAACCCACACAGACACAACCCCTTGAATCAGGGCCAGTCGGCTGATTTGAACTCAGGCCCTTCTTGCTTTAAGGCAACAGTGCTAATGCACCGCGCCACCGTGCAGTTAAATTTCCCTTATATTTATTATGTGTGGTTGTTTATTTAGTCATTTATGATTCATGTGACTGCGCTCGGATCAGTTGGTTGTTGTGTTTATGGCATGCCAAATGTCTGTTGCTAACAGGGAAGTTGTAGCGCGCCCTCCGGTGGACAAAGTATTCAACATCAACACTCATAATATGGTTCGGAGTTGCTATTCTCACCTCTACTTCTTAAATTTAAACTTATCAGCCTGTGTAAATGTCAATACCAATAAATCTGCAAATAGCTAATATTGGTCAGTAAGACTGGTTTTCCAATAACTTGCATCTAACTTGTATTGAGTACCTTGAATGTGTTTTATATTTGCTATTACTGTACATCTACCTGCCTAGGTACTGGCACAATGCACCTCTTAAACTGTCACTTTATTGTTTGTGTGAAGGGTTCCTGATAAATTTGACAGTCTAAGAATATCACATGTTACATCGATATACTTCTTATAAATGAACACACATTAGGGCAGGGCAATATGGCCAAAAATATTTATCACGATATATATTTGAAAATTTGCGATAACGATATAATTGACAATATAATTGACGGGAGACAAAATACTTTACAACTCCGCAACTTTATTAGTGCAAATTTTTTTTTTTTTTAAAAACAAAGTATTTTCACTTAAACAAGCAGCTGTTTTTTTTAATGCAAATTCCTTGCTGACAGTTTAACCAAAACGTCTTGATGCATTCTCAATCATCCAGGAAAGTAAATCTCCAAAAGTTGATTCTGTTCATCTGGACGTAGCGTTTTGTGGGAGAAACGTTTTGTCGCTCATCCATGTGACTTCTTCAGTCTCAGCAGGTTTCCCCAATCTTATAAACAGTACATTTGCATAATGACTGAAACCAGCCCACTGAAGGAACAATGGGCTGGGAGGTCAGTTCCTTAATCTTAATTATGCAAATTCTCATGACCACTGATCAACAACCACTGACCAAAACCCACTGATCAACGACCACTGATCAATGGCCAGGAGTACCATTCACAGATCCTGAGCATAACCATGTATAATATCCACAAAACTTAAAAAGAGGTTATACACACACAATATGGTAACATTATGTTGAAGCACAGTACGTATCACTCCGCAAGGCTCCTGACTACGGTAGCCGTAATGCTCATTCCATCAAGCGGTGCGGCTTCGTAGCTTACGAGGTCGTACTTAAACATTTTTTGACAGATTTTCGAGTGCCGTGTACCACATAAAATCGGTTAGAGGTCACAACCAGAACTGATACATAAGGCGCACTGGTTTATAAGGGGCACTGTCGATTTTTTAGAAAATCAAAGTATTTTAAGAGCGATTTATTTTCCGAAAAACACGGTGTTAATAACGACGGCCCACTTGCATGCTCTACCAAAAATTGTGCTTTGGTGTGTATCTGACGGATGAAAGCCAAACCAGTTCCACACCACTGGAGTTGCAGCATTTTTACAAACCAATTCTGGTTCATCTGTCATTCAATGATCCACTTTCCCCCTTCTCATTCTCTGTGGCTGCCATGCTTTTTCTGCCATGTGCGTATGAAAACAAAGACACTGCACATGCGCGTTTTACCCATATTGTATCGCAATATTTAATTTTCTTATCATTGCCTAACATTATACCGGTATTACCGTGAACGGTATATGGCCCAGCCCTAACACACATATCTGTAAAGTGAAGTCTACATCCATGAAGAGATTAGCTTTACATAACATATAGATGTAGCTGCACTCATTCAGTCCAATTGTAATGCTAACTAACGGCTTAAAAATATATTGTTTTGTTCATGCTAAACCACCCACTATAAAGTCTTTGCAAAATGGCAGATTATAACTTTTAGATGGTTTTTGTTCTCGTTTAGATTTCAGCTTCAAAGAAAATACTCGTTCAATAATGTCAAAATATTTAATCATGTGGCATTTTTGTTTACTGATATATTGCCTACTTGTTCAATTACTCAAAGCAGAAAAAAAATTAATTGCATCAAAATTTTAAAAAAAACTCCATTAACATGTGATTACATTTACATGTCACTAATACACCAATGTTTCTGGAGCTCTGCTTCTTAGCAGAGGTTATAATAGGATCCATTCAAGTGTGCTTCCATCAAGGGACCTTCAAATGAAACCTTGGACCACCTTCATCTGGCAGCAGCCATGGTTGCTTAGCCAAGGACACATCACTATCTGTCCATGGGTGAGTTGTGGCTCTGTTGACAGCATTACCATGTATTTACAACCTGTAACTGTAGGACAGGCCACTAGACGATGACCACTTGATGGACTTACATGTTGCACAGAGCTAATCCAAGCAATACATGCGAATCTGCTTCAGTGATTTATTGCTTGTGCTAACTGAATGGCTTGGTTTGGTTTGGCTTTACCAACAAAAGGCTGCAAAGGATGCAAAATTTGGCAAGGTCCTTCTTATCTTGTTGATGCAGTAAATATACATTAGACGTGGTAATCAATATGTGAAGTCACTTTCAATTTGCCTAAGGTACACCTGGGCTCATGTCTTGTTATCATGAACTAATTTCAATCTGGCAAACAAGCAGGCACTAGAGAATTCCTATCTGCTGTCTTGACAGTCGGGGCAGCGCGCATTCATCTGTCCGTGCATCTGGGAAAGACCAGATGTGGCGCTGGAAAAAAGCCTCTTGGGTGCCACATATCAAACCTCATGCCAGGGGAGAGTTGAAATGAGGTGACACCTTCAACATCCGGCACACTTGGCCCAGTATATTTGGACCTTAGCCAAGTCACTTGGCAAGGTGTTTAAAACACTGACCAGTTTGGATCATCGAGTCAGCAGCTTCTCTGGCCAGAGGTGCTTTTCATGAAATTGGGCTGTCAAATAATTACTGTAAAAAGTTCACTAAAAGAATGCCACAGATCTTTTCTTTGTGTGTGTGTGTGTGAAAAACTGCAGGGTTTAAGTCAGAAAGCTGAAATCTATCTGTGTCATACCAATAAGCATATGGTTATGTAGTCTACCTACACATTTGATAACTGAAGCATACAGAGACTGAGTAAATTTGGTGCTTTGAAACCCTTTTCAACAAGAACTCATTTTATCTCCAATCTCTGTATGGGAATGCTTTTTGTGTGCACATAAGTTATGATTGCAACTGATAAATTTTGACATCCATGTAAAACTGGACTTCCAGAGTAGCTAACTGGGCTTCAGTGTCAAGCTTGAATGAATCAAACACTGTTTCCACAAAAGTATGCACTAGACCGTAAGAAATTGTAGCTTAAATCATTTCATAACAAAAGCAAAAAATTGAGACATGATCTGGCATCGACTGATCGAGTCTTCTCTCAGTTTATTCCTTTAAAGATGTTTCTTCCTCTGGTCCGTTTGTAGCTTTTGAAACAAGATTAACTTCCTCTGAAAATTCAGCAGCATGACTATCAGCTGTTGCACCAATTTGTGTGGCTCATTTGTCACACTGTTATGTTGTCCGCTGTCCTGCTTTTGTACAGAAAGAAGCAAACGCCTTCATTTATCTCTTACATTTCTTCTATTTATCTTCCTAACAACAACTTCTTTTCTCATGAGCTAAATGGCTGCTTCTCTGGAGGTGAACGTGCTAAATGAAGAGGTAGTTCCCAATGCATGAAACAGACATCCAACTAAATGTGAAAATAGGATCGTGAGCCTTTTAAGTAGTCATGTGTGAGACTGCAAATTTCTGATACCAAGCAAATACAGGGCTAATATTGCAGATATTGATACCAATATTTTTAACATATAAAGGTATGTATTTAAGAACAGCCTTTTTGCTCCTTTTTTATAATGCATGTTTGAGGTATATTTTTCCATTAAAAACAGATATATAATTTATTTAACACAATTCAGTGGGCTACACACTAAACTTAAAGGAAGGAAACAAACTATCGAACGTATCGCGCTAGAATCGATCCAATACCGATACTAGCAGTGACATCAATACTATCCCTGTTTGGATCGATCCGCTCACCTTTAATTTTGAAAAGTGCCGAGCATAACTTAACAGTAAGGTTAGAATATATTTTTCCAGTCTGTGACTTACTTCTTTGCACTTGCTCAGTTGCTCATCTCTCAGAACCCCCATGGTTCAAACACACCTGCTATTATTGCTGTCATTAACATTAGCCCACTAGAAAACACAGTTGTAAAAGTACTTACCGGCCGGACTCAAGAGTAGCGCCCAAATAAAAGCTGTCCCGGCGGAGAACAGGTGGTTGGATCCCATTTCGTCCTCTTGACAGCAAAGAAAACTTCACAAGAAAGCACGGAGCAGCTTCCGTCCACTGTCGAAACGCTATGTGGAAAAGTGTGAGCAACATCTGTCATCTTCGCAGCTGAGAAGCACGTTAGGACCACATCACAGCTACTGTCACGATAACCGCTTTCAAGTCTGTGGGCGGGGAATGACAGTGACAGCGCTCTGACTGACTTACTTTAGATCTCAGCATCCATAACTCTCCGTCTCTGCTCACTGTCAGCGCTGTTTGGACCGGAGGAGAGCGAGTACTGTGCCATCAGTTTCCGCGCAATGAGCGCTATCCATCACTGGGTGCTGAATCAGGGAGCGGCACTATAACACTGTGTGTCCCAGCTTTGCTGTAATTGCTCATACCAGCTCATAAAAGTAGCTCTATAAATCTGTTTTCAGGAAATCAATTCACGGAAAGTAGTCCGATTTTTTTCTGTGCAGAGAGTATCCAAACAAATGCGCCTGTTACGCAGGGTGCCAAGAATTTTGCGTCCAATGCGATGAGTCCTGTGAGTGCCTTCTGTTTTAAAATTCAAAGTAGTTGTTTTCCATGACTGGCAGCTGGACAGTGTAATAAGCGTAATATGTAAGGTTGCCGAAACAACAGGAGGAGATGCAGGGCACTTCTGAGCATTTGCCTCTTTATCTGGCACCTAAAGCGACTCGCTCTGTCTGTCTCTCTCTCTCTCTCTCTCTCGCTCCCTCCGTGTGTGTGTGTGTTTAAGAGACACACATACACAGAACCAGTGTGTTTAAATGCTGAGCAGCTATTCAAGAAACCAAGTTAAAAATGCATTAAAAAGTTATGAGCCTCGACTTTAATACAGTATTTATTCTTTGAAACATCCAAAGAATGAGTGACGACTCTGACGAGTGACGTGAAGCTGAACACGGCACAACATGGTGCGATATATATTTGGAAAACAGCTAGAGGGCAGACCGGGTGAGTGAAGTTTGTACCCCAAACTACTGATGAGCACAGGAGCTGTGAAAACACCATAATGAATATTTTTGTTTAAAAACAATGTAAGTGTAAAAAACATCAAACAACAAGGTGCTTTATTTATATATATTTTTGTCGTTTACAGGATTGAACATAAATCTATTTTCCAAAATATAATGCTACATATTTTATTTTACAAAATGAAAAGGCATCCCCCTTCAGGAAGTCCTACCGGGATTAAAGAGAAACCTTGTTTAAATAGGTTTCTTAAGCCGGGAAACTGCAAACATATCTTGCATAGACAGTTTATCCTTCTTTTTTTTCTCTAATCATAGGATCTGTCTTAATATTCATATAGAAACTTATCCCCATGGATATTTCTCTTAAGAAAACAAACCCTTTATTAGTTGTTCCAGTCCTGTCCTTCACTTATTGTTGCAGAAATAAAATCTCTATTACCACATAGTCATTATAAGTATATCCCAGACTCCATCCTTACCCTGGAACCAGATGGCCAACCCATAGCTTCCCCTGGAGAAGAGTAACAGAGTCATTATGTTTTGTTCTCTGAAGGCCCATCTATTTTGATCCATAAACACCGAGCTTAGCTCAAAGCTGCACTGCATGCCATTCCCATATTTGACCTCACAAAAATTCCATGAATAATGCGTGGATGGAAAATCATATGTCATCCGTCCTGGGGATATTCTGTGAAAGGGAGGTGTCAACAATCCATCTTCGTTGACTGCTTCAGTTGATGTGAAGTCTAACCTTAACATACTGTTGCATCCCAGCAATGCTCAGCACATGTACATAAAAATACAATTATAAAATGGCGAGAGGGTATATTTCCTGAATTTGAGACCTCACGGAATGCCAACCATCATTCACAAGTTCAAGGATGATGCGTAAACACTTTTCAAAACACTTTTCAATGCTTTCTCAGCGATGGATTTTCACAATGTCTTTCATTTGCTTGGTGAATGAAGCGTGCAGGGCCTGTGCTGAGCTCTCCAACCTGCTGGCGATGTCCGCGGCAGCATGAAGCATGTCTTCAAAGGCCAAGGACTCCTCTCTGATTCTGCTCCGCAGGACCAACAGTCCAGGTGGCCGGCCGAGTGAGTGATGACAAGGAGAAAGCACCGGACACAAGAAGAAACAACAGCAGAGGGTAATAAAAAGAAAATGTGAGGACACGATAATATAATGGGGGGATCACATGTGTTCAAGAAACTACCACTTATATGCCACGGGGTCTCTTTGTGATACTTTTTGTTGCCTATCTTTGTTCTTCTCCTGCCCTTGTTATTGTCTGATTGAGTTCATCTTTGCCTTGTTACCATAGTTCCCTGGTGTGTATTTAGTCCTCAATCTTTTTCATTTCAGCACATTTTTCCCTGTGTCACCTGCTGATTATCCAGAGATTTATTTCTTCTAATTGCGAGGTGTTTAGGTACTTCCAAAAAAACAAGATTAAAGTTCCCTTTTTTTAACCACCTTTTAGTCTGTTTCCCTTTTATATCAGAAATTGGTTTTTACACAGTGTGTCAGCTTCAGATAGCTAAAATAAGTCTCAGTTTGGTAACCAATTATTATTTTATTATTAATGATTAATCTAGTTTAATCTATTTTTTTTTTTTTTGGTAGTGTTTTAATTTATGATTCTGGAATAGGTGAATAATAGTTATCAGATTTTTCCAAAGCTTGTGTTTTCCAATTAAAGTCCAAATCCCAAACAGTGCCATCATTGCCAGACCTGGCCCACATCTGGTTGACATACACTCTGCCATGACACCAGTCAGTCAGAAGTGCCAGCTTGATGCCGGATCCGGGCCAGACCTGTTTTCTGTGAGCCCGGACCACATAAACCAAACCATGATCGGGCCAGATATGGCACGCTATCACATAGACAGTCCCATCTACACCAGGCCTGGCCCATATCTGGATGACATACCACTTACCATGCCAGAAGTCAACCAGCAGTGCCGGCTTGACACCAGATCTGGCCCAGACCTGTCTGCTATGTGGGCTGGTGATAGATTTAATTCAACCTATATCTTTTCTTTTTTACGTCGCTTTTCCCCACAGTATCTTCAATATATGTGCTACGACAGTTAATTAATCTTCACTACAGAAACAAACAGCAGTTTTTTTCTTTTTCTTTTTAGCTGTCGTCTTTACATTTCAGCTGTTAACTTTATGACGTTTGGCACAAACACATTTGATTTACTGCACTCACTTGTGGATCCCAGAGAAGGAGTCCGGCACGTCTCCCTCCAGCTGCTTTGTTAGATCCTCTTCTGCTTTTTCTACCACTTCGTGGCAGCTCTTCTGGTCCTCTTGAATGCCAATGACATTTTCCTTGATCACATCTTCATAGCGCTGATCTCCCAGCTCATCCCCTACAAATTGCACTAAGTTCTCCATCACTGCCTTGTTCCCATGCTGTATGGCCTGCAGGTAGGCCAGCTCCTCTCTCTGGGCCTTCAGCCTTCGAGCTGAAGCAGTGTTGGTGCTGAAGTGGACCGAGCACCTGTCCGGCTGGGGCTCGTGGTGGAGCACAGGTGTAGGTGACGGTGAGGATGCTGCCGATGTGGTCCAGTCGTGGCTGTTTTTTACCTTCGCAGGCTCATCACCAACAGCCTGCAATGTGTTATTGGTGGCCATTATCACAGAGTAGATGTCAAAGCCTGAACCCCAGTCCCCATCTCCACTTTGGCACTGTGCTAGGGTTGCCATGGATACCAAAGCCAAGATGACGTTTGTCCAGCAATATCGCATGGTAACCTGAAAAGAGGTAGAAGTGAGTGACTGCGAACTTGGCCAACTGGTGAAGATAATAAAACTGAGTGAGATAAATATGAAGGTGGGCTGGGTTACTTCACTTACATGCTTAATTAATAAAAAAGCTGAGATACTCTTCATGTTGTCAATTAGAATTCATAAAACACAATGCATGCATGTAATTTGTATAAATGGCACAAACACCATGTATTCAGTGCTGAAGCTGAGCTTATTTACATCTTATTTACATTTAAGATAGTTTTATGGTCTCAAGTTTGGCAGAAACATTTCTAAATATGCAGCTGTGATGAGCAAAAATGAGTTCTTAAGCAACACTCTGCAGGAATCTGGAAGCTGAAGACTTCATTTTAAACGTGCAGCGCCTGCTCTGTTGTATTTTTAATTTCACAGTGTGCCAGATGTTTTCATCGTGTGAAAGACCGCACTAATTTGGTCAATCAACCGTTGTGAACAGGCAGCCACACCGCATACGTGGACTAGTATAACTGGAGGCTGTTTTTTTTTCTTTCTTTTTTAAATAAATAAATAAATAGCGCTGTTTGGTATTTTTTCTCAATGTAAATTTGGTCTCATTTGTTGTTGCTGTTAAACGTGCCTGGGCTGTCTCAGATGCAACGCCTCTGCTCCACAATGTTGTACACTCTGTACCTTGACACGTCGGCAGCTAACAGCTAACTCAGTTAAGCTACAGGTCAACAGCTCAGGTTCGCTGCGTTCCCACCCTCGTCTGAAGTGAGAATGTTTTGTTTCATTTTGTTAGTGGATAAAAAAGATCATGTAAAATGATGTCTTCCTTTGCGAGAGGGCCAAAAAAGGACATCCAGGTGATGCTGAAAAATTATCTCCAGCAGATAACGAGTTTAACAAGCTGGAACTGTTTTTCTAACTTAGAGTTACAGCAAGAAAAGCCAGGTGGTTATTCAACATCGAAATGTTTGCTGGGTCATGCCATGTGCACTCATGTCCCCCGATTACTGATGCTGATCAAGCTGGATAATCCCTTTTATCTGTAGCCCAGAGGATGATTTCCAAACAGAATTTTGCTTTCAGACCCCAGAAACAGTTTGAACAGTTTTCCACGTTACCTCAGTCCTTAAACAAGCAGATAGTTTGTGGATCTTGGCCATGTATGAGTGTGCTTTGCATGGCATAGTTTTGACTTGAATATGTGGATGCAGTGATGACGATGGTTTGGGGAAGTGTTCCCGAGCTTGTGCAATGATTTCTACTCCAGCAGTGTCTCCAGCTATTGGTTTACAGCCTCGTCTCTTACACACAGAGATTAGCTGTAGATGATCCCACCATTTCTGATACTGATCATCTATTTGCCCACACGATTTTTCACAGAATGGGAAAGCCATCCTCATCTTTCCTTCTGGAAGACTCAGCTTCTTTGGATGCTCCTGTAACTGTACATCCATTTTTTTGGGCAAAGGCGTGTGTGGCCTCATTCATCGTGTTGTTATGTGTGGCCGACATTTGTTGTGATTCTTTCTGTCACACTCAGTTTGACAAAGTCTGTCAAATTCAGTGGTAGAAACTACATGCATCCTCTCAGATGTTCAATTTTTTAATTTTAATGCTCAGATTGCACAACAAATTTTTTTGTTGTTTGTTTACTTTTTGTAATGAATAAATAAATAATAAATACTTTTAGTCCCTCAAATGTTTTTTGATTATTTCAGCTTTGCCTGTGCCTTTAAAGGGAAAACGTTCAATTCAAATGTGATTGGTTAAACCAAACAAACCCTTTCCATGCTCTGTAAATGCTGTAAAAAAGTATAAATAGGGGAACATTTTATGTGGCTTGGGTTGTGGTTATTTACTACAGCATGCTTTACATTCTGTGGTTGAGCCATGGCTCAGCAGATCCATGAGATGTGTCACGCTAGGGTTGTAAGAGCTGACAATAGTACCCTTGCAGCAGGGTGTGTGTGGTTTCTGGTAACCAGCGGTAGTCTTGGGATCTTTCATGACATCTATTCACCTTGTAAACACAACAGTGAGGGCTTGTTATCCCAAGCTCAACACATGAGAGGCTCTTCCTTCCCATGTGTTGCAGTTTTCAGTGAAACAGCTGCATTGTCACTTTATCATGTCGATGATTTCCATTTTACGCTTCTGTCTTCTCCATCTGGAAATATATATATGGTTGTTTTTTCAAACTGAGTCTGGTCTGAGGTTGAAGCATTGCAGACCTTTTTCTGCTGTCAGAGCACATTTGGTTTACTTTCACAGCAGCCTTGAAAGTATTTTAGCTCCCAACAGCTGAACTAGAAATCAGAGTTGCTTGACTTTCACCTATTACTCTGTCTTGTTGAGAAATACAAATGTCCACTCCTGCCAGCTGCACACTGTAAACACTGTCTCCTTTTTTTTTTCTTTTTTTAAAAAGATGAGCTGTTGCAGGGCAAAAGCCCATCAAACGACCAACTGTTGTCTCCTTCTGTTTGTGATTAGTTTAAATGGTGACCTCACACACTGCTTGCTGTGGCTGCTGTAAGACAAGTAGCCAACAGAAACCTTGAGGCACAGACACAGTCCAGGAGCCTGACGTCATTATGTTAGAGTAAGAAGAATGCTTTCTTTTGACTGACATGCACATTGTAACAGAATTTTGATCAATAAAAATCTCATACTGTACGAATGGGGTTTATTATTTTGACTATTTGAGTCCTTGCAGACAGCTGTGCGATAATGTAGATATCCTCCAGTGTTGTCCTCAAACTAATTGGTTGTATATTAGAAAAAGCCCTATATAAGTCTACAATTTGTGTTTAACTTCTTAGTAAGCTGACTCACTCCAGCAGATTAGATTAACAAGCCAGAGAAACTAGTAGGTGAGTTCAATGTGAAACCTGTGATAAGCGGAGAGCAGACATTTAATGCCCTGCAAGTGTGGAGATGCAGCATATCCAAAACTTTTTATCACTGTGAACTTCCACTGCACTCATTTGGATGTTAATAAATCCAAACCTTATGGCCAAGAGTGACAACTTTCAGCCTAATGACATAATACAGCCAAATGGAAACGCAATTAATCTTGAAAAATGTTATTGTCTCTGTGTTCAGCTCCCGCCGCAGCAGTCGCGGGTGCGACTCAAAGGACGTTTAGTGGCATTATTTCATTCTATTAAAAACGCCGCTGACCAGAGGCACATATGCTCCTGTCTACATCACAGAGTGGCGGGAGCAGTTGCCTTTGTCTTTGGAAAATGTCTGAACAGTTTCCACGCTGGCGTCTTATGGTTTTGAAACAGGGTTTGTGTTCGACTCTCCGTGGCCCATAGTGACCTTTTTTTGGCTTCAGAGGAAGGATCTGTTTTTATAGGCTGACTTTTCTTTTGGCTTAAAATAGAAGAAGCTTGTCTGCAGAGGGAAAGCAGCCATAAGCTCACACACCAGCATTAGGACACTTTAGCCGTTTGTTCTATGCATTAAGCAGAGTTTTTGTTATGCTGTTCTGCTGATTTAAGAATAATTTTAATTCAGTAAACTCTTTCAGTTACCCTCATAATCAACTGGTCATCACTCTTTTCTGAAGTGCATGTCAGCATCTTTAAACTGTCTTTTAATGGAATAAAATGTAGCAAATCTACATGAAATAGAAGGAAAAAAGGACAAACAGATTACTGAAATCTTAATTACTGGAATCAAAGTGAAAATGATGTCACTTGCAGAAATGCATTTCCAATCACATCTCTAAATGTGGCCATGCTCTTTCCCATGTCTGTGGCTTAAGTGAACCTGAGTGTTTGTGGTGTCCCTATAATTCAGTCTTGTTGCCCCCCCACCCCTCTTCTTAAAGCCTGAACAGGTGGGCTTCACAAATGTCACAACACACAGACTTGCTACAGTGTTAGTGGGACAAGGAGTCGTAACAGTGTGGTAGCAGAGCAGAGACTGTAGTGTTAAAGCCTGGAAGTTAGAAACGTCCTTGTTAGCATAGTGATAAAAAGTGGAGACGTTTTTGCATGCACACAACTACGCAATATATGAACACTATAATGTGACCTTTTTATATGCATATGCTTTTTTCTGACAGTGAAAAAAAAACAAACAAAAAACACCATCCCTTTAAATTTCTGTTCAACTCAAAAGCAGCCATCCACACCAACAGCAGCTCTTTCACACAAAACTTTATACAAGTGCCATAAAAATGAACAAAAGGCTGTGAAATTCAAATTTATCTACTTCTACCAGGGGGAGTACACAGTGAGAAAGCAGCCACTTTCCCATTAATACTGTACACTAAACTCAGACTCTCATAAATCCAATCACCAAACTTACCTGCGTCCGGGAATTTTTTCGGATAGAGAAACGCTAGATTCTGCCACTTCCACTCTTTCAGTCACGCAAATCAACTCAAAAGCTCCAGGACTACAATTTCCAAGTGGAGCGCGTAAATACTCGCTCTGCTCCCCTTCTTCATGTCAGTGGAAAAAAATGCAGACACACGCACACACAATTAGGGTTTGGCTGGAGATTGTGGTCGTCTGTGTGCCCCTGCCTGCTGTTGGGAGGGGTTGGTAGGGGAAGGGAAGAGGGGTAGGGGGGCTGCGGGGTATGTTTTCAAAAAAGGCCCAAACTGAATGATTTCTTTCTTCGCAGTGGAAAGAGGGACTGGCAGAAGGAGAGGAAGTGAAGGGAGTGTGATCTACTTCACATCTGGGGGCTCTGCATGAGGGTTCCTCGGTGTGGGGGAAATGTTTTTTACGACCATGCTAGATGCACATTTCTTATTTATTAAAGTATGAAGTACGCACTATACTTTTAATATGTAATAAAGCCAGGTCTTGCACTGCTGTGACGTTATTGTAGCTTACAATGCAAAAGAAGCAGCAGCGAAGGATAGAGGGTTGAAAACACGAGACAAGTTTGTTGTATTTTGAGGGGAAAACAATTAAAATCAGAATATAATAAATAGCATTTACTTTAAAATTATATCTTCAGCATAGAAGCAGTGCCTCAAGGAGTCCCTAGCATCAAATAACGGAACAAAAAAACATGTATTTTAATTAATTGTGAAAGAAATATACTGGCTTTTAAATGAAACATATGCATTCAAAAGGAAAATATTTAACTCATATTGCAAGCTTTCTGCTTTATAAACGACAAACAAATGGATTCCAGACAGACATGAATATTTTATGGTTATGCAGCTCATTAGTTCAAAGAAAGTCTATGATTATTTTAATTAGAACAGTGTGGGTACAAGACTGAAGCACATGGTGGTTTGGATGTTTTAGATGGGAATGATCTGTCCCCGAAGAAGCAAAATTAAATGTATCCAAACAAAGGTAATGAAATCTTTAATTGAATAAAACCGTAGTTGTATTGTCACTGTTATTTAAATTAAATGTAAAAACTTCTTTGTACCAAAGGTAAAAGTGACAAGCTACTAAAGAAATCAGTTTTTATGACCTCATGAAAGGGTATTCAATAAACAGGACTATCAGGATTTGCATATTTAGTTTTTGTGTTGTTAAAAGTGAGAGGTAGTGTTAATCATGGGTGTTTAACATCAGTTGCAACAGCTGTAACACAATCTAAAGTCTCCAGCTATCTATAATGCAATTAAAAAAGTGATAACAGAGAGGTGCAAAGGGTTGGTACAGCTGCCGAGCACCTAAATCAGCTAAATGTGAATCTGATATGTCATAAAATTATAAACAGAGTCATCTTCTTTCAAGGCCCTGTTTGAAAATTTTGAATAAAGTGATGTTTCATAAAGTCAGCTTTTTCCCTTTTTTGTGCTCTTGCTACATCACAGACAATACTAACGCTTACACTGGACACTGAAATGTGGCTTTAAATGAGCTGGAGCGAAGATGGACGTTCATTTTTAGACACTCATGGACATTTGGTGAGACTGTCCCCTGGTTTAAATAAGGGAAATTATTTAAACCAAGGGATGCATACAGCTAATTAGTATGTAGGTTGAGAGAGTTGCATAAATAAAAGTCTTCTTGTGATTGTAAAGTTACAGTCGTCTGCTGGGTTTGTTATAAGGTTACTGCAATAATGAAATGGATACTCACTCCCGGCTTGTCACTCACGGATGCTTGTAAAGGGTCGCTATAAAATACACTGGCTAAGGATAAATTGCAGGGTTAATATTGTCAGTGGATGTATCAAACGCATCGCTACTACTTGGTTAAGGAACTTAACCAAGTAGTTTTTAATGCCCAGATCTAGTGAGTGAGTGAACAAGTGGAAAACAGAAAGCTGCCAAAGTAAGGTCACAAACAGAGTCCCCCGCTCTACAAATTTGTGTTACAATCAACAGACAACTCCTGAACCTCCAAATGCAGACTTTATTACTCTTTAAAAGACGATCCCTTGGCATCCAGTACTGCCTTGATGCTCTTTCGTGTGACGATGTTGGTTCCTGGGAAATTTTTAATAGTTAGTCACTTTTTGTGGTTTAAGGGAATTTATGTCTGGTAAAAACTAGTGTAAAAAACCTATCATATAGTGAATGAATAGGCCAATCAACAGATATTGAAGCCAAATACATAAACAATTGGATTCTGGTCATAGTACTTGACTTCTTTCACGTGTCAAAGGATAAGCATCAAAACACTGAACCTCCAGCCTCCCCACCTCCGCCGTACCTTTCAACAGCTTCTGGACTGCTGGTGTTAGTTCAGTCATCTCATCTTACTCTTGCTCCCTCGGGGCTGCTGATCCTGTGTTCCTGCTGCTGATGAACTTTCCATCGTCTGCGGACCTTGTTTGAGGAGTTTCATAGCTGCACAGTACAGCTGGAAAAACTGACATAGTTTCTGGTCACTCTCACAAAAAGAGTCATAAAAGATTTTTACTTCTTAAAGTAACACAAGTTGAAAATGATACAGTTAATGATCAAACCATTTGTGTCAGGTTGTTGATGCTGGCAATGCTGACAGAGTGCATTTTCACACCAGGTATCAATGATTATGTGCTCTCGCCCTACTTTTACTGAACTTCTTGTGTCTTAAATGCAGGTTAGTAGGCAAGAAAAGAAAAAAAGAAAAGAAAAATCTTTCTGGGATGATTAAAAAGTGAATAAGCGCAGGTGGATTCGCTGACAGAAATATCAATCTTGGAAGTACGACTAAATCTGTGACAGCCGCTGATGGCGACCAATAATCCCAATCAGTTATGGTTTCTGTGATTCATGATAACTACTGCAGCACAAATTTTGACTCGAGGGCTGAATTTAAAAGGGCAAGAAAGAGATGTTTGATTTTTATCTACATCTAAATTCCAAACATGATGTAACTACATTGACAGCTCCCTGATCTTAACATCTTAATTCACCTCCAGGAGAAGATAAACACATTTTTAGTCATAGATAATCAGATATTTACTCCTGGTTTGTGTCATGTCACAGTTTCAACACATTAATTATGTTTGACCTTTTTAATAACATAAACACATAAATTGCTGTTTAATGGCACTTTTTCAGTACTCTGATATTAAACTGTATTTTTTGGATTTATTTTTTCCCCTCCTAACAGCGTATCTCATTTTATTTCACTTTTGTAGTAAATTTGATTTGGACAGAGGGAAGGACACAATGTTGCACACTGCACACTGATGCAACGATGACAGACTTTATTCTGTATATTACAACGCCTCGTGTTTATTTCAGTGCATCAGTTTGCGGTGTGGACTTTGACTGGGCCATTGTCACACCTTGATTCTTTTCTTTTTCAGTCATCCTGTTGTAGATTTGCTGCTGTATTTGGAATCACTGTCTTATGTGACAGCTAAACTTTAGCTGTCAGACAGATGGCCTCACGTCAGACTCTAGAATACTTTGGTATACAGAGGAGTTCAGTGATCACAAGGAGCTCAGGTCCTGCGACTGTAAAATAAACCCAAATCATCACCCCTCCACCTCCCTGCTTGACAGTTAGTATGATGTGATTGTGCTGGTTTAATTGTCACCAAGCATGGGGCTGTGCATATATGTTGTCATGTTTATTTGGGTTTTGGGGGTTTTTTTGTTTGTTTGGTTTTTTTAGAAAGAAGAGGGTTTCGCCTGGCAACCTTTTTGAAAAAGCCATATTTCTTCCATTTTTTCTAACCATACTGTCATAAACAATAACATTTATCATGCTAACGGAAGCCTGGAGAGTCTGAGATGTAGCTCCTGGGTTTTTTGCAGTTTCTCTGCAGAGTCTGACCTTGGGATGCATTTGCTGGCATGTCCATTCATGGGAAGATTCACAACCATCCTGAACATTTTCTCGGCTAAAATATTCCACAGTGTAATATTTCAGGTCTTGTTGTTCATTTGATATTTTAATTTATTATTTTAATTATCTCCTGATATCTAAAACCTTGTATTTCAAGGTTTTTGAAACAAAACCCTAACCTTCTTCACATCTCTTCCTCAGCATTTTTGGTGAATCAGTATTTGATGATCCTTGGAACTCAGCATTTGGGCAAAAGAAGAAATTAAACATTTGGCTTTAGGTGCTTAAATTACATCTGTAGTGTCACACAGTACTGTGCTTTTCAGAGATCCTAGCTGTTTATTCTGAACCCATGTCCAAATACTTATTTGGCTGAATCAACCCAAGCATTTTAAACAAACCAAAATCATATATAATGCTGCAGAAGTATTCAAAAATCACGACTTCATATAGCTGTACACTCATCACCAAAATGTGTAATCTACAATCTTTCATAAAAATTCTTGTTTTTACTATTTTATCCACCTAGTCCTTACAACACTTTAAAGAACCTTGAAGAGGTTTGGAAAAACAACAGCACACGTGTTAGCCCTGATACTGCACAAATGCAGATGGTCTTTGTTAAACGTAAAAGCCTTTAGCCATGTTTAAACATGCATGCAGCATGTCAGGGATGATCTGTATTTTCCACAAAGGTCAGGCAGGAAACATATGGAAGGTGTTCTTCTTCTTAAATGTAAACTATGTCTAAATCCTTGACACCTCCAATGAATGTTACGTGGTGTGGCAGTGAGGTGAAGCAGCTTCCATTACACGGGAAAATGTTTTAGAGATAGCTTTTTTAAATTTGTATAGCAGGCAGAAAATCCAGTCATCTATAACTGGGATTTTTAGGGGAGAAAGTACAATTTTAAACACTGTCTTTTAATATTCTTCCTTTTTCTCTGTAAGCAGATACTCGATAACATGGGCTGCAATATTATTCCCATTAACAAAAACAAATAGGTCTTTTTTAAATCACTCTTCATTCTCCTTTTGCTTTTCTCCCTCCAGTTTAACCCACGCTCATCTTAAGCTCATCTAATAAGAATTTAATTACAAGTGAAAGTACAACGTGAATCCACTGGAGTGTTTACAAAATACATAGTAGATTAGACTCTGACCGTGAATAAATCGACCAAGAAACTGTTTCAGCATTTCCTAATTGACCAGCACCCCGTGTGCCCTGAGGGCTGTTATTGACCAAGGCCAAGGACTCGGCGCTCTCTGCAGCCACTTATCCACAGCAGTTTGCAACCAATGAGTGCCACTGTGTGCTGGTGCTGATAAACTCTGCTAATCCACTCTGGGACCCAGATGCAGTTCAAGCTTTTCTTAGTGCTCAGACCCAGCATGCTCTGCCACTTTGTCCATGTTTCCTTTTACAGCGCAGATTGGAAGCTTTGGAAGTACCAGGCGGGGATTTGTGATAATGTTCGCTTTTTCGTTTTATGAATGCTGTTTTCTGTAACAGTTGCAGTTTTTGAGGTCCCTGACACAACACTTACCTTAAATAACAGCAATGAAGGCTCATTAGTGAGTGACGTTCACATATGCTTGCACATACTGGCGTGTCATGCAATATCTGTGTGCCTCCATAAAAGGCAATGCATGAGGAATAGAGAAGTCCAGATATAACTGAGGAAAGACGTTTATTTTTGGCACCAGAATGGACTTAATATATATATATATATATATATATATATATATACTGTTTCTTATTAACTCCAAACTGAAGGGGAAAGGGGGAACTGGATTTATCCATTTACTGAATGTACATGTTTATAAGTACATGTTGTTGGCCTTTATCTACTACAGCTCGTAGACTTTATGAAGGTATTCAGAAGCCTGCCTCCTTGCAGGCATTGAACAAAGATCCCTATTAGAGTGCGACACGTTTCTTTTTTAAATGAGATTATTTTCACCGAGTTCCGCTCGCTGTCCTTCAATTAATCTGACACAGGCAACACCTGGATATTTTAAAACAACAACCTAAAATGAGCTTTTTGCAGTTCACACAGGTTCTCAGTTTATGCAGAGTAACACGTGTTGGAAATGGTGACATCCCTGAGTTTCACCATCACTGAGTAGCTTGACTGTTGGATAAAACCATCAGTCAGTAGGTTTATCGCGCATATTTGGGAATAAGGTTGGAAAATGAGAAATTTAATTAAGGAAATACTAGATCGTGTTTGTTGCAATTCATATATTAAGCATTATATTTGACCTGTTGTCTGATTACACTATACACACTTATAGTTTTCAAAGGATATCCAGGACACAGACATTGCATTACAGAAACATTTTAGCTGTGATTGACAAAGTCCCTAATGCCACAGGGTCACAGGTTGAGGATATCCAAAGTGCCATCATAGCTTCTTAAAGCTGCACCTCATTTTACAAAAATGGAAATCTACACCCTCAGCCATGTTTAAGTGGATACTAAGAGGGTGTAAGGTGCAGCGGCGTGCACTGAAAAGACACTTGACTATGCACAAGCTGTCTTTGCTACGTTATGTGTTTCACAACAGATTCCACCCTTGAAAAAAAAAACCCAGGCCTTCATCCAGACCTCATTATAAAAGTCAACCAGCAGGAAATGAGGCAGCCTAAGGATATTGTGAATCCTGATCAATCAGGCTGACAGTGATTTGGACCAATGGAAATGGAAGTGTCTGCACATGTCAGAGGCAGTGTGCTTAACATCCCATTTTCTCTTAGCTTATAGTTAATGTAATTAAATGTCCCCAGATAAATATATGACAAATGGTTAGAAGGAAAGACAAAATGTAATAAGACAAACATAATTAGCCAGTTTGTATGCTTCCTGGAGACTGAGAGGACACAATGGATGACTGCATAATGGAAATCACTGGCTGATGCCATCCTCTTACAGCTATGCTGCCATTTACAGGAAAGCCTGTGAAACAAAATTACATGGAAATTAAATGACACTAAAAATAGTATATTAAAGTAAGGTATAACAAATACATACATTTATACAAATATTGTTTTTGTATTGAATCTGTTTTACATTACTGTTATTACCATTTTTATTATTACTATTAGGTAAAGTTCACATTTGCGCACACAAACATGTGAAACATTCATTCTGGACAACTTTGCACAACTTTTTTCTAACGTGCTGTTGACTGTTTAACTGCAGTATCTTTAAGAGCTTGGGCATCTTCCACAGTGTAGCTCACGATAATTAAATTCAAGGGAGATAATGCACTGTTGACTCCTTGCTCTCGCAATATTCCTGTGGTTCGTTTTATTGATTTGTGTGGCTTAGGCGAGACGTGTTGTTCCAGCAGAGGGGTGTACACTGCTGGAGAGAAACCAGAAGACACTTTGATCACCTCCACGAGACTGGGAGGTGTTAAGTAAACGGGGTGTCAGATGTTACTGCTAACAAATTTTAAAGCAACTTGTTTTTTATGTCACTGAATCCTTAAGTCCTTAAGCTTGCTGATCTACCTCAGGATCAACAGAAGGGAAGGTGTTCACTGAATTTTTTTTCTCACATTTTTGTTTAGTCCAGCATTATTTAAAAGTCTGACCCATTTAAAAAATATATCCATGAATTTGAGATTAGCTCATTAGATTTGAAAAAATAACTTTTACAAGGAAAGACTTCCTGCCCAACTTACAATCTGCTTTTAGAGAAAAATAAATGACCTTTGAAACAAAACACATTACATCTACATTGTGAATAATTTCTTGCTAAGACTATGCAGGCCCACAGCTCTGCACCTGCACATTTGTTGCATATTCATTTTCTTTCTGCCACTACTGCCGGAAGCAAGATGCATGCATGAACCAACGAAAATTACAAATATTGCAGCACTCTAACAGTATAATGCAATGCAATAAAAAATGTGCACCATGCAATATGACCTAAAAACAATATATTATATGATAATTGCCAAACCCATACCAGGGTGTCATATGCCAGTGTACTCCTACTGCCTGTCCCAAGCCCAGTTAAGAAGATGCTAACTGAGGGTGACCAGGAGGTACATGATTAAAAATGAGTATATCAGAGGGACAGCTCAGGTTGAAGGGTTTGAAGATAAAGTTAGTGAGGAAAGGATTGGATGACTGGGACATGTGCAGGAGAATGAGTGGTTATATTGGACAAATGATGAATATGACATGAGGACAAGAGGAAGACCACAGTGTAGTGGACAAAGTGAAGAATGAAGGGTTGGTGTGACAGGGGAAGATGCTGGGGATAGGTGAGACAGAGGCAGATGATCCACTGTGGTGACCCCTAAAGGGACTAGCTTAGTAACAGCATGTGTTTGATTTTACTTAGGCTACATTCACACTGCAGGCAAAAGCGCATCAAATCAGACATTTTTGACCCTATGCGACCCATATCCGATCATGGTATGACAGTTTCAACAGCACAAATCTGATATTTTCAAATCCGACCTAGGTCACTTTTGTATGTGGTACTGAATCCGATTCATCTCTGATGTTTTAGAAAGCGACTGCTGTTTGAATGGTCATGTCGCATTAAATCCGTCTTTTACGTCACTGACACAAGACAGACGCCAATTATCAGCGCCGGAGAAGACAAACGAGAAAGCATGGCGGCAAAAACTGGAGACGGAGCGAGTCAATGGACAGAAACTGAGGATCTGGACTTGATTAGCATATGGGGAGAAATTGATAGACTGCTGCAACAACACCTACTAGCTCTGTAGCCACCATATCTACTTCAGTAAACAGAGCACGTTGTGTGTGACGTCTTCTTTTGCGCATGTGGGCCGCTTTGAGGGCCGTGAACAACCAGTGAACAACCAGACCAAAAAAATCGGATTTGATCAAAAAATCGGAATTGAGCATTAAGACCTGCGGTGTGAACGTAGCCATAGACTCGTCTCATCTCCTGCCATGAACCAATAACATGAGCTATGGTGAGTCAATATCATTGCATGTAAAACTGCATTCTGTAAAATGCCAAAAATCAGGAATCTTTTTTTCCCTGTCTGGCAATAAATGCATTGTAAAAGGAAATTCTTTGCAGAGCACTGGTTTCTTTCATATTCCTATTTTTGTGCTTTTTCCAATCAAAAAGTTCACTGTCCTCTTCTTTGAAAGAAAAAAAAATAGCTGACTTAAAGTTGGCCTCTTCAAGCTGCATCATTCTTTCGACTCTATTTTTCAGTTTGTCCTTGAAAGCCTGATTCTAACTATTTGCACGTGCACATTTGCCTTACATGCTGGAAGAAGACAAAAAAGAAGAGGGCAAAGACCCCAATAAGGACAAGTTTTGTCCAAAGACTGTGTTAATGTGGCTGAAAATCCTGCCTTTTAGTGAACAGTAACCAAACGCATCATGGCTAGAACACAGCAGCCTCTTCCTTTCAAACTGCTGCTTCATCACTGAGTCATATCCAGGCTTTTGGCACAGAAGGGTTGGTGTAAAAGTAAGAAAGGTGCTAAAATGTGAATAGAAGGAAAAAAAATTAGCTATTAACTATTCAGACAGTGAATCCAAATAAAGCACAAATGAACTCAATACAACAGTTTTGCTGTTCCCTAAATATGTTCCAAGTTATGAACTAGTTTTGCTAAAGGTCTCCTTTACAGTGAAAGTCCTTCTATTTTACTGAATATCTTTTTTGGAGTCGTTGTGCACACTCTGTGTCCCACCCACTGGCAGCTTTAGTGCACGCTCCTATTGTCTGACCTCTTGACGAGGTCATTTGTTGTCTAATGTAACAGTGTCAGTAGCACAGGCCCCTGGCCACTTAGTTTTCTGTGGCTTTTGAAGTAAGTGGGAGAAATCAGAGTAACATAGGAAGTAACTCTGAGGAAAGCAACCCTTAAGTGGCGGTTCACAACTGTCAATTCTCAAACTGTTCAACAGCAGCAAGTTCAGTGTTCACATGTCAAGTAGATTTTTTTCACCCCATTTTTCTTTCTTGGTTTTTCCGTTGCACTTTATTCTGATTTTTTTCAGTCTTTTAAGCATCTTTTTTTCTGTTCAATCTTTTCCTCGCAAATATCCATGAAGTTAAGAATATTGTTGGAAAAGTTATAAGAGACCTTCGGGCAAAGATTTACTCAATATGGCATGTAAAGAACTTACAAGTCACAGCTGGAGAGTCTGATTAAGGCTCGACACACTGATCATTTTTTAAGATTATGTTATTTTACATCATTTCCATAGTGCTATAGTGCATGAATAGAATAGAGTAGCAGTCGTAGAGGACCCTTACTGTGAGAGACAGTACGATATAAATGTCTTTGATTTACTCTGTAAAAAGTAAAATAGTTCTTAATCTATGATTGAAAGGTTTATCAGCAGGAGATGAAGAGTGAACTGTTTCCACTGGTTCTCAGCCTTTCTGGCTTTTGACCCCTTAATTGAATATGTGTTTTTGGCCATTTATCACATGTTCTGGGTTTGGTGTGGGCATAACTCATGTGTGGGTTTACCTCTCAGAAGGATCTTTGAGGCCAGAAGAGTTTGGATTTGGATTTGTTATCAAAACATATTGGTATTGTGTAACTGCAATTTTATGAATACACACTGCAGTATCTGACCCTTCCTGATTTCTTATTTTTACATATATTTGTCACACTTATAAGGTTAATATTAGACAAACCGAGTAAAAACAGAATGCAGTTTTTAAATGGTGATTTATTGAGGGGAAAAAAGCTATCGAAACCTACCTGGCCCTGTCTAAAAAAGTAATTCTACCCTAAACCTGATAACTGGCCATTCTACCCCTGGTTTTCAAGTATGAACAGCCTGTTTAAGGTCATGCCAAAGCATCTCAACCTAATTTAAGTCTAGACTTTAACTAGGCCTCTCCAAAACCTTCATTTTTGTTTGTTTGTCTGTTGGATCCACTCAGAGGTGGACTTCTTGGCCAGACCTTTTCCTTCAGGATTTTCTGGCAGGGAGCAAAATTGATGGTTCCATCAATTACAGCAAGTCATCCAGATCCTGAAGCAGCAAAGCAGCCCCAGATCATCACACTACCACCATCACGTTTGGCATATGTTCTTTTTATGAAATGCTAGTTTTATACCAGACTCAAACCTTCCACAAAGTTTTGGGGATCATCAAGATGGTTTTTGTAAATGTCAGACAAGCCTTTGTGTTCTTTTTGGTCAGCAGTGGTTTTTTCCTTGGAACTCTCCCATAAGTGCCATTTTTGCCCAGTCTCTTTCGTACCGTTCAATCATGAACTCTTAACCTTAACTGAGGCAAGTGAGGCCTGCAGTTCTTTAGATGTTCTTCTGGGTTCTTTTGTGACTTCCTGCATGAGTCTCCACTGTTCCACGTTTTCTCCATTTGTGGATAATGGCTCTCGCTGTGGTTTACTGGAGTCTCAAAGCCTTAGAAATGGCTCTGTGACCCTTTCCAGACTGTTAGATTAAGCGACTTGGTTCTCAGATGTTCTTGAGTTTCTTTGGCATGATGTGGTTTTTTTTTTCTTTTTCTTTTTTTCTTTTAGCCTATTTAACTTTGTCACACAGGTTCTGTTTAAGCGATTTCTTGATTCAGCAGGTCTGACAGGCCTGGGTGTGGTTAGTAAAACTTTAAAAACTCAGTTTTCCAAAAAATGTGGTTAATCCAGTTCATTCATAAATTAATAAGAGGTGGTAATTTTTCACACAGGGCCAGGTTTGGATAACTTTTTCTCTTAATAGATAAAATCATCATTTAAAAACTGCATTTTTTAAAATTTACTTTGGTTATCTTTGTCTCATTTAGATTTATTTTTTCATGTGAAACAAATGTGACAAATATTAAAAAAAATAAGAAATAGGGTAGGGTCAAATAGCTTTTCACTGTACCTCTTGAAACCCAGAATTTATTTCCACAGGTATAAAAAAGCAGTAACTTCAAGAATTCCTTTGAAATTATTCGTCATGCGTTCAAAGGAGAAAGAAGACAGTCGTTTTCCACTGCATTGTCTGTCCCTTTGCGCGTCTCCGGTGGATAACAGAAGAAGGTCAGTATGAGCATAGTGAGAATCAAGACCCCAGCTGTGTTCCCATCCAAGCAGGAACTCTTAATCAATACCAAGCAGCCAAAAAAGGCATGCTGAGAATAGTGAGGGTCAGGGTCACAAATATCTAGCCAGTCTTGTGTGCCAAATTGAACACTGGGATTCCAGGGGTGCAGAGGGTGTTTGGGCGCTGACCTATGTGAGTGATGACGAAGAATTGAAAGAATTTATTTTATTTCTACCCCGTATCTCCCCTGCTATGATTTGGTTTGACTTTTTAGCAGAAAGAAGTTATCAAAGTTTTTTATCTTTTATCTCCTGATGCAACTAAAGTCAAACGCAGACACAAAGGTAATAAAAAAAATGAAATAAAATAAAATTACACTCAATTCAAAGCTTCCTTCATCCTTTCTTGATGCTGCTTTCTTACTAAGCACACTGAGCTACTGCCTGCCATTGGCATTCAGATCACACCTGTGCCAAATGCACTCGAGATAGCTCTCTGAAGGAATCGGGCTGTCTGTCCTTCAGGCTCTCGTCAAAGTCTGCTTTAATAATGGGATTTCCACACATTACATACAAATTCACTGGCCTCTAATGTGGGAGAATAATATTTCCAGGAAAGGGTGCACTTCAGACCCAAATTGAATTTAAAACATTTCATTGGCTTTAAAAAGGAGCTCTGGCACATGTAATGCCCAGGAAATAATACTTTGCTCCACTGAGCAGCCAAACACCGGGCAGAGGATTAAATGATGGGTGCTGCTCTGGATTTGCCACACACTGGGGCAGTCTTAGTACGGTTCAGACGTTAACACTGATTTCAGCAGATCTGCTTACTGTAAATGGGTTGTAGTTGAACCCTTATAGTGCTAATATCCAGAAACACGCTGGGTCTGGAATTTCTTTTGTTTTGACTGCTTGCTCCTCATTTCCTTTGAGTGTTCTCTCCTCTCGCCTTTACACAAATATGCACACAGCTACACAGACTCTCACGCAGTCAGACACGTTATTAGATTAAATTTGACAGTGGCTGAATTTGCGTAATGATCATATTAACACATGGACATTACCTGTCCACAAAGCTCTGTCTGAAGCATCAAATGTGTCGCATTTTAATGAGATGCCCTCGTCTCTCTATTTGAAAGGAAGCTACTTCCAGGATCGATGACTGTGAAATGAATCAGCACACATATTGCTTAATCCAAATCATAAAGCATCTGCCTTTTGTCCTGAAAAAATATTCAGGAGCAACTTCCTGAAGCAGTTTTTTATTTTTGCTCCATTATTTTATGATTATGGACAGTGTCACTCGCTCACTCACTACTTGTGAATTCCAGCAGTTTTACTTCAGGATTAAACATTTTTAGCCAGTTTAATAATTCCTAGTAAACTAAAACCAGGCTTGAATAATCTGACAATGTGTACATAACTAAGCCTGGAAGAGGCAGTTGTTGAAAAGATACAATGTAACAACACTTCTAATGTAAGTTTTATTTTACTATCTTTTCTTATGAATAAGGTTCAGATCACATATACATTACAAGACAGTAGCTATAGGTTAGATAAAATCAGACAGTGATGTATGTATCAAAATTACATTTACAGAACCTAAAGTTTCCTAGCAGAAGGTGAGAGATGATCAAAGTTAGTCACAACACTTGTCGGTAGTTTAACGTTGAAGATGATCAGTGTGCTACTTTAAGGTGGTGGAATCACAACTCAGCTTGCATAAAGCCTTCGTGACTAATGTGTGATTTCTTCTTTTGTAGAAAACATTTTGTGTTTCATGCAGGTGTTTGTTCCTTCTGATTTAACAGCTGCCTTTTACTTGGTGCTAGCATGTCTTGGGCTCTTGATACAAAGTTTATATAGTCACAGAAATCCGAGATGGAAGAGCAAATGTAAAACATTGGAGTTGCATCAACATTTTTTATCATTCAACATGTCAATATTCACCTTGCTCCAGGATATGTCTGGAAGTATATTCATATTTATAATACTGACTAAATCATCACTTATTGGCATTGAAAGTCAGAAACTTAGTATCAACAAGAAGTTGGAGATCAGGAATCTGGAGTATATCTAAGAATAAATTATAACATAACATATATAATATATGGGACAGTCATGGTTTGCCCTTTATATCTTCACAGTTTGAACAAAATGAAATGAAACAAAAGCACAGAAACCTTTATAAATGTTTCAGACTTGTTTGAAAATCAGTTTGATTTTCGAACAAGTTTGACACATTTTTTTAAATTCTAAATTCAATTTGTTTGTCTATTTTTTAAACTGTCTGTCTTCTTCAACAGAGTAGTTATATAAATTTAAAAAATGTAATAAAATTTAATAAAATCATTGTGAGGAATAAAATTCCTCACAGTGGGACTATAATACCATCCTACAAGCATAGCAACCAGAAATGTCAGCACTACACATATTTTCCTTTTTAGTATTTTGTTGTGGTTTCAGAATAAGTCAGAGCAAAAGAAAAACAATTCATCATGCTCTTCCATTTGACATTTCATGGCTCTGGCGTGCCAAAACAAAGCGAGTACTGGTGGCGCAAGATATCCTTGTCATGGCACACAGCTTGACAGTGATGACAATGGCCTGAGTCACACCCATGGCACTGATTGGTTAGTCATTACCCCCTCACAAGGCAGTAATTGGATCGATTGCTTATTCAACAGAGAAACTGCTGTTTCATTCAGTATGCCAGATGAATCAGTCAACGTGGTGGGTTGGACAGATTCAAATTCGGACGAGGACCATCCTGCTTTCTAGATTGGAAGCAGAGAAGAGAGTGATGTAAGATCATAGACTATGTGTGCTTTAAATACACACATAAGTCATTCTGAGTACTCTGGTAGCACATTTTAGAAACAGTTTAGAACATTTTGAGGTAGATAAAACAGGAAACTATTGCAACATTTAATGGCACTTAGAGTAGTAGCCTTACTGTGAGAAAGTGCATTCATCACCACCGACACTGGACTGAAATTTTTTTTTAAAAGCACGATAAATTGTGCATCTGTTCATTTGTTGTTTAAAACTGTTTTGTTGTAAACCAATGAAAACCCAGCGGCTAGATTGAAGCTCGTCACTTATGGACATCCCCAGCAAGTAGCCATCTATCGCATCTTCTACCAGGTCATATGTCATGGGTGTTTTACACATTCATTGGTAGACACTTCAATCACTCACACTTTCACTTAGTCACTGGAAGCCATTGAAAGTCATTAGCTTTCTATGGTTTCTGGTCACCGGGTCGCTGAAAATCACTTGCAGTGTGTACACAGCTGTAGTTCTACCACCATATTCAGAATCACTTTCGTTTATCTTTAATAATTTTAGGTCTAATTCTGATTATAAGTTAAAAAAATATGTATATATAATTCTTAACACATGAGCCAACTTCCTTGTTTTTTCCTTCCTTGAGAGTCTCACAATAGGTTTGCCACATCGGTCTGAACTCGACTATATGAACAACTTTGGATTCGATTTCCATTAAAAAACAGGCACATTCATTAATAAATCCATCCATCCATCCATCCATCCATCTTCTTCCGCTTCCGGTCGCGGGGGCAGCAGAGAAGCCCAGACCTCCTTCTCCCCAGCCACCTCCTCCAGCTTGTCCAGGGGATAAATCCTAACTATTCTTTTTCTCATCCCAAGTTGATCTTTTTGGCTTTTGGTGAAATGTCTCAAAAAAAATATGGCAGATGAAGATTTTTCATCTGGCACAATCATCAGGTCAGAATTTTGATTCATCCAGTAGTTTGATTTATGTTTGAACACCTGCAAAACTACAACAGCTGAGTGTTCTGGGTCCTGGGAGTTCCTTTTTTTCTATCCAAGATCAAAGAAGAATATTTTCATGTGACTTGAAACAGTTGTTTGCTTTGTTCAGGACTTTTGTATTGGGTATTGTTAAAATCACAACCTGCATTTGATGTTTTGACATCTAATCTCATTTTGCGTGGCCTGACACCACGTAGAAGCAGTGTATGGTATGAAACAGTTCCCATCTGCCTCTGCCACTCTTTCTCCCAAGGTTAACTGACTTTCCTTGGCCTTGTGTAAAACCAACCTTGAACACTGAACCCGTTTTATGGTATATATAATTACTAAGTCTAAGCAGTGAAGCTACACAGTTAATTGAACTCATGATTTAGTGTAAAAGTGTAAAGACAAATGGTGTGCCTCAAGAGGTGAACCGCATTGTAGAAACCTGACAGGTCAGCCTTGTCACGGTTAGTCTTTTCCATGTGAAGGTTTTTAAGATTGAATGGGATGTACCAAAGTGTAATATCACATCGGTCAATATCTCATCAAAGCTGACAAAGACGTGTAGTTGACAGGGTGCTCTCTCTTGAACTTTGATTTGATTCATACAGACTAGATATTTTTCTGTAGCTGTCAAAGCAAAGCAACGAAAGTAAGTGTCAGAAAAAGGTTTGTGCAAATATATGTTTTCTAAATCAATGACTACGTTTCCTATTATTCTCGGACTCATTGTTTCTGTTTCTCCTTATGCGTCTTGCCAATGACAGTTGCACAATGCAAACAGTGTGGTCTGTCCGCGTATGCTGTCCTGGGGTAAGGGCTCAGTTCAGTTCAGGACAGTGCTGCCTTGTTCCTCTCACATTACTGTGCTTAGTTACAAAACAAGCTGATGGCATGGCTTTAGTCAGGGTCAAACACTGTTGTCCATCTCTATATATCAAATTCCATGTTGGCAGCAGAGAACTATGATTTAGCTCTCATAATAGCTCTGTGCTGGTGGGGGATGCATGTACAGTACAAGGCACTTTTCCAAAAATGCTTAACAGTCAGTGACCGTCAGTTTATGGCTTTAAATTTGTGCCATCTTGTGTTTTTTCTGGGTTCCTGCCCCACTTCCATTATCAGAAGCACAGCTATGGCATGACAAATAAGTTCACATATGACAGATAATGAAAATGAAAGAGTAAATCAATGTATCAGTGTCAGGCTGTAGTTATTACTTTTGTATAGAAATGCTTGTTGGTATGGTAAGAGTTAATGAGCAATGTTTTGATAACCGTCAGAGCTTTCTGTTTATATTCCCCATATTGGCAGATTATAACCAGTAATGGGTCCTCCTGGACACACCCCTGAGACACACCCCTCTATTAGAGCAATTAATGTGCCCTGGTGTACTGAAAGGCTTTGCTTTTTGGTAGTTCTGATCAATTCTGATTTGTTATATTGGTCCCTTTACAAAATGTTCTATATTCTAAAAGTAGAAGAGCTTTCATAATGAGTTTCTTTGTTATATGATGCAATACTGTTACCTTAAATAAGCAAAGTATAATGACTTTATATATTTCCACATTTGAAAACACTACTCCATTCTACTAAAAATAGGTAAAGTAGAAAAAGGAACTCACAACTGTTCAACGTGAGCACAGACAGGAAATTTAATGAACCCAGTTGTTAGAAACCAGTCAATATAAATGCACCACTGCAAAACAAGCAGTGTTTGCAAATGACTCCATCCCAGTTTATGTTTAGATATTTGGCTGATTGGTGTTAACATTGCCAAGGTTACTCTACTTTGCTCCAATGTCATTTCTGTTTAAAAAATATTTTTTCATTGCTATGAGCCCTGAGTTGGAGCCTCAGAAAATGTTCCAATTATGCAAAGAGGGCACAAGCTTATTAGTTTTGAAGGGTATGAACTGGGTTTGTTTTGTGTAATGTCAAATGCTCAGACAGTGTTGTTTTAAGAGGACCAGAAGCTTGTTGAAAATTAGTTTTACTTTAAAAACCCTTTTAAGGGTTGAATAAATCTTATCATTATAGTTTCTACCTACCCAGTCCATATATTTTTATGAGTTCATGTCTGGTTTTGGTTTTGAGAATGATTTATGTTTGATTTTATTTCTTTTGTAATATTTCTTAATTCTTAATATTTCTTTAATCATTGGTTTAGTTTACCTTTTTCTGTGGCCCTTTATGGTTTTTGCTTTGCTGTATTGCTATTTGCTATTATTATTGTTATTATTTTTATTATTATGCTTTTAGTTAATTCCTTATTTGTGTTCCTTTCTGTTCCAGTCTTGTGTGAATTTATCCTTTGCCTTTCTTTGCTCCCCTGTGTCAAGCCAATTTCATCCCACTGTTCAGCAATGTCTCACTTCCTGTTTTATTTTGGTGGCTGTTGCATTCTGTGCTATGTGTTGAGTTCCACTTCCATTGTCATATACAAAAAAAACCCCAAAGACAGTCAGGTATTGCGTGGCTTCCCAGGGCACACACAGGCACAAGAATAGGCGAGTGCCTAGAGGAAGACAGAAAAATGGGAGGAGCCATACTGAAGGAGGGAAACACAAAAGACCCACACATGCACACACACTAACAGAACGAGAGAAAACAACAAAGAGAAACAAAATTTTAAAAAAGCAGGCCAGCGTGAGATACTCGGGGACATCCCCCCCATCTGTGTTGCCCCCATGTTACCTCTCTTCTTGTTATCTTGTGTATACATCACCTGAGTCTCCCTTTGTCTTTTGTTGTGTTGTCTGCATTGCTGTGGGTCTCCTTACTGTGTGTTCCCTGAGATTTCTGGTATTTGGATTTTTTGACTCTGTTCTGTAAATGTCTGGAGATTTTTTGGACTTCACATCTTTTAACTAACAGCTTAAAAAGCTGATTTTTGAGTCTAACTGTTGCATTAGTTAGACAGCAAAATATAACATTTAGATTTTGTATCCAAATATCATACTTTCTATTCCCTACCATTCTAGTCCATATTTTAAAGCCTTAATTACTTATTAATTCACAGATAAATTGTATTGTTATAGACTAAGCTACCCAGCACAACATAATTAAAATCAACTGCAGCTGCAACATTAGTGAAGCCATAATTATGATCATGTATTTGAACAAATGTCATTCTACATAATGAGCAAGTGTACTTTTTGTACCTTAAATACACCGAACAGACATAACATTATGATCACTGAAAGGTAAAGTTAATAGCACTGATTATCGCTTCATCATGGTTAGGGGGTGGGATATATTAGGGAGCAAGTGAAAATGCTGTCCTCCAAGTCGTATGTATTAAAAGCAGGAAATATGAGCAGTTGTTAGAATTTAAGCAAATTTGCCAGGGGCTAAATTTTAATGGCTAGAAGACTGGGTCAGAGCGTCTTCAAAACTCCAGCTCTTGTGGGGTGTTCCCAAGTCTGCAGTGGTCAGTATCTATCTAAAGGTGGTCCTATGAAGGGACAGTAGTGAACCAGGGACAGGATCATGGGTGGCCAAGGCTCACTGATGCACATGGAGAACAAAGGCCGGTCTGTGTGGCCCGATAAAACACATGAGCTATAGCTCGAACTGCCAAAAAAGTTCATGCTGGTTCTGATAGAAAGGTGTCAGAATACACAGGTCATTGCAGTTTGCTGTGTATGGGGATGCATATCTGCAGGCCAGTTAGGATGCGCATGCTGACCCCTGACCCCTGTCCACTGCCCAAAGCACCAACAGTGGCCAAGTGTACATCAGAACTGGACCACAGAGCAAAGGAAGAAGCTGGACTGATGAATGATGTTTCGTTTTACATGATGTGAATGGCCGAGTGCATGTGCGTTGTTTACCTCGGGAAAGTGGGCACCAGGATGCACTATGGGAAGAAGGGAAGCCAGCGGAGACAGTTTCACGGTTTGGGCAATGTTCTACTGGAAAACTTGGAGTCCATGCCTTGACAGGCCAGGGCTCTTTTGGCAGCAAAAGAGGGACCAGTATGATATCATAATGTAATAACAGTCTACAGACATACATTTTAGGTTAATTAGTGACTGTAAATTGGCTGTAGGTTTGAATGTGAGCATGAATGGTTGCCTATCTCTGTGTCAGTCCTATTCAGACTGGTAGCCTGTCCTGGGATAAGCTCTAGTACCTCTATGATCCTGAATTTGATAAGCAGAAGAAAATGGACGGATGAATTTAAGAAAAGGCAGAAGAAATGAACTGGTACGAGTTATTATTTTACACATTTTACTGTGCTAAGTTAAAACTAGAACCATAACTATCACGGCCATAAAAAAAGCATCCATCTGCAGGCATATTGCCTTTAAATATGGTTGACAGTGGCTCACACATCACATGAAATAAGGTTTGCTTCTCAGTTTAATTTTTTGTTGTTGTTGTTTATTATGCAGTCTTTCAAAGAAGACCTTCAGGGAGCACTCTGTGGAGTTCCTTAATTTACTTTCATCTCAGTAAGTGAACCTGAGAAGACATTTGAGTCCCTTAAAGGGGACACCAATTAAATAATTCTTGATGGTTTATTGTTTGCTACAAAATCTTTTTTTTATTATTATTTCACATTTGACATCAGTGGTACAGCTTCCTCTATTATGTCTGTAGGGTTTAACGTCACCCTTGCAGCTCTGTATTTTTTCAGCTTCTGTCTCTTCACTTTTTGTTATACATCATAAAATATACATTTTTAATTCTTTTTCATAAAGCATAATCTGATTATCTCAGGCAAAGTAAAGAACTGAATCATATCAAAATACACAAAGTGCAACACTTGCCTAAAGTGGGTTAAATAATTGCTACTCTTGTGGTAAATTTTCTAAATGTTTGCTACTATTATTCATAGTTGAAACAATAAAAAAATAGTTTAGTAAGTTGTAGTAAGTTTATACCAAAATAGATGTTTGGTTTATGGCCACTTACGTTCTTTCTTGCATTTGCCCCATTGGGCTTTGGAAAATTTCAGTAAATCAAAATCTAGATATAGATACACAGCATCACTTTTCAAAGTACAAGATTTTTATTAGCGCTTTCTGACGTCCGTTCGTCCTCTAAGGCTTTTCAACCAATAACATTTCAGCAGACTTTGCTTGCATGCAGGTAAACAGTTCACGTGGAGAGCTTTAGCCAAAATGCAGTTTCAGAACCTCTGGCTATTGTCTGATGATTATTTCTTTTTTTTTCTTTTTTTCAATTTATCTGCATGAAAAACATTGACTGGAGTTGAAGATATTCACTGGTTATATCAGAAACATAAAAATACTGGTCACTGTCCCGAGAGGCTAAGCCATCAGACAGGTCGATGTATCCATCTACAGTCTCACCACTGCTGGTGTGTCCTCCTTCAATGTCACAGTGGTATTAATTAGTGCAGAAGCACAAGTTCACAAAGAAAACTTTCCTTTTTGGGGGCAGGCATGATTAGGCCACAATTTGTCAACTACTTGTTGTGCTTTTTTTATGTAATATATAGCCTGCACAGAAGCACACCCACGCCATAATGTTGTTTTAAATAGCTACTTTGCTATTGATAATTCATCATTCTACTAAATCACAGAAAAAAAAATGTAAATGACAAAAAGCAACAACTGTTATTTGGAAGCAGATTAATTGCAGTCTATTAAAGGCCTCCATGCTCGAGTAGGGTGACAAATGGACCTATTAGGCACTAATTAGGCTTAGATTAAGTCAAAGGGAAGTTGTGACAGAGTGAAGGTTGCACTTCTACTGTGAAAAGAAACAAAGCGCATGACTAGTTATGTCGGTATCTGTATGTATATTTTCAGGCCTCAGTTCTTGTTTAAGACAGTTTTATGTCCATCATAAATACAAATGTTTCCAAACATACCAGGGAGGTCACATGATGACACTAAGCTCCACCACAATCACTGATATGTTTCTGTCTTTGTTGAACCTTGTTCATTTCACAAGTTGAATAACTAAGCAGACATGTGAAGGGTGTACTATGAGGCAAGATTAATGGGTTAGTGGGCTACGTTGAGCTTGAAATAGCAGTTTTTTGAGTAGAGAAAGTGACTCTTTTTTATGTAAATCAATATGGTAACGTATGCTGAACACAAAACCTGGTCATTAGCAAAGTAATGATCAGAGTTTCAGCTTAAAATCATCTAGAGCATTGTGCTTTCACTCACTTTTATTTACAGTGTGTTTTAAGTGAAATAATCCTATAGATTATGCAGAGGGCAAATCTGTTTTATATGTGCAAGTAGTTAAGCCGGCGACATGATGAATAAAGCCCAGCTGTAAAGTTACAGAGGCACAATCTGCGCATGGCATTGTCACTGGAATTTGCACACATTCATTTGGTAATGGAGAAAATTTTTTACTAGAAATGTGGTTTTTGCATGTAAATCTAGAAGCTTTTACATTTTAGGGAACATAAAAAGCAAAAAATAAATAAATAAAATAAAATTGTTATTTACTTTACTTGCTCTTTGAATTCATGGCTAGCTCCTTTTTTAAAATGTAAATCCCCACATGCCCTACATCCCTTCTTTTTTTTTACTCAAGGTAAAAAAGGAGAGCTGACAATTAAGATTATTTATTTATTCTAAAGTTATTTAATGAAAGCAGAGAACAGTTTTTCTGGAATATACAACTGATGTTTTTACTTCTAATTTAGTTTTACCCTGACAGGATGATTCTGAACACTTTTGAAGTGTGGAAAAATGATCTTTTCTATTACAGTACCTATGCCAAATGAGACTATTTAGAAATGTTTCTGCTGCTGAAGTGGTGCAGCTGTGCAGTGTGGTAAAGTGGCGCTGCCTTCAATGAGACTGCCTGCAGGAATTCATTATCTTGAAAGCTAGCGTGGCAAAGACCATGGGCAGGTGGTATGGGTAATTTCACATTTCTCCTGTGCCCTGTGAAGATGCCACTTTGTGTTACCTCTCTGCAGTGGAAGAGCACATTGGCAAGGCCTGTCCAACTGTCCGTACATCTGAAATGAGCCAGTGTTGATAGCCATCTGATTAGACGAGGAGCTGAAGTCCACTGCAGTAATCAATCTTCACTTTTTAACTGTAACTCAGACCACAACCTTGTTACACCAACCACTTTACTTTTGGCTCTCTGGTTTTATAAAGAATTAAGATCACAAACTTGCAAACACAGTAAGACGTGTCGTTGAAAGTATTACAATCACCTTTAATTTATAATCTCATGCTGCAGTTCCAACAGGCATCTGGAAAACATGTGGAGTGGTCCGAGCCATATTGATCTTGTTTCTCAGCACTCGAACCATCTAACTGGGGTCACTGGACGCTAACCAGAAAGGAGGCTCTTTTAACACTTTGTGCGTGTACTGATGTAAAAGAAACAGAAACTCAGAGCACTGGGTTGTGAAGAGTTACCCAGATGTAGAGCACTTAAAAATAGCTTAAATCTGCAGTAGACGGTTATCGTTATCTGAATCTTTATTTTATTTTCAAATATAGATATATTTTAGAGTACTTGGTTGGTAGTATGTATACATTATAAACTTTGGGTGAAAGCAGTGGAAGACTTTTGAAGCATTCACCGAGTTTCTGTATTGCTGTTTTCAGAAGATCACATCTATATTTGTATTTTTTGGTATTATTATGTTATTTTAGTTTTTCTACACTTTTTAATAATAAAAAAAATAAAATAAAATAAACTTAACCGATAAAACACCAAATGTGCCCAGATGTTGCTTTTCACGAAATCAAAAAACACAGAATAGCATTCGCCTTAACATCCATCACAATGAAACCATATAAAAGAAGCATTGTGACTCTTCCTTTTAAGTCAGTATAATAATCTTTATTTAATTTTACTAAGCCTGACTTTACATAGTTACATCTACTTTTACTGTATTCTAGTTTGTGTTTGCATTTTTATTGTGTTGTGTTTTGTTACAGATTGTGACTTTTTTGTGACTAATTGGCTAATTTGATAACATGACTGGGTAACAAAAAGAGTACCCAGAGAGTCTGAGTCATGAGGGGAAACAATAACATTTCCTAATGTAAAATTGGAAATAATTTGGGAAATTGATCATCCGGAATACATAATTATCATTATAAGATTGAGGGAATGTGAAATATCCCTGCACACAAGGGATAAGGCTGAAAAACAATACTTGATGGCTGTGATGTTCAGGCCCTGAGGCAGCATTCATTGAAAACAGACACAGTTCTGTAGAGAAGATCACGCCAATGGCTCAGCAGCACTTTTCAGTATATATAGTTTGTTGTTTCATAAAAGAGTTAAGACTTTATCATCCAAAGAAAGCTCGTATAAAAGATCCAGGTGTAAGGTGGACTGAGGCAACGTGGAAAACCCTTGCCTGTCGTCTGGCAAATCAAAATTTGAATTTTACTTGGAAATCATGGATGGCACATGATCTCAGCTAAGCAGGACAATGATTATCTGCCTTTTTATCAGCACACTGCTAAAACCCTAGCATCCAGGATGTGGATGCATTAGTACTTATTACATGCCAAGGCCCCTGTAACACTGAATGATATATTTAGGTTCTGGAGCAACATGCGCTACCATCCAGTCTTTTTCATTAATGGCCTTGTGCACAGCAACAGCAACAGTCAATAAAAGTAAGCTACAAGTAAAGCTTATTATACTTTAACTATGTGATGGACTGCATCCCTGTGGAAATGGGAAATGTGGCTCTTGCTTTATTTGGCTGTCCATAAAATAGATTTTACAGCAGAGACACTGTAGTAGATTTCTCACAGTTTTCCTTAAATGGTAACCTAAACATCATGTCAACCGTACTGTCATGTTAGATGAACTCAATCAATCCCACGCAAGCCCCTCCCCATCTCATCCAAAGAAAATCTTTGTGGATTTGTTGCATATTTCCTGTATTTATTTCTGATTGTACCCAGGTGCGGCATACAGTAGAGTGTGCTCTGAACACCAACCATCTGTGCCACAGAGGAGTCACCAATTTGCCCTTAATGGGGAATTTAATTTCATATAAATTGAATTATTTATATTGCCTCTCACACATACAACAATATGAAGGCTTTGCAGAGCACAGCAGTGTTTTACTGGTACCGAGATAAAGGTAAATGTTCTGTTGACTGCAGTTCTGCTTTTATACCCTGTACAAATCAGCAGATGCAAAAACAAGATCAATGAAATTAACGGTTGTAAAACACCGACCTGCCAACAACAGATATGAGACAGCAAAGTAAACTCACACAGACCAGTGTTAGAGTAAGCTAAACTACGAGCAGATTTTTCACAGTCAAATTAAAAAAAATGAATTTTAGTCATGAGACTGTGACTTAAAAAAATAATTTAACACAAGAAAAAGGTATTCACTGTATATATATATATATTTCTAGTGAAACTCAGCCAGTTAAAATCTAACCTCAAGCAGTGAAATGGAAAATGGCAAACTCAGTTTCTCATTAGCAAGGTGTCCTTTCCGTACTTAATGGATATGTAAATAAGGAGCGGTGTGGAGGAAGAGCGTTAAAATAAAAATAAAATGATAATAATCAGAGGGAGCAACAGAAATTGTTTTCTCAGTGCTGTGTCACTGTTTGTTATAGCGTAATACTGCAGGCTGTAATTGAAAACTTTATAACATGCAACGACAGGTCGCAGTCTCATCAGCTGTAGCTTTTAGAGTTACTTCACCTAAAATGTACTTTATGTATATTTTTTCTGCAACTATGTGTTATTTTTCTAGTGAATATTCACATACATTTGGGATATAGATTCAGGAAAAAGACAGTGACTATTTACTTGTATACATAATTATCAAAATGATTTTCAAAGCTAGTAAAGCCTTTTTCAAATATTCTGCTATCTTGAAATCAATACAAGCTGCTGATAAAGAGCCTCTTTCAAATCTGCATGCTTCTTTTCCTTTGATTAGTGGATCTGATTTGTGCAGCCTATGTATTCCTTCTTAAAACAAGGTCAGTTGTTCTTGACTGATCAATAAGGACTGTCAATAGAAGAATTAGCAGCATAGCCCATAAGCTAAGCAATGATATGTTGACTAAAATTGATAATAATTGGTTTCTGAAGTCTGGTAAAGAATAAATTAAGCAAGGTGCTATGGGTATAGTGTTGGGATCTGTACCATATAAAACGCTGAGCCTTTAGGGGAAGTTCAGCATATTAAATATGGGAAAAGCATGAATAAATGCTGTGGAGGATTTAATGTAAATAACCTAATAGCATGTAAGAAGTATCTAAATCAATATGTGTCCCGATAACCCCAAGTGGGTGTTAGGGGTCAAAGAGTAAGTACTGGCCTGTGTGTTTGTGGATTTCCAGTAAACTTCAATGTTCCGTTCTCCTCAATGAGCACAGCACCAACCAGGAATAGCAGTCCAGTTTCCTTTGTATCCTCCCTGGTGAACTTGATGCTTTTGTCCGCAGAGTAGATGTGTTAGTGGTAAGCCTCTACTTCTTGGGTTTTGATTTTGGCCCAGCATAGCCACTGGATCAGGTACATGGATGACATGTGGGTCAAAATGAAAACCTGAGAAGAAATCCTAATAACCCATGGCTCAATTATGGTGACAGAATAGGTCAGAACCAACTGCAAAGAGACAACCATAAATAGTATAAAAGATTGACGTAGCTTCCAGGTCTAAAAAGTGAAGCCGATATGAAGCCCTTGAACCTGCATTCTTTTTAATTGCCACCAGGAGATGACACCTGTGCCTGGGTCTTCTGATCCTGTGGCAGTCAGTGGAAACAGATTTTAAGTTTAAGCCCGCAAAGAAGATACATTACAGTCAGTCTGTAGTCTTTTTAATTTTATTTCTATTATTTATGCAGTTTTGCATCTCAGACTAAAAATTAAGGGCTAACAGTGACCTTTATATCCTGTTTCCATGTATGAAAACAGAGGCAACAAGAAATGCTTTGATGAATATTATCTACTTCAAGCAAATCAGCAGTTAAATAACAAAAGTTGTTTGGCAGAGTACAGTTCAAATTTGTGATGTGTGTGCCGAGTAATATTCAAGGCATTTAAAAAGGCCATACTTTCCAGTCATATGGCTAAATGGCATTTCCCAATTGGTTTTATGACTGCAGTCAACACTGAGGACTAGCCATTATTCTGAATGCCACATTTGTCGGGCATGGAGGTTATAACAGCTCTGATCAAGTGGACTTCTCACTTAAACAGACTGCAGAATGTTGCTTGCAACCATAAATCTTGCCATTAATCAATAACGGATTTATTTTGCATCTCAAACAAGGACAGAATGTCAGCAGACGCTCACTTGCCAAAAACTACTCGTCACATTAAAACAACTGTGCTGTTGTGATTGCAAAGGACGCTTGTTTATGCTTACTTAATGAAACACTGTTAGTGAGAGAGAGAGAGAGAGAGCAAGAGGTCAAAGGGCAGGGTACATGCTTGGAAAGTTTCCCATCTACTTGAGGGTTATCTTATTGCCATTAACAAGGTAGACTGAAATGGCATTTTAGATAGAGGTGAGTGTCTTTCTGAAACGCCTTGCACCTTCTTTGAGGACTGGCACTGTCTCAGGGACAGGAGGGCATGTTGCCTGTTGTTGCATGTGCAGGGTAATGCCCGTCTTCCAATCTCTCAGGACTGCAAACTACTGAGAGGCTATCTCCCCTAAAGTAGGGGCATGACGGGCAGGCCTGTAAATGCCTGTGAATCACTCCATCATAAATCTCTGAACTTCACAGGAGCGAAAGAAGATGAGGCACTATCTCATGAGTGACATGTCAATTATCCCACCCTCCCACCTCCACCTGTTTTATATGTGGCCACTAGTCATAAACACTGCCGACCAGCTCCTATCTCAGACATCTTGAGTCTAGGACTAAATTCTTTTTCAGCAGCAGGCGGAAACATGATTGATGTACAGTCCACCCCTCCTCATCACCTGGGACAGGATCACTCTTCATGTGAATGATATAGCCAATCTGTTTGTAATATTCATCACTTTAGCGTTGAAGCTGGATATTCTGTTAAATTGGTAAACCTGGGAGGCGCCTGCCACTTGCTTTTCCTCGACTTACAGACGGCCGTGTTCAATTAAAGGTCATTTTTAAACATTTACAGTTTGTTTTAATACACATAGAGGCCAGACACGTCTATAATGACCATGAAGGCAGCATCACCGTCGGTCAGCAAGGCACCGCAACACGCCACCGCATCAAAACTGCACCCGTCTAAATGATGTTTTAAAAAAATTGCTGCCGTTTGCAGTTTGCTGTTGGTATATGAGATGCTTAGCTGTCATTTTGTTTGCAATGCTGACAAGGGAAATGAAATTCACCAAGGGGAAATTTAGTGACTTAATACTTTACCTGCTCAGCCTTGCCAAACAAAACTTGTGGTGTTCATTCCTGGTGCAGTTTATGAGCGGCACCACCCAACCTGTTTAAGAGAAGTGGAATTTGGCAACTATTTGTGATGTGTCACTTCCAACAAAGAGTTCTTGTTAGAGGTAAGAAAAAAAGAATATTAGGAAGAGTAAATCTTCCCTTTATGTCTGGTAAAAGAATGTCTAGTTAATATTAATGACCTTAGAAGCAGCTGTTTGATGTTATTGATTGACATTGTGTGATGTCCTGTGGCTGTGACATGACTTACTGCTAGGAGGAGGAGGTAGAAGAGGAAGTATAATTAATATGTGGATGATCGTATATTTTATCCATGGATGTACGTTACAGCTGAGACAGTAATCAATGGCTTAGGCAGAGGCGTCATATATTATAGGGCAATCGATATCCTGATTCAGTCACTATCAGATGTAGATATTGTCAAGAGATGGATTCACAAGCATACACATCCCATTGGACTGCATATTTTCTCAGTGGTTCTTTTTATTACATGATCCAGGAAATACCATTTCCTAACCTGTCATTCATTTAACAGATGCACAGCGTCCAACCCAATATCCTAAACACCCAGGCATAGTCAGGCTTTAGTCAGCATTAGTCACAGGCCCAGGTTGAGAGAGAAAGAAGTCATCTGTATTCCCAAATGCTTTTACGAGAGTGAAATTTAATACCAAGACACTGGAGCACCTATAACCTTGTCACAGGGATACAAATATGTCGTAAAGTTTGATAAGAAGCTTTCTGAAGTCTGTCAAATGCAATTGCAGGATATGGGAGCATCCTTACGCAGAGTGGAAAAGAGATAAATAATCCTATTAACTTTTAAGACATCCACTGTCTCTTTTTGGAGGGTTTGAATATTACTGTATTATCAGTTATGTTTGTATTTGTTGCTCTGTGGATAGTAATAGTATATATAAAAAAAAAAACTTTGGAGACTTTGGAGAATTAGTTGGACAAGTAAGAGATTTCTAGGTTGAAAAATAGGTGCCATGACCTGTTTTGCACACATTGCACACAGCACACAAACAACACGTCATATCAGTAATGCCAGGATGACACGTACAGAAGATCGCTGCTTAGCCCCATGGTCAGGCCTTAGCCTTGAGTCACCTCACCTGCCTCACCCCCAAACTATCGACTTTAATTCTTCTGCCAAGAACCCTGATTGAAGACCAAACTGTCACCGCATTTTACTCCAACCTACAATTCAGGAAAGTGCCAGGAATGGTTATGACCACAGATGATGCTGACCCAGTGTCTGTAATCTTGGGACTGTCCATACTGTGGCTTTAGAAAATATTGAATTTTTACTAAATTAAATGAAAAACAGGATGTTCTGTATATGCAACTACATGAATTATTAGGAGGAAATGTTTTCTTTCTGTTCTACAAGAAATGCACTGAGATAATGATGCTGAAAATGGCATGTCGGAAGCTGAACAGGCGTGCTTGCTTTTTCTTTCCTCGGTGTGCATGGTTACTTTTCAAAGAACATGGGGTCACCACTTAAGTCCTGTGACCTGCATGTCTGAGAACATCTAGGAAGACAAATGAACAACCTCGTAACCCTGACATCAGTCAGTCAACATTTGTTAGTGTCGGTGATCCCATATTCACTGATTACATCACATTGTCTCTTCAGGGACCCCCTGAACATCAGCCCCTTACTTCAAGAGTTGTGGTTAGAAAAACGTCCCCTTCCTTGCATTTATCCCCATATCTATCTATTTCTGTTTGTTTTCTTGAAGTTTTTTCTTCCATGATTCATTTCATGGTATTAAATTTGGCTTGTTATCAGAGGTTAAAGTGGGATGTGGCACATGGGGGAACCGGAACATGTAACAGTGCAGCATGGGGAAAAAGATTTACTTAGAAAGAAGTCACATATTCATTTGTTACAAGCTACATGGCTGATGTATAAAGCCTAGACACTATAAAGCGAGCGTAAAAGGTAGAATTCGGTGAGTTAAAAGGGGGGACTGTGTATGAAAATGTTCCAAAGCACTTAATGCAAAATTTTTGTTAAACCCCTCAATTTATAGCTGAGGTGTGGTCGTGTACAGAGGCAAACCTACAAAAACATGTATACCCACATACGTACAGCAGTGCTTACATTATCAAGGTATAAGCTCCCTTCTTCCCTTATACATGCTTATTTTGAGGTTTGTTATATGAAATTAGGGTTCAAGCTCTTATGTCAGTGTTGGTGGATATTAGATTTAGTTTCATATAATATGTTAGACAAAAGAAAGGGGGGAAAAAGCAGAAATATTAAAAAAGTGTAATGAAATTCAGCGAGTTAACTTAATCAGCATCATCACGTCAAATATAATTGATGTCTGCTATGCTTGATGTGACCTAACATCGACCATGAAGACCACATCCGATCCAACAGAGTGCATTATGGCAAACTTCACCACAGCACGGCAAACTAACTGTTTTAGCCCGCATTAAGCTGTAACACACTTTCTTGTGCAGTATTTTCATGCAACATCTAAATATCACAAAATTAGTATCCTTGAATGTTTTTTACAAGACTTTTCACAAAAACATAACAATACACAGTATGTTGACCGAATATCGTAATTAAAAACCTACGAGTTAGTCTAAGTAAGACTTAAATTTCCAGTTTCCCGTCTCCTTCATTTCATGATGTTTCACGTGCTGAACAGTCCTTACCTTTGAAAATAAACTCTCCTCACTTTCTTAAGTCTTTCTCCATCTCTGAGTGAGGCACATTAGCATACTGTACATTTAGCTAGCAGACACATTTTGTAACAAACTGTACAGAAACCGATTGTCTGTTTGTTAAACTGCTTAAAAAGTTATTACTGAAATTACATGACCCTAAAAAACTAAAAAAACTAAACCCTACCTTACTGTTACTGCTTCAGTTCTGTAACGCTAGCTAGATGCATCTACACCTTCAATGTATTACAGGGATGAGAAGAAAAGGGGATGCGCTGATGACACAGGCCATCGGGTACCTATTTTCATGATATTGAGCAAGTATCTCCATCCCATGACTGGAAATAATGAAAGGTTCATTTAAATTAACTTATTCAACCCTAATATGTGTTAGCCTTTCTTTCTAGTCTTTCAGATTTAACATTTCACTGTTTCACTGTCTGCTAACTTTGTCTGCCTGTTATTTGTGCTGGTCAAGTAGCATGCAGTCCAAGCAGCAGAACTAGGATTTGGAGTGAGGTTGATGAGAATGGCAAACATTATGGATGAAATAGACTTAATCAGGGCAGCACGGTGACATGGAGGTTAGCACTGTTGCCTCACAGCAAGAAGGTCCTGAGTTTAATTCCACCATCAGACCGAGGTCTTTCTGTGTGGAGTTTGCATGTTCTCCTCGTGTTTGCGTGGGTTCTTTCCAGGTACTCTGGCTTCCTTCCACAGTCCAAAGACATGCAGTTAGTGGGGATAGGTTAATTGGTAACGCTAAATTGCCCATAGGTGTGAATCTGAGTGTGAATGGTTGTCTGTTTCTATGTGTTAGCCCTGCCTCTCGCCCTAAGACAGCTCCCCTGGGGTAGGCTCCCCAGGCTTTATAACACTGTGGCGATTGTGGCTCAAGAGTTGGCAGTTCGTCTTGTAATCGGAAGGTTGTGTTCTTGGGCAAGACACTTCGCCCGTTGCCTACTGGTGGTCAGAGGGTCTGGTGGCGCCAGTGTCCGGCAGCCTCGCCTCTGTCATGGCAGCTATGGCTACAATGTAGCTTGCCATCGCCAGTGTGTGAATGTAGTGTAAAGCGCTTTGGGGTCCTTAGGCTATACAAATACAGGCCATTTACCATATTATCGTTTAAATACTTGGATTTGACAAGTGTGCAAAAGCTCCACTGGTAGTTTGAGTTAATTGTTATGTAATGTGCAGCAACAGGAAAAACATGCCAACAGAACTGACAAGTTTGGGGGGCATCCAGTTCTGATGGACGGGACAACTGGTACTAGACTCAATTGCACCCAATTCATATTCATACTGAGCTCACTGCATGGAGCTGACAAGCCAGTGATAATAAAACTGATTATTACATTTTAAAAACTTAAAAAAAACTGCAAATCATTTGCAGGAGGCAAACGTAATCTCCTTTTTTCCTAGCTGTAATAAAGTCACATTTAATGACAGCTGTTTCTGCATTCACAGTCCTACATTTGTCATTTCCAGTCACTGATTACTGAGTGTGATCAATAATTGCCCCCAGCTCAGTAGCTTCTAACAGACTGAGTGCACCTGAATAAAACTGGAAGACAAGGTTCCACATCAATAGCTGATCTTGTTGTCCCTCTCACTTTATGGGTTCCCTCCACCCTCCCACAGACATCTATACACTCTCTTACTTAAGCAGGAGACACCATGCTGAGTCATTTGACACGGCAATCTTTCCTGAAGTATATCAGGACTGTCAAGCAGACAATGTCAAATAGGGGAAGTCTGTTCCACTCATTCAATCATTTAACAGTTTCACATTTTTCTATTTTCTATTTACGCTTGTTGCTGAAGAGTGTGTGCTTTTTAAAATTAAATTATTTATAATTAACTTATTTCTTTTCTTCACTGTCTGGTAAAAAATGAAAGTGCATATTTGATTAAGATTTCTGGATGAAACAAAGAAGTTTTTACTGAATTTATAATGGCAAAACCTTTTTAGTTTATGAGAAACAACCTTAAAAAAGATAACACAAGTTCACCGTTATGACCTAGGTCATGGTGCCATCAGCTTAAGAACACAGTCTGAACAAAGTATAATAGAGGGAAAAAAAATCCTTTAATTATTAAGAATCAGTGCCTAGAACTGATCACTGATCATTATTTATTTGTATAATATATCCTTTTAGGGCATTTTGGACTTAAATTTGCAACTTTCAGTATTTGGGTTTTGCCACATATTGAATTTAGAAGACAGAGTTGCTTTTTAGGGCAAGGGTGACAAAGATAAGGCCCGTGGGCCAGATTCGGGCCAATTAAGAAGACTGGAAAACAGTTAAGTTCCTGTTTTTTAAATTATTATTTCACAGTAAATAAAAAAGTCCAAAAACTGTATAATTTATAATTACAGTAAAGTCTATGCAAAGTCTATGAACTATCATAATCTTTTCTGTAATTTTGCATATTTTTCACGTATTTTCACCAGTCCGGTCCACTTAAGATCAAAGTGGGTTGCATATGTGGCCCTCCATCTCTGGTTTAGGTTCCTCCTGTATTTTGATTATAGTTTAGATATTTGAGTGAAGGTGTTTCATTTTATTCCACAGTGAATTTGATCCCTTTGTTATATTTTTAAAGCTTTGGTTCCTGTATTTCAGAGCAGATCAGTCTTAGGTTTATTAATCAAACCTCTCCCAGGTTCGTTCTGCATCATGTTGCAGTGTGAGTTCCTTTGAGTTTTGCATTCTAGTTTGTGATTCTGTGTGATTCTGTATTCGTAGTTTTTCTTCATTCTTTATTACTTGATGGTTTATTTGTATGCAACTAGTATTGGTGCCATTATGCAGTTGATTTGTAAAGGAGTGTTGCTTAAGGTTTCTGCGGTTTATTGGTGTTTAGATTCCTCTGTGTTCCTTCAGGTCAGTGTAGTTTGTCTCTGTGCTTACGAGTTATCCTTTAAGCTAGTTGGTGTTTTATTATGGTAGTCGGTTTTCCTTCCTTTCCTGTGAATGTCTTGATTCTTTGCATTCATGTCTTGCTCTCCACAGCTGTCCCCACTTCCCTGATTACCCCATGGGCATAAATAGTCCTGCCTTCCCCTCACTCTTTGTCACAGCATCTGTTAATCTTCCCAGTTTGTTTCTCCTCCATGTACCCCTGTGACGGTTTCGATTGTGGTTTGGAATTTTGCATCACCTTAATAAATGTCTGGCCTTTTGTTAACCCAGTCTGCTTCCCATCTCCTGGATTTCATGACAGAATGTCACTGTTCTCACTGTAAAAAGACAGTGCAACAGACAAGTTTTTTAGTTTAGAGCTTATGATGTGCAGGAAATGCTAACCACATCATTGTGGCCAAAGAACGGTACAATTGATGATTAGATTGGTTCCCTTTAAGCCTTACTTTTATTAAACAGTTCTGTTTTCCAGTGGAAAAAGAAAGCTAGATAAAGGGCTTTGTTTTCCCTGTGACTTTTATTTTTCCTTCAAGTTTACAGTCTTTGCTACAGCACCTCAAAGGGGGCAGAAATAGATACAAAAACGTATTTTGCAATATGAATATAAGATACTAAAAGATTAAGTCATAATTTTATTTTATCAATAAATATGTAGTATATAGTATAATTTGACATATAGTCAGTATATGCATTTAATGATATCATAGATCTAATAAGAAAATGAAAAGGAATATTTCAGTTGTCGGTGTTGAAAGCTGCTCAATACTAGCTCATTCAGCAACAGTGGACAGTAGGCAGACTTGACCTCCACTTTCCTCTGAAAGCTTAATACCCAATCACGATCCTTCAGCATCGTAGCATCATCCTGCTAGGATTTAATATTATTCACTTCTACAAAGTGAAGTGTTTTATAACATGCTGATGATTTAAGACTCAGTTTTGAGTAAGGAATACACTGTCAGTGCAGAATATTTGGATACAGTTATCTGAGGGTATTTGATGAGTGACTATAAATATTTACTACATATATATATATATATATATATATATATATATATATATATATACACACACACGTTTTTTTTTAAAAGAAAAAAGAATTAAACTACCTTGTTTTGTTTGTGCCTGAGTGAAAACTGGGTCAGAAATAATGAGCTGGATATGAATTTATCGCTGTTTCTTGTGATTAAACTACTTTTTTAAAAATAATAATTTAAGCTGGTACATAATTGCTGATTGCAGACCTGGTGACTTTTTTTTACAATAACTTTATTATCACCATAGAAAGTCAGCATCAGTGTATTTGGTTTTCTTGTACACTTTGTAGACAAAAGTAGGAGCAAAGCTTTCAATAAACCTAAGGCACTATTTTACATATAGTACTGCGTTCTGCCAGAAGCAGGAAAAAATAAACCGAAAGAAAGCACAGTACCTCCGACCACCATATTTGTTGATGGTTCATTCCCCATCTGTTTCCCAATGTATTTGTATCGGAGAATCAATTTGAACCAGCTGTCTTCATGTTCCTGCTGACTTCCTTAAAATGAGAATAAATACACATATTCAAAGTGACAACCTGACTGCCTGTGTCTGAGAGAGGCAGAGGATCTGGTTGGACTGAATTGGTGACCGGGAAATGAGACTGGCGCTCAAACAGCAGAGGTCCCTGATTGGATGACAGATGGAATTAAGCCTTTTTTCCCCATCCTTTCTGAAGTTTCTTTACTCCTCAGCTCAATACCACACAGAACCAGTTCACCTGACCTAGTATTGTGCTATTTTTCTATTAAAGAAATAAAATGAAGTGATGATTACAAAGCATGTGTGATGAGAAGCATCATTAAGAATAATTTAGTTTTGTCCTTCGTATGTCCTCCGTAACATACAATAAAAATAGCGTGACCTTGGAATGTGTCACTCAGTTTAGTGTTTCTGGAAAGAATCTATCTATTGATCCCTCTTCTACTTGATGAACATTGTAAATCTATATGTGGGTGTTGAAGGTCAATAATGACATTTGACTGAATGACTATTTAATCTTTCACCTGCCTTCAGAATCATTTGGTCAGGCTACAATAAGACAGGCCATAACTGTTTCAGTGACCTGGGCTGTAGACTGACAGGAATCACAAAACCAGGTTTCATGTATAGCTTATCTCAACAAGGTCAATAAACTGTATCAAGGCTTTGTGGATTTTGTTTGGATTGCCTCTTGGAGAATCAGATGTTAATTAATTGCCACAAAAGTATTTATATGACTCATGACGGATTACCTGTGAAATACCTTGAATTAAAGGTCCAAGCAGGCTTTTTAATCATTTACTGTTTGTTTGATTTAAAATCCACTGTGGCGCTTTACAGAGTCAAAACTAAATAACTGAATCAGTTACATGATTCACAAAACCAGTTTTTATGTAGCGTTTAACTGAACAAGGTCAATAAATCCTAACAAGACGATGCAGAGTATGTTTGGATTTTCTCTTGGGAGGGTTTGTGATTAATTTTATAGTTGATTTATTTTACACAAAATTATTTTCTAAGCTCGTGCTATAATTTACTGTCAACTTACAGTCTGCAATAATAGATTTAATACATTTGTCAAAATGATTCATGGCAGGTTGTCTGTTCGTTTGAGAATTATATTCCTAAGAGACCGCTGGATAAAGGTATTATTGCTACAGCTGCTAGCTTCCAGTTTTGACTTTATTATTTGTTGATGGTCTCTGACAACAAGATTGCTATTCCCATGAAAAGCCACTGAGTCGTTACGTGAATATAGTGTCAGTTTCCCAAATAAATTGCGTAATGTCGTCTTCCCTCCCTTAATAACACAATCTGAATTAAATTACCCAAACTGAAGTAGATTGCCACCCAGAGGATGGTACATTTTACTTTTGTCAAAAACCAAAGCCCACTGAGCTGTAAATAATCACAAGTATTGCAGTGTTAAGGAAATGAATGGGATCAGGCTGCTCACAACACTTCCAAAGCAGTACTTTACAAAGGCAGAAGACAAAATATATTAAATGATTTGCAATTGTGTGCATTAATTAGAAATGATGACTTTTGTTACTTTAACATTTTTTTCTCTTGACTTCATGTGTGTAAATTTATATAGGAAAATTTGAGAAAAAAAATGGTATTCTGAAAATGTGAATCACATGACTGATTATATAATTATAATTAACTGACATAGCATCAAAGCTGCTTGCTGTAGGGGGCATCTGGCTAGCAAAGATAATGAACAACAAAGTTAGTTTGATCCTGATTCCTGTGCCTTTAATGCGCTCAGGCTCTCACTACAGCAATGCACCCCCTATAACAGAAACGTTGTTAGGGAAACGGCATGTTTATTAACTGCAATAAGCTGATTTGAGGGCAGAGGAGAGTTTGGACAGTGAAACACGACTTACCTTCTCCACGCCCTTGATAGGCAAGGTGTTTATGAGAGGTGACTGCTTCAAACTGTGCTCGATACAAAAACAGTGAAGAATAGATTAACCAAATTCAGCACTTTCATTGCACAGCTGAGCCACCCTTCCTCTGTGGTTATCAGAGTGTGGCAAAATGATTACCTGAAGTACGACATCACTCTTATATTAATTTCGCAGCTATTTTTAGGGAATAAGGTCACTAGAGCTGCGCTCGTCTTGTGGCAACAGTGCTGTCACGCTGATGCATTTTCTAATCTGAGTAGTTTTTATTTAATCACTTTATTTAATCACTGATACAATCAAAAGAACTGCGATAGGCACAAAAATGTCTTATTTTTTATTATCTTCCTGCTCAAAACGATATCAGCAGCGATCTAAGCTGTACATTATAGTTGTTCTGTAATATAAACAGCGTTATAGTACTGCAGTGCAATATATTACTCTATTTAGTTATAAAAATGACTGAGTTTTAACGCTCTCACACCACATGTTTACATGTGGTTGTGGCAGTACTCTAAAAAGTTGGAAAAAAGACACATAAACAGTGTCACCTGGGGAACTGTACCCCAGGAAATGTAGGAAATATTAAAATAACAGGTTAATTTCAATAGTTTATTTAACAAATCATTAAATCAAAAATAGGACTGAAGCTGCAACAAAAGAAAACAAGTTAAAACCACCAAAAGTAGAATTTCAGCAAAATATAGTAGTAGTTAACAGCAGCCCTCCCAAACGAACAAACTAATGCTGGAGCTCACCAAAGGTGCCTAGCCCCTCAGCAAGATGGCTCTCCACCAACGTTAGTAACTTTAAACAAACTACTTGAAACAACCAAAGCAACAAAAAAAAACGTGGCAAATCAGTAAGTTAAAAAACTGAACATTTGTGGGGTAAACGTATATATGAAAAAAACAGTGACAAGGCTCACCCTACCACATTCAGATCTACATACTTACTGTAATACTGCAAGCCTACTAACCACGGCCAAGCATAAGGCAGCCAAACACAGTCAGAGACAGCATTGTCCCACACCTGCCTCTAAAGAGTCAATCAGCCAGGACAAGCTGAGCCAGTCACGCCGTTACACTTGTGTAGCTATATAACAGCTTCAACTGTGCAATCCCAGACATATCTGCTCTACTTGTTAGCATAACAAAGTTGTAGGTAAGGGAAATTGTCATCCTACTGTTTCCACGACTCAAACTAACACGGATTTCTCCAGAATGTGTTACGTCAGTTGCTTTGTTGCTCTCATCCTGAGCTGTAAATGAAGGTGCAAGGCTGTGAACCTTGTGCTTGTTCAATAGGACTAACGTTCGAGGGGAGAAGGTGGCAAAGATGCCAAAGCTTTAAAGCAATTTTTGAAATTAGATTTAATCAGTGATTCTAGACGTGTTGTTTTTCATGTTCCAGTGATCACCGAAATTGAAGTTATGTTATCTCTCCCCATTCTCTTACAAGGAGGCTTCTAAATAATTGACCGGTGGCGTTACAAGATGGCTGCCGGTTGGCAAGCTTGTCTTCAGAATGACTTTGGAAGCGAGTTTAAAAAAAAAAAACTAGGGTGCCTTAAAATGGAGATACAGGGTGGTCCCCTCACTCCACTCAGTGTTCAGTAACTGCTATACATGTATTTTAAAGCTTAAGTTTGTATTTATTATGCATATTTAGCCAATTAATATAAAATATGAATTTAAAAAAAGTTAAGGCTTCTCAGCAACATGGAAAAAGGGATGTATTCATGACTGAATTATTAATTACATCCTAATAATATAATGTGAATTTGTAAATCGGTTTGGCACAAACTGCTGTGCCCACATATTTTTTTTTAAAGAAAAAAATAGACTCACTTAAACCTCTTTATTATTGGAAAATTAAGATTCATAATATAATATAAATGCGCTCATACTTGTAGGTGCTTGTCTTCTGGGTTTTGAAGGTTAGAAGGTGGACAGAACGAAAACAAGCGGTTGTTTTCCCTCGATGGTAATTATGCTCCATGCATGAACAGACACACTCTGCTGACGTCCAAACACTCACAAACCCTCCACAATAATGGATGCTGACTGAAGAAATCATTTGTTTTGGGATCTAATTATTAATTATTGGCTGTCTAGGAAACCTGGCTGAGTTTGGATTTCACAGACTCCACTGACCTCGCAGGCTGATTGGCGGCGGCCTGACAGCGGCTGTTGCAGTGTGTTATGCGCGGCCGGCGTGCTTCATCCCAGTTGTTGTGCTCAGAGTGGGGACTCGTCACGGGCACTGACAGGGCACTTCACCTCTGCCGACACACTGAACAACCATTATTCGTAGCTGTCTCTCTCTTACAGTCACACTCAGTTTCACAGCATCCTCTATTGCCTCTATTCTGCGTCACATTTAACAAATAAACAGCAACATATTGAGGCTTATATGCATTTATATGTGCATTTATGGTAATATGGACACAATTACTCAAAAGTTCATTTGAAAGTGATCTCATCACGCTCTGGCTCTCTAGCAAATGAGCATAATCTTTTCTGCAGATAATCTAATTATGACTAATTGTATCTGAGCGGCTCATTTTGATATGATCTAGAGAGGGACCCTGTCAGTCTGAAAATGAAAGCAGTAATTTGAAAAGTTTTAACGGTAATAGAAAATTTCTCGCCTTTATTAATTTGTTACCGGGCAGTAATAATAGACTTGATACAGAGATAAAGATTTCATTATAGTGCAGGTGCCCATGTTCATGCTCTTTAGGCCATTTAGTGGCTGTCCAGTCCTATGAGTACAGACACTATGCACACCAATCATCAATACTGTCTTAATTTAATCCAAGCACAGTGAAAAGTGAGCTTTACTAACAAAAGCTGAAACCAAAAAATAAATAAATGAATCATGTGAAATTATTAGTCCAAAATGCAAGGAGTGAAAAGTTCAAATTGGTTGAGTGCTTATCGACTCTATTTGAGTGCTTTCTTACTACACGCCTCGTTCACACATGTGCCTTTTTCTGTGCTGTTGCCTTTTCAACCTTCACACACTCACACTGAATGATGAATGCATTTTGGGCTATTTGGAGGGTCAGTATCTTGCACAAGGGTACTTTGGCCTGTAGACTAAAGGAGCCGGGGATTGAATCACTAACCATCCAATTGGTAGATGACCCGCTATACCTTCTTAACAGAGCACAAACAGGGAAAACAGGAACAGTGGAGAAAAGTGAGGCAAAGAAATATACTGGGCACTTTTCATTATGCTAACTTGCAGGGCCTTGCATCGTGTGACCAAGAACTGTTCCCCCTCCGCCATCATGAAGGATATTCTAATTCCTTAAATGCACCTTAAGGAGATGAGGGGAGAGAGGCTTGTGGAGGGTAAAGTGTTTGATTGAGAGGACACTTTGCCTTTGACATGGTCAACATAGATTTTAAAAGTGACCGCTGACTTGTTTTTTTCCTTCTCTGCCACTTGTGTATAGAACTTAATGATGGAGCCAGATGTCAATTTGAAAGTGCCACTGAGTTGTATCGCAGAGCAGCAGCTACAGTGGTGATTACCATCTGTTAGGATTGTACCAGCATGTTAATTTTTTAGAAAAATCCATATGGTGTTTCCAAAACAAACTAGGTTGATCCATATCAAAATTGGCCAACCACTTGAACAACAGCAAGAAATAACAGGGCGACTGAATGTGAAAATCTCTGTGGCATGGTTAGAGTCTATGGATTTTATTGTTATGTTTGGCATTATGACTCTGTAATTAAGATATTTTGAGTTTAGGTTCCAGTTGAAACAATTTCACTTTCCTTGATTTGCCATCAGTGTGTGTAAATAGTGTTGTTTCCTCCTGTCCTTTGTCCGATCCTCTTTTTCCCTATTCACGTGCCCTCCCTGCTGTTTCTCTTATTTTTTCTTTTACACTGTCTGGTATTAATTCTACTTTTAGTCCTAATCCTGCAAATCACAACAAGCACAAAAAGGAAAATATCTCATTGATGGAGAACGATGTAAGAAAAGACAGGACAGGAGAGGAAGATGAGAGGTTAGGTTTAAAGGTAAGGACTGCTCAGTGATGCTTGATAAACTGCTTAAAGCTTAATGTCATAATTTTAATCACATATTGAATATTCCTGCAAAACAAACTAAGCTATTCTACTTTTGTGTTATTCAAATGTCATGAAAATACTGTGTAGTTAATAAAGAGGTTAGCTTGTCATACTGTGGTGAATTTCTTGTAAAGCAGTGCGTTGGACTGGTGCAGAGTGGCTGTGGTGCTCATGGTCAGTGTTGGTTTATATCAACTGTAATAGACTAAGATGCATTTTAAATCATGATGTTTGATTAATTCACTAAATTCCAACTTCATACCAACTTTATACTGTTTAGTATAAAGACAGTATAAACAGGTATACTGTCAGTGAAAAAGCTGTGAAAGACCTGCTGACATGAGTTGTGATTCTTTTCCCTATGCTGATCCACTACAGCCAATTTTAGGGTTTTCCGACCTGCTGAATCCTACTGTAACCCCTGACTGTACCGATTTTACTGTTTAGGTGTGGATGTAAAGTCACCTTCTACAACGTAGACAACAGAACATTTTTTTAAATTATCTTTCACTGCATAACAGATTCAAACTGAATACCTTCATTAGAATTAGAATTGTGATTCAAATAATATTTTTTTTTCTGTACTAAAATTCATTATTTAAAAAATGTCGTTTTGTCCTTCCAGGAGTTTAAAAAGTTGCTTCAGCACTTCAACTTTTATTGGAGTATTTTTTAACCCAGCTGTCTGTACTTCTGCTTAACTAAAGAAAGTCTGTACTTTTGTCACCTGTGCAATTCTCTACAAATGACACCACTGGGTTAATGGGACATTAGCTAGGTAAGTGTTAGAAAACACTGCATACATTTATGCTGCTATGCAGATTATCCCTTTTTTTATTTAATAAAATTAAAAAGTCTCGAGCAACCCCTTATTTCCTTATGCATGACTCAAAAAAGAATAGGAAAGAAGAAAAAATTGTGCTGGATATCTGTACTGATGGACAGGGTAATGTGCTTGCTCAGGGTGTACCTGCTCTCATCTGTGAAAAGCACAGAGTGCCAGGGACAGATGAAAGCAGGCTATGTCCTTTAAACCACAGATTAAACAAATATCTCGTTCTAGCCTCCTTCCTTTGTAAAAACAGACCTGTCACCGAGTGATCCTGAAGAGTGCATTTGTTACTTCTAGACTTCTGGACTATTGTTGCAATTTCTTATCATAACATTGTTTAAAAGCCTTATCTTAAAGAACTTGCATTGTTCCTGTTGTGATTCCAAAACTATAGTTGGAGGCAAAGCCTTCAGCCTTCAGACCCCTGTCCTGTGGCACCAGCTTACTGTTCGGGGTCAAGAGACAGAGACCATCTTTGAGGATTAAGCTCAAACATGTCCTTTTTGATCAAACTTGCAGGTAGGGCTGAATCAGTTTGCAAGAATTTTGAGCAAACTTTTTTCACTTCATCGTTTTGGGAGATTGTGTGTAGAATTTTAGGAGAAAATAGATGTAATCAATTTTGGGATAAAGCTCTAACATGACAAAGTGTGGAATAAGTGAAGCATTGTGAGTACTTTTGTCTGCTCTCTTCTGTGCTTTCTTCATATTTTTTATTGATCGTCTCTCGATGCTCCTGTTTCTGTCTTCTCTTTCCCCTCCCTGTAACCAGACTTGTTCCTCAGACTTGTTCTGCCAAAGGTCTCCTACTGTTAAAACCATCACTCAAGCTTTGCTCGGAGGGTATTTGAGGAGGATATATGATGTTTGAGGATTTTACAATATAAAGTGCCTTGAGTTATTTGTTGTTGTGAACTTCAAATAAAGTTCAAGACTGCATTTTCAGCCAAATTCTTTTTGTGTCATAGATTTTCAGCTTGTGTGACCTTGCTGAAATCTTACCTCCACACCCAGCATCACAGCAACAATGAAGACAATGCTGCATCAAATTGAATATTCCACTTTTTATATTGCTTAATAGGATTTTGTGATGTAAGGGCATACAGCGGCATGTAATCCACTATTCAAAATTCCTATGTTCTTGTTCGTCTGTCTTCCATCATGCTTGTAAGCAACAGTTGTTTGACTGTGTTTTACTAGATTTGCTTCATCAGTCTTATAATGTTTACCTGTCCCTCAAAAGGGGAGATGGCCTCACATCAATAACAAAGGCTCTCCTGCTGTATCTAGAATGACTTTAAATATAACATGACAGTTCACAATGTTGGAGCCATATTAACTTCATCTTGAAGCACCGGGCCTCATCTTGTCTTAAAGACCTCATAGTAGCATATCAACCCAATAATCCCCCCGTGGATCCAGCTCCCAATTCAAGAGACAGAAACCCTCTCTCCTTTCAAGATCAGGTCTAAAACACCACTTTGTATTCAATCATTACTTATTATCGATCTCTGGTCTTTCTCCACAATGTGTCTTTTGTCCTGTCTTCCTCCACTCACCCCTAACCGGTATCGGCAGATGGCTGCCCCTCCCTGAGCCTGGCTCTGCCAGAGGTTTCCTCCTGTAAGATGGGGTTTTTCCTTCCCACTGTTGCCAAGTGCTTGCTTATAGCCGGTCATTTGATTGTTCAGGTTTTCTCAGTATTATTGTAGGATGTGCACCTTACAATATAAAGCACCTTGAGGCAACTGTTGTTGTGATTTGATGATATATATATATATATACATATATATATATATATATATATATATAAACCTGAATTGAACTGAATTAAATCTCTTCTGATTCAAGTCACTACCCACAGGTTAAATGGTAAATGGTAAATGGCCTGTATTTATATAGCGCTTTCTAGTCCCTAAGGACCCCAAAGCGCTTTACATATCCAGTCATTCACCCATTCACACACACATTCACACACTGGTTGTCTATTTCACAGTGATGTTGAAAACCTGACGAAATACACCCCAGTTGCTTCACTGATTACAAACGGCACCTCAGCACACACCTAAATCATCCTGCAACCATAATGGCTCCCTTTCTGAAAAGCCCCATTAGCAGATGTGCTCACACTAATAATGGGAGAGAGTTTTTTTTTTTTTTTAATCCCAGGGCTGTCACGTTATGCCCCCCTCCCCACCCCTCTCGCTTTGATCTCTATTCAGTGTTTTTACTGGAAACTCTAATTGGTCCTTTATAGGATTCATCTTTGATCATGTCCTGCAGGCACAGAAGCTCCACAGCACTCCACATAAAGAGTTTCTATAACAAATCTCATTAGTGTTATAGCTTTCATATAGATCGACCTTTTGGTTGATTGTAATACTTCTTATAGAGAGAAAAAAAGCCAAACAAAACTGGTAGACTTGTCATACACTCAGCGTTATGCTGTGGTCTCCTCCCTTGATCGAACTGAGTTTGGAACTCTGGGTTAAGGGAAGTCATACATCTTGCTTCCTAGGGAATGATTGCTGATTGTGGAGGGTACTTGAGAAACTGATGCGCCTAAAGCACCACCTGAAAAAGAGTTTTTTTCAGTTTGGGTAAGCTCCCCACTTTGGCCAAAAATTATTACAGCTTTATCAGAACTACTTTTGCAATAAATTATCATGAAGCAGCTCATAAAGGTTTACAGGAGGACAGAAACACTTGTGAGTCCTTCTTCCACTAGTAGTTTGAAGTAGCAATGAGCTGTTGGAACGCAGGCCTTTCTGTCTTGAAGAGGTATACCAGAGAAGCAGAGAGCTACAAAAATTTAACAAAAAGCAACACAAAACATATAGAAAACAAATCTATGTGGGCAGTTTGACAAGTGCATAGAGGAAAAAACATCAGTGATTAAGTAGACAGGCAAGTATAATGTGTAACAATAAGGATCATATGAGCAAATAGAGCAGAATTTTTTATTTGGTGACTGAAGCTAAGCAGTGCAGCATTTTGGTGGGAAAAAATAGTGTTTTAAAAGTGCAGTGAAAGAGTGCAGCATATACTGGTACCTTTATAAAGCTGTAAAGAGAAACTGTTTCCTTTGTTGCTCTTGAAAATCAGCCAGCATTTCAATATAAATCAACGGGGTAAGTGTGAAATTTATCTTCTGCAATAAAGAGCAAGGTCCTGTGGTGAAATGCATCTTGTGAATAAAATACTCTGTACCTAAATTTATTATACTTTTATTAGTATTTTTTATATACTATTTGGTATGTGGATACTGAGTTTACTGTTTACTGATATTGTGCATCTGTGTGTCATCAAAGTAAATCTGGAGAAAAATGTTATGTTTACATCATCTACAATAAGTTTTGTAAATTAAATAGTATTTATAAAATACCAATAAGTCATTTAGAAGTCAGTATAAGCTTTTTAGTAATGTTTTATATTGGAGAAAATCTGTTTCACTTTTTTCTTTTTTCTTTTTTTTAAAAAAGCTTCACAGAGGACAACTGTTAAAAAAAAAAGGTATTTTTATTATTGTAATCCATTATTTATACCAGGCAGTTGTGATGTCCTCTACATTATGTCCAGTAAGTGATAAAGTAATTGTAAATTGAAAATTGTCAGAGTCAGTATTTGCCAGTCATACAATCAGCCAGTCATGATTAAATAACACATACAATAAAAGCCTTGGTGAGCTTGAGCCACAAAAAGTTCAATTTTTATCTTAAAGCTATGATCACAATTATAGTATCTCCCCCTTCCCTATTATAGCAGTGATTTAAAAGGAGGCAGTAAAATCTTAATTTGGACTGTGAAGGAAATTGGAAGCCATTGCAACTGTGTGAGCACTGGAGTAATGTGTTACCTGCACCAAGCGTTTGCGAGTCTTGCTGCTGTGTTTTGTATGTTTACAGTGAGTTGCAGGGAGGAAATCGGCGAATTGGACTGACCTTTGCAATATTTCTAATCTGTACAAAGCAAGACTGGACAGGACTTTTGACATTCTGGTTGAAATTGAGACACTGATTGAAATTATGCCCAGGTTTCTAGCAGATTGCTTTGGGTCGTTATTAGTCGTCCAAGGTGGGTAGTGGCACTTCAGATTTATCAGCACTCAGTTGTAAGAAATGAAAAGTAATCCAGTCAATTTTTGAGTGTTTGTCAGGACTAAATGAGAAAAAGAACTGGTTATGTGTACCAGGGTGTACCCTGCCTTTTGTTCTATATAGCCTATCTCAACCATTATAGGCTCCAGCCATCTGCATGGATAGATGGGCGGATGGATGTATGGACAAAGATGTAATCAAAGCACAATGGGTCCAAGGATTGAGCCCTGTGGGACCCCACATCTCATGAGGCAGTTGATGAGGTAAAACTGTGACTCTGCACCACAGAGTGATTCTGAATACTGTGGTTGATGAATACAACGTGAAACAGACATGCTAAGATAGACGTTCCTTAAAACAAATGCAAAAATGTGACTGATAAAAATATGTATATATGAAGATCATCTATCAAGCACCAGTTGACCCACCTTCACTGCTTTACCGATCGGGGATAACAGTTTAAAGTTGGTATCTGAACAGAGCAGCTCTGCCTCAAGAGTGTTAACTAATAAATATCAGGTGCACGGGTAGAGTTCGGAGACATTAACCAATGAGGAGAATGATCTGGTAAAAAGAACATCCAAATAAAACCCAACAGAGGCTTGTGTAAATGAAATAAAAGGGACAGTGAAAGGGTTCAAAGGCCGTGATGCAACCAATCACTTGCAAATTTGACTTAAACTAAACTTCTGAGCAGTGAAATATAATTACCTAATTAATTACCAAAGTTATTGGGGAAAAAGTGCTCTTTACATAGACTTGATTTTAAGTTTGTTAAACAGTCAAATATTAAAAACCTCATGCAAAAATTCAAAGCTGAAGGAACCATTCAGGAAATGCCACTGGACATGAAGCGTTAATCTCTATGCCTTGTGTAACATGCTCCCCAATGTGGATGCAATTATATTTCTCAAGCAGTTTTTCCTTCAGTTCAAACTACAACTTGAGGAGTTAAAAAAAAGGCCCTTTGATGTTTAGCTGATGCTTCCCACAACTTAAGATCCAACTCAAGAAGTCAAACTACTGACTGCAGCAGAATGGTGCAAAGCACCAATGTCCCTACGGATAGTGCGCTTTGAAATTGTAAAATAAGTGGGAGATTATTGTTAATTAACAACATGGTGGATCATTGAAGAATTTTTTTAACAAATTCTCCTGAACCTGCTGGCAGTGCTAATAACATTTGGTCTCAAGTTTACCCAAATTCAGCATGAGACACATAGCCCTCACTCACAGAGACTGCATAGATACCTTGTGGGAACTCCTCTTGCTTTAAGAGCAGAAAACTAAGTTTCTTAGTATGAAAAGAGACTAAAATAACAGTGTTTGTTTTACCTTAGACACATTATTATGCAAATATATGAATTTATATAGCTTTATTTCAGAGAAGTCAAGGAGAAAATGGCTGCATTTCTTTCACTAGAGCAGCATGCAGTAAAACCCAGAGGACACAGCGCTCGGTCAGTCAACTCAAACAATGTATAAAATCCTTCATGGAGACCCACTGTGACCAAAAGATAGATCAAAACCAGAAAATAAGCCTGAACAGAGAGGCTCTTTAGATCAGTGCCCTTTCAAAGCAGCTTTAGTTTGCCCCCACTGGGCAATCGAGGGGAATTAGATGTCATTCTTTTTCTCAGAAATGAAACCCGCCTGTTTCTGGGAGTTAAAGCTTTGTGGGCAAAAAAAGTAAAATCAGCAGCAGCATTGAAACAAGTTCTCCTCTCCTCAATAGGGATCATGGTGTGATAAAAAGTGGAGTAACATACATTGTTGATGTTGTGGGGGTGGGTGCAATACGTAAGACTGTGTGAAGTATCTCTGTGATGGTGTGTTCTGCTTAGGTTTAACTTAGAAGTGATTGAGATGTTTTAATAACTGTTAAAGTGTTGCCATTTGGTGAGTAGCTGCTGGAGATTGTTTGCAGTTGAATGTATTCCTTAAATATGGTATACACTGTTTTATATTACAGTTAAAAAGTAAATTTCTCATTTTACAACCTTATGTATTGCTTTTTGTCTTAAACATGTGCTTCTGTATCCTGTATGTAATGAAATCATCACTCATGGATGACATGTTTTTACACATTGAGTATGCCACTTAAAATCAGTGACAGAAGCACTTCCCTTTGAGTGTTCACATTCATCCTTACAGAGAAAGGGTATTGTCGGGCCCACTTTTAAAGACATTCAAAATATCTGTCAACAGACACAAGGGACAGATTCAGTTTATGGTAATGCACATGTAAATGTCCGTTTCTTCTGCACTTAACGTGTCGGTGTTTTCCTGATTGACTGAGACCCTGATTGTTCCATTCTGAATTTTTCTTTCTATTTATTTCCAGGTTTTTGCATTTTGAAAAGAATATGTCATCTCTAGATGGGGCTACTTCTGTTAAATCTTCTGCAATGCATTGCTATTTTATGTTTTATGAAAGCACTCAAACCTTTGTGACAAATCAGAGGATCCATGCAAAGGTTTACCAAAAACAGAAAGATGTTTTAATATGACTAATTTGAAACAGCAGTACTTTTGATTACGAGTAGAAACCTTGGACATTAGTCTTATTATTAATTAACTATTATGAAAAGGTCTACTTTTTAAACTATGGGTAATAATTTATATATGGTGTGTACATGGAGATTTCACACACTAGTGCAGGAAGCAGAACTCCTAAATATTTGCATTTGAGATCATGGAAAAGAACTAAAACCTGTGATGGATCCATTTCAACCTTCAGTGTGAGGGTCAAACCCTGTAGCCACCATTTGATTCGAAGTTAATTATGCAGCCATTATGAGCTATTTGTGGATATAAAACATGAGCAACTGCGAATTCTTACATACAAGACACACAAAACCAATATTAAGCGTCTCCCTGTAAATGCAACACGCATTCCTGTTACAACACCCTCAACTCAGCTGTTGAACACAGAAGTCATTTTAGTGCAGGTAAGATTAAAAAACACATCAATATAATCTCATTTTAAAATGCTGGGGTCTTTATACTAGTATCACAATAAAACCATAGATTTTAATTAGGGACTAGCTTGCCGTGATCCACTGTGTACACAGTTTGAGCCTTTTAAAAAGAGATTAGACCGTGTTAAATTATTCACCTTTAAATTCGGTTTTTAATTATCTTTGGTTATGAATACTCTGAATTATTTATTGATAAATAGTACATCTCTACTGTTTCATTCTATGTGTTACATCACTGAATGAAACAGGAAACACTATACCTCAGAAAAGATTGACCGATTATGTAGGTTATCACAAATACTGACAAAACATTTTCAAATGCAAAAACTAATCTCATTGTTAAAAGTAAAAGACGCAGAGACCGTGGTGTGTTCATCCTTAGCCATAGCGTGTAGTCGCAGTAGCACAAACAAGTGACAAACACGTGGTAAGTGAAGTATATGTAAAATCGCCCCTGCATGTCTGCATCACATGATTTAGTCACAATTATGCTTTCAGATTATTGCATGGAGATGTCAAAGGCAAGATTTAGGAAATGTACAGGTGTTATGATGAAAACACTGAACTTTTAGACACAGTATTTTAGGCATCCAGAGTGTCAATGAACACATCCATTAATATCTCGATAGGGCAAATAGTAATAACATTTTTACCAAACTTAAATACTAAAGCTGGGGTTATTTCCTCTATCATTTCATTTTATTTTAATTAATTTTGCAAGATGTCCCAAAATCATTTTATTTTGTTTTCATTTTTTAAAGTCTATTTTTGTAGCTTTATTTTAGTGAACTAAAAGGTTTTCCACATCTTGTTTTGGTTTTTAGTTTTATTTAAGTTAACTATAATGACCTCGCTGCATAATACATATAATAACACCTCTATTTTCACATTTACTCTGAAGCTCATACAGTATCTAGCTTACCAGAACAAAGCAACACACTGACTACAACCCTCTTCTCCCATTTTTGCCTGTGTGTGATTATATTAAAGAGTTTATCTTTCACTTAAAAAAAAAAAAAATCTAAAGGAATAACATTTATATCAGGTACGACAGGAGGAGTACTGTGAGTGATTTACTGCTACAAGTCACGTCTCTCCCTCTTATCACTGCCTTGAATCTGGAGGTGCCTTTTACATTCTGTCACCTCAGGTAACACTAAGAGGCAACATTATACAGTACTGTCAGATGTGCAGCTGCTGAAGCTCTCTACATGCACCACTGAAAGAGAGATATATGGGGTGACATGTGACTACATTTTGTCTAATGTGTTTAGGATGGCTAGTTTTGGCTGGCACATCTTTATGGAAAAAGCTGAACATGGAAAATACAGTGGTGTAACGGTGTCATATGTTTCTGCTGTAGTTTCATTCACCACTCTCCAGAATGGCTGTTGCTGTAAACACAAAGTGTCCTTGAGCTTTGGACTATCCTGGACTGTTCTGTTCACCATCACACAGCATTTTTGATTTTCTATACTGCAACTGGCTGCATTAAATGCGGTATCACAGGGAGAGGGAGGTTAGTAAGAGGCCAGCTGCTGCACCAGCTTGTAAACTTGACAACTGATCCTGATTAAAAGGCCCTTTCTTTCTATCTCTATTGTTTGATAAAACAGAAATAGTATGTGAGAATGACTGTAGTTAGTGCTTTAGCAGCAACATTAAGGTAAGATATTAGAATTGCTGTTGGAGGCATTGGCTGAACTGTTTGTAACAGACTGTAGTGTGACATGTTATCAGAAATGTTTCAATGTATATGTACTTTCAGTTTTCTGCTATTTACAGGGAAAGAACAACATAATCCAAACACGTCACAGCAATTGTTCAGTGCAAAAACAAAATGCTAAATGCTACATAGAGTCACTGTAGCATCTTGTAGCACAAAGTGGTATATAGTAGATGTCTATGATGGTTACAGTAGATATAGTTAAGAAATTTTGAATAAAAAATGTTTTGAGTTCTTTAAGCTTTTATAGCCAATTTATTAAATACACCGGTTAACCCGCTTGTTAACTCAAATATCTAATCAGTCAATCACATGAACTTTGGCATGTAGACATGTTCAAGACAACATGCTGAGGTTCAAAGTGAGCAAACTAGAGAAGAAAAGTGATTTAAGTAACTTTTTAGACGGCATGGTTATTGATGCCAGATGGACTGGTCTAAGTATTTCAGAAGCTACTGACCTACTGAGGCATGCATCTCTTGGGTTTACAGAAAATGATTAGAAGAGAGAAAATATCCAGTGAGTGGCAGTATGCAGCTAAGTAAAAATGCCTGTTTGATGCCAGATGTCAGAGGAGAATGGCCAGACTGTTTCGAGGGGGGTCGGACTGATTGAGGCTGATTGGTTAGGAAGTCTTTGATCCAGGAGCAGGGGGGCATCTAAAGGTGGTCCAGTTTGGTGGTGAGGATGTCTGGGAAGTCTGAGATTATGGTGTTAATCAAGCTACACAGGTTCAAACTACAATGTATTCACTAAAGCTGTTGTCTTTTTAACATGTTTTAATGCTTTGTATCTGGCTCTGTCTAATCTGAAAAATTAAACAATGGCTAATGGCTGTTTCCAGCAGGACAACACACCGTGTCAATAATCTCAAACTGGCTTCTTGAACATTTTTGCGAGTTCACTATACTCCCACAGACTCCATAGTCACCAAATCCAGCAGAGCACCTTTGGGATGGGGTGGAACACCCCATTCTAAAGGTGATTTGGGAGATTTACATCATGGATGTGCAGCTGACAAATCTGTCGCAACTGTGTGATGCTATCATGTCAATATGGACCAGAATATGTGTGGTTTCCATCTGAATCTATGCCATAAATAATTAAGGCAGTTCAGCAGGCAGAAGGGGTCAAATCCAGTACTATAAGGGTGTAGCTGATAAAGTGGCCAGTGAGTGTAAAAGAGATAGTATTCAAGTAAAATGGATTAAAAATTACTACTTGACTAATAACTGCTTTGATTATCATACAGGTCATTGCCTTGTCAGTGTTTGGTGCAAATATAGCTACCAGGCACTGTGTTTAATAAGCAATTCTTATTTACATGGTTGGCTGGCTCTTCAGAAATGTTGACATTAACCTGCAATATTGTGTAGAGGAAATGGCAGACACTTAAACACAGGAAGTTAACCATGTATAATATAACTGATAACAAGCCTTCTCTTTTATGCAGACAAGCCTAGTTAATTGAACTCTCATTCCCAGCATCTCACTGTGCCCTTTGCACTGGTCCATTCCCTGACTTGTGCAGGTTAATTGAACTTCAAAGAGTGATGGTACTTCTAAGCTCTCCACGTAAATTATGTCATATTTCATGGTCACATGGCAACTTTATAAGAGCATTCATGTCACAGGTAAATGAACCCTGGGTTTTATAGAGCCTTGTAATTACCAGATAGTAAAACCAATGAAGTGACCATCTTTAGCCTCTCACTCGTTCGATCATTTACATTTATAAAGTGCTCACGTAGGATTTTAGAAAGCATGTTCAATTAAGTTCTCTGCAAAATTGGTTTGATCACACAGCGTGCATGAAGTGCGACTTTATTAAACTACTGCCTTATGTTCTGATTGCAAAAGGAAATTTTAAAACTGTGATTTCAAACTAAAGGAAATACTTGTTCCATTATATTGGAACAAGTTATATATTTTGTTGCTGTTTCTAAAATATTTGTTACAACAGCATGATGTCTTTACTGTTGCACAATTTTGCCAAAGTCCACAAATTTTCAGTATGGTTCAGGCTGGGGCTTTGGGAAGGCCATTTCAGAAACTTAAATTTAGTCTGCTTTATCCATTCAAAAATCAGTTTTATTTTGTGATTAGGATCATTGTCCTGTCGGAGCACTCAATTGTGTCCAAGTTTCAACCATCTAGCTGTTGATCTGAGGTGAAATTAAAGGTAGTCCTCCTTCATTATTCCATCCACTTTCTGAAATGTGCCAGTACCACTGGAAGCAAAACTGCCCAAGAACATGATGCTACCACTACCATGCTTGACACTTGGTAGGTTTGTAATATGCACAACAGCAATGTAAAACTTCATTGTGGTATCACTGCTGTTCCAGCAGTTTCCAGTTCACAGCAGGCTTGAGCCTTCATGGTTACCTGGTTGTTCCTGAACAACATTCTAACCAATTTGTTCTTATCTTTGGGTCTTCTTCCAGACCTTGGAAAAGTGGCGACACGTCAGAGTAACTGGTATGTATGTACAATATATTGATCCAATGGGGGGAAAAAACCCTTTAAAGAAATCCTTAAAAGCCCCAAATTACCATGGCAATCACGCCCATGATGATGTACAGAAACACAATTATATATGAGACTTCAGAAATTCTAACCTACAAGTTGCTAGCCACAAGTCCAAGCTCGCATCAGTGTGATCAAAGGGGGAAAAGTGCCTTGAAAAAATGGCAAAGAAGAAAAGGAATTTTATGGGCAATTTCAGTGAAACAGAGGGCGAGAAGGTGTGATTAGAGGTTGAGTATTGGTCCCTTTGATAACTCAGCTAAGAAAGATGAAAGCTATGTCTTTAGTGAATGTCCTAGCTATTATTTTAGTAATAGGTGCTCATTCTCTGTTCATTAAAATGTGTTTTGTATTTTGTTTGATGCTTTCTGAGACATTAGACTTCATTCACTTACTATTTTTAGCCTGTTTGTATATCCATTGCACTAGCATGTCCGCTAATATGGCTAGGGTTATTTTCAGAGGCTTTGAGTTTTGGAAAGTCTGTTAATAATATTGAAACATTTCATCTCATTAGTAAGCGAATCAAATCCATCCATCCATCCATCCTCATCCGCTTTATCCGAAGTCGGGTCGCGGGGGCAGCAGCCTAAGCAGAGAAGCCCAGACCTCCCTCTCCCCAGCCACCTCCTCCAGCTCATCCGGGGAACACCAAGGCGTTCCCAGGCCAGCGAGAGATATAATCTCTCCAGCGTCCTGGGTCTGCCCAGGGCCTCCTCCCGGTGGGACATGCCCGAACACCTCACCCAGGAGGCGCCCAGGGGCATCCTTGTCAGATGCCCCGAACCACCTCAACTGGCTCCTTTCGATGTGGAGGAGCAGCGGCTCTACTCTGAGCCCCTCCCGGATGGCCGAACTTCTCACCCTATCTCTAAGGGAGAGGCCAGCCACCCTTCGGAGGAAGCTCATTTCTGCCGCTTGTACCCGCGATCTCGTTCTTTCGGTCACTACCCACAGCTCGTGGCCATAGGTGAGGGTCGGGACGTAGATCGACCGGTAAATTGAGAGCTTCGCTTTTACACTCAGCTCCCTCTTCACCACGACGGACCGGTGCAGCGTCCGCATCACTGCAGCCGCAGCACCAATCCGTCTGTCGATCTCCGGCTCCCTTCTCCCATCACTCGCGAACAAGACCCGAGATACTTGAACTCCTCCACTTGGGGCAGGAACTCATCCCCGACCGGAGTGGGCACTCCACCCTTTTCCGGCTGAGAACCATGGCCTCAGATTTGGAGGTGCTGATCCTCATTCCCGCTGCTTCACACTCGGCTGCGAACCGTTCCAGTGCGAGCTGGAGGCCCCCCACCGATGAAGCCATCAGAACCACATCATCCGCCAAAAAGCAGAGATGAGATTCTGAGGCCACCAAGTGAAAGCCCTCCGCCACTTGGCTGCGCCTAGAAATCCTGTCCATAAAATTATGAACAGAATCGGTGACAAAGGGCAGCCCTGGCGGAGCCCATCACCCACCGGAAACAAGTCCGACTTATTGCCGGCAATGCGAACCAAACTCTTGCAACGGTTGTATAGGGATCGAATGGCCCGTAACAGTGGGCCAGACACCCCATACTCCCGCAACACCTCCCACAGGACACCCGAGGGACACGGTCGAATGCCTTCTCCAAGTCCACAAAACACATGTAGACTGGTTGGGCAAACTCCCATGCACCCTCAAGTATCCTCGAGAGGATAAAGAGCTGGTCCAGTGTTCCGCGACCAGGACGAAAACCGCATTGTTCCTCCTGTATCCGAGGTTCGACTAACGGACGAACTCTCCTTTCCAGCACCCTGGCATAGACTTTCCCAGGGAGGCTGAGAGTGTGATCCCCTGTAGTTGGAACACACCCTCCGGTCTCCCTTCTTAAAGATGGGGACCACCACCCCGGTCTGCCAGTCCAGGGTACTGCCCTGATCTCCACGCAACATTGTAGAGGCGTGTCAACCAGGACAGCCCTACAACGTCCAGAGCCTTCAGGAACTCGGGCGGACCTCATCAACACCAGGGGCTCTGCCACCGAGGAGTTGTTTAACTGCCTCAGTGACCTCGACCCCAGAAATTGGCGGGTCATTCCCTCATCCCCAGACTCTGCTTCCTCCTCGGAAGACGTGTCAGTGGGATTAAGGAGGTCCTCAGTATTCCTTCCACCGTCTGACAATTTTCTCAGTCGGCGTCAGCAGCGCACCGCCAGCACTATACACAGTGCAGGTAGAGCACCGCTTTCCCCTCCTGAGACGCCTGACGGTTTGCCAGAATCTCTTCGAGGCAGTCCGAAAGTCTTTTTCCATGGCCTCTCCGAACTCCTCCCACACCCGAGTTTTTGCTTCAGCCACTGCCTGAGCCGCATTCCGCTTGGCCTGTCGATACCTGTCAGCTGCCTCTGGAGTCCCACAGGCTAACCAAGCCCGATGGGACTCCTTCTTCAGCCTGGTGGCTCCCTTCACCTCTGGTGTCCACCATTTGGTTGGGGATTACCACCACGGCAGGCACCAACCACCTTGCGGCCGCAGCTCAATGCAGCAGCCCGGCAATGGAGACGCTGAACATGGTCCATTCGGACTCAATGTCCCCAGTCTCCCTCGGAATGTTGTTGAAGCTCTGCCGGAGGTGTGCGTTGAAGATCTCGCGGACTGGGGCCTCTGCTAGACGTTCCCAGCACACCCTCACCACGGCGTTTAGGTGCACGGGTCTGTCCAGCGTCCTCCCCGCCACCTGATCCAACTCACCACCAGGTGGTGATCAGTTGACAGCTCAGCCCCTCTCTTTACCCAGTGTCCAGAACATATGGTCGCAGGTCTGGTGATACGATTACAAAATCGATCATCGACCTGCGGCCTAGAGCATCCTGGTGCCACGTGCACTTATGGACACTCTTATGTTCGAACAAGGTGTTCGTTATGGCCAAACTGTGATTTGCACAGAAGTCCAATAACAAAACACCACTCGGGTTCAGATCAGGAGGCCGTTCCTCCCAATCACGCCCCTCCAGGTCTCGCTGTCGTTACCACGTGAGCATTGAAGTCTCCCAGTAGGACAACAGAGTCTCCAGGTGGGGCACCTTCCAGCACCCCCAGGGACTCTAAGAAGGCTGGGTACTCTGAACTGCCACTCGGCGCATAAGCGCAGATGACAGTCAGGACCCGTTCCTGACCCTGAGGCGCAGGGAACAAACCCTCTCATCCACGGGAAAAACCCCAACATACCGGCAGCAAGCCGGGGATATAGAATACCCACCCCAGCCCGCCGCCTCTCACCAGGGGCAACTCCAGACTGAGACAGAGTCCAGCCCCTCTCCAGGAGACTAGTTCCAGAGCCCAAGCCATGCGTAGAGGTGAGCCCGACTATATCTAGCCGGTACTTCTCAACCTCACGCACTAATTCAGGCTCCTTCCCCACCAGAGAGGTGACATTCCATGTCCCTATTGCCAGTCTTGGCAGCCGGGATCGGTCCGCCAGGGCCTCCGCTCCTGGCCGCCGCCCGACACACATTGCACCCGACCCCTATGGCGCCTCCTGCGGGTGGTGGGCCTGCGGGAGGATGGGCCCATGTCTCCTCTTCGGGCTGTGCCCGGCCGGGCCCCATGGACTAAGGCCCGGCCACCAGACGCTCGCCCTCGGGCACCCTCCCCGGGCCTGGCTCCAGGGCAGGGCCCCGGTAACCCTATCCCGGGCAGGGTAAACTGTTCCCTCGATGTTCTTTTCATACGGGTCTTCTGAATCGCTCTTTGTCTGGTCCCTCACCCAGGACCAATTTGCCATGGGAGACCCTACCAGGGGGCAAAAGCCCCCAGACAACATAGCCCCTGGGATCCCTGTGACACACAAACCCCTCCACCACGATAAGGTAGCGATTCACGGAGAGGGAATCAAATCCAGATAATTGAATTACTGCCAGATACTTAATGAATTTTTTGGTCATGGGCTCAGGGTTATTGCTTTGGTGTCACAACCAGCAAAGTTAAGCATTTTCTCCCTTTCAGCAGCCTCCATAAGCTATTATTAGAGTCAGCTGTCTAAAGTGACTCTGCATTTAGTTTAAGTAGTGCCATTAGAATGGCCACAAATGTGCCGACACATCTTGGCACAGCGAGTAGCGAGCTCGCCTTTGTTCATTACTGAAAACGGCCACTCTTGGCTTTGGAGCGCACCAAGCAGCCAGACAGTCGAGCTGAAGTTATTTATGCACACTCAAGCTCTTTCATTCCAGGTTTAAAGACAAAGTATGGGCCTTTTTTCCTGGCTGGTGCTTTACAGTAGGTGTCCAGTACAAAAGAAAAACCTTCAGTGCAAAGATGGTAATATCTTTTGGATAAATGATAAAGCCCTTATCGGATATAAAAGGCACACATTTCTTGCTGTACATTGTGATGGTGAAACAGATATGTACACTTTCCAGGCACTTTATTAGGTAAGCCTGTTGAATGCATTTAGGCAAGCAGACATTCTGCAGACACTTTTATTTTTTCACAACTTTGTGAATCTATTTATTTGTTCATTCATTTATTTATTTAAAAGGAAACATTTGGCTTTAATATGAGTTATGATTTGGTGCTGGTATTTCACTCAATGGTAAATGGATTCTGACATGCTCTCTGTGAGAGCATTTTTTAAGCAACATGGGGAATTAGACCTCTTTAGGCTCCAATTGATTTTTTTATGTGAGATAATTAAATTTACTTCTGAAACTGTGTCTTTTTCTGTGAATGACATTTTATCAAAACATTATACTCAATGGCCAATTCTTTAGCCAACTTTGTGGTAAAGGCCAGCGCTACTGTTGCCAAAAAACGAGGAAATAAAGCCAGTTTCAACAACAGTCAAGGATTAAATAAATACATCCTTGTCTTCATGTTCTCTTTAACTGTTTATATCTACTTCAAAGACTGGTTGCTCGTAGATAGCACAATAGGTCCAGGAAGGCAGCTTTTAACCATATTTAACCCCATCTTCCTGTATCTAGAGTACTGTGATGCTCAGCCTTGACTTTTCTTCCTACAGCTCACTGGAGACAGAATGACCTCCCAGCTCAGGAAGGTCACATAAAGTTGCAAGATGAGTCCATTTCCTTAAGGGGCTTTTTTACCCCCTCTGTAGCTAATAAGTCAATTTCAGTAAATGAGTGCATCCTGAATATTAAGGGACAGATTATTAATAATCTGTCCCTTAAAGAAATGTCTTTATTAAGTCAGATTTTGTCTCATCTTTAGAACTCATTGGTCTGGTTTCTATCCTCAGCAAGGAATGTGAAAAAGGAGCTCTCTGGTATGAAATCTGCTCTTCACCACAGACAGCTTTGTGTTTGCCCAAGCAAGCATACAGACGCCTCTTGAGAGCCACTGTAGCATAAACACAATATGCCCAAGATAACCACAACATATTTCTGCTGCACATTGAACAAGTTTTTTTTCTTTTATCCAGGCAGTGAAAAGACAGAGCTGTATTCCTCTGCAAAGTTTCTGTTTTGACCTGTGAAACATCAGGAACAGTTTTTATTTAATAATTCATACTGAATGCTAATCAAAATACAATTTCTTTCTGAAGTTTAAAGCCCATGTACCAAAGTTAAGTACCCCAGCAACCTTTGTACAATCTGACTTTTCCACCAAAGGAAATTGTACAGTGGAAAAGCTTGCAATCCTTAGAAAAGGTCAGCGGTGAGTTTGTATACATTCTTCAACATTTAACCATCAAATGCTTTGATAACTAAAAATAAAAAGTCATTGTTAAGGGAAATGAAAAGTTTGATGCACCAAGTTGCTGACAGTCTCTTGAGTTAAGTCATTCAGATGAAATCTGAAGGCCCAGTTTTTATAAGTTTTAAATCTTCTGTGATTTGCTGGCAAACAACCTCTTTAGTCCACACAATGAGTCAAAGGTGAACTCACTTCTTTATGATGCCGATGTCAGGCTGGTGGTAAAATAAGGAGCTAATATGTATTTTGAAAAGTAGAGTAGGAGGTCTTATTATTAGAATTTAATAAGGCATGTTATAATATATCTGGAGCTCACCCATCCATCCAGTCATCCATCATAACAATCCAAGTAAAGATGCCCAGGTGTTCGCAAGCCAGAGAAAATATGCCTTAGTGCTCAATCTTAGAGGAACTGGATGTCCATTGTCTGACTGCTGAAAGTGGCTCTTGGAGTATCTCGAGATGTTAGGTGTTTCATTTAAAGTGCCCTCCATCTGCCCTGGGATTCCCTCCTGGTGAGACATTGCCAAAAAACCTCACTAGGCATCCTTTTCATCACAGGTTATTATCACATTAAATCTTTATTTTTTACTTGACAGTATTAAACTACTTTGTTATAATCTGCATCTTTCAGAAGTGGTTATAGTGACTATATTTATGGCAAAGCACTTGCAAAACGAATGAAATTTCCATCATCACCGCTTTACGCATTTAGGTAGCTATGGCTTTGTTTTCCTTTCTTTGTCAAAGTTCTTTCTTGAGAGGATTTGAATCAGCCAATCATCTTGCATGACACCTTGCACTGAGCTTGGTGTCTTCTATACCTGCTGCTTTGTGGGGCTTTCCCAGACTATAGTTACCAATATTACTCTTTCTTATGTCAGTGCACAAGAGCAGCACGGGTCTTATCAAATGTAAAATTCCCTTTACAGGCATACATACATTTAACCATGTTCTTCCACCCAGAGCTATCACTCGTGACGGTGTATTCTATTTTTAATATGCCACATTTCCCTTTGGTGTAAACACTCCTCTACGATCAAAGATATATGCCACGTTGTATAAATCATATTCTTCTAGGTTTGCAGGTTGGGTTTGACACTGAACTATCCAACTGTCAGGATCATGTGGTTTTGATAAGTTTATAATTCACAGATAGACTGGCAGCATCATCGATATGCAACATTATTCATTACAGCGCTGACAGAGAGAAATGTGCCATGACAAAAACTGTAATCTATGACCAAATACAAATGCGTAAATGCAATAAATCAATGGATGAGCATGGCATCTTCAACTGCCTATTCCCTCACATTGAAGAAGGACACTACATTACATATTTATGTGAAAATACGTATCCTGGAACTGAATGAACATCTCAGAACACATTCATGTTCATGAGAAGTGCATATTTTCTGATTAAAAATATTAATAAATAGCTTAAAATGTCTGTAGCTGGATATGTTTGTGTGCACACACTCTACACGCAGAAAAAAGAAACTAAAAGAAAGTAAGAGCTGACAAGGAGAGAGTGCAATGGCAAAAGAATGCAGCAGTGTGAGCTAGAAAGAAATTAGCCTTTAACCTAATTATGCTATCACATTAGACATGTTAACCTTACCCACTGACTTATATGAAAAATCACCTATTGCTTTGTGTACTATCATTCTTGACCCTAGACTAAAGAATTTTGTCCAAAACAGTGCAGTTCTGACTATGACATGTTCACCACAGTTGGGATAAACATCATCTCTGTTATTTCATTGATTTGTTTTTTGCATGGTTAGTAAGCTATAAAATACTCAGCCAGTTCATGGGGTGGGCACTGCCAGTCTGAAAAGAGAAAAAGGCAGAGTGAGGTTCAGATGATTAGAAGGTAATTTTTTAAACCTTGACCTCCAGACAGAACTTTAAGGAAGTCCTGATTAACTGGATGTGTAAACCCATATGGAAAAGATATATATAAATCTTATAAAGTTTGTATCTATCTTGTGTGAAACTTGTATGAAAAGCATACAAGAGTGAAAACAGATATATGATCCCTTGAAAAATTATATAAATGAAACTTGTATGTTTTGGATACTTACTAAAACAATATATGAAAGTAATGAGAAAGTGGCCACTTTCATGAGTAAATCATATAAGCCTTATATGATTCACTATATGAAGTAGGCCACATCTTATGCAAGTCTTTTAAAAGTTTTTACTATTTCTTTTCCATATGGGAATATATCTCCTGAAATTAAAGTACTTTGTTATATCTTGAATGGCTTTTTCCACAGAAAGGACCGGCAGATTCTGAGCTTTATGTCTGATGTGCAGAGACAGTTGTCTGGGAATCACTCTTCCTAGAGTTCACAGTTCAGACTGTCTGTCAAAAATAACTTGGTTTCATTGATAATAGGACAGAAAACCACACATTTCCCCCAACTCAGTTCTTTTGTGCTTGATATTTAGAGGTAAAACCACTCAAGCTAAAACATTAGTTTAATTTCAAACATACTGAGATTTCATTTCACGTAGGACCATTAAAATGTGCAGTATAAGAATTCTTCAGCATGCATGAGAACTAAAAATGACATTTTCTTTCCTAATTGGCCTTAGAAGTGAGCAATGTTATTTCCTTTGGACGCAGGTTAGATGTGACGAATGCGTTTAGTCACAGAAGTTGTCGTGTCATGAGGTGAGCGCTGCTGTTTCACTGTCTATTGTTTTTGCACAGGCAGGAAAAGGCTACTTATTTGTTTTCATCTCCTGACATCCATGACAAAAAAAGAAGAAAGAAAAACAAAGTAGTGCAGGAAGTCTGGAACACAATTCATCCCTATTAGAATCAATAGCGATGAGGTGTTAAAGTGAATTATCTTCACAGTCATCTTAAGCAGCCTCATTAAGCCGTGCGAGCAACGTGTCTGACATCAGACGGTATCTGCTGATCTTGAAGGAGAGATAAAACATTTATTACACTCTGGAGAAATTAGCATGCTTTAAAATTCCTCCCACAATGTCCCAAATCTGCATGATCTCTGTTTAACAGCATTTCTGTGGTGTTTTATAATTCTTTAATTAGCTCTAAGTTATTCCTGGCCGATGTGATGAGAAGACGATTGCAGCCTCCGTCTCAAGACATCAAAAGTAGGCTCGGTAACCCACGTCAATTCAATTCAGTTTTAATGCAATAACTCTGTGCTTCAGCAATGAATAAGCAATTGACTGTGCAGCACTTAATCCATGCAAAAGTCATAAACTTTGTTATTTCACAAAAAAGATGGAGAAGAAACTGTAGAAAGTGGATAAAAATGAGTAACTATAGTCCTGTGAAAAACCAAGTACCTCTTCGTGGCTTCCATGGGAATTAAGAGGGTAAGTAGGAGCCAGGTGCTGCTAGTCACATGCACTTGATTAATTGGCCACCAGCAAGTGTGAGCATCTCTATAAAAGCAGACTTTTTAGCAGTTTGTAGGTCTGGAGGTGTGTGTTTACACAATGCAACATTTTTCCCAAGAGTGGTAAATCTGGCAAATTCACCCCAAGGTCAAACTGCAAAAATCACAAAAGCTACATCTGTCATTTTTTTGGACTCAAAAGGAGTAATAAACAATTTAAAGGTTCCATTTAACTTGTGTAGGGAATCAACAGGGCACAAGGTTAAACAGGTAGGTAATAACAAGTAGAGTGTGCCTTTCAGGGACAGGACTTCTGCCAGAGAAGACAAAACAGGGTAGTGTTTGGCCAGAGTGAGGACCTGGAAATTGAGCTGGAATTTCTTAGAGGGTTTCTGGAGAGGGGGGTGAGCCATCCAAGAAGCAGAGCAGTGGAGAGAACCGGTTCCCAGTAGTCCAAGTCCTTGGAATCCTTAGCCTGCCTGCCTATCAATCCCGCTTATCAGTTCTTGTGCTCTTGCTGCGATCAGCTGATTTCAGTTTGTGTGTCAGAGGAGGAAAATAGTGGCACAGTATATGGGCATTACTTTTATTTTTATTACACAAAAGGACGAGAGCGCGATGGTATAGAGTGCTACAGACCAGAAACATCTGCATTGTACTGTTAACACATTAGCATTAGCCTGCTGTTCACAAGCACACCAGGCTAATGCTACGCTAGCCAGGAACCCACAGTGATGTAAAAGCTGAATAAATGCTGACCCCACTCCGTCATTTCCGGTGAAGCCAGCCGCTGCTGAAATTCAACAGGTAACTGTCAGTTGGGCCTAGCAACGGGACAGTGATCCCAAGCACAGCAGCAAATCAACAGAATGACTGAAAAAGAAAAGAATCAAGCTGTTTCAGTGGCAGAGTCAAAGTCCAGACCTCAACCTGACTGAAATGCTGTGGTGGGGCCTTAAGAGTGCATAAACAAATGTCTACTAACCTAATTTCTACATGCTACTGAATTGTGGGATGTACTTATTTTCACAGATGATTTTATTTCGGGGCGACTGTGGTTCAGGGGGTTGGGAAGCTCATCTTGTAACCAGAAGGTTGCCGGTTTGATCCCCAGCTCTGTCTGTCTTGGTTGTTGTGTCCTTGGGCAAGCCACTTCACCTACTGGTGATGGCCAGAGGGGCTGATGGTGCGATATGGGAGCCTCCTGTCAGTCTGCCCCAGGGCAGCTGTGGCTGCAACTGTAGCTTGCTTCCACCAGTATGTGAGAGTAAATGAATATTGGAATTGTAAAGCATTTTGAGGGTCTCGAAAAGCGCTATATAAATGCAATCCATGATTATTATTATTATTTAGATAGGTGTGTAGGAGTTATCTTATTTCAAAGCAAAGATGGGACGAAAGTCTTTAAAAATATATTTATTTTTATATTTATTATATATTATCATTATTATTATTATTATTATTATTATTATTATTATTATTATTATACTTTTCTGTCCAACTGAGCTCCAGCATTTATCTTGCACCAAGCGGCATTCACTGGTGCTGAAATTTTAGGCTAATGTGGGAATATGGTCAAACCTAAACTGCCAACATCTCAAACCACTGGGTCCAGTTTTCATGGATAATCACTAATTCGTGTCTAGAAAGAAAACTAAGCACTTTGGCTGAAACAAAATCCAGCTTTAACTTTAGCTTAAAGATTTTATGATGTAATGTTTCTTAACTAAAGAATCTTTAAAATATTAGTTCCTGCCAGCTTGTACATCATGAGTCTGCATTACTATGACAGCTTGAGTATGTTCCCCACCGGACATATCTAGTCAAAATGATCTGGATGTGCCCGGAGCCTGATTTAAGTTTTAATCAATAGCGCAGACTGACACAGAGAATCTCTTGCAACAGGGTTTGAATAAACAAGAGGCAAACCCTCGTCTCAAGTTCCGAATCACAAGCAAAGCTTTTAGGAAGTTATAATCTCTTGTGAGACGAACGTTAACAAGCACCAAGAGCTTTTGTAATCAGCTGCTGTTCTTTTCAAGTCTCATCTACCCCACACTTCCCATCGGCCATACTGATAAAGACGAACTGCTGTGAAAGGTTCAGAGAGCCAGTGAGGAGTTCCTGCTCTATCAGGAGTTTAGAGAGAGTTTAGACAGAGTACAGAAGCACACAGGGATATTCCTGAATCTGCGTTAATAAATGCCAAGAAACCATCTTCGATAGATAGTTTATAGAAATGAGATGGCTGAGACTGATGCCAAGTAATATAGATCTGGATGTTGCTTAATAAGTTTGTGGAATTACCTCATATCACCCACTATATAACATCCACTCTCCCACACCCTCACACTTTTATGCTGTTGCCTGGAAATCTAACACAATTGAAAAATAATCCTGTTTGAGTTAAAAGCTCTCCACATCCCTTTCTTAAATGGCACTGATGTTGTTGTTTGTTTGGTTTTTTAAAAGTATGATTATGATTTTTTTTCAAGCAAAGCAAAGTTTTATTTTGACCCTTGCATTAAAAATTAGACTTAACATGTGCCTGTTAGTCCTGCAGCAGAGTTCCTGCAATTATTGTGCTTAAATAGTTTGACAATTAGGGAAACTAAGCTGAATTAGATAAGAAGATCAATAAAACTTAATATCTCTGCCCTAAATAAGAAGATACAACAAACAGCTGAGAAGCTTATCTCACCATAAAATTTGGGAACGGGGGAAACAGACAGCCTGGCTCTGTCCAAAGGTAATAAAAAGGCGGTTTATCCATACCGATAAAGCTCACTTATTAACACAGTATGTCTAATTTTCTTGATTCTCTAAAAATCGAAGTGGTTTCACTGTGCCAGGCTTTTTCTTTGCTGGGGGCAAAGAGTTCCTGGAGTTTCCACTGATTGCCTTGCCTGCTATTTAACAGAAAAATATGAATATGATATTGATCTGGAAAGCATGCATAATTCTCAAAATCCTCAATTATTCTTTTAGTCAAATTTAAGCATGGTACTTAAACTCTGGATCCATCCTTAATAGCTACATTTTGGTTATTGCTGATTTACGGTGTGTTCAAAATCTGAGGGCCAAAGGCAATTTAAAGTAAGCCTCAAACTATTAAACTTTGATCTTTTTATATGTGGTGCTTTAAAGTTTTAGCGTCAAGGTGGAGATTTACTGCTGTGCAAAATTCTTGAGCCATCCCTTATTTTTTTATGTTTCGCTTACACGGAGGTGTTTTTTTTTTAAGTGGTCTTGAGCAAGGCTTTCTGAAGGGCTTTCAAAGTTTTTCTTTGGACATTGGCTGTTTCTTCATCCGTTGGCACTTAACACTAACCTATGATTTGTTTAAGAACTAAACAAAATGTCCCTAAAAAATTAGGAACAAAAATTTAAAAAATGCAATATATTAAAATTTAAATATCAGGGTAACATATGTTTATCCTACACACACATAAACTATAACATACACATGGAGTCTATGCTTTATATCATGTATCTTAAGCAGAATATCTTTTATATCTCAATTCCTACATAATAAATCACAATACTGTTATGGCACTACTACATTTCACCTGTTTAACTATATTACCTCACTAGCTTACAGCTACACATGAACTCCTAAATTGATCGCACATAACTTATTACAATAAAGAAAACATTAACAAACCGTGTGTCAGTCAGGTACTTATTAACACAGGCAATGTACATTTCTTTCTGCTTTCTGAGCCTTCTGCTTTTTCCCCCTGTTTTTTGCTACAACTTCCTGTTTCAAAATAGAAGCATGAACTTCAAACCAAAACCAAAATATTTTAAAACGTATATATGTGAAAATATTACCCAAATATGTCTGACAATTTAAAGGTCATTTACAATGTGCTCCCATTACCAACAAAGAGTTGGTTCTTACAGAGTTATTAACCAAAACCTTGACATATTTCAGCATAGTGTGTGAATGTGTGTGTGAATGGGTGAATGACTGAATGTAGTGTAAAGCACTTTGAGGTCCTTAGGGACTAAGTAAAGCGCTATACAAATACAGGCCATTTTCAGGCCATTTAGTGTGCAGTGTGTCTTTAAAAAAATCTAAGGAAACTGGACAAGTGGATGACAAAAGAGGAAGGAGATAAATGTTTATGTTCTTGCTAAACGAGGAAAAACATAGTGAAGATCTGACACAGGATCTAAGAGCTGCACCTGGACCTTCAGTTGATCCATCTACTGAAGTGGTCTCAGTGGAAGGGTAGCTGTGAAGAAGCCATTCTTAAGGAGGGCAAACAAGGAGAAATGGCTGGTTTTCAGTTTTCAGAACTGAGCTGAAAATCAGCAGCAACAGAACTTTTGGAGTTATGAACCAACATTTGAATTTTTTGGTTAAAGTCTGTCAGTATATATGAAGTGATTGTCTACAGCCATCTGTTATATGCACTGGAGGCTCTGTGGTGGTTTCAGCCAGTGGTGTTAGGGATTGTCTCAAAATCAATGGAATTATGAACACAGAAAATTACCATCAGATTTTGATCCACCAGGCAAAACCATCTGGAACGTATCTGATTGGCAACAACTTCATTTATCAGCATGACTATGATCCCAAACACACTGCCAATGCAACGAAAGCATACATAGAAAACTAAAAATCCAGGTTGTGTTGAATACTAAGGATAGTCATACTAAATATTGACTTTCAAGCTTGTTGGAAATCTGTTACTGCCATTGTGCCTTACTGTATTTGCTGTATTTTGTTACTTTAAATGCATACTACTGTTTGCAGTACTGTATTTTAAATCGAGTGAATGCACAAGCTTTGTGTCGGTTACAGAAGTTGCTTTTTTAGAACAATGACCGTGATCTGACACACATAATACATCATAAGGCCAAAGCAACTCAAACATTTAACAGAGTCTTGGATTTTGACAAAGCAGCATAATCGGAAAAATAAATGTCAGATGGCAAAGGATGTGAAGATCAGCAGGATGAAAAGGAAAAAAATGCTTCTTTTAAGAAGAAAAAGAAGAAAATGTGACTAATGGATAAAAAAGAAAGATAGCGGACTAAATAATAATTAAGACCATGACACTAAATGTAGTTTCTGACAATGCAAAGCACTGTGTTACCAGATCCTGACTCGAATGTAAATAAATGTCATGAACTGACATTTGAGCTGGCAGTGATGTTACTGGTAAAACAGTATTATGTTAAAGCAATCAAATTAAACATGAATCAAAACCAGCAATAATTCAGTTGTTTACATCTATAACATAATAATCACTCACTTCTAGAAAGCCTACTGCTTTTTATTAAGTTCATTCACAGACTGATTTTTCTTAGTATAAAAAGAAAGAAAAAAGAAAAGAGAGAGAGTGTATTTGCTCATGTAAGGACCTCTATATATTATTGTCTTGTTTCTTTTCATGATAATTTCCCTCTTTGCTTTAATATCAAATGAAGTACAGTAAGTGTTCAGATTTCTGATTTCTTCCATTACTAACCATCCATCTGTCCATTCATCCATCCACCAACAGACTGGAGCCAGTTGTCATGTGGCAAGAGGCAGAGATTACCCTAGACAGGTCACCAATCTATCCCAGGGCTAACACAGACAGACAGACACCCATTCACCCATTCCATTTGGGATCACCAGTTAACCTGACATGCATGTCGTTGGACTGTGGGAGGAAAACAGAGTAGCAGAGAAAACGTTCAAGCTCCACACAGAATGGCCCCAGCCTTCTTGCTATGAAGCAAAAGTACTAACCAACATTTAAAAAACACAAGCTCTATCACATTTGATGATCAAAAATAATTGTTATAGCTTAAATGGACCTTTAAAAAAAGCATTCAGAAATCAATAGTAACTTCAGGTACACAATTAATGAATCACCTGTGTAAACAATACTGCCTTTATCAGTAACTTTAGAAAAGATCCCTTCACATTTACCCTGTCTATTGTCTGTATGTGGTTTCCATTTTAACTCATAAGAGCCCATGATGTGACTCACGCATTAAGAGCATGAAGAGAGTTTAATTCAGGAACCTTTCAACTATTTTTCTTCTCTCTCTATGAGTCATCCTCAGTAGTAACACCTAAAGCAATGCCTTTTTGGCCAGCGGGAAGAACACATGTTGTCTCATTTTTGTTTTACTTCAAATTAAATCTTTTTGTATTAAAGTTGGCTTTTGATAAGATGAGACACTGTTGCCACCATGTGGTCTGAGAAAATAGTGTTAAAGATTTGAGTGGGCTAAAAAGGAGCTGGTGAATAAAGAATTTTTAAGAAAATAGCCTATCAGCTCGATTCTCACTTGGGTTCATGTGAGAATCTATGGGTTAGTTGCGTAATATGGCATTTTAGAGAGCAGAGTGACAGATTACAAGTGCAGTTTTTTCACAGCATTTGATCTAATGCAAAAAAAAAGTTTCTAATCCCAGGCTCTGAAGGTAAATTCAAGGTTAGTCTCTGCCTCTGCTGAATATTGCTCTGGAACTATTGACATTATTCAAACAGAGCAGAAAATCAGAACTAACAGAAAATAAATCTTATTTATCCAATTTATAGCTCGCACACTCCTTCTATCTGCTTGGATTTCTCTGTAGTATAAAACTTTGAAATACAAGATGGCATATGGAATAGAAATGAAATCAGTTTAAAGGGTCTGCTTAGAGTTCCAGTTTAAACACATTCTGCAGTGTATCGCCAACAAATCATAGGAATATGACTTGTTGGAGATGTTTCAGCCACCACTTTCAGTTCTTCGAATACACAGAGATATCTGGGGGGTAATCATGGGCAGGGGCTAAGCAGTCTGTGAAAAACAGTTTGGGCAAACAGTGCAGCAATTTAAGAATGCCAGAGAAATTTCTGTATGCAAGAAAAAAAGACAAACCAATACTGCATGGCTGTGATCTTTGGCCCCTAAGATCAGAAATAATTCTCTGCATCAGCTCAGCAAGAAAGAAAATAAGCAAGAAGCCAGCTAGGAGAAAGCCATACAGCTAGCTGTCAACACACTTTTCAAAACTCAGCTTCTTTAATGGTGTGAGAGTGCATTTATACATTCAGTAGTATGCACACAGGCTGAAATATATATAAACCTGCACTAATATTTGGTTAAATGTCATTTAACAAAGTTGCCCCTCAGCCAGACACTTTAAGAAGCTTTGTGCACAATTCTGGCTGGATATTTAATCCCTCTTCTTGGCAGATGTTACAGTGTTCATTCAAATTGGTTGGTTTCGTTACATGGGCCCAGCTTTTAAGCATAATCCACAAATGTACAATTCCTAAACTATTTTTGATGTGTGTTTGGGATTTCTGTCCTGGTGGAAAACCCAACTGTGTTTAAGATTCCACTATCTAGCTGTTTTAAGATGAAGTTGAAGAATTTGGAGCTAGTCTTCTTCATTTTTCTATCCCCTTCATGTAATGTACCAGTACCACAGGCAACAAAGCAACCCCAGAGCATGATGCTACCACCACCATGCTTAACAGCTGGTACATTGCTCTTGGGATTGAAAGCCTCACCTTCCCTTGTGGCCTAAGAGCTCAATATTTGTCTCATCTGATCATAAAACAATTCTCCAGAAGGCCTTTAGCTTGTCCATGCAGGCTGCTGCAAATTTCAATCAAGCTTGATTACTGATTTTTCTTGGTCAACACCTTCTAGGTTCATGGGGATGTAAAACTCACTTGAGTGTGGACAGTGAAGTGATATGGTATACAGACTTTGAAGCAACCTATGCCATCATGCAAACAAACTGCCTTTTGGGTAAACTCTTACTTCCTGACTCTGATTTGACTTATAATAAAACAACATACAGCAAAGCAGCATGACTAAAATCCTGTATGAAGCAAGAATGGGCAAACATTTTATTTTCAAAAATAAAGGATTTGGTTCCATTGGTCCTCAAAGACAGAGTGAAAAGAAGAGGTGATGGAATGGAAACATGCCTCTGTCTCAACACTATAGAAAATATTTAGCAAGCATCAAATTCACAATGAGCTTATATTTTTCAAAAAACAAAATCAGCTCACACAATTGACATTTTCTTGTCTTTTGCCTTTATTTGTATTTTACTCAACCTCCCAAGTATTTGGCAAATGAAACTATAACATGAACTTAAACCGATTTTTGAGAAAAGAACAGAAAGCCTTGGTCCACCTGATGCCCCACTCACTGAAGCGTTTCCATGGTTTTGAGATGTGATGGACAGCTGAGTTCAGGGTGAGGTCTGAAGGTCGTAATCACTGTTCTTGTTCAGTGTTCCACACTCACACAATTCACAGCCTCAGGTTTTACGCATCATCCATCTTTCTCATACTGTGCTGTATTCGTCATCCCACCTCCACATCTTTGCTCTCCGAGAAGCACACGAGCCTGCAACTTTAGCACAAAGATAAATGGAAACTGCATCTATGTGGAATTAGTCACTGTCTGATCTGAAGAGCACGTCAGCATTGACACACCTGTGTTATCACCCAGAACCATAATGTAGAGCTCCATCAGCTCCTGAAATTACTACTATCATTACTACTTCCTCCCTTAAGAATATCGAAACATGTTCAAGAATCATAATGAGCTTTGTCTATAATTAATTATGTAGAGTCGACTTCAACATGCTTTTCTCATCAAGGCTTACTTCACCGGAGAAATTCATCTGATTTACCTGATGTCATCATATCATGCAGCACTCTGCTCAGCATGTCTTCATATTGTTCCCTTCTTTGTGTTCAACTCTCAGTGTAATAATTGAGGATGAGTAAAATTTTATTCAGCTAGATGGGTAAGTGTGTGGCAGTGGGAAATATTCACTGCCTACAGTTGTATCACTGACCTCACAGTCTCTGGCCACCAGCCACTGCTCATCAATGTAGATGTCTAATGAACCAATCACACCACAGCAACCCAACGCATTTAGTGAGGCAGACATGAGGTCAAGACAACCTCTTGATGTTCAAACTGAGCATCAGAATGGGGAAGAAAGGGGATTTAAGTGACTTTGAATGTTGCATGGTTGTTGGTACCAGACGAGAAGTGCTGGGATTTTCCCACACAACCAACTCCTGACTTTACAGAGAATGAAAAAGAGAAAATATCTAGTGAGCATTTTTTGGGTTAAATTATAAGTATTGATGCTAGAGGTCAGAGGAGAATGGCCAGACTTCTTCAAGCTGATAGGAAACTCACAGTAACTCAGGTAACCGCTCATTACAACCAAGGTATCCAGAAGAGCATCTTCTGCTGTAGCAGCAGAAGACCATACTGGGTGGCTCTCCTGTCAGCTAAGAACAGAAAACCGAGGCTACAATTCACACTTAGTTGAATCAATGCCCTGAAGACTTAAGGTAGTCCTGAACTCCAAAGGGGTTCCAGCACAGTATTAGCAAGATATACTTAAATTATACTTAATAAAGTGTCTCCTCAATGGATGTTGTTTGTTCAACTCAGGTATTTTTAGTGTTTTTTCTGCGCTTAATCCTGCTGTTCATTAACTAGTATCTCAACAGTCATTGCAGATAATCTGGGATTAATATTCGCTCCTCAACCGTTTAATACTTTCCTCATTTTCAAGGCTTAGTGATGTGATCAGAGTCAGAGGTGGATGTTTAGCCCTTCAGTCATGCTATAATGGCAGTTTTAATCAGTCAGTCAGCTGTTTTGCTCCAGATCAAAATAAGAAACGCCAGCCGTCATCTGATGAGCTGATTTTTTTTAATTTAGTCTGTCATTGTTTTCACATATGAAAAGAAATGTTGCATATGCATTAAAGAGTACCTGTCTAATTTTTCTTAATTTCGGATTAATATCCAACCATAAGTGATTATTCTCCAGCATAATAATAATGTCATTATCTTCCACTTGGGATGCACTTCATCACAGGTGACTAACTATGTGTCAGCATCAGGTCGATTAGGATCATCGCCTGCAATTAAGAACAATTTTAAAATGAAGCCCAAAGGCAGTGGTAGCTGTCATTGAACTGATGTCGTGTAACTTGATTTTGTCAGCGGGTGCAAACTGCTCTGCTGAAAGACAGAGACATGAATCAGCAATAGCGGCTGCCAAAATGACTGACAAAGTCACTCACTAACACAGCCATAGCAGCTGAAGGTTGGCGCTTATGTCACGTCAGATAAATGTGAGAGTGTGAACAGCCATAGAGAGAGGAGGCTCAATCAGAGTGCTGGCTGTAACTCAGTTTTATAGTTCATTGAGGCCAAAGAGGTGCCCAGAATGTGCAAAAAGTCTTTCGTTGTTCTCCGTGACTCTGTGGTCGTGTGCAAGAAGACACTGATGTGGATTCTCATTCAAAGTGGAAAGCTGTTTAATGTGGCCTTTTAAACAGTAACACACGTCATAGTTTGTGCTGCTTTAAAATTGATTGCAGAGTGACACATATGTTTATGTAACTGAGTATCCACAAAAAAATCTGCAGCTTCTATGTGTTTTCAGAGCAAATGTGCAGCAGAGCTCCCCCCCATTTCATCAAAAATACACACTGCAGCTCACCTCAGCAGTGGTGATGTATAATAAAACATAAGAGCAGTGGACCAGTTTGTCTGCCTGCACTTTAAATTTATTTTTTGACAGTTTCATGATTAGCAGGGGCATCATCTCAGACGCGCACTTTTTTTGACTAACACATCCTTGTCTCTCTCATCCTTCTTACATACATTCCTCTCACTTTTGTACATGTTTAATTCCTCTGTTTTTTAAATCAGGATTGCTTTCAAGATCATTTTGTGCAGCGACTAGCGAGCAGTGTAAACCTACAACAAACAGGAGCTTCAGTTAAATAAAAATAGAAATGGGTTTTCGGAAGAAATAGCCATAATGATAAGATGTTCTTTTCTCGCTGTCCTCTTGTCAGTTTGAGTTGTGAGACTCATGCATCAGGCTATGAGACATGGAGGTGCACTCTTCCCATTACAGTGAATCAGCAGCGTATGAAACAATCCCATCTGCTGCACCGCCTGCTCTTCTTTTATTGTTCTACACGCTTCTGTAATGTGGACTCATTTTGGTATGTATTGATTCTGTATTAAAGTGAAAATTGTTGGTATGCAGAGAAAGCAGAATGTGTAATACAAGCAGAGCTTAAGTATCACTTTGATAAGAAAAGAAAAATCTGTAAAACAACCAGTTAAGATGAGCTGACTCACACAAGTGCTGCTGGATGATCCTCTGACTCAGCAGTTCGTCATCACTGTAACACAGCCAACCACTCACCATTTAATTAGAAGGGGTAGATAGTCAGCGGACAGGAGATGGGTGGTGATCTTCTTTGGTGTACTCACGTTACTGCTGTGTAATGTGAACTAATGTGTCATAGTTTCTAAATGAGGATATCTGTAACATTTTAAACAAACAGATCCACAGCTCATTTTATGCCTTTGGATGAAAATATCAGAAATGAATCTAAATTAGCTCTTTGACTGATACCATTGACTTTACGAATGTCTGACTGCTCCCCTGAGGGCACATTATCGTTCCTCAAAGTAATTAGCGGCTCTGCACTCAAAGAGTATAGAGTGACTAATTACCCAAATTATCTCGCGGGCTCATTAGCTTCGGATGGCTCTTGACACTGCTAAGGCACTTTTTAAACAATGGTAGAAATTACACTGTCAAAATGTCACTCGTGCCTGTGAAATAATAGCCGTGCAACTAATCAAACGCGGAAAATTAAATCAAGGCTGATGCATTTCGCACGGTATCTTTATTACTCCCATTAAAAAGCAAAATAACCTTCCAGAATTATATCGGTCTGTGTAATTGTTGGTGGAGATCCCACGCAAACTAACGCACCTTTGTTTTCAGAGATGTCCTCGTGCTTTTAGAGGCATTAGCTGCACGCCAGTCAATGAATGGGAAGGTAATCAGGTTTAATTCACTGTCACTGTCCATCACAGTTAGTGATAACCCAGAACAACCTTAGCATTGCATGCCCATGCATTTGAATCGCAAAGTTCTTGTTACATCAAAGTGGTGAACCAAAATGTTGGCCTTATACTTGATTGGGAGCTTTCTTTGCAGGGTGTTGGTATTGGGGTACATTTATCCATTGTGCTGTTGCCTGTAATTGCAGATAAGAAAAAAGTATCAAATTTTACCAGGAAAAATGCAAACAAACCTACTAATAATATGCAATGTTATGGGTGTCAAACATAAAGCCCGGGGACCGGAATCGGCCCAGCTCCAATCCAAATATTACTCCAATCCACTGGACACCTCCAGAAAATGTCAAGGAGGGCAGACCTCCTCCACAGCCATTCCTATAACAACAAAGTAACAGATAAGCAATAATAGAAATTTCTATATCACCAATATTTCTTAATTATAATTTATTAACTATGAATTGCTCTCTTGTAACTGTAATTGCAGGAGATGGTAATGAGGTACCAGAACTTTTTCTGTAATTCCACTCTTCTATTTATTTGTGCTGACAGATTTCTTTTGTTCACTACATCAGCGTTTCTTCACCACATAGAAAAACTGAGACGTACTGTATAAATGTAACGTCTTCTTTTCTATTACCTGGGATTAAATGTGTGGTTAAATCTTTTTACACTGACAGAAAATAGAGTTTTTCTGTTTCAGCCAACTTAAGATGAAAGTGTGCTGTAATGTGGCCCCAATGTAAAATGAGTTTGACATCCCTGCCCTGTGTGGTTCCCTGCAGCAGGTCAAACTATCATCATCATAAGATACCTGAATTTGTTCTTGATACTCAAAATGTAAATGGCTACTCATTATGACCTCATTGCCCTCTGTTCTGCTGCCACACATAAGACTAAATTTATACAAAGCTGTGAATGTGAAATGGGAATAAGCCTGACATTTACTGAACTATTTCACACGTCCCCTAAGGACCTCTTTCCCATTACATGAGTTTTAGTGTCATTCTTAAGCCAATTAATTTATAATCTTTGTTTCACGAAAGGCAAGACTGGTCCAGCGTTGCTGTGAGGAGTCACTGCCTGCACAAGATCATCTATTGATTTTGGCCTTCCAAAGCCATCATATAGTCATATATTAGTCATATATTACAGAATATAGTGGGACACAGTGATTTCTCAGACGTTTTTTGAGCTTATTATAGCTCCCTAAAGGAAAACCTTTGCTAAACACTTATGTTGTGTCACTCATAACACAAGATAGATAGACTTTAGCTGACCTCCAGACTTTTTTTGTAGGGGGGGGTGCTCCTACCATTTGTTTACGTAAGCTTCATCCCCTTCATGAGATAATTTTCCCTAAAAACTAAGGTTCTCGCCAAAGAAATTCCATGAATACTAATGCTCGGCTCTCTCGCTTCTTAAGCCTCCACTATTGGCCTTTCTGGAATATTCTTTGCCTTTGATAGGATTAGAGTTGTGTGTTTAGCAGGATAAAACGAATGGAGCACATAAAGTGCAAAGGCTGCGTTTATGAGCCAGCCCTCGCCAGAAATTAAAAAGGCGGAAATATCAATTGAGGCCAGAGGAGTGGCTAAAGATCAATTTTAGCACTTCCCCCTGATAATGTAAAATGACAGTAACTGAAATTACATAAATCAGTCATGGAGAATGAGGTTTTTATGGAGCCAATATGAATCATTTTTAGGGCAAACATGACTTTTAGTGCTGCACAGGAATTGCTGCACAGTGGGGTTTTTTCATGCTACTTGGGTAATTAAATAGGATAAAAAGCCATTTCATCAAGATATGGTGAAATACATTAATTTATACAGCATGTTTTCAGATTAGAATTTTTTAATAGGAAGGAGGATATAGAGATATTTAAAGATGCTGTCCTGTGTGGTTTCTTTCGCCTGGCTCCATTAGGGCAAAGTCCAAAAGTAATTTCTCCTTTAATAAAAAGACTGAGCTGGAAGCAGATTTGTTACTAATTTTTGACAATCTTTCAGTAGTGTTGCGTTGAGCCCTCGTGGCCCTGTGTAAATAAACCCATCCACATCTCATTACACTGACTGAGTAAATACTTTCATTTTAGCCACGCATGCTTATTCGGGCCAGTGGTCGTTCCTCTGCTCTGGAACACTTTGCACTAATGAAAAGGTGTCATGTTCGCTGAGATTGTGATGGATTGAAAGAACACAACCTCTGGAGAGATCTCTGGCAAAGCGTCTCATGAGAGGGGGAGACTGCCACTGCCGGTCTGAGGAGAGGAGGCGCGTCTGTGCCAGAAAAACGCCCCGAGATGTGATTGATGCCGATGAACCACAACCTCGAGGCAAACCTCAATCTGGATAAGCTGCTCTTTGTGCTGCTGGCAGCTGCAGTATCAACAATTTGCTGATGGAATCCAGACAAGCGGACATGATAATATCTCAGTGTCCCTTCCAAAGGGTTTTGTTTTTCCCTGTGATGTTAATTTAAAGAATTGAAACTCTAAAAGTTTTAAGTTTTAGAACAATATGGCATACCTTTGATCATCATTGCAGCTAATCTGATTGCAAAACCATGTTTTTTTACCCCCCTTTCCCAAGTTCTAAGCGTCCTAATTAGTTTTCCTGGCTGTCTCACTAAAATCCCAGTGAAAGTTGGGATTTGGCCGCTTCACTGTTGCACATAGGCTCATTCACTCCCTTGCCTAACTGAATTTGCCAGAAAAAGTTCTTTTCTTTCTCATAGAAACTTTAGCAAATCAGTGGAGAGTGCATATTTTTTGTTATCAACAAAACCCAGCTGGAAACACAAGGGGGGAGGTTTAAGGCAGTTTGGTTTGACACATACAGACTGTACATAAATTTAAAGGGAATATGACAACTCACTTCTTATCTTGAGTGTCATACATTTAACAGTTGCTGAACTTTAGCAGCTGCTTTATAAGAAATAACTTTTTAAAGTCGACCTTTACAGCTCCATTTTTATATATTCATGGACTTTACCAGATTAGCTTTGCATGATTCAAAATTCAAAATGATCCATCTTACACATGGGCTTTGGTACAGCCCCTCCTCACTCTATCCTCAGCTGAAAACAAGTAGTTTTTGGCATTCTTCCTTTTAATGATGCCCTCTCTTTCCTCTGATTGGCTGCCCCTCATAAATAGAAGTTTTGAACAGCAGTTTAAAAATCTATCTGAAACTTACCTCATTATTTGACACCTTGGACATGTTTCATATGCACCATGCATATTTTAAATGTAACATGTTACTCATTACAGTGTATCATAGACTTGCTCACTGCTAAAATAAAAAACTGTTGCATGGATCTTTGTTTGTTGCTGGAATAATTTACTCCTGTGTAGCTTTTGGCCGTGTGCCACATTAATCACCAGGGTAATGGGAAGACAGGCCTATTGACCAGTAGTCCAATAGGACAGAGGCTCAGGATATACAAATCAAAGCTGTCCGGCTTCATATTGACCAGGCTGTCCACAGAAAGCAAGATTTATTTGCCAGGTGACAGGGGAATGAGCACAGGAAGTCATGGAGATGTGATTTGGCTCAGGATCGGCCAGATCTGCACAAATTAATGGTTTATCGTGTATTTAAAGGGCAGCTGGCAGTTTGGTAAATCCCCAAAGTAAAGCCAGAGGTGAAATGTGTGTTCTGCTTTCTGTCTAATGCACCTGTGTGTAGGAGGGTGGTCAGGTGTGTGAGAGCTGCTCACGGTGAGCTCCCTCAACATGAAAAAGTGAACAATGACGAGTTTTATGTTTGCACCTGTATATTAAGAAGTTTGGTGTATCCTGCCAAGTCTTTGGAATCTAAAGGACCTCATCTGCAGTACTGGAAGCAGTCATCACTAACTGACCGGGGCATAGACCATATGATGTTGCACATTAAATCTTTTCTTTCTGACAGGAACAAATGTCGAACTTTCACATTAGTGAATTGATTTTACAGTCTGAGCTCCATTCTTTCTTTGTGTGTGTGTGTTTTGTTTTTTTTGCAGTGTGCTTTATTGGCAGCAGATATGTCAGGAATAAATGACCTCTATTTCCACAAGCAGACCTGTAGTGTTCTCTCTGTAGTAAAGCACAAAGAGGGATGATGTTTATTGTTCATTCAATTCATTGCGGAACCACAGCACAGAAGTGTGATGAATGTGCATTTTGCAGCCAAGTGAGGAGTTTCACAAGCAATCAGTGAAATGCAGATTTGAGAGAGAAGCGGCCTTTTTATTGTGAAGGGAAGCTTCAGTACTGAAGCAGTACTGAAGTAGCATATTTAAATGTTTACAGGGTGTTTTTGTGCACAGGATGTTTTGACGTGTCAGTGTAGAGAACCACTGGAACTCAGTGTATTTATCCATCCATCTGTTCTTTTCCGCTTAGCCAATTCAGGGTTGGGGGACTGGAGTCTATCCCACCTACCATAAGGCGAGAGGCAGAGTAAACCCTAGACACGGTCCCCAGTCTGTCACAGGGCTTACACAGAGAGACACACAACCATTCGCACTCACATTCACACCAACGGGCAATTTAGAATTACCAGTTAACCTAACCCCACAAACTGCATGTTTTTACACTGTGGAAAGAAGACAGAGAACCCAGAGAGAACTGACACAGACACAGGGAGAACATGCAAACCCCGCAAAGAAAGGCATCAGCCAGATGGTGGATTCATGTAGAAGTGGTCAAGATGAGGTTCAAACCAGAATAAGGAAGAGAGGAGATTTAAGTGACTGTGAATGGTTGTTGGTGCCAGACATGCTGGTCTGAATACTTGAAGAACTGCTGATCAACTAGGAAAAAAAATAGTTGATGTCAGAAGTCAGAGGAGAATAACCAGACTGCTTCAATCTGATAGGAAGGGAACAGCAGCTCAAATAACAACTCACTGGAACCAAGGTCTGCAGAAGAGCATCTCTGAACACAACACAGACTGAACCTTGAAGCAGATGGGCTACAGCAGCAGAGGACCGCAATGGGTCCCACTCCTGAGAACAGGAAGCGGAGATAGGCAGGTGGTACTGAAAATATTGTAAGGGGTGTTAGGGAAGATCAAATGTTATAACTTGTGTGAAACTACACACTTTACACATCGAAGTAGCAGTAGTTTGTGGTAGTAATAGTAGAAGTAGTAGTTTTTGTCAGGACTGTAAACACATTTTTAAAGGCCGCATAGACAAGAAATTTGGAATCAGATACTGTCATAAAATATGAAATGAATAAATAAAGTGCAACTCAGTTCACAGTTATCAAACAAAAGTCAATCAACGTTCACAGAGGACCGTTATTTTATTTTGAAGTTTACCTGGCAACAGCTGAGGTAATACTTTGATTTTTTTCTGCTTGAATTCAAGTACACCCCCTCATCCTCAGGACAAGAGGATGGACGCTTTAACATACACCGCTCCGCCACAGATCCGCCGTTCAGTGTGTTTACAGGAGGATGAATGAAGAGGCTGGTGGTGCAGCAGCGTGCGGACGCGCAGCGTGTTACCGGTTGTGCTCGTGTCGTTAGTATTATCATTATTAACAGTGTGTTACTGGTTTGACTGGCAGACGACACACTGGAAAAGCACCGAGGCGAGACAAAAACCCGACTTTCCAGCATCCGTAAGCCTTCAGAGATCATCTGTGTTAGTGTCCGGTGTTTGATTCATCTGCATTACAGCGTCATTCGCGTTTCCGTCATACATATTTACATCTCGTCTGTCTGTTTATGTATTTCACGGCAGCGCTGATATTTTTTCCTATGGCCTTTGAAGATGACAGTGACGCGAAAGCTTCCAATGTATCGCCAGCTGACAGATCCATATACTATGATTTATGTGTTTTTCTTCGCTTATATAAGAGCCTATATGCGACTTTATGGCTTTACAGCAGCGCTCTCCACCTACATGATCTGAAGGGGGGGGGGGTGGCTAAATAAGTTAATAGGACGGTATAAAGAGCCCGAAGGCCTGACTGCGAACGGCTAATTCAGTGTCTGACAATCAGTGAAACCGAGATTTTATTTACATGTAATTTGAGGAAGACTTGATTTTCCAATACGTAGATAGATAGAAAAACACACATTTCAATAACTTCTCTCATCTGTCTCCTGTAGATTTGAACACGGTCTCCCTGGTCTACTTTATAATCAGAAGATGCTGCTTAAACAAACCTAAACATAGCTGAGTTAACACAGGGTGGGACCACATAATCTGCTCTCTGAAGGATAGAAGTTGATGAATACTAACTGTATGAGGGCCCTCAGCTTCTCCCACAGCTGTGTGCTGTGCTGTAAGTATGTGTTTGTGCCATATCTCTCATATGAGAGAATAAAGTGCATAAATAAGTGTATTTGGATGACTCCTGTGTTGCAGAGGTCTGGTTGTTCACTCACAGTGCACAGCAGGCAGACTGAGAAATTATCTCATCATTTTTAAGTCATTTAGATTGTTTTGCAGTGCATGTCGTGTAAAGAACTGGATCAGTAGACACACACTTAACATCACAGTTTCCTGTGATTCAAATCACTTCCAGTGTGAATCTTTTTGAGCTGGGAAGTGAAGAGCCATGGGCTGTGGGGGCAGCAGAACTGACGCTTTGGAGCCTCGCTACCTGGAGAGCTGGACAAAAGAGACTGAGTCGACATGGCTGACGAGCACAGACACAGATATCCCCTTGTCATCCATCCAGAGCATCCCCTCTGAGAACTCAGAGGCTGGCTTCACTTCTGAGAAAACAATCAGCCCTGGTAAGAAGAATGAATTACTGTATGGCTGAGCAGATGGGTGAATGAATACTGACTTAATCTCTTAACCGGAGCAGGCATTAGTTTAACCTGCTGAAAAGAAATATCCTTGATTACTGTATGAAGAAATATAAAGGGGGGTGGGAGGCTCCCCCATCAGAATTTAATATATTTGTAACTGATGATTTTAAGTCTATTTGTTTTTGCATCAATCCGTAGTTTCTAATGTTCTACTGCCGTTTTAAATGAGTAAGGTACATCCTTTAAAATCGCACTGCTGTAAATAATTTGAACATACTAGCAATGACTTGCCCATTTTTTACACTCTTTCTATCAAAGTGGAGTGGACCATCTCTTCATGTCAAGGGCTGTGCTGATGGCATGCCTGATTTCAACAAGAATCCATTATGCAGAAGAAAGAAAACAGAAACATGAGTGACAGAGGAAGTATCCACTTTAGAGACCTTTGTTCTTCTAGTGTGCAGTTAGTTGTATGTGTCTCTACATACAGGTCAGGACATCAGAAACAGATAAATCTCTTAGATGGATCCTCTTCTTTTCTTTGAAGCCAAGGTGAGATGAGTCAGTAAATGGGGATGTTAGGCTGCTTCAAAAGCCACTGTGCTCAAACAGGGCTCAGCTCTCATGGCAACAGATACAGGCATGAGTGAATGCAGAGAGAGGAGCCTTGATGTAATTGTGAAGGCAAATTGACTTGAGCTTCAATCTGGAGAGATAAAACAGACCCAAAACTGGCTAAATTAATCAGCAGCTGGGAACCAAACAGATTATTATGATTATAATCATAATAAGTTGTGGTTCCAAATTAAAATCAGTATATCTATAGAAAATATTCATTAAAATGTCCTCATTTTGTGTTTTGGTTTTGTCCAACCTGCACCATATGTCATCTGTTATCATTAGACACATGATCACACATTAACGAGGAGATGAGGTGTACACACATCTGTAAAATGCAAACATCGACTACCTGCGAATAACTGATCACAGCTCACGCCTCCACAGTACCATCAAGTTGGTTCAGTGTAACACAACTAAGTTGTCAATATGTAATCGCTACTGTTTCATTTACCAATGACTCCTAATAGAAGCTAATTGTGGCATAGCGGTTATCTTATCAAGCTGAAATTGATAAACTTCAAGAGAAAAAAAAGAAAATTCATAGAAATGTATAAAAGCTACAAACACATAAGTAAAGACAGCTGTCTTAGTCGCACCAGCAGACATAGCTGAACCTCTACATCTTTACAGTTCCAGATTTCTTTGAAGACGGCCTCCCACCACCGGCTCAGGCCTACCTAAAGGTCTGCTCGGCCATGTCTGAAGCCAGCCTGAACGATGTGAAGCCCAGCAGCACACCAACAGCACTGGGCTCTCCGCAGCAGGACACGACGATTCCTTCTTCTGGAACCACAGTGCAGCGCAGAAGTGTTCTGCACACTGAAGAGATCGTAAGCCTTTCCTTCTGTAATGTGTTTAAAGGTGCTCGAAACAGCTCACAGCATCACAGCACCTTTTATTCCCTGGAAGACTGACCTACATCGAAGGTGTGGCACATCAAACATTTCGTTTCACATTTGGAGCTAAACACATTCATACAATCACTTCTAAGATTTTGCCTTTGGTTTTATTGATCACTGTCTAGGTATTAAGTAAGCTGGTAAATTGTGTTTTTTCAAGCAAGTCATTGAAATTTGTTAGAAAGCTATCTGACAAATCACAGGCAGACCGTTTATTTTAATAGTAATTCAAAGACAAGAAATGTGATGTGTGGAGTGCCTCGAGGTACCTGTTTGGGGCCACTGTTAGTTTCGGATTTTATTAACGATTCTTTAAAATTTTTAATATCTCAATTGATATGTTAGATATCTTGAAGGCAGTAGAAAATTGGATGAATGATAATAAACTGATGTTTAATGTTAGCAAACCAAAGTGTATGGTAATACAGGTATCAACCAAAAACATAACAAATACTTAAGCTTTGGTAATAATAATATTCCCATGGAACAGTTGCAGACCAGGAGAGAAACTGATTAGGTAGAACAGTGGATTGTAAATTAACATGGTCAAAACATACTGATATTATAATTTAATAAGTAATATAGGTAGAGGTCTGTCAGTGGTGTGGTTTAAACACCAGACACCAGAGGGTATAAAACATGTTTTCAATCAATTTGTTCTGTCGCAGTTTGATTATTGCAGTGTAATCTGGTTGAGTGCTTCATCAAAAGAAATTTTAAAAAGTTGCAGGTAGCTCAAAATAAAGCTGTACACTGTGAACACAGAAAACAATCATTTACGGAGCTATGATAGGATAGAACTCCTTACCAGTTTATATTATGCAACAGAGTACTAAAGATGAATTTAAATATTTGTTAAGACATGAAGACAGAGACATTAGGTGAAAAGGGAAAGACTATCTATGAATCGAGGAGGGGGCCAAAGGGTACATCTTTCACCATCTTACAATGCTGTGATTGTAGCCATTCCCCAACTCTCTGTGAATGGTACTTATGGCCATTGACCAATGGTCTTTGATCAATGGTTGTTTATCAATGGTCATGACAATTTGCATATTAATGATCAAGGAACTGACCTGTCAACCTATTGTTCATTCAGTGGGCTGGTTTCAGTTACTGTGCAAATGTACTGTTTATAAGGTTGGGGTAACCTGCAGTCAGCTGAGACTGAAGAAGTCACTTGGATGCAATGAAGTAATGCAGATGTTGACTATCACTTCTTTTGGTGTCCTGTTATAAACTAGTTTTATGTTCTGCGAAATTCATTGCTGTCTGTATAAGCAGAATTGGCTTGTTTTACACTGACATGTTGTTGATATTGGTTTGAGTGTGTAGGACCCCAGGAAGAATATTTGCCACACTGTCAGTATTTCAGTGTTTTTTATTATTTTTTGTTGTCCATTTATTTTCCATTAACAGACAAAATGGCAGGACAATCGGATGTCGACCAAGCAGGTGACCATTACAGTCACACAGAGCATCCACCAGGTGGACAAGAACGGGAAGGTGAAGAAGTCCCTCACGACATATGAGGTCATGAAACCAGTGGAAGCTATCAAACAGGTGGCAACACAAAACACCTGAGTGGAGGGGACATTGGAAAAAGCCAAAAAATGACAATAATCATGACTGTGAAAGAAATCGAACAGGTTTTGTGGTCCGACAAGTGTCGAAAGCACAAAAATTTGATTTCTAGTGTATTTAATACTGTACGATGTATGTTTCACTGACATGTTGGAGACTTTTACAAGAGACATTTGATCAAACAAGCATGGGTTAACAGGCAAAACAAAACGTGGTATGTTACAGCAAATGTCATATTAAAAGCAATTGTAGTATATTACAGCTGACAGCTTGTTTCCACATCAGTGTAAAGAAATCATTGCTTAGCACTGAACTCGAAAATAGTTTAATCCAGAGTATTTTCACATTTTAAGATGTATTTAAACATGAACATAGGCGTAAAACAATTACTGCAGTATTATTTAATATGATATAAATGTTTCATAGTTTTGTTACTTGGCATTGATGCACCATTTGTAGTCGCTGCTGTCCTACAAAGCAAAAGGCTCAGGAAACTGACTGTGATGATTGCACTATTTACAGTGAAGCCTGGACGGAGGTTTGTGATAATAAAAAAGAAAAAGCGCTCACGAACAGCATCGTGTTGTTTTGTAAGAAATCGAGATTACTTTTTAAAATTCTGTCATTATTTGTGTTTTCTAATGATAATAAATTAAACACCGAAATGTACTGTCCTTTTAAAATGAACTCATTTGACATGCTCAAAGACAATCAGGTAATCGTGTGGCCTTCAGCTGAGGTACCTCTGTATACATGTGAGCAATAGATAAACAGTAATAGTAATAGTCTTTATACTGATGATGTTGACAGTGTTGAGCTGATCTGGTGTCAGCTTGACAATGAAAGTGTGTGAATCTGGTTTTGATGGTCATAACGTATCTGCCCTGATCTAAACAATGGCTCCTCCTTTTTCATCCACTCGTCTGCACAGAAGTCTGGGAAGAAGAAAGTAATCTCTCTTTGAGCCGACTCAAGAGAATCTACAGAAAACAATAACAGAATGGAAAATCAAAAATTAGCATAGTAATAACAGGCTTCTTTTTAATTGGTCTAAAAATTTAAGTTGCAACAGGACTGACTGAGTGAAGAATCCAAATTCAAAATATTTGCTTCAAACTGACATCAGTGTGTACAGAGGAGGTCAGGAGAGAGGTACAACAGTGAGTGTATACAGCCATCTGTAAAACACAGTGGAGGCTCTGTCATGGTTTAGGGCTATATTTCAGTCAGTGGTGTTGGAGGTCTTGTCAAAATTGATGGAATTACGAACACAGAAAAGTACAGTCACATTTTGATCCACCATGCAATACTATGTTGAAAGCATCCGACTGGCAATAGCTTCATTTTTTGAGCATGACAATGACCCAAACACACTGTCAATGCAGTAAAAGCATACCAGTGGGGCACAATGGAACCAGAGCCCAGAACTCGACATTACTGAAGCAGTGTGTGATCATCTTGACACAGGACTGAAAAAAGCAGCCCAACATCTGAAGAAAAGCTTTGAATGTCCTTGAAAAAGCCTGGAGAACTATTCCTGAAACTACAGAAAGCTGTTTTGCCTTATATTTTCATGCATGTTTGCACGTTTCAATAAATCATTGCACCCATTTGCCAATTTTCTAGTGAAACAAAAAGAAAAGAGGTGTTTTGCACAGTTTTGCACTATTTTGTTTTCTGCTCAATGACTCCAAACACCATTATAGAAACTGATGGGCTTTAAAAGATGTGAAATTTAGTGATGTGTAAACCTGGTAACCGCAGGAGTTATGTCCTCTTGCATATGTTTAAGATAATATATTCACAATAATAGATTGTTAACATTACACATATAATTTTTTTTAGCATTATGGAGCTTGGGAGCTTTTTTACCTGAGCCATGAGTTGTGTTCCTTGTGTCTGTGAGTCCAAACTGGCCCCTGATGGAAGCAGGCGAGTTGAATCTGGCTCTGAACACTTTGGTCGGCCCCATCAGTTCTCTCCAGTGGCTTATGGCATCCTCCCTGGCTAAAATGTACGCTCGCATTGGCCCACTGCAGACAAATTTCAACAGCAGTCATGAATTTGACTTTGAACATTGCTGATGTTTTCTAGATAGCAGACCAAAAAAACACTCTTCATACAAATCTAATCTATTCGCCCCCAGGACCTCCTGGGAAGACAGTTCAGCCATAAATAAATCCGTTTTAGCTAAACAATGCCAGCTGGTGCGGCATCAAGCTTGACTGGCTGACACACTTGAAGATGCTTCCTATGTTTGCGATATCAATAGCAGCAGTCAGTGAAGGGTTGCTGTAGCAACTACTGCTTCACTGCTGTGAGCAGAGAAAAAAAAGACAAAGTAATTACAAACACCTTTACCAATCCCATGGAGGCTCGCAGCGGGAGGACGTATTGTGAGTGGTCTGCATAGCGATATTTAGGCTACTGCACCAGGGAATTGTGTTCTAAACACGGATAACTGAAACTCCTGTTATGCTGTTTTGGGAAAATCGTTTACTGGTGCCTTACTGAGCATGAAATTGGAGTACTATCAGCAGAGGTGCTGATGGCTCTCCATCCATTATTCCATTTAAAATACAACACCCAACAACAATCATCCAAACATATAAAATCATAACTCAATCACATGGAGTCAACAAAATGTGTCCATGATATAAGCATGGAGGCTTACCTTGACATGAATTCAACAAGTCTTTGATAGAAGAATCTCCCTGAGATTTGTAAAACAGAAAATAAAGACCTTCAATAACAAAAAGGAGAAAACAGCTATCCTTCATTTGACAAGACATTTATTTCTTTTAACAGTCATACATACAGTGCACCCTGTTAAAATAGGCTGCTGACTCGTTTATTTGGTTACATCATATACTACAGCAGTACTTCTCTCATTTAAGTAAAGCTTAAACACAAATGAAATATTTCCAAACCTGAATGTTCAGCATAAAACCTCTCAGAGTCCTGTCGTCTCCAGACCAGATCTTTGCATCTAACAATCCCAAAGTTGTTGTCTAGAATTAACTGGTGAAGAGCCTGAAATATAGAAATCATCATGTTTGTCCTCCAAGTTGCATCAAAACATGACTGGATCAACTTTATATGCTTTTTCCTACTGTGGGTAGATTTTTTTGGAGAGAAAAGGGTAAAAATTGACAGCTCTGATTCAAAAGGTCATCCTCTTATTCTTTAAATTGAGATGATAATAAAGTAATGCACATTAACAAGTGAAATTAAACCTATCACTGATGGAATATTTTATGATAGACATAGCTGCTATGATTTTGAAGCCTCCAGGTCTGTGAAGTGAGCAAATGCCGATTCTTTACTACTCAATTAAATTGATATCAGAACAGATAACATCAATTAATTAATTGCTGTTTTATTTGACAGTGGGTTAAAAAAAACATAATTAAATAGAAAGATGTGTTCATTTATGCTTCATTAATTCCAAAAACTAATCTTTACAGATTAAACAAATAAGGAACAGTATTTAAACCACACCATGCAAACTGTAATGCCCTGAGAAAGAGCAACAAATGTTTGAAATCTTGAAAAATGAAAATAACATTCACTGGTCATTTTATTGGGTACAACTGTTCATCTGCTCATTCATCAAACCAGCCAATCAAATGGCAGCAAGTTAATGCTTTTAGACATGTAGACATGATGAAAACAACCTGCTGAACTACAAACAGACAGTCAGAATAGATGTATTTCAGAAACCGATGATCTACTTGTTGGGGCCTGAGGTCAGAGGAGGATGGCCAGACTGCTTTGAGCTAATAGGAAGGCAACAGTGACTCAAACAATCGCCCATTACAACAAAGGTCTGCACAAGAGAATTTCACAACATTTTGAACCTTGAAGCAAATTGGCTACACGAGCAAAAAGAAAACACTGGGTGTCAGCCCTGTCAGCCCAGAACAGGAAACTGATTCCACAGTTCACACAGGCTCACCTAAACTGGACAACAGAAGAGTGGAAAATGTTATCAGGTGCTGATGAGTCTCCATTTCTACTGTAACACTTGGATGGTAGAGTCAGAATTTGGTGTAAACAACATGAACGAATGGATACATCCTGCCTTGTATGCATAGTTTAGGCTGATGGTGGTGGTGTAATGAGGGAGATTTTATTGGAACACTTTTAGTACCAATTGAGCAACACTTAAATGCCACCGCCTGTCTGAGTATTACAACTCTCAGGAAGCTCAAAATATCTCAAACTGGTTTCTTGAACATAGATAATGAGATCACTGCACTCAAATGGCCAGTCACCAGAGCTCAATCCAATAGAGAACCTTTGGAATGTGGGGGAACAAGAGAGTCTCATCATGAATGTACAGCCAACAAATCTGCAGCAACTGTGTGATGCCATTATGTCAATATCAACCAAAATCTCAGAGGAATGTTTGCAGCACCTTGTTGAATCTGTGCCACGAGGAAGTGATAGTTTAGTTTTTTGATCTGTGAGCTTTCAGACTACCACTTAAGCTGTGTAATCTTAGGTCTTAAATTCTGTAACTTAAAAGAAACATGAGGGCAGCTCACCTCTAGCATCAAAGGATGAGCTACAGCATCTGGTTTGATGACCGCCAGGGTGAGCTGCAGCACTTTGGACAGGCGAGCACTTGTCAGCAACATTATCTAAAGACTGAACAGAAAATACGCCCTCAATGATAAGATCCAACTCGCCTAAAGTACTTAAATTTTTAGTTAAATTAATACAAAACAAACACCACAAGCAACGAAGATGCGATTTCTTTTTCGATTTTTTTATCGTTAATTTACCATTAATATAAATCATATAAAATTAATTAAAAAAAATACGAACTTTTTCTGCGTGACACAGTTTCCAACACGTCAGTGCTGAGTTCGTGACTGATACTAACCTCTGTTGTGACTTCTGTCCAAAAAAAGAAACAACAATCAGTTTGTAAAGGGGAGCAGAGCAACAGCCGCCGACATACTGTTAAATAAAAACGCTGTGCAAATACTGTTGCAAATAAAAACGCTTAACTTTGTTGAGTTAGCGGTTATCTAAACTGTAGCGTGTGAATACAGTCTGCATCCTTGCTCGTCCAATTACACCAAAAACAACGCTAAAAATGTGAAAATTAGCTGAACGAGTCGGTGCTTGGTCTGTCCGTTCGTAAAAAGGGTCCCCAGAAACAGTGCCCGCAGAGTTTGTTCCCCCGCGAGAAGAAGAAGAAAAAACATAGATTTCATGTCTTATAAACTTTAGTTCTAATAGAAGCTTTTTGGAATTATTTTTCTTGATTTCCACAATAACATGTAGGTAGAATAGGAACGTAACTACACGTAAGTACTGGTATAGGCCTACTGAGATTCCATATATAAATACTGCACTTATTATTGCATTTGGCACTGGAATGAGACAAATACTTTCCTATTGTTCCCGTATGGGAGCGCTAGAAAAATGGAAAAATGTCGCCTGGTCAGAAGTCAGTGTCAGAATTTGATGTAAATAACACAAAAGCATGGATCCATAATTCTTGAATGTAGCATGAGTGTTGGTGCGAGACGGGCTGCTCTGATATACTGGGATTGTCCCACACAGCCATCTCTAGGGTTTAAAGAAGATGGTCTTAAAAAGAGACATTATTCAAAGGTGCTCTATTGAAGCAGCAATAGAGCAGTAATTCTCTCTGTAAAAATAGCTCATTGATTTCAGAATAGTGGAGAATGACTGGACTGTTTCGAGCTGTTAGGAAGGCAACAGTAATCAAATCACCACTTGTTACAACCAAGATCTGCCGAAGATCTGAACACACAACACATTGAAATCTGAAACAGATGACCTAGAGCAGCAGAAGACTGCACCGGGTACACTCCTGTCAGCTGAGAATAGGAAATTGCAGCTGCAATTCTAACAGGCTCAACCAAACTGGACAATAGAAAAATTAAAAAATGTCATCTGGTCAGAAGGCAGTGTCAGAATTTGATGTAAATAACACAAAAGCATGGATCCATAATTCTTTATATGAACTGTTCAGTGTAAACAGTATAATGATGTGGGAGATATTTTCTTGGAACACTTTAGTACCAACTAAGCATTGCAAAAAAGCCACAGCATGCCTGAGTATTGTTAATGTAGAAATAACACTCCATGTCACAAAGATCAAATTATCAGCAAAGGACCAGCAGTTCCAAGTATGTGATATAGACGATCGATATAGAGAAATTTCCCAGCACATCAAAGTGAGCGAGAATGTTTGAACATAAAACCGAGACGTCGAGTTCAGCAGCACACCAGCTACAAGCAGGGACTGGAACGAGACAGATTTTTGTCTCTGGTATTTCAACACTGGGGCAGATCAGACATACAGTATGAATTACAAACACAGAGCACATTCCAGCAATGCAAAATGGCCACACCCTTGAAGAGTAGAGATTGTGTGTGTGTGTGTGTGTGTGTGTGTGTGTGTGTGTGTGTGTGTGTGTGTGTGTGTGTGTGTGTGTGTGTGTGTGTGTGTGTGTGTGTGTGTGTGTGTGTGTCTGACATTCAGAGAGACAGAATGGGGGGAGGAGGGTAGTTAGATGTCCCACATAGGTTTCGCCCACCTGCCCATGTCATGTGACTTGGGGTGACAGGACAGCTGTTACCTCCCATGAGAGGGCTGAAGAGGATAAGAAGAGGTGCAGAGTTAAATTGGATATATTTTAAGAGTACAGACTGAAGACCCAAATTCTATGTAACCTGTAGTTTTTGTGTTTTTATTGGCTTTACAACCCATACATATACATACACATCTTCCACTGACAATAAAGGCATTCAACTCAATCGTTAGGAAGACGTGAGAGAAAAGAATCTTGGATATGAAAGTTATGTGAGGGTGTTGTGCTATTTTCTGATCATTTGCTTTGCTGTAAATAAATTGGAAATGAAATACTGTTGCTGAGTGACACAAAATACAGGTTATTTTGTATTTTTTACACTTATGAATTGTCTAAGGTAGGGTGTCAAACGTAAGGTGTGAGGGTCAAAATCCGCTCAGCGAAGATTCCAGTTGGGCCCATTCGATGACTTTGGAAAATATGAACAAGTGCATGAACTTTTGTACTTTTAACTATATTTTAATAGGTTTTACAGCTTTTTCCTGCTGATAAAGCTCTCCCCTGGAAGCTTTCATACTACACTAAAGTAGATATGTAATAGATAAACAATAAAATGACAGAAGAGTTTATGTTTTTCATTGTGGATTATAGAAATTTCATCAATCAACAAAAAACTTTATGTTTTATAAATATAGGACAGTCTGAGCAGTGAGCTACAAGAAAATTGATCATGTATAGAAACTGAGATGTGCTGTTGAAATTACACTTCATCTCATATCAAGATATCTCTGGGATTAAATATGTCGCTAAATGTCTTTACACTGACAGAAAGTGCAGTTTCACTCCTCTGGCCCACTTAATATCAAAGTAACCCTCAATGTAAAATGAGTGTGGCATCCCTGGTCTAAGGTATCATGATATCAAATCAAAGCTTAACATGACAGGATAAAATGTAGCTGTTCAGCCATGCTTACACAGATATCCTGTACATTTTTAATCAGCAAAATTTAATAATCACATTGGCAGTCAGCACCATATTAGCAAGTATTACAAGTGGAAGGAGTCAATACATGTAAGGGTAGCTCAGTTTTACATGCAAAAGTACCCTAGTCGCCCTTTGATCTTGTGCTAATAAGTGCACATTTAACACCAGCAAGAATTTTATTATCTGGTTTCCAGCAGTCAACAGTTGACTACAGTAGAAAACCACCTTTTAGGGAACTGGCAACATTTTAATCGATGGGAAAACCTGAAATACTTTTAGGACCTCACATCCCCCAAATTAGTTGATATGGCTGAACTGTCTGGTTATGGAGATACTGCGATATCCGTTTAATATAAGCAGCATTAAATTTACACAACACCAGCGTCTTTTCCAGGAAACATAGTTTTTTAATATTAAAGTTTTTTTTTAAACATCAATGGTAAAAATAATTTGTTGTCACCATTTATATACAAAAACTGCTCAGAAGTGTTAAAAAATAGTGTTTGTTTTAATCTTGAAATTGTTATTGCCTTAATATGAAATAACTTGTTACATGTTAATGTTAAAGGCTCTTTTTTTTTTCTACAAAGGGCTCCTTCCAATTCTAGCTGTGTCTGCTCAGCATCTCTGCAGATGATGTATTGAGGAGTAGTCACTGAAAAGTACACCAAACTTCCCGAAAAGCAGTTTTCACAGGGTAGAGCGCAACACTTGGACAGAATCATCAGCATTCTGTCCAAGTGTCCATCAGCATCAGACATCATTGATGCTCACTGCTGACTCTCACTTCAAGCATTCTCAGCTGGTCGGCTGATTCAGCTGATCCTCCACTCTTTGACCACCATAAAACTCATCTCTGTTTCATCTCCATGCCGCTGCTGCTGTTGCTTCTCTTGCTTCTCTTCCTTCCCTTGCTTCTGGCTCTCATGCAGTTGTCATTCCCTTTTGGTGGGAGTCAACTGACAACTGACTTACTCACGACCCCCATGGGTGCTTGGGTGTCCATAGGCTGCTCATTCTTTTGCCAGGAGCCACAGCAAAGTATCACGTGAAAACATGTTAGGGAGGAATGTTTAATGTGAGGAAAAACGGAGCTTTTGTCATGACCAACTGTGATGGAAATGTGCACAGTATCTTTATGTAGTTACACTGTTTTAAAAGAGTGTCAGTTATTGATTGATTGATTGAATGTCTGCTTATTTTATTGGTTTTAAACTAAATGTGTTATATTTTTACTGCCCTCTTGCTGGTTTTAATTATTATCCTGTTATTCTTTTAATTTTTAGGCTGTGTCATTTTTATATCAAGTCCTTTTTTTTAATGGTTTTAATTCATGCACTTGATGATTTCTGTTCCTCTGAAAGACTTGGTTGTTTTATCAACAATAATGCATATGTTGTTATAAATAAATATTAAAATAAACTAAATATGTATTACATACACAACATAGTTATATGTCTGCTGTCTCTGTAATAGCTCACACATGTTGCCTCATAAATAACATTTTCTTTGTTTGACTGGTACTTACAGTATAAAATACTGTAAGTTTGCTTGTGTTACAGGAAGGCATTGACAGCTGTACATGCACAAGAAGGCTCAGTAAAGGAATGTGTAATATGCCAATCGTTATTCCCTGAAAAGAATCAATTCCACTGAACTCTTTGGAAGTTGAACATTAATAAAAAAGAAAACAAGTCAGGTTTGTCTTCAGATGAGAAAAAATCCTTTATTATAAAATCACCTTTAAACAATGTCGTTAAACCTTATCCAAACTGAATGGTTCAGTTTAGGAAATTTCACGAGGAAATAATGAGCCTAAACAAGAAACAGTTTAATATCTTCCCTTATAATTACCCTTTATTATCCTCTACACTGAGGCATTTAGTAAAAATTCCATCTGATTTACTACAGTGAAAATGAAACTGCCCCTTTTGACCGCAGTAATCGGTATCTTAATATGGATCTACAGTTTGCTTCACTATTTACATACACACATGCTGTATATCAATACACAGGAGGATGTATGGTGTCACATACTTTTCGCCTTCAGGTATTGGTTTCTATGACAAGAAACATTCACAAAGTGATCCAGTTATTATTTGAAAGACTCTTACTCTGTATGACAGTGTTTAACAAATGTATTAGACCAAGTATGATAAAAACTTGTTTAAAAAAATCATAGTTGTATTTATTAGGCAGAATTAAAACCTGAAATCATGTTTTTCAGAAACCCCTAAAACAGATTTTTCTGTTCAGGAATGCAAATAAATAAATATAATTTGGCATCTTAATCAAAAACTAAAATTTTGTCAAACAGTCAATTTGAAAATTCATGGTTAACAACAATAGTTACATTTTAGCACTCAACACATCATTTTGATTAAAGAGCTGGCACATACTGATGGATTAAACCTTTACAGAAACATTCAAAAAAATCATTTAAGTAATAACCAATACTATTAATTAGGAAAACTGTGGCATAAACCTTAAATTGGGTGGTGATCTAATAGACATTTTAAGCACTGTATAATAGATGCTATGATTTTTAATATTAGCAGTTAGATATGCCTGCCTGCGAAGTCATTTCAGCCTGTCATTGCCATTATGTAATTGAGCTCCCAAAACATCCTACCATGCTTTGGCACAATAGCACGGTGAATATGATCGTTTAATAAAATTGTACTTAATTTGTCCCCTGCTATCGTCCAAAATCAGACCTCACGTGTCACCTCTGACTGCTGCAGTAGGCCCTTCTAGGGTGACACAGGCTCCAGTGTAACACCGAGAACCCTTTCATGTCCTAAGCTGGTGAGAAAAGTGTGGGATGTGTTTCCTGTTTTGGCACCTTTGGGTGGCTTCAGTAACAGACCGAAGCCCAATCCCAAGCACCTCGAGGCAACTGTTGTTGTGATTTGGTGCTATATAAATAAAACTGACTTGAATTGAATTACTTAGCGTGCCACATTAATAACAAGCTTTTTTCTCTGTGTTGGTGAAATGAAATGAAAACTGTTTGCTGTTTTCTAACCAAACACCAAACAATAAAGACACTGATGTCACCAACTGCTGCATTTCCTCAGTCCTAAATCTCACAGCCTCAGAGTATCCGTTTAAATCCTTCTGTCCTCTCCTTGAGTCATGTGGGCGAGTTTCCTTCACCTCTCCATCACCTGTTCTCGCTTTCAGCATAAATGCTGCTGACCTTTGACCTTTCTGCTCCATTGCTTCACCACACGGACCGGGCTTCCTTTGGCAGCTGTGTCAACCTCGATGCTGGCAACTGCTGTGCCCAGGGAAGGACAGAGAGCGCCATTAATATCAGACCACGTAATGAGTCAGCAGCACAGCACTGTCTTACCATTGTCAGGATTAAGCAGCTCACTATTGCTTTTTCAACTAGGCCAGCTTCTAATCTTTTTAGTGTGCCTTTAGAATACATAAAAAAATGTGTGCGAATGTTTTTAGACACTTTAAGCTATTATCTGTTGCCATGATGCCATTCTTTACCATCTCAAATCACAGTTTTAGTCTTACTTCTAAGTTATTTCTTATGAAGTTATTAAGTTATTTGTCAACCCTCCACCCCCCACCCCCCCACCCCCACCTCCCACCACCACCTCCTACAGGAGCTTTCCTGCTAGAAGAGGTGGGGGTCACTCCGTGTGCATGTCCAAGATCTGGTCTGGTGTCAGCTGCCACTTTATTTATACCAATAGAATTCCTTTTTATCTGCTGTTGAAGAAACTGCTCTGGAGTTCATCATTCAAAGCTCCTGTCTGGTGTCCTGAGGGAAATTATTTCCTCCTGCCAAGTGAAGTGTGTTTTGACCTCCCCAGAAGCAGTGGGACATTGGCAGCAGGGCAGATGGGTATGACAGAGGGGAACAAAGTGATTAGCAAACGGGGGCCCCGGTATGTGAACGGTAGTTAAAAATAACCTCCCTAGCCCGATTTGAAGATAACATGCAGCTCGGGCACTTAAGCCCCATCACTGACTTTCCCCCATGTTGATTTAATTGATCTCAAAATTGGTGAACAAGTCAAAATCCTGTCATCCAGTGTCCATGTTTACAGTGAGTTTTGGAAGTATAAAGGATCACCAGACTGGATGACTGGAAGTCAAATAAAGAAAAAAACAGAAGAGGTGTAGACAGATGAAAAAAAAATCAGAGGGTAAGGTGAGCTCTTCTGAATGATGCATGACACATGATGAAGGAGAAACAGATGATTAGATGAGAGCGTTCGCTGGCAAAGCCCCGGCCTGTGAGCCAGTATGTGACAGTGATCAGCTGTCCCCGCAAAAGAGGAACACAAGGATTATGATTTGTGTCTTTACCATCGTGTCCGGTGCGAGCGACCAAGAATTCACTCAGCAACAAAAGTCGTTCGATATTCTAAGCGCTCAGATGTAACGAGCAAGGCCGTGGCACATCGCTGGCATTAGTGGAAATGTTGCATTTGTGATACACCCTGGCTCGGCGCCATGGGAAATATTGAACAACTGTCGAATTTAGACAACATCCTGTGGGGTGAAAAAAAAAAAACGGGAGCCACAAAGATGCAGCCAGGTTGCTATTTGTGGACGGCGAGTGCCTCGAAAATAGCGAGAGCGTTAGGTTTCAATATAAGCCCCTCTCTCTGAGCTCGAGCTTTCTGTGAATGAGGCCCGGGTTCCTATCACACCCAACCCCAGCGCTGATTTTAGAACACAGGTGTTGACCTTAGTGGAGCAGCTTGTGCTTGCTGCAGAGGAAAATGAACCCCCTGAGCCCGGGCCTGTTTGCCTCTACACTGCTGGTGATCAGTGTGTGTAGATGCTTCAGAGCTGTCACACCTTCAGACCTGTCATTCTATACGGCAGCACGTATCCTGAGAAAAGACATATTCTTTCAGGCTTTGGATTTTTGCCTCCTAAAGTGGCTCATTTCACATCGAGTGCTTGTGTTCTAAGAGTCATGGTGGCAGAATGGTCACCTTGTGGCCACTGAAGAATTTATTGCTTTCTTTTTATGATGCCACAGCAGCACCTATATATCCTACTGGCCTTGCTTCGTGGACAGAGGTTTACATTACAGTTTGTCAAAGCATTTGCCACATTTGGTGCACTGTGAAGCAGACAGGCTTCTTATCATGTGATGTCTCACAAAGGGACCTGTTTCAGTCGCCCGAATCACCGCATAAAGGGGCCTAAAATGCTCGTGAACTTGATAAGCATAAACGTCACTTTTTCCTCCCCTGTAAAATGAAGCTAAAGCGAATCAAAGAAACCAAAGAGGGCTGAAACTCAACCTTGGCTTCAGCTGTGACTCACGGCCTGCCGTAACTGCTGCTCTGACTGTACCCCCAGACCCAGTAAAACACGCCCCTCTTGCAGTTGCTTCCTTGTTTCTCCCTGTATCCCGTTTTCTTTTCTTTTGTCTTTCCCTTTCTTTTTTTTTTTAATCCAAAAAGGAGCCATTGACATTCGGTGTAAAATAGAGGCAGGGTGGGGTGGGGGGCCTGAACAGAGGATCGGCAGGGGTGTAGGGTGTCTTGAGCCCAGTGTGAACAGCTGAGAGGTGTGATTTCACAGGCTGGCTCCCCCCTGTCAGAGCGCTGATTGGGCCGGACAGGAGGCGCAGGAGAGGCCCGGGCTTCTAAAGGACACCAACAGGTGGGAGGCCGCATTGGAGGGGGCCGCTCCTGGAGCCATAGAAAAGGCCGATCTGCAAGGCCTGCTGTGGGCACAATCCACTGACCAGATACAGAGGAGGATGGGTGATCACAGGAGAGCTGAGGGTGAAGCCGAGGAGTGGTTCTCAGAAAGCAGAGGGTTAGTTTCATGAGCTTGGGTTTAAAGGGTGGATAAAAGGCAGAGGACAACTTCAGGGATGAGGAGTAAGGTTGGTCTGAGTTTTGTCTGTTTTTGAATCACTCTTGTGATTTCTCCTTCTAAAACTTTAGTTCACAGCGCAGGAAGAGACACATGTCAGGCAACAAAATCTTTGGGTTGCTGTGCTTGTGTGGTTTCAGCTTAACTGCAGCACAATACGAGTAAAAATCTGGTATCAAACCAGCTTTCTCTCACTTTTACTGAAGACACAGCACAACATGGCAGCCACTTGTGTCAGATGAGGGGAAGCTGAGGTGTGATGCAGGAAAGAATCAGGAAATCTGGTGCCTCTCAGAGGAGTCATCCTAGTCTAATTACAGTAGACGAGACAGACTTTCTGGTGGCCATTTGGTTCAGAAGTGTTTAGATTTATCGAGGAAGTCACCACTTGTGAAGGAGAGGCGGACTGTGGCCTTCATCTTGACCCCATTTACTCACCGTGAGAAAACCACAAGAGGAGGCGCAAGGAGACCAGAGGAAGGTGAGTAAAGCGCATTTTTTAAAAATCAGCTCAAGCTATTTTAATAAGGGGTTGTGATTAAAATGAATTGAATTTTTTCCACTTTTAAGGATCACTTGACACAACTGTCGGCATCACGTTGACTTGGCATGGCACGATGTTTGGGAAATAAAAAAAGGACGATGACCTTTGTTTGATGGGAGTCGGTATTTGCCTCACCCGCCTGAGTTATTTAAACTCATTTCAGCATCATCACACTGGCATTACCCATCAAGTATCTGCCAGTATGACCAGTCCAGTCATCTGTCAGTATCAGAAAATTCACTTTTTACTTGTCTGATAAAACAATGGTCAGGTTTAACCCATACAAATGAAAAGAAAGAAGAATTTCCTCTTCCTCGCTTCTAGTTTCATGGAGATGATAGAAGCCACCATTCTCTGCCTCTTTCGCTCCATTTTTCCTTCACTCACTCACTCACTCACTCACTCACTCTGTCACAGTTAACCGCTGTTAAGCCGGTTCTTCCCGCTACTCTTCACGCATGGCTATGAAAGGGTGCTTTGTGTCTCGAGGAGCAGCGAATCCAGTTGTTGTCCCTTGTGAGCACATGCTTCCTTATATCCCCATATTAATACGCCACTTATGGAATGTAAGGAAGTGTGTGGTTTCAAGGGGACCTGAGCATCGACGTGGACATTTCTCATATTGTTCTTTCATTTGTCTTCATTCAGAAAATTGTGTGAGGGTGTCTGTCTACTTCATGTGTGTGTGTGTGTGTGTGTGTGTGTGTGTGTGTGTGTGTGTGTGTGTGTGTGTGTGTGTGTGTGTGTGTGTGTGTGTGTGTGTGTGTGTGTTGGGGGGTGTCAGAGTTCATGAACATGTGTGTGTGTGGCAGGACAACAGGTGAAAGGCCTGTTCCCTCTCCTTCAGCTCAGGCACGTGTGCAGTTAGCATTACTCCCAGGGCCGCTGATCGGGTCTCAGGGACTTCTTGAAAAATTCCTGCCCTGCCCCAACTGCTGACAGTCAAGGAGGATTGACAGAGCACAGCTGTCACCCATTATAGCAACCGCAGAGCTCTCAAAAAGGGAAGAGGGGAGGGAAGGGCAGAGATGCAGGAGCTGTCACTGGGGGTGAAAGTTCGCTGCCGTGGGCTGGATTTGGAAGGAAACGGAGAGATGTCACCGGCTATCAGAGTTCTCAAGCCTCTAAATAGGAACTATTTGCTTGGTAACACGGAGGCACTTGTTCCTGTGCAGTAACTTCTCCTTTTCTCTCTCTGTGTGTTCCATCAGGTAAGACTGAAGAGGACTCAGCAGCCCTGACTGCCTGCAGATGATGTCCATCTCCTACTGTATTTCATCTTTCTCGTGTCCCTCTTTTTCCGTGACCTTTACCCCTGTAACCTTTCCTCTTGACTGCCCCTCCCCTCCTGCTCTCCCTCTTGCTCTGCCTCTTGCAGCTGAAGCAACACGCCTTGCTGTGGCTGGTCAAACGGAACCAAGTCAGGTGTTTCTGTGAGGTTTGGTCCCCTTCAACCAGCTACTGCGCCGTGAATTCAGTCAGCACACACCGGCTGGGAGTCAAACACGCAGTGACGTTGTGGTGTAGCGCTGCTTAATCTGGAGATGGTGAATAGAATAGATTATACAGCACAGATGCAACGTGAATCTTCTTTAGGAGCTCTATATTGATTGTTCATGGTAATATGTGACTAGAAACCAAATAAAAGATCACTGATGATGTACAGTGTTCAATTCCTGTTCTTCTGATTCACGTTCAGTCCATTCTGTACTTGAGGAAAGACACAAAGATACATTAAGTCTAGCAGCTGAGTTCACCTTATTCTGCAGAATAGACTCTGACCCAGTATGAGATGATATAAATATAGGGCCTAAAATGGCAGCAAAGTATAACTTAGTAAATTATTTAAACAGAAAAAGAGTGCAGGTGTAGCAGTGCAGGGATAGACACTGTAGCATAGATGGGAAAAGCTAATATTACAGTCTGGGCCAGAGAATTCAGTACCATGGATAGCACTCATGATGTATATATACAGTAATATGCTGTTTCTAGTTAGGTTGCCTTCTGTGTGGGTGTGGAGTGTACTCATGCCTGCAGACTATTTACAAACAGGCTGTGCAGAGGCAAGCCAACAATCTAATAACCCTGCGCTATATGAGCTACACACCGAGTACCACTCTGAGGTTTAAAATATCACTGTGCCTGAGACTAGAGCTAGACTAAATCTCTTTTATCCCAACTTCAAGGTCAGTTTTAAATGATGAGATAGGGATGCATCAGTAAAAAATGACAGATCTTTTTTCTTTTTGTGTTTACATGGATTTTACACTTTACTGTATAGGTCTATAAATAGGACATATGCTTGTGTCTGTGTATTTTTGTTCTTGTTTCACTTATATTTCATGTGTGTTTAAACATTTTTTATAAATACAGCCTGGGTGGAAACCTGATCCAAATTTCCTATAATGTGGTACAATAAAATCTGTCTTCAGTCTTTTTTGTGATGGAGGATAATATACACACAAAAATGACACTCCAGATGTCTCCATGAAAATAAACTTCCTCTAAGCATGCAGATGTAATGGGGATGCAAATAAGCATACAAAGAACAGCGCTGCACATCCATTACCAACTTTTTCACTTGAAACTTTTTGTCAAAACCAGCAAAAATCTGCTGCTGTTATTGAAATCACTGACCAAAAGCCAGGATGCTGAAGTTGTAATGCACTGAGTCATAATATAAACAGTAAACTGATAATTAACATCAGCGGAATAGACGGGCGATCTGTCCAGAGTTTACATACCACCTACCCGATGGATGGATGGATGGATGGATGGATGGATGGATGGATGGATGGATGGATGGATGGATAGATGGATGGATGGATGGATGGATGGATGGATGGATGGATGGATGGATTTTCATTATGAACCTTTGCCCTTATCATTACAGCAAAGTCACCAAAATAACATTCCTAATCAGTCCAGTTGTAGTTTGTAGTTTCATGTTCCTTGTTAGACAAAGGAGCAGATCCCAGTTCTGCTGGTGGGATAAGGACCTTCCACGGCCTCGTCCAGTTCTCCTAGAGTAACTGCCTGTCTCTTGGAATCTCTTCCTTGCTGTTGATACTGTGCAGGGAGACACATCAAGCCTTCTGGCAATGTGACATTTTAATGCCAGAATTGGAAAAAAGGTTAGTGGCCTCCATCTGTAAAATAATTACTGTTATGGGGGTGTCTCATTGTTTTCTCTCTAGTGCACCTGTTGTGAATTTATTCACACCAAAACAGATAAAGCTGATCAACAACCCCCTCTGCTACTTAACTGACCAGATCAATATTCCAATATTCAATTCAATATTCAATATTCCCTCTATGTATTGCACAGTGATTCCCTCTACTGTGCAATCACTGTGCAATACTTAATTCTATGTGCAGTAACCAAAACAGTATATACAAAACACTATTTATTTATTTCCCCTTTTAATGTTCATATGTATAATACTCAGAAGGTTTTTTGTTTAAAGAAATAAAGGAATGCTCAAGACTTTTTCACAGTAGGCTACTGAATGATGTAGGAAGTTTGATAGTTTTAGATTTTTTTCAAAGAGTCTACAAGTTGATGTAGCAAGTTCGGCCTTTAGAATCAAATGTAAACATAAAATAAATAACAGTATGTCACTGAGTGAGCCTTAATAACACCCATTAAACCTTAATACTATTTGGAAAATGGACCGCACTACATACTCATACAACGTCATCCACCAGGGGGCGATATACGTTTCTATGGCAGTAGTTTCTACAGCAGATGAGGAAGTGAAGCAGCATCGTAAACATGGCTGACAGTGGAGTGATAGGTGGGTTTCAGAGTGTGTAAATAGCTGTAGTTCATTTGGTTTTTCCTTTTGATTCTTATTCTTTAGTTGTAGGAGTTACGAAGAAGTATCTCATACTCACAGCGCTTATTATGTAGACTTTGTTATTAGCTGGTAGCAAAGTTAATTTCCCAGATGCTAGACCTGCTAACGTTAGCGTCGAGAGCATGTAAACGGTACTCATGCCGTAGACACGGAGAATGTATTGCATCATCTTTTCGAGTAGTTTTAAAATATACAATACGCATGTTTCTCGTTGTCACTGTGCTGTGACGATGATGCACTACACTAGTTTTATTACTGGTTTCGCTGACACGGTGCAAACTAAAAGCAGCTAACAGACTCGACCTTAGTATCACCGCCTCTTGTGGGAAAAGTAACAGAAGTACGTTATAATGATAAATAATCTATTCTTATCATCCTCTGTTGCTTGTGTTACAGATGGACCCGGGAGGAAAGATGAAATTGAACGCGCAAAGGTTAGTCTAGGTGTTTTCTTGACATTTATTACAGCCTTTTGTGTGCATAAATGCTTTCCTTAATAATTAGGTTTTTCTTGACGCCTCTTCCTGTCACGTGACAGAGTGAAGGCAAAGACCTAACCAAGGAGGAGAAGCAACGGCTGAGGAAAGAGAAGAAACAGCAGAAGAAAAGCAAAGAGAAAAAAGATGACAAGGCATCACAGGAAAATGAGAAGGAGAAGAAGCCGGTCACTTCAGCAGCTCCAGCAGCTCCAGCATCCCAGCCTCCGACAAAACCCACAATGCAGAAAGGTGCCTCCCATTTAGGCAGCAGCAAGTGTCGTATCTGGGTGTACAGTGTGATTCATTCTTTACCCTGATATCTGTGTCCGTTTTGGTCTTTGTCAGCTCCTTCAGCAGTGCCTGCTACAGCACCCGTTTCTGTGCCTGCCTCAGAGGCTTCTGGGCCTGCGGACAAGCCGGCAAAGACTAAAGCAGAGCTGAAAGCTGAGAGGAGAGCTCGGCAAGAGGCTGAGCGGGCCAGCAAACAGAGCAAGAAGGGAGAGACAGGACAGCAGGCGACTACTAGCAAACCAAAAGCTCCGCCCAGTGATCTGCAGCCAGGTACTGCTGTTGCACCTACGATGACAGACGTCTTTTGGATAATCTAACTTGAAATACTGCATGCACTGTTGAGCCAAATCAAGTAGGAACAACAGACAGCTACCTATAGAACCTTGAGAAGCTGTTTGTGCCAACACAGAAGCTGCATGGCTGTGGAGGGCTCCTAGTTGGCTGTGATAAATACCGACTAACAGTGATTAGTGATTGTTGTAGGGCCAAACTTTGGTCTAATGATTGGCTTCAGCGAAATATGCTGAAACAAGACTGATTGGTGGTAACTTCAACCAACAATATGCCGGTACTGGTGAAGTGTTAAATGTAAAGGTCAAAGGCCTGTTCATGAAGCAAATTCAACATACCCTGAGTATCTTTCTCTTAAGATTGACAGTCAGAATAAGCACTCACATGAAGCTGGTTATCAACACACTATGTTGGTTTTCCCTTGCGCGTTCACATGATACTGGTGGCAATGGTAATAAGTGAATCAGCAGTAGAGCGACTGATTTTACCAAGGAAGGTGAAACTGTACTGAAATATGGGAAAATATGAAGACGTTAAACACGTAATAGACTGAAAGCAACACAGATGCTGCAGACAAACCAGCAATATGAGTGTGTGAGAGAGAAAAATGACTGTAGTGTAATAATATATTAAAAGTGTAAGCTTTAAGTGCTTTGACCAGTAAGACAAGACGAAGCCTGGGAAGAAAACTGGCAAAAATACCAGCTCTGCAAAGTTAACAGACTTATCAATATGAGAGCTCTTTCATTAACACATGGGTAAAGAGTAAAGAATAAATATAAACACAGAATTTGAATGTATGTGTTTTGTTTTCAGATTAACAGGCAAAAACAGGGAGCAGAAAATCAAGAAAAAAGGTGTTTCTGAGAATCTATATTTATTACGGATTTATTACTAAAAAACTTTACACTGTTATACTACTACTACTATTACTATATCTACACATTGAGGTCTGAGGGATCTTCCAGGAATGGTGGTGCTATTTTCTAGAGGATTGATTGGTTATTAGGCAGTTTTACATGTGCGTTGATCTCGAATGTGGAGCATAACCTGCTTTGTAGTGCAAGTTACCATGGCGATATATCCTTACCGTGGCTGGTAAGAAGTGAACAAATTGTAGTAGAGAAAGTCCACGGTTAACCGTGTAATTACCTGGATAAGATAAAATCCTGCTTCGCAGTACAGGCCTCAAAGCTATTTAGCATCTCCCAAAGGATCAGCAGAATGTAATTCAAGTTTGTCTTAATTTTTGGGCTCGTCAGAATATTAACACTCTTTGCATTTTCAGTGGTGAAGAGGCTCCCAGAACACATTCAAGTGGACAACCCAGACGTTTTAAAGAAACTTGCCAAGAAGTTGGAAAGACAACAGGTCAGTATTGTTATGAGGAACTTCTGAACACCCTTAAAAAAAGATTCAAGACACACCGGATACACACGATACACAGTGGTTCTAAATAACCTTTAGATTTGTTGTAAGAATGGATAGATTCATGGGGAAATGTTTGACTTACATTATGAAAATGGCTTGATCTTGGATGCTTAAAGTAACTATTTTCTATGTTTGAATCTAACATACTGTATTGTAAACAAATTCAGTTGATTCAGTTGAAAAAACACTGCTGGTATGTTTACAACATGTTATATTGGACAGAAGTGTGACATTTCCTGCAGGTGCATGGTTCGTTTTTGGAAATCTAAGCTTTTACTAGTTAAATCTGAGACATTCTCTAATTAAACAAAAGTCAGTCAGGTGTGCACATAAATAGAATTCCTGTTATTTGCCCAGTAACTCCAAAATAAAGTAACTTTATTTGGTTAAGTCATTGCAGCTTTGCATACAGCAACAGCAGTTGTGATTGCATGTGACTGTACCCAACATTTCTTTCAGACACCAGAGCACTATGCTGCTAAAAAGGTATAAGCCATCGGCGTCTGACTTTACACAATGTGTGCCATTAACCTTTTTTTTTCTTTTGGTTCTGTTTCGGTTGCTAACCTGTTATCTTAATCCAGCTTAACCCATTATCGCCAGTTGTTACAAACTTAATGAAAGAGATGTAAAAACATCTCTTCCATGTAGACAGCTGTTAAGTTTGCAAGTAGGTTTTTACAGAGTATGTGTGTTGTTTGCTGTGGTCACCTAAACACCGGGCTGTCCGTCGCTTGCTACTCTTCTGTTAGTCATATATAATTATAACAGTAATTTTGAATTTTGTCAGTTTTCTTTCTATTAGGTCTACACTGAATTCAAAGTTTAATGTAACTCTTAATGAATACGGTCTACAGGCTTTGCTGCGACTCCCTGTTTTCACCTCATTAACTCAGCTGTAATCTCTGACCTGGTGTACATTTTGTGGATTTCAGATCCCGCTGCGCTTAGATTATGGCTACAAAGTCAGCCTGTTTTCTCATCTCCACCAGTACAGTCGCAAAGCTCCTCTAACACAGCAACTCAGGTAAACTGACTTTAAATTGTATGTTACAGTGTGTTGTTTATGTCGTGTTATAAGATATAACCTATTAGGATTTCCTTAAATCTTATTAACAGACTCTTTTGTGGTTTGCAGCATTCCTTCTACAGTGATTCATCCCGCTATTGTCAGGCTGGGTTTGCAGTATTCACACGGCATTGTTGCAGGATCCAATGCTCGCTCTGTCGCCCTGCTGCATGCTTTCAAACAGGTACAGTCCCAACATAGACCATTCATTCTTCAAACCCCACAGTCCCCTCTCTCATGGGCGAGGCTGAGGCTGACACAGTGACCGTTTGACTGCAGTCAGTTACAAAGAAGTCGGCCAGTATTGGAGAGGGTCCAAGTTTTTACTTATCAGGACATTGTAAAAGTGAATCTGGTCATTAAAATCAGGTAGATACAATCTCAAATGAACTACAGAACATTACATATTACAGTGTCATTATTTAATGAAGTCAAAATCCAGAAGCACCGTGTGAAAAACTGAGTGTACCATGACTGCATCCATTGAAAATACAAGGGCAAGTAGCAGCCAGGTGTTGGTAATCAGATATACCTTATTAAGTGATCATGAGTAGGTGTGACCATCTTTATAAAAGTGGAAGGTTTGACAGTTTGTTGTTCTTAGGCATTCAGGTGTGCGTTAACACAGAGCCAAGGAGGAAAGAAATCAGCAACGATTTCAAAGAAGCAACTGTCAATCTGTGAGGGATTATAAGGCTATAAGTCCATCATTACACAGTGAGAAAGATTATTCACAAAATTCCTGCCGACCTTCCCATGAATGGACATCCTAGCAAATTCACATCAAGTTGAGAGCGCGTAATGCTCAGAGAAGCTGCAAAAAAAAAAATTCAAGGACTACATCTCAGACTCTACACGCCTCAGTGAGTTCATCACAGTACAGTTAGAAAAACACTGAACAAGTATGGTTTGTTTGGAAGTGCTGTCATAGGGAAAACTTATTCTTTCTAAAAAAGAACATGGTGGTATAGCTTAGCTTTTCAAAGTTGCATCTGGGCTTGTTTTACAGCCACAAGACCTGGGCACTTTGCAGTCACCGAGTTTACTACGAGCTCCTATGTATATAAAAGTATTGTAAAGTCAATGTGAGGCCATCTGTCTGACAGCTAAAAGTCTGGCCTTAATTGGGTCATGCAACAGGACAACGATCGCAAGCACAGCAGCAAATCTACAACAGAATAACTGGAAAAGAAAAGAAATGTTGTAATGGCCCAGTCAAAGTCCAGTGTTTCATTTTTTCCCTTTAGGTAATACGGGACTACACTACACCTCCAAATGAGGAGCTATCAAGAGACTTGGTCAACAAGCTAAAACCTTATATCAGGTAAAGGGAAAAATTACTAATTTTAGTCATTCATCACTGTTTCCTACACTACTGACACGTTTTTGGTTTAACACATGAAATCATTCCTTTTGCTTTGTTTTTATTTTAGTTTTCTGAATCAGTGTCGCCCTCTGTCAGCCAGCATGGGTAATGCAATCAAATACATCAAGAAGGAGATCTCTAATATTCCTAGTAACTGTAAAGAAGAGGAGGTTAGTGACACTCTTGTATTTGTAATCACATAATCCATTTAAGTAATAAGACTTTTAACACACTGTGTGGTTCATTTTAAGTTTCTGATACTTAAGAACTCATGCACTTCCTTTTGTTTTTAGGCAAAGAGCAAACTGCTCAACGATATCGAGTCCTACATTAATGAGAAGATTATTCTTGCTGGTGTAGCTATTGCCAAGTGCGCCATAGAAAAACAAAAGATCAGTGATGGAGATGTTATCCTAGTTTATGGATGGTAAGTCTCTAAAAGCTGCGTGCATGTACTTGGTTTCAGCTGTTAAATCTGTTCTTTATTAGCGAGCATTGCTTAATTGTTTATTCTTAACACTTTCCCTTCCCTGTTTTGGTTTGATGCAACCTTCCTTCCGCATTTTTGTCCTGACATTAAATGTTCCTCTTTCCTCCCTGACAGCTCATCACTGGTCAACCACATCCTTTGCGAGGCCTTTGAGAAAAGCAGAAAATTCCGTGTTATTGTTGTGGACAGCAGGCCTCGGCTAGAGGGCAAGGAGGCCCTGAGGCGCCTGGTCCAGAAAGGCATCAGCTGCACCTATGTTCTTATCTCTGCTGTCTCTTACATCCTTCCAGAGGTAATCACGGAGCTACACTAAATGGAGCAAGGTGTAGATATATATAGAGTAAACCCCAAAAGATTTGGTTCTAAGCACAATGAGTTTTATTCTTTTCTAGGTGTCAAAGGTTTTCCTTGGTGCTCATGCTCTGCTGGCTAATGGTTATGTCATGTCTCGAGTGGGGACATCACAGATAGCTCTGGTGGCCAAAGCTTTTAATGTGCCTGTGCTGGTGTGTTGTGAGACCTACAAGTTCTGTGACAGGGTGCAGACAGATTCCTTCGTATCTAATGAACTAGGTATGGAAAGTGTTCAGTTGCTACATAAATGTCTGCGAGCCTTTCAGCTCAATTTGTCCTTTGGCTCAACTTTATTTCCATACTCCAGATGACCCCGACGACCTCATTGTAACCCGTAAAGGAACGACTCCGCTAGAGGGATGGCAGAATGAGTCCTCTCTTGGCCTTCTTAACCTGGTCTACGACGTGACGCCGCCTGATTTCGTAGATCTAGTCATCACAGAGCTCGGGATGATCCCGTGTACCTCTGTCCCTGTGGTGCTGCGAGTCAAAAACGTGGACCAGTGAACAACTCAGTTTGTGTGCACAAGAGCTTGTACACACACAACAAATTGTGCTTTTAGCATGCAATAAATATATATCTGAAGTGACATATGCTTTTTAAATTGAGTCCATGTGTGTTTTTACGGTAGTATTGGATAAATGGAAATATATTTCCTGGCCTAATATGACAAGGTTGTTCTGTTTGTTTAAAAAAAAAAAAAAGTAGTGCTAGATGTTATAAGACCCACTGTTTATTAGAAACAGACCATTTAATTGCCAATACAATCCCACCGAGCGTCACAACACCGGTTATTAACCATGGCATGCAATTTGAAACAAGACAGAAATTTTTCCTGATTACAGTTGGAGTTGAAGCATCAGATAAATTTTATGGCTCCCATAAAGTTAGGTTTAATGACACAAAAGAAAAGTAAGACATTAACCAGGTACTACAGTTTTTGGTAAAGCAGCTAGGAGTTTATGTTCTCACTGCTCATATATCATCACAAAGTTCAGTTAAAACCAGGAGAAATACTCTGCATGCTGTAGATGCACTCTCTCCTTACAAGAATTATTTATTAGTTGCAATATTTAGTCAGTGCATTAACATTCACACAACTTATTTAGCCAGAAGCATGTATTGAACATAGAGCAACTAGAGCTGCCCTTCAACACTGAATTTTCGCAATAGGAGAACTCTACATTTTAACAGCTAGAAAATCAGTTAATGTACAATTAAATCCTGTATATGCATGTAAACATGATACCCGAAGCGCAGAAACGGATCCTGTTTTAAAATCTTTAGTAGAACCCTGAATCTCACTGGAGAAGAGTATCAACGGAGGTTACCCTTGAATGTCAAGACATTTAGCACATGTGACCTATAAACAAAATGTGGCTGTAACAGCCAAGTATCTTCCACATTTTGTGTTTTGTCTGAAATTGAAATTAAAGATGTAAATAAAAACATCACACTTCAAAAAGAGGTTTGTTGCAAAAGAAAGGATTTTGTGTCACTCAAGTGCATAGAAAAAAAAAGAATTTAACCTATTGGACTATTAAAATAATTTTAAAGGTTTAAAGATGTCAAATAAGCTTGCACTCTTAATTATTACTGTTAAAATTTATATCAAAACAAACTTAGTCTTTGCTGTCAGTAAAGTGGAAATTCAGCACGCCTGCCCAGACAGGCTTTAGGACTGAAGTCAGTATTTGTGTAACTGCACATAGTTTCTGAAGGATTTTGTAAAACACAGTGTTTTCCCTTCTGTCACATGGTGTCAGTCAAATACATTTACAAATATAATTGATGTGCTAATAGTGGTCAATTTTGACAAAAATATTTGAAAGGCGGAGCAAATCTTTTCTTTAAAATTGCACTGAAACATCTTCGAGGTCAAACGTGTAAATTTCCTTGAAACAAAAACTACATCCGACCTCAAAAAGGTGTAAAATGAATAAAAACACATTTAAAAGAAGCCCTGTAAAAGTCCCCTCAGACTTTGTCAGCATTTTTCCCTATCAGTATCTTCCCTTTAAGAACAGTCAGTTTCAGATTAAAACCAGCTGACTAAGGTTCAGCTTTAGAGTGATTTGGCTTTACGTCTCTGGGTGGCCCACAGAAGAACCGAGATCACAACCGTAGAAGCTGCAAGAGGTCCAAAGACTTGCAGAGCTGGGAACTCCCCCTATGGACAGTTTTAACAAATGCACAACTCTAAATAATCGAAAAGCTTAGCATCAAAAGGTGATTTGCATAAAGCTGCTTGCAGAACCAACCTCTCGAAGACACTTGTATCCACGGAAGTTTTCAGCGCAGCTGCACTCAAAGAAGCCTGGGCCGAAGGGGGCGCAGAGGGAGTTCTCTGGACAGTTCATTGCTGTGGATTACCAACAAGTATGAACAGATGTCACGTGTAACATATATAACTGTAGTTTTAGATGGCATGTGTCACAGCAAAAGTTAGGAACTTACACAGCTGTCCAGTCTCGTTGCACATATTCCTTTGGCCTTCACAATGGCGATTTCCCTTTTTGATTTCAACCTTTTCCCAAGATGTGTTGCTTCCTGGACAATCTATATTTTGTGGTAAAATCCTACAGAGAAATTAAGTTAGAAAAAAAATAAATTTCAATCTAATACTGAGGAGAATCTGTCATATTTTGGGTAAAATACTTACATGTAGTTTAACTTATTAAATCCTTGAAAAGCTGTATCACTGATGTTGACAATGGGATTGAACGAGAGGTCTCTGTAATATAAACATTTATAGGATGCATTTAAAAGAGCGACCACATTGATAAAAACACTAGTACTTTCTAGTACAACTATCAGTCATCCAGTCACACTGCACTTGTATCTATGCCTAAACACTTTGTCTAACTTTGATACGTCTTGCCCAAGGTTACCTCAATATGTCAATAATTTGGTAGAGAATTTGCTCAACCACAGCCGCCCTGTGTGGTCCTTATTTGCTTCAGCTATATTTATTTTTTGTGAAGTTAAATATTTTTAGTGCTTGCCAGAAAGGGAGATAAAAGTTGTTATGCATGGCCAGAAGTAGCGATAAGAGCAGTTATTTCCTTTTGAATTAAAAATAACCTTACAATCAAAGAAAAAGCACGTGTAAGCAGGAGCTTTTGTTGTTTTGCGTGCAGACGAGAGGATTATTTGTGAAACTGTATTTACTGTTCTTACATCATGAAAGCTGTTGATGCTCCCTGAAGATCCTGCACACAAGTTAGTGAACAGTTGGAGAGATCCAACCTGACAAACAAAAAACACAAATAAAGTTCAAATAATGAAGAACTTCTTCTTTCAGCTGCACTCTTTAGGGGTCACTACCAAATTTGATCATCTGCCTCCATCTCACCCTATCCCTAGCATCCTTCTCTACCAACTCTGTGCATGTGCTCCTTCATTATATCCATGAATCGTTTCTGTGGTCTTCCTCTTTTTCTTCTGCCTGCCAGCTCCAAATTCAACACCCTTTGTCCAATATATCCCACTATCCAAACCATCTCACCTTTGCCTCTCTAACTGTGTCTCAAAAAAACCCAAACTGAGCTGTACTTCTGATATTTTCATGTTTAACCTTGCCCATTCTGGTCAATCCTAATGAAAATGGTAGCACTGCCAATTCTGCCACCTCCAGCTCAGCCTCCTGTCTGTTAGTGAGATTATGAAGACGAAACCTTTCCTACAAGTTAATACACAGTCAGCATTGGAAGTCACTAGAAAGAAAAGACATTTACATTTTCTTTTTTTTTAACAGTTATTCACAAAAGAGCTTAACAAATCTCAGCTTGGGTGTAAATTCTGTTTCCGACGGACCCTGAAAGCAGCAAATCCTACCCGATGATGTGTTCAGGGTCGTTTGTGGTGTCATTTCTCAAACAGCAACGTCCGTCTATCCGTCCAGCGGAAAAGAAGCAAAACTGACCGACCGCAGAGCTGTTTAGGATGATCCCACCACACAGGTTACATACCTGTGGTTACACGTCATAAAGAAGGGGGGGGGGGCTGTAAACAACAATCTTGCTGGCCATTTCCTTTCTGGCACATACAGCTACATCAGAACCTGTTTTATTTTTAGTAATATATATGCGCCACAGAGTTATTGAAGTAAAGACTACAGTTATTGCATTTAGAAAGCCCAGCCTTACCTGCAGCTCCGTCAGCTGATAACTTGCTTGGAAAAATAAATTAAGGATCAAAACAAGCGCCACAAATCTCATACAGCTACATAAAGCTTTCATTTTTAGCAACTGGAGTCACATGATCTGGCCGCAGCAGGGCACGTGACAGGAAGCGGGTCCAGCATTTTATGACGTTTACAGGATTTTATGGGATATTTAACTAACATTACCTGCTTCTGTACGCTCTCTGTTACACACGATCACAAACAATAGTATGAAAATGTGCAGTAAGCATTTCTTGCTATAGAAAAAAGGTTAAATACGAAATATTACAAAATACAAAATATTTTTAATATTCAAAACATTTGAAGTCGTTTTTCACGTCTTCAAATATTTTTTTAAATATAACGTTTAACTGATGTATATTGTAAAACTAGTGGAAAAAAGCATGTTTGACTAATGAATTTTGACTGCGCGTTCACTGTCAGTTCGGATTGGACCAAATAACGGATTGGACCAAATAACGTGGGGACTTCAAGTAAAACTAATTCTAATAAAAAAAACCCTTTGTGTTATGTTTACAAGATATTGTGCCATACAGTAAAATAATTTTATGTCTTGGGCGTGAATTTGTGTTATTTTAATTGCATAAACTGCAGTACACACCCCTGTGCTGACGGTAAGATGGTTTGACCCAAAACCATTGCTTTGCCCCTTGATCGGCCAATACGTACGCTGAACGCAGAGTGGCAGGACGGTGGGGTATCCTCTGGTTTCTTGCGCGATAGTTGCCACATTTGCTCTATGTATATGCCTTGTCGCTGTGTAAACTTTTTTCAGCAAAGGTAGGACGTCGGGAAAGCAGAAAACGTTTAAGTAAAACTGTCCACTCACATATTTCGAAAGGTGTACCATACGGGCTGTGCGGCGCTCTTGGGCTTGCAAGAGCCAACTGCACCTTTTATCCAGCAACTTCATCTGGTTACGCTAATGAACTGAATTGACTGCACAGCTTGAAACTTAGTTTTGGGGTTTTTTGTTTTTTAACCAATAGGTGATTTTAAAGGTTTTTTTACAACTTGCCTAAAGTGAGTTAATAGCATATTGCAATGCTAACAGTGAAGGTGTAATTACACTTGCAACATGGCTGCTACTCGAACGGCAGAGGGAAAAGTTTAACACTGACGTGGGAGAAGTTTAACGTCAGTGCGACTTGGTATGCGAGTTGTTGTCCACATAATAAAGTCGTAAGCAGTCGCCCTGTAGTCCGGCAACAGTATCCCCCCGGACTCTCAAACCAGTGGCTTAACCGAGAGAGAGACGCCTCCTCCTCCTCCTCTTCGTCGTCGTCCTCCTCCTCCGTAGTCACCGACGTTAGTCACTGCAGTGGACTTTGTGGGGAAACTGTGGTGTCTTCCTCTCCATCGCAGACTGTGGTGGCGTTAAAGAACTTATCATCTGGGAGCTGCTTGTGTTTCGAGCTAAGATGCATTTTTCCATACCCGACACAGAGGTTCGTTCGGGAGAAAACGGTTCGACCTACGTGGTAAGCACGACATTGTGTCTTTATTTTTTTTGTTGTTGTTGTTGTACCCGCTTTAACCACAGACTGTGTTAATGCTTGTTTCAGCTGCCCACATGTCGAGCTAATGTCAGTGCGGCACGGGCTCCAGTGTTTACTGTGCACAAATTATTGGGAAGGCGGAACTGCTGGGTTATAAATCAGCTATAAACATTACTGTGTAATCATGCCATTTATGCTTTGCATAGGTGAATAAAAACTTGATTTGTTGCATTAAAATTTGAGCAAGTTAGGCAAAAATTATTTTAGCATGATTCTTTGAGGCATCAGCAGAAAAGTAATGTGGCTTTTATCGTGTTCAACACAGTTTCTGCCGTTTTACCTTCATCTGGCGGAGAAAATTAGATCTACAGTATAAACATATAGCATCATTATGCCATTTCTGAAGTTTAACACACTGTGATTTACCCTCAAAGCTTTATGCACAAACTTGCATGTGTCCCCGTCTCTTTATAGCCTCAAATCAGCCACAACAAAGTCTCTTTTGTTTTAAAGGTTTGAGCCAGCACCTAAATTCTTAGTGAGATTTGAGGTTTGCTTACCATGATATTGCCATCTCCCGTGTTATTTAGAAAAAGAGAATACAGCCAGCATTGCTTTAACTTCATCCCTTAACTAGCAGTTATATATATCAGTCTAAACTATGGTAGTCTTCAAAGCACATTGGGAGCTGCAGCATACTCTTTATGTTTCTTTTCTCTTTCTGTTTCTTATTGTGTTTAATGTTGTTTGAAACATGAATTACCATTGTGCTTTGCTGTGCTCTGAAGGTAGCCTTTGTGAAGGTTGATCAAGGACAGCAGTAATAAAGCACCATTTTCCTTGCTATTTATGAAAAACCCAGTGACTGACACTCAGGATACATTGTACTAATGTTTGCCAGATGCAGTGTTTATTTCTCAAAGTTTGCGTCAACTCAAAAGATTTCTTCCTTGTGTTGCTTGATTACTTGGACAGAGACGATAAATATGATCTATTGGTGATCGCAAGTTGCCAGAAAACTGCTTGGGTTCAAGTTGAGATGGATAATGATTTTAAAGATGTCATTATGAATTGTGCTTCCATTCCTGATCCATTTTCTTATTTGTTTCTAGCAGTAGGCCTTTGCAGGTTTATGGCATAAGTACAACAGTTTCATTACTTCTGAACACAGAGTAGAAAAAAGGTTTGCATCTGACTCAGATGTGCAAGAGCTCCACTGCCACCAGTGGGACGTCATTGTTTAGCAATGTGCGACTGTCAGAAAACCTTGCCAGCATTGATGAATGGAACTGGAAAGCTCAGAGCTCTGATGGATCAGATAATTTGGAACCTGTTCTCGGTTCCCAAGTTTGCTTCTTCTCATGTGTTGATGTCGTGCAACAAATGTTAATAATTCGGGATTTTTATAGAAAACAGTGTCTATAGTATTTATTAAAAGTGTTTTTGTGTCAGGTCCCTGTGTGTGTGTGTGTGTGTGTGTGTGTGTGTGTGTGTGTGTGTGTGTACTTAAAAACACAAACATTGCACCATCTGATTTTAATGTAACATTAAACATCTGGCTGCTCTCAGTGTCATACACCTGTAAATGAGTATTTTCCATTTTGACTGTGTATTTGGAAGAAAGTAAAATTCTTGGAATAGGTATAATAATATTTGAATAGGCACAGAATTAGGAAATAAACATAAAAAGCTTTGCAAGAGAACAAGTGGACATGTCGAATAATTCAGAATTATTTCCCTCTTTACAATGTTCTCCAGGTGTTCTTCACTGATGTCGTTCTCTGACGTATCTCTACCTAGCCAAGCACATTTTTAGTCTGTACTCCAGTGGGAAAAGCAAAGGCCTTTCACCTCTCAGCTGGGAGTCCTGTGACTGTCACTGTGACCTTCCCATAACCAGCTGAAAGGAAGGGACTTTGCTTGATTGTAACACTGAGAGAGATGGGTTGTGTACCTTGGAACCAGTAAGCCGCAGAATTTGCCACGTTTGCAAAGGGCTTTCTTAGAATTAAAAAGGGCTCTTTTTTATGGCAGGGTTTCTGGGTTGTTGTTTTTTTCCGCTATTACACTTGTGCCTTTATCTCAACCTAATTTTTTTGAGTGTTTGTGGATATGAGAACAAGAGACTTTGGTGTTACAAGTGATGGTAACTCATTTACTCAGGATGAGGAACAGGTTTAGACTTAGCTCTAAACTAGTTCATTTGTGTCTGTATTACTTTGGTTTTTGTTTTGTTTTTTCAAACCATGAAAGCTGTGCTCAACAGTGTAGCTGTGTCAGTTGGCTCCATGTACTGGGCCAGATGTATAAACTTAGAAACACAGAGAGGTTCCCTAAAATGTGCTAACAGTAGCAGGTATCTTGGAAATCCTCTCACAGATACTGGTTGACAAGATTAGATCACACATGGTTTTAGGGGTTAAAGTGGACAGTGATGAAAAAAAGTATAAACATTGACAGGTTTATTTCTAATAGAGGGCGTCTCAGATTAAATCTGGTCTTTCTCAGGTCTGAACATTCAGTGTTTTGATCTGATTACAGCAATGGGATCAGACAGCATCTCACTCCAGTAAGAAACTTTATCATGACACAAATTTTAGATTAGCTGCTGGATTATGAAATCAAAAGCTTTTAAACATGATGAGGAACTGGGATCAAAATGTAACACTATTTAATACATTTATAAGAGTTTGGGGTGCAGAAACAAAGATGAGTGTGGGAATATGTAAGAAAACACATACAGCCTCTTGAACTGTCCCCAAGTTGAACTGCTTGTAGCCACCCAAAAGAAAAACTAGGGTAATTCTTTTTTGTTTTTTTGCATTTTTGCATTTTTAGAGCCAAGACATTCTGCATACTCATTCTTCCTTCCTGTCAGGATCCTGCCTACACAGACATATTTTTTTTTTTTTTTTGTCCAAGCCTTCCTCTTTTGCAAGAACAAGTTTTGGCGTTATACTCTTGTTTTTCCCTTTGATTGTTTGTGCAGTTCAGCAAGAGCATGTACATGTGCAGTCAGAAGACTGTAAAATTCCTTTTGTTTGGACAGATGACCTGCCATGTTGACTGCAAGAATTAATTCAGACAGAAGGGGAAGAGGATTAAAGCACTACAGTAGTTTATGTCTTGATATCCAAATATGAAGTCTTCTCAGTGAGCTTGTTGTTCCCTTATCACTGTGCACAGCCTGCTGGAAGCTGATTGTTTTTTTTGGGGGGGGGGGTTAGCATATGAAGGAGGAAATAATAATTCTCAAAATATAAATAGTGTGTAAATAACACAATATTAATAGGATTATTCCATGTAGGTTGTTCTGTAATAGATGCATTACATTTTTATGTATATTTGGTTCTCTATCGTATTCATTGACATGAAAAATTTCTTCCTTGCTTTCTGTGGCTGGCTCTCAACATGAAGGCAAGCAGATTTTTGGTCTGCTAGCTCCAAGTGGTTGTTTTGTGGAGGAGTTTTCAGTGACAGCTCCTGTCAAAACAAGCAAAGTGTCTCCAGAGAAGGAGTTAAAGATTCCCCATGAAATACTTTCTCTCTATATTAAATGTCTGGATGAGGCAAGCGAAGCGGTTTGGAATGAAAACTGTGCAGCAGGTTCTGTTTTCCTCTTTGGAAGCTGCTGGAATATGATTGAATCCAGTTCACACTTCATTTGTTTGGTCTAAGAAAACAAAAGCCGAGGAAGCACACTGCAGTGGGATGATCAGATGAAATCAGTAGTGAAACTTGATGCTAAAGGTACAGGATGGTAAATGCTGGTTCTTCCAACGTCTTTCAGCAGTTGTGGTTTTATTTCCTCCATGCAAACACAATGCCTCTGAAGTCACCCAAATCACTGTTGGGTGTGCATTTAAAGAAGCAAATTCAGCACTCTCTTTATGCTTTTTTTACATAGTCTTTGTCCTTATGTCTGTCCCCACAGGCCTACAACATCCATGTCAATGGTGTGCTGCACTGTCGGGTACGCTATAGCCAACTTCTTGGCCTCCATGAACAGGTAAGGTTTCAGCCATGTTAATATACCAACCGCACTGTCAGTGTGCTTCAAAGCACGTTTTTATGTGTGGTGCTCTGACTGTTGTGTAAATGCCATCACATCCACCCATGGTGACCTTTTACTCGTATTTGTGTCATACGGTTCATACGCCAGCCTCCCGTCACTTCAAATCATGACTACGATGCCTTGAAGTCTTTGGCTTATGCTTTTCCAAGAGTTCCAGCTATTGGCTGTAAATAGAGTGTATTATGGGGGAGGTGGGTGGGGGTGTGTGACATGGAAAGAATGTTCTTGGCCTTTCTTACACTTTACCTGCTGGGAAAAGGAATTTAATCTGAAAAAGAAATGTGGTGGGAAAGTGTTGAGTTGTCTGTTCTTGAGAGTTGTTTGGTCCCTGCCTCAGCTAAGCTTTACACACAGCCAGACTGATATTTCAGAGCTGTTAATAGGCAATTAGTGTATTCAGCATTTGCTTGTTTAGGAGCAATTGCTGTGTTTATAAATGAACTACTCTTTAAAGTGTTTCACATGTATTTTTCTTTCTTGTAAAGAGATGTTTTTTAAGTGCTTTGTGCACTAAAATGTATACAACAGTATAAAGCACGGCCCTAAATGAGTGTCCAGTGCCCTGTTCGCTTATACACATTAAAAACTAAGAGAGCTAGGGCCAAACTTTACAATCTCCATCCTCAACTCCGTGTTACCATCCTGACAGTTGCTGTTGCCTGGCAACAGGGAGTGGGAAAGACACACTCAAATCTTTAAGCATCAACCCCAAAGGGCTTCCTGTGGCGTACTCATGACCCCAAAACACTCCACACTTGATTGTGGTGCACACACTCGTCTCAGTTATTGCTCAGAAAATTAGATTTTTTTAAGTGCTTCTCATGTGTTCTCTCCTGTAAGGATTTGCAACACGTCAGAAGCTGTGCTAGATTCAAATCCTGTTTAAAGTAAACATTAAAAAATCACGACAAGCTCTGCCAAAATGCTCCGCATGAGCTCACATGTATTTCAGATGTGACGGACTTTTATGAATCTGCAACCTGTGCTCGGTGTGTGTGGCTGTGAAAGCTTATTTGTATGTGTAACCAGTTGCTGCCTCTGGCATACTGAAAATACCACAGGGAAATATGCAGAGGTGAAAATCGCCTCTTTTCCTCTAGCACTCGCTGTGGTCTGCCTTCATCATAGCATACCTGCAGCAATATGCAGGTTAAAAATTAAACCACATGAAAGTGTTTGATTTTTAGATCAGACACCAAATGCTGTAAGACTTCTATGGTTCAAGCTACCAGTGCTCAGATGATAGAAAATGGAAAGAAATGAGTCAAGAAGCTGGAAGACAAAGTAAACTTGGAATGACTAGACATTCAGGGTTCCAGATGTGTCCGTGTGTGTGTGTCTGTGTCTGTGTCTGTGTGTGTTATGCACGGAAACTCCAGCAGCTAGCTGTTGAAGCAGTGCTTAAAATAAACCTGTGATTCATCTCAAACAACCTCAATGTACCTCTTAGAAAAATTAATCCACAGCTCTTTAATTCAGAAGACTGCTGTTCTGTAGCAAAGTTATCATTTTTGATAGTTCAAACATAAATCTCTTTTCTGTAATTATGGCTTTGTTAAAATAAGAATGTAGCTAGCAGACTGCTTGAACAAACTCTGTTTTCTGTTAAAACCAGAGAAATACTGGTTTTGCGAGGGTTTGTTTTTTCCAAGACTGCCGACTCTTTGTTCCCTCCGAGCTTCACAACTTGTGGTTTGCATCAACAGATAAAGAAAGAATATGGAAGCAATGTGGTGCCTGCCTTCCCCCCAAAGAAGATCTTCACACTGACCCCTGCTGAGGTCGAACAGAGAAGAGAACAGCTGGAGAAATACATGCAAGCTAGTAAGTTATTCATGCAGGATGGACTTTTCACAGATGGCTCGTATTGCATTTCACTTCATTCAGATGTAGAGTGGTTGTTTAAACCAGTGTTTAAATTAGATAGTGTTTTTTAAGTTGCACACATTCCCCTCTTTAGTAGTCTGTGTATAATAAGTCTTTGTTTTTAAAACAGAATATTTGCAGGACAAACATGGTTTCCTTGACAGCTTTCCCCACAGCAATCACAAGAACAAGTTTGCTTGGTGCCTGCAGGGAGTCCAAACATACACTGTTCTCTTCATGCCACATAAGTGTGAAAGAACTGTTGATCTGGGCATAGAGTGAGCAGGGACACTGATACAAAGCCTCAGTTGGGAGTGAAATGCTGACACGCCTTATGAGTAAAAATATCGAGATGCAGAATCTCGAATCTGAAAGTGTCAGTAATTTAAATAATTTATTTATGGATTTGAATTTTTTAGTGAAGAGGGGTTTTTTTGTTGTTGTTTTTGTTTGTTTGTTTGTTTGGTTGGTTGGTTGGTTGGTTGGTTGGTTTTTTGGAGGAACTATACCCGGCTTTTGTACCATGAAGAATAATTAAAATCTTTGGCATGGTTAAACCAAGTGGAACATGTATACCTCCTGACAGTTTTAAAAGCTTATTTAGCATCAGGTCAGTAAACCCATTCAGAGTATTTCAATTCGAGAGGTTTTCGGCATATTGCACGTTGTGTAAACAGGTCAAAGGTGAACTATCCAAGTACACATAAATAAGTGCAACTGGCAGCAACATGGAGGGTTGGTTTTAATCCTTTCAAGCACTGGAAGTTACAGCAGAACAAGGAATCATTGTTTGAGTGCATATTTGCTCATAGTCTGGGAGCATACGCATTCAGGGTGTACTTGGCTACAAGTTCACTAGGTTACATCATGGCTTTTTACATAGTTATGGAAAATAAACTGACGTAAACACAATATGCACTGATGCAGATGGTTCCAAAATTTCCCTTTTTGTCAAGTAGAGTTTGTAAAGTTAGTATACAGGATGACACACACATGCTCACACTTAGTCATATTGTATGTAATGTTAAATGCTCTGGTTTGCCACTGAAAACTGCCTCAGGAATAAATAAGAAGCCAAAGCAAAAGAGAGTTGTTCATCCGGCCTTTTATTTACTAAGTATGGTGTGTTGGAGCTGGTTAGTGGCAGTTAAGATCATTGATACTTTGCCAGAGGTCAGCCCTTCCTTCATAAAGTTTTTGTGCGCTAAGCTAAATTGCCTTTACAAATAACTTGGAAGGTATGACCTATATCACAATAGCAAGCTCAAAAAGCAGAAAACTAAGAAATGGGAAGTGGCTCTACCTAAAAACATTGATGTTTATGAGTAACCCCCAAAATTGCATACCAACACCAGTTAGGCATTCATGTAGTTGTGTTACTTTGACTTATTGCTTTCCTGTCCTTTGTTTTGTTTTGTTTTTTTCAGTCCGTCAGGATCCCTTGCTTGGAGCCAGCGAGTCGTTCAACAGTTTCTTAAGGAAGGCGCAACAGGTTGGTGGTTATTTTATATCTAACCTGTGTCAAGCTGTTGTCGGTCAATAGGTCTGAAAGGAGCAATGCACCTTATACTAAAATGCTGAGGCAGTGATTTTTGCTTCACTAGCAATTACTTTGACATTGCGTTGAAATGAGGTAGTGCTGTTCTTGCGGTTTGTCTATCACAGCAGCACACATACGCTTTCTTGGATTGTGTCATCTGTACTTGTAAGCTTCTGGTTCGATGTGTCAGATCAAGACTGGCCTGCATGCTGAAACGTGAAAAATGATAACATGAATCATGCAACAAGTCTTTTGTAAAACCCAGCAACATAGTTACTGTGTGTGTCTGTGTGTGTGTGTCTGTGTGAGAGACATCCAGCTCAAAACAAGCTTTTTCCATACCAAAAAATCTAAGCAGGTTTTCAGTTTAAGCTGATTCTAAGTCATTTCAAATGGATGGTGTATTCATAACTTATTCATAGCAGGTTGCATCATTTAGTCTGTGACTTGCATTACCTGAGGCTGTAAATTCATTCAGATTCATCCATCTGCAGCCACATCGCACCCATTCTCTATTTTTTTTTTTTTTCTTCCGCCCTCTTCTCCTCTCAGATTAGCACATTAGAGTCAGTGTTTATGTCACTTCTCTCACGTACTGTGAGGAAAGCAGGTCTGGAATAGGAGATGACTTGCCTCCCAGTGTTGGCTTTTCATCTGTGCCTTCAGTGCTCTCAGAGACCCCCTGCTGTGGAAACAGGGAAGATGATAGATGATTTAGCCAGGGCGACGAGAGACCGCCTAGGGAGAGAAGAAGCCGGAGTCATCCAGTTCAAGATTGCACCCTTAATATAAACGATGAGATTATTATTTATTGTCTTGTCATATGTTTTTCTTTTCTTTTTTTAATGCACACTTGGTTTATGTAGTGTTAGAGGCCTTTTCTTACCTAATTCCTTTTACCTTTTTAAGTAAGCATTTTTGTTGTATGGTGCTTTTTTTTATTGTTTTGTAGTCAAATTGTGGCTCAATGAATTTGCCTTTTTTTGCAAGTTTGTTATCCAGAACAAAAGACTATGTAGCACTATACCCAAGAAACATTTCCCTGCTTTTGAATATCTTTATGGAGTTTTTCCTTTTGACTGTCGCTTAGACAAAACAAGGCAACACTTTAGTAAAGTTGTGGTAAATATTTTCATATTTTCCAAACAGTATGTAGATAACAATCAATTACAAAGAAAATGAGTGTGATCAGTATTGTCCAGTCCCCCAAAAAGTTAGTGAATAATTATAGGTGATTTTAATAATTAAAAATATTTAATTACTACTTATTCCGGACTGTTCATTGCACACTTCCTATTCTTATATGCTTCACTAAATAATTCCCATATGTGAGCCATTGCCTTTGTTCCTTCTCCATTTGAATTAAACCTTAGCATACTTTGAACATCTTTTAAGCTTTTATGTCAAAAGTGACAGTAAAGATAAAAGTGATCAGACTGAATGGATTAAAACTACAGCCATTTAGTTTGAAGTGCATTATAAATTGGTGTTTGAGAAAATGTTACAGTGGAGGGTTGTCCATTGTCACGGAAAGGGTTGGGGGGGTTTCCCCTCTAACCAGACAGTTTTTCCATCTGTGTGGCTTGGTGTGATTTTTGTTGTTGACTGATAGGAATGAAAACATGTAGCTCACCCAGAAAGTTGAATTCAATCCTTTTGTTTCCTGTTGTTTCCACAGGAGACCCAGCAGATCCCCACAGAAGAGGTTGCAATAGAAATCTGCCTCTGTAATGGCCAGAAGGTCACAGTCAACATTCTCACATCATATAAGACGGAAGATGTGCTTGATGTAAGTGCTGGACTTTTAAAGCGAGAGTAAACATGTTTTTACTGTCTCACACAGTACAGTGCTTTTTAAGTGCCATGTTTGTTGTAGTCTTGCTTAGACAGAAAAATATTTACATGAAAAAACTATAAGTGAATACTGCTGTCAGCTACATATCTTGATATAGTTAAAAGAAACTAAAGTCTTAAACTTTTATCTGTTTGGTTTCAACTTTTGCATTAGTTCTGTGTGTTTGGCTGGAGAGCACATGGACAAAATTCAGCCCCGAGGGCTGGAATTGGATGAACTAGATGGGTCTGCGCTGCTATTTGACTCAATTCCAATGCAGTGTGTTTGATCAGTGACCCATGCAGTAGCATATATACCAGGACACTACCAGAATGTAGCGTATTTTAAATATTTATGTAGGCATCTAGGCAAGTTATAAATATTTTCATTGTAACCTGTGGCCATGTTTCAGTTCAGTTATTTAAAGTGTGGCCCATTGCTTATTTCATTTAAATCGGTATGGCCATCTCTGACCTAGAGGCATTTGAGCTCTTCATAACAGATCTGACAGACACCAGGGATTCGCCTCAGGCAAGCAATATTGCTTTACAATCTCCTGTGAGCTCTGAGGCACTACATACCATAAGTGAAATTAAGCCATGTTTATTTGTATAGAACCTCTTCAGTACAGCAATATTTCACGAAGCACTTTATGAAGTCTGGCCTACTTCAATCAAAACTAAGGAAAACTCAGTACAAGACCAAGACAGATGGAAAGAAAACAAATCTAAGCACACTCTAAAGCAGGGGTCCCCAATCCCAGTCCACGAGGGCTGGTGTCCCTGCAGGTTTTAGATGTGTCCTTGATCCATCACAGCTGATTTAAATGGATAAATTACCTTCTCCAGAGGCCTGGTAATGAACTAATCATATGATTCAGGTGTGTTGACCCAGGGTGAGATCTAAAACCTGCAGGGACACCGGCCCTCGTGGACTGGGATTCGGGACCCCTGCTCTAAAGACACTTGATGGCATGATGAAAATACCCAACAGGCCTACTTAAGCTTTCAGGCCATAATCCCAAAAGAGCAATTACAATGTGCCAGTGAAACAAATATACAGTATTATTATCAAATAGCTTTATTATATTTGACTTGTTTTGTCGTTGTTGTTGTTGTTGTTGTTGTTGTTTTATTTTTATTTTTTAATAATCTGTGCAAGACGTGGTGATGTTCAAACCATTCAGTATATGCACTTCACCTCTGCTCTTTATTCACCATAAACACACACTAAAGTACACACTCTAACTCATGCCAGTAAACATGGTGATGCCTCAGTGGCGTGCACTTTGTCGATCTTGGCTGTAAATCAAACTTGTTCGAGTACTCTTATGAAAGTTTAACCACAGTTAAACTCTGATCAGAACAGCAGCTGTCAGAGCACACAGTTGGTGTATATTTTAGTCAGGGTTTCTGCCTCAATGTAGTATTGCTTAATTATTTTACTAACTAAAATGCTAGATTTTGTTTGTTTGTTTGTTTGTTTTGTCTCAGCAGTTCAAAACCTCTACCAGTGGTTTGCTTTGGGTTCGTTTACCGTTAAATTATGAGAATTACAACTTCAAATCCAGAAATGTGTAAAATGTAAATAAAAAAATCTCATAAACCCACATTTCATTCACACAAGAGCACAGAAAACAAATCGGATTTTTAAACTGGGGCATATTGTTTCATTTGAATTACCCATCTGCTAAGAACCACATCTACAAATTGCAGAACAATGTTAGAATAATGTTCCTTAATGTAACTTTGTGAAGACTTTGAATATCTCATCATCTGCAGTATATAATATCAAAAGACTTGAAGAATCTGGAGAAATTTCTTTGCTGTCTTTGGGCCAAAGCTCAATTAAAATAGACTGAATCCAAGTGGGAAACTGTTCTGTGGTCAGATGAAGAAGAAAAAAGAAAAAAACAAGTAAAGTTCTTTTTTTGGAAAACACAGATGTTCTGGGTTAAAGATGAGACACCTTCTGGCTTGTTATCAAGGGTTAGTTGAAAAGCATTCATCTTTGATGGCGTGGAGGTGAATCAGTGCCTTTAGAATTGGCAGCTCTCAAATTGGGAAAAGCACCATTAATGCTGAAAGGTATAAACAGGTTATAGAACAACATATGCTCCCATCCAGATGATGTCCTTTTCAAGGAAGCTCTTGTATTTCAGTAAATATGTCAGCAATACTAAACTGCTTTGTGGAGTTCAGCAAAAATTCCATCACACCTGATGCCAAAAACATTAAAGGTCAAACTGTGGAATGTGAGCAATTATATCTATTTTATAGATCTTTTATTGACTCAGTTTAATCTTATTTTCTTGGTGTCATGATACGGTAACCTGTCTTTGAAGAACAGGAACAAACTGATGCAAAGTTTAGTTTAACCTATTTATATCAAACAGTTGCAGAATATGACCATTAAGCAATCAGCCAAACAATGACTCCCACCCCTTAGTAATTTCAGGTTTGCAGTCTCAAAACATTACAGAAATGGCTTTGTCCCAGCTGCTATTAATCATCCGAATAAGCTATAGCAAATTGTCAACATAAGTATACTATTTATTTATTTTTAATGGAAATCTATTTTTTTTTCCTTTGTGTTTAGCTCTTTGGTTTTTTAGTGTAGTATTTTTAATCTGCTCATGTTTTTTTAACCTTCTGAAAAATAAAGCTCTGATGAAACGATTGATTGAATGTCGCTGAAATTAAATGTTATTGTTTCTGCAGGCTGTTGCAACAAAGCTTGACCTCCCAGATGACCTTGTTGGTTACTTCAGTCTTTTCCTGGTTCGTGAAGGTGTGGATGGAAGTTTATCGTGTAAGTTCAAAATCATAAAAACAGAGCCATAAAAGCAACTTGAACTTGTGCAGCATCCTCCCGTTTCTGTTATTGCTGGAAAGTTTTCTTTTGCGTGCTACATAAGGTGCAGAAATGTTCCCTGATAAGAATTGTAAAGTAAATTGTAGCAAAAATCCATTTGAGCTGAAAGTGTAGTTTGCCAGCAAATGTTTTAAGGATTATCTTTCCAGCTAACAAGATCCATAAAAACGATCCATCATTTATTACTGCTGATTATTTATGTTCTAGCTGGAATTCATTTCTCAGTAACCAAAAGGGGCGATTCTCAGAAGACACAAATCACACAGAAATAAATGAAAGTAGGATTTTGGTTTAAACACTTAAACTTTCATTAAGAATTGCTAGAGAGTAGATTCCTGTGGAACCACAGGGAATTTTATTCTGGCAACAAGAATACGGCTGAGTGTGTTTGTCTCTCTGTTCTGAGAAATACTTCAGTTTAGTTGAGGGGGGGAAAAAAATGGTGTGTATCGCCTCTAGAGAGTTTATCTTGAATCCAAATTCTGCTGTATTTCTAAGTCTCTAACAAGAATGCATAATTAATTTTTTGGGGGGGTATTCTGACTCCCAACGAGAGTCAGCTGTTTGTTGGCTGGTGCATGCAAAACATTTTGCAGTGCTGGAGTGGTGTGAGTGAGCACAGCATCATCTATGCAGTGTTCTCGGCTGAAATGCATGTTGTGGTTTACCAACAGTTCCAGAGTGGTACCACATTTACAGGCGTCTGATTAGTAAAGTTATTGTTTTTCCAGACTGCAAGAGGAGTGTTGACTTCCAGCACATTATAAATGAGTTTTTTAAAAACAGTACGCTGTAAATGGAAATACACAATGATACTGTTTCAAGTCAGAGCAAAATAATTTTTTTGCTCATGTACATTTTGTGAAGACTCTGTAGCAGTTAACATGTGGTTTGTCCATTGTCTGTTTGTTGTCAATGTTACTTACAGGACCCCCTCAAAAGACCAAATGGCCACATCTCATGTGGCTCATTTTCACTTGACGCACATCATCGCATAGTATTAGCATTTACATTCATGTATACCCCAGTGACAGAGGAAGAGAGCCTTTTTAGGTCAAACATCTCCACAGTCTGAGATTCGTGTTGTTCATCCTGCCATTTAAATCTGAGGCTGAGTGATATGAAAAAGAAGAGGCATGTGCTAAATATGGCTAACTACGCAGCAGGTCATTGATCAAGCAAAACTGATGGTGGGATGATTGACATAACAGGATAATGAGAAAGATTCAGGCAGTAATTTTCGCTGAGGTCGGTGAGTTGTTCAGGATATAATGTAAAATATGTAAGGACATGTTGAGAAGAGCCAGGATGTGGTTTGAATTAGTGCTGCTCTCATTTGCTTTTTGTGGCATTTTTAGCTTTCCAGAGATGATTTATTTTGCTTAAAAATGTCCCATTACATGTTAAGCATTGAGTTTGTTTCTCTTTATGCCAGATGAGATTTTCAACATCAAAGTAACCACTTTGTGTTTCTGTTTTCAGTACACAGCCCCTCTGCCCATAAAAAAGACAGAATACACTTTTATAAACCTAATGATAAACTAAAGGGCTCTTTAGTCATCTGATTTGTGTGTATTTCTGTGTGTGCACTGAGCACATTTATTGATGGGTGAAAACAAAGTAGCAGCAGCAACGACCTTCAGTCTGCTTCACTCTCCTTAGGGAACTGACTGCAATAAAACAGCTGCAGATTCTAGGTCCATGTACACAAGAGTCCTTTTAAAAAAGCATTGTCACACACACACACACATTTTACCACAAGTTTTATCCTGCTGGGGCCTGCACAGATGGTGTCTTCCCAGTTGTAGACATTGTTATCCATGTCTTTGGGACCTGAGCTACATTTATGACAAATTCTGCTTTTTTTCCTCTTTCAGTTGTGCGGAAGTTGCAAGAATTTGAGCTGCCCTATGTATCCATTACCAGCTCGCGGAGCTCAGAATTTCACATAGTCTTACGGAAAAGGTATGTACCTCCTCTTGTTTACATTATGAGTATGAATCTGGTCACGTCTTTTTTCTTTATCTGTGGTAAAGGTCTTGGTGTAGACATGTCAAAAGAGAAGGTTAAAGATGGGCTGCTAGAAAAGTTACCTTTTTTGTTGTCAGGGAGAATGATGATCATGACCTGACAGTAAGTGGGTTTGGGCCAGAAAATGTAATGAAATGACAATGAATTCTACATCTACTTAAATTTCACCACTTTGCAGTTTGTCTTTGCAGTAGGCATTCCTTACAGCTACAGCATCTACAACAATCAGTTGCACTGATCCAACAAGTTAATCTTTCAACCAGAACTTAACCAACACATTAAAGGACGAAACTACTGCAAACAAATTTATATTATATTTTATCTTGCTATAGATTTCATTTCATTCTTTTACCCTTGGTGCAGAATGCCTGTTGCAATTTCTAACATCTTCATTACCAATTAACTGGATAACCAGAGCTCTGATGAATCATTTACTCTGAGGTTTAAACCTGTTCTCAGGGTTCATCGATCACCAGCTTTCACTTTTTTATTTACACAAAACTTAGCCTGAAAATAAACAGATAGATTCAAACATTTTATATAATTGAACTTCTCACCTCACGAAAGTCGCATTTCCAACAGACTATTGTGCTGCATCAGTGTTTTGTTTTGTTTTTTTCGGGTTTATAATTTATTTGACTGGGTCAGGGTTCAATAATCATCAGATGAAACTAAATGTCAGCACAAGAAATGCATCAACAGTGTTTTTTGCTGCAGACATCTGTATTACGTTTCAATTAATAGAAAAACCCACTGAGTCTGAGCTGTTGGTGTGAAGAACAGTGCACCAGGAATGTCATGTGCCACAAAAACGGGGAAAAAAGTGATAGAATTCATCTTACTGTTGTTCTATTTGAGTGAAACAGCTAAATAAACTAGAAGAGACTAACTGCTCATTCAGTTTCAAGCCTACAGTCCAGTCCGCGGATTTGTCCTCTTTTTCTCAAGATAACTTTTATCTGCTTCCTCCTTTTTCTCTTCCTTCATTATTCTGCCTCCTGTGGACTCTGGAGGTACACAGGATGTTTACTTTCTTTCTGCCTTAAGGAAAGTCTCAGTCCTGCTGACCTAGTTTCGCTGTGGAGTGTAGAAGAGTGAGGGAAAGAATAAACGTAGAACTAACAAGTGGCGGTGGAGAAAAAACAGACCCCCAGTGTATGAGATCCAGACGAACAGGGAGAATGTAGGGAGGAAAACCACTGAAAACCTAAAATGTATGATGCAGTTCTCTATTGCCAATTCAAAGCATCCACAAAATGAAAACAGGATTATGAAAAACAGTCAAGGTTAGTGAGCGGAACAATATAACTTATATACTAGTAAGATTGTATAGTATTTTCAGTCTTTGTATGCGGTAAAGAAGATCCAGGAGGTGGTTTGAACCAGTCCAACAAGAAAAACTATTTCTCTCAACAGGGTCTTTTAGTGCACTTTCCATTACATCTGATGAGACAAAATAAAAGGACTCTGAACCAAACACAGTGCTTCTGATTCCACCACCGATACTCTCTTGCTCCCTTTCACCGCCCTGCATTTTACTGGTCGTTTTTGAATTGCGGATGTGGCCAAGTAGCTTAACATCTCCTCAAACAACTGCTCTATTCAGCTGCTCCTAATAGAGATTGACAGACCACGTGACTTTCGCGCATTGCATGCCGGGAGGTGAAGGCAGGACATTTAAATTACCGCATCAAATGCAAGCATTTGCAGCACCGCAAAACGTTTTTCTCACGTTCCAATACCGTCTTGCTTTTTCTTTTCTCACCAAAAATAATGTACAAAACGAAGGAGAACAATGCCGGTCCGTACAAAGACAGACTCGAGGAAAAGGCAAAGAAAAGGTACTTGGAAAAATCAAAGGAGTGAAAGGGTTAGACCCTTACGAGCACACAGACTGGACAAAAGACATCAGCGTGCTGCCCAACTTTAACCACGCTCAGATTTATAATTACATGGTTCTTGGAGTGAGTGCATACACTCATGAAGTTTTTAGTAACTTCAGGTCACTGCAACAGGCCCAGGTGCAGTTCACGGACGGATGGGTACAGGACCTGAAATGCACCGTGTTGAGCACAAGACCATCGTTACGCTGACAAGTAAGTTTACCCGTCTCACAAATCGTCTTCATAAATACACATTCGTGAACCGTTTATAAATAGGACCTTTTAGCTCACGGTAATTAATTAGTAGTGCAAAGAATATATGGTATGCATTACAGAAATGTAGCAGTGATAATAATATTGTATGCTGTAATCGTACTGGGCAATCACTGAGACAAAATCTGTCATATATCCTGTGAATAAAAGTATATGTTGTTGTCTATGTACCATGGTAATAACAGAAGCGACACGCAATATTCTGCCAGGACAATTTACCATTTATGCAAAGCTACACATTTACTGTACATTCTGTCCTCACAAACATGTTTTTCTGCATTGACTGTTTCAGGTAAATCACTCCATGCGCCTCAGCCAAAAGCCTCTTCAGCCCTGGGTTATTCTGCAATCTAATGGGGACGTTGAAAGTGCACATTGCACATGCATGGCTGGTGTGGCAGAGAAGTGTGTGCATGTAGCGGCTCTCCTTTACAAAGTTGACACTACTGTGCGTCACGAGGTAATATCACGCCGACAGATGTCAAAGCTTACTGGATTATGCCCTCCAACATCAAGAGAGTGCAAGGAGTACCAGGCCACACAATTGACTACACCACCAGTGCAGCAAGAAAAAGGGCACTCGACCAATCATGTAGTGCTGGACAAAGTGACTGTTCTCCTAAACCCAAAATCCGGACTCGCACTGGTGGCAGCTCACTACAAGTGCGCACACTGGCCGATTTAAAGTCTCTCACAGATCTCATGCATGAAAACCGGTCAGGCCTATGCGCTGTTATGGAGGACTTCTGCCACCTATATGCTGACCCTGTCCAGCCTCGTGTCCTCCCAAATCACTGCTACGCATCTTTGACCCACAGTTGAAGGGCTGTCAGCTATCTGTCCTTCTGCAGCACTGTGAACGTCTGAAGCACTGTGTCGTTGTCTCAAAGGCTGAGGCAGAGGCACTGGAGGAGAAAACCAGGGAGCAGCACAAATGTGACCTTTGGCACACAGCACGAGCAGGAAGAATCACTGCGTCAAACATACATGCGGTTGTGTCCACCTCCACTGCCAGTCCTGCGTTGTCAACTGTAAAGAAAGTGTGCTACCCACAAAAACTGTCACATCAGCTCTCCAACCAAGAACCGCAACAATTCAAGTGGGAAGAGACAATGAAAACACAGCACATGAGTGGTACACCTCACAGGGAAAGGTGCAGCATAGAGAACTTAAAGTTGATAAGTGTGGTTTCATAATCAACCCCGCATTCCCAGAATTAGGTGCCACCCTGATGCGCTCGTAAAATGTGAATGTTGTGGTGAAGGATGTGTGGAAATTAAGTGCCCATATAAACACCGCAACAACAACCTCCTGCAGGCCTGTGAAGATGACAGGTTTTGTTTGGGGTTAAAAGATGGAAGGTTGAGTTGAAAAAGACACACATTTACTACAAGCAGGTACAAACACAGATCTATGTTACAAAGTCACACTTTTGTGACATTGTTGTGTGGACAACAAAAGCTTGTGTTGTTACACGTGTGATGCCAGATATAGACTTGTGGACTAAAATGTTGCCTGTCGCTCAGGATTTTTTCTACAAAGTTGTGATGCCTGAGCTCTTGGCCAATCACTACAGTGATCCAGAAACCAGTGTTTCACAAGGGCCACATTACATGGATGTCACCGTGACAAAAAAAAAAAAGAAAGACAAAAGCTTGCATAGAAAACTAATCAAAGTATTTCAGTTACACACATTCTGAGACAACTCTTATATTGAAGGACTTTCTTGTGATTTCATGTTTAGTGTCACATTAAGGTGGACACATCTTCCTGTACTCTGCACTTTATGGTTTGTTATCTGTTGTTCTGTTACGCACAGTGAATTATTATAACGTGTTAAAATTGCAATAAATGTGTCTCACACCACTGCACTTTACAGCTGTGCTGTAAATTATTATCTCTTTATGTCCATACGCAATCTTTCTTTTCAGACTGTACTAATATACAGTGTCAGAACCAATACAAATAAAGTAAGTGTTGCACAAGTCATTCATCAGGACTGTCTTTATTTATAACTGACAAGTTTTACATGTTACTATCGAAGCTTACAGGACAAAGGCAAAATAATATACCGTTGTGCATTATTATTTCATTTTGTTAAAAACATAGCTGCACAACAAAACAAGACCAAATTGGAAAACAGTTATTCATCACTTGCTTGCTTTACAACAACACTTGGGCACATGTTTGTGAGCGCACATGATACAGCAACTATCTTATCCAGCAAAGTCATGTTCTCACCTTCGCATGGCACCACAAAACCTAGACGGATGGTGTCGTTTAGGATAGTGTACTTGGACCGTGAGACAGCCTATAACACGTTCAACATGGATCCTGACATGTGCCAGTTTTTCGTGTGTCCTCCACATCTTTTGCTTGTAGCTGACTGCACCCGTGTAAATGCTGGAATTTTTAAAGTGGCACCCATTAAGGCAACACTTTCCTGATATCAAACCCCGGTCTGCGAGCACTATGTCCCGGGTGAAAGCTTCTGTAAAAAGCCAGAAGTTTCCGCTATTCGTTTATCACTTGTATGCCCTCCCATCCTTTAGAAATGAAAGAGATGGTCCCCTGTGGTGTGATCCCAATGAGATATTTCATTGTGTGTCTACTTTTGTATGTTGAATATGTCTCCGCCATGGCACGTAAATTTTGTGCCCTCTCTATGAACAGTTCAAAACAGTCAATAATAACTGTCACCGGTCACCAAACATCTCTACATACTGGTGTGGCATACTGGCCTGTATGCAATGTCTTCCAGGCCAGTGCACCAATGGACTCAGGTGAGCGTACAACACATTTACAGTAATGTTAAACACAGTGGAAGTGGTTGTCCGGCTAATATCAAAGAGGTGTGCAATATGTGCAATCGGAAGGTTGAGTCTTAAACGCATGAGAGTTAGCAAGAGCATCTGAAACTGGGAAATTTTCCTGTCAGTGTCTGGCAAGCTCGGGCTGATTTGTTGTAGCACCCCATTAGTAAAGCAAAAGAAGGCAGCCCTGTGTAGAATTTAACTTTAGAGTTCTCGTCTTTCAAGAATTCCATGTCTAATTTCTTTTTGGACAGTTCTTTTTAACACTAGGTTTTCTTCTTGAAGGTGTGCTATTTCTTGTAACCTTTGAGAACACATTTTACACTCCTGCAGATCTTCATCCTCGTGCTTTGGATTTATCTGCTGTGGTTGGCTCTCAGCTATAGTTTCCGTAGTGACTGGTGCTGAAAGACATACATGCACACAGACAAAGACAAGATCATTGAAAGTGCAAAAATAAGACAGTGCTTAATGTGGAAAAAGTGGTATTTATTTATGTACATTGACAATTTTACCTGGATGGATTTCACCTGCATGAGCTGTCTCTGCCCCAGAGGAACGCGGGCCCTTTTCGTGGCTGTTTTGATTTCGATCTCTGTTTTAACCGATCAAATCTAGCAGTGGTAGAAGCTTTAACTTCTGTGTGGCCCAGTTTGAGAGAGGGTGCCCAGTCTGGATCGCATTCCAGCATTTCGTAGGCTGGTTTGCCTACAAAATACAGCAAACATTACACAGAGCCACAATAAACAAAGGAGCATAGCGTGATGATTTCTGTTCAGCGCCATATAAGACGTATTAAATACCACAAAACACTTACCGTTGTGGAAATGCTTGGAGCAGACTAACATGTGAGGTGGAGTGTTTTCGAACGTTATATTAGGTCTTCTGATAGCGGCAATCCAGGCCATCCGTCGCCTCTTCGTGACTTCGGAGACATGGCTTGGAGAATTTCTCTTCCACGCCGGAATCCGATAAAACCAAACGCATTTCCCGTCGACTTCACGCGGCTGTCGTTCTCCCGGCTTGTGCAGTTAATAATACAACAGGTTCTTGGCATTTTTGTTTCTTTTTATCGCTGTGTAACTTATTTCAATTGAAAGCCTGCGTGCGCTAGTACCTCTTGCCTTGGGTTCCCACAATCCTTTGCGGTTTTACCCCTCAATGACGTCACATTTTCAATCTCTATAGCACCCCAGCCAAGCGCCTACATGTTAAATTTCACACCTTTGCGCTAAACTGTTGGGAAACATGAGCACAAGGAGGATTTTATTTAAGAACAAACGTAAATACAAAATGTAACTGGGGCAGGAAAAATGCCTCAGTTGTGGTGTAAAGAAAGTGTTTGCTTAAGACATTTCACAACCAGCAGTGAGGAAGTGATACATCTAAATTTTATACTGTTGTGCTGGGTGTTCAGTCAGATAGAATTTCTTGAATTTCTTTTTCAACATCATGTTCTGATCCTCAAGCTGGCCTCGGGCTCCCACACATCTCTTTGCACAAACGTACAAGCAGTACTTCTAATATTGCTACAGTGCTGTGTGGAAATTATACCATTTCACACACATCCTTTCAAACTCAGCTGCAAATAATTCTTGAGATGAATGTTTGCATGCCTTACTCACTGACTGAGCTGAGAAGTTTTTCCATAAGTCACTCATTTCATGGATGGAGTTTGACTGTACACCGGACAGTTTTTGAGAGACGTCTCCATTGCCTTGTATTAATAAATACATAGTCCATAGAAATAGGTTTGTTAATGGGTTAATGCATTATATTGCATTTCATTGCTTGCTCCATGGTACAAAGTCCATGTGATGTGAATAGGGCTGACAGTAGACAGTGAATTGATGGCTAGCAGTCTTTTGTTCTCTGTCCTGCCCCTTGCACGTTTAGTTTCTGGTATCAATCTGATCTGAAACAAATAGTAGCATTATCAGTAGTAAGAATGCAGCTTTCTGCTGCATGTACATGCATGTGAGAAAAGACCACCTATTTAAAAGCAGACATTTTGGCAGTTGACTGGTCTGGAGCATTCAGGTGTGTTAACACAATGCCCTAATCTTCCCAGGAGTGTACATCCCAGCAAAATTCACCCTGAGGTCAGATTGTTCATGGTCAGAAAAACTGCAAAAAAAAAAACCCAAAACCAAGAGCTACATCTCAAACTCTCTACACCAAAGTATTCTAGAGTGTGGGGCCGTCTGTCTAACAGCTAAAGCTTGGCTAAAATTGGCGAATGCAACAAGACAAAAATCCCAAGCACAGCAATAAATCTACAACAAAATCAAGATGTTGCAATGGCCCAGTCAAAGTCCAGAACTCGAGTTTATTGGATTGCTGTTGCAGGAGCTTAATAGCGGTGAATAAACTATTGAACTGAAGCAGCGTTGTTAGGAAGAGTAGGCCAAAATTCCTTCACAATGATGCCAGAGTCATACAGAAAATGATTACTTCAGGTTATTGCTGCCAAAGCTTTTCACATGACTGCCGTACCCCCCTTAGCTCTCTTCAAATCACTCAAAGTTGACAATTCGTACTGGCTGTGTTAATTCTGCTTTATTTGACACTGTCTTATTTTTTTTGTCTCTTCAGCTACTGGGACATGGCATATGATAGTGATGTAATGGAAAACCGAGTTGGCCTGAATTTGCTTTACGCTCAGGTAAGAGGCTTCATCACTTAGATAAACCAGACACTGTTTTAAATTAAACTCCCGCTGAGATGTGCACCCAAGCAGAAAATTTAAATTACACTTGATTGTATTTGTTTCCAGATTGCATCTGTTGTCTTTTATTGAGCTTGCTTGGTGCCAGCCTCTCACCAACAAAACTGAATCAGCAGCTGCTTCATCTTTTGGTTGCCAAATGCTTTTGTGCATCCCCTGGGTACATCCATTATCGAAATATTGGTGTCAGCTTGTTTTGACATTGCAACACCTTGAATCCTCTCTGCGTCCCTCTTTCAGAAGAGATGTCCTTCCTATTATAGTAAATTCCCTCTGCTGTAATAACGAATGTCTGGTTTTATTAAGCATTTTCGGGGCAGCAAGTTTGATCAGAATCTGTAACCTCTGAGTGTTGCCTCTGCAAAGCAGAATAGTGTCAATGTGCGTATTTTGTTGAGCTGCACTGTTAACATGGCGTTTTTAGTGTCTTTTCTCCTAGCAAAGGAAACTCATTGACTTGAATTATTGTATTTACCTGTGTAGAAAAATAAACTTTCTGTTTGTTGCTTCACCAGACAGTATCTGACATTGAGCGAGGCTGGATACTCGTCAACAAAGACCAGCACAGGCAGCTCAAATCGTTGCAGGAGAAAGGCTCCAAGAAAGAAGTAAGCAAGGGCGCCTCTTTTTGGTGTTTCTGCCATTCGAATTTTCTTTGCCAGTTGTCACTTAAATCCAGCTGATGCTCAGAAATGTCCTTGTGCTAGGACAAATCTGTAGACCACAGAGAATACGCCCTCTAGTGAATTCCATGTTATGCAATTAACCTCGTTTGCCCCATAATATGAATTTTTAAACACATCCCAGGAGAGAATTTCAGAATTTTCTATCAGGGATTAGGTAAGCCTAAAAAAATGACGTCTAAAAATTGTTTGGCTGTTTTTCTTTTTCTTTTTTTCCTCAGTTCATCCATCTAGGCCAGACTCTCAAATATTATGGCTATATTAAGTTTGACCCTTGTGTCACTGACTTCCCCGAGAAGGGCTGCCAAGTCATCGTCAGCGCCGGAAACAATGAGCTCAACTTCCATGTCAAGCTGCCTAATGAACAGATGAAAGAAGGGAGCTTCAAAGTTACTCGCATGAGGTGCTGGCGAATCACATCTTCTGTAAGTGGAAGCGTGAATGCATGAGAAGTGTACCTTTATTTTATCAAGATGAAGACCATCCTGTTTCTAAAGTGACCTATTGGCATTGGCATTGCACCAGAAATAAACCTTAGTTTTTTAGCATTAACAGCTAGCTAAAAATGCTTACCTCCACACCATCCATTGCCATCAGTCCAATTACCCAAACACACAGCCCACACAAGAATAGGGTTGAATTGATCTTTTGTATTGATTAACACCTAAAATGGTATTGAACTGCAAATTGTCTATTGGGAAAAGCAGATTCATGCACTGAGGAGAAGCACTTCCACACCTCTGTAAACAGTTACATGTGTAGAAAAAATGTAAATGTCAAGTTTTATTCCTCGTGCTTTTCTTTAATACGCTGAATTCAAATTCAGTAGGGTTTTTTGCATAATTTCAAGACAGTTTTTGCTTTTAGTCTTTTTACCCTCAGACATGATGCAGTCTCTTCAGGCAGTCACAGCAGCCACCTTAAGTTTGAACTTATTGGTGTCTCAGCCTGGTCTTCTGCTTGTTTTTCATGCCTTTGAATTAATGCTGTCACTTCCTTCATGAAGTAATAAACTAATATCAGTGTGTCATGTCCACTGGCTGCTATGGTATTAAGGTGGAGTACTTCTGGTCATGAGCTGTTCCTCCTCCATGCTTCCTCTTTCAGTCAGTGAATGAAACTATTTTTATCATTAGTCTGTAGAACTGTTAAAGCATACTACTTGTACAGTTTCTTCTTTACCTTTTATATTAACAGAAAACTCAAAATCAGTCTAAATGTCAACTCTGCATCATCTGAGCCATCTGTGAGTTCTTTGTAGATGATGTGACGGTGAAATCATTTACTAGCTGAGTGTTTTTGCTTCTTGGCTACTTTGTCTTTTAAAGTGCTGTATCTCACACACAGTTCTTTGTACTTGGAAATGTAATGCATTTTATCCATTATCTTATTCTGAAGTGTGCTGAAGTGCAGAGGAACCTCAAAAAAGCTATCAGACAGTACTAACAGCTCCAGTAACACTGAATTAAACACATTGAAAGTGGGTTTTTGGTGGTGAGTCTAATGAAAGCGTAATGGTGCTACATCACACACCAAAGATTTATGAGTTAATCCATGAAGGTTCTGTTTCAACTGTGACCTTAAATCAATTGATCAGCATGAGATGGTGCCAGAGTCCCTCGAGCACATGACTGTAATTGATTGATCAGGCTAACATATTGCTGGTCCAATGCCCAGCATTTAATGAGTGTTATCTGTTGCGTTGATGGTGGGGGGAAAAAAGGAACAAAAACCATCTCTTGTTGTTATTTCCTCAAATGTTAGAGACAGAAGACGGAGTCACTCTCAAATGGGCTTCTGTCTCTGCGAAAAAAACAAAACAACCCCAAAAAAAAAAAAACAGGAAGATATCAAAACAAAACAATGACAGAACTCATTATCATCATAGCTCGTTATACAGCCCTGATCATACCATCAGGACTGGTTTGGGGATAAAGCTAGTTTGAGAGAAGTGCACATATAGGTTGGTCCTATTAAGTTCCAGATCCATATTTATTCTGGAAATACAAAATGTAAAAAATAGGCCAAAGTACAATTTTTATTGTACATGTATTTTTTCTACTTTTTTCAGTACTTCTAGATAATGATGCAAAAGATTTTTTTTATTAATTTTTACTTGAAGAAATCAAACTGAATGAGTGAATAGATAAATGCTTATTTGTAGCACATATATCATTTAATGATATGCGTGCTGATTATATTTAATCTAATCTTTATCACTTGGGTGCACCGGTCTGAAATTATTTTGGATTTTCTCTCATCCACACAGGGTCAAACATATACATTCAGGCTCTTATATATAACATGGATTTTTCCTATCAATTCTGTCCAGTGTACCAGTACCGGTGGCAGCAAAACAGCCCCGGAGCATGATGCTACCACCACCACCATGCTTAAGAGCTGATACAGTGTTATTAGGTTTGAAAGCCTCACCTATACTCCTCCAAACATACCTCTTGTCATTGTGGCCAAATACTTCAGTCTTTGTCTTGTCTGACCTTGAAACTTTTCTCTAGAAGGTATATGGTTTATCTGTGTGGGCAGCTACAGATTCCAGTTTAGGTTGAAGGTATCGATTTTGGAGCAGGAGGTTCCTTCTTGGTCAGCACTCTGAGTGCTGACCAAGAAGGAACCTCCTGCTCCAAAATCAGTCGTTGCCAGTCTGTGGCAACGTACATTCAGTTTTAACTCATTAAAGGACCTTCATTGTAGGACATTGTACGACCTTCAGCACCACATATTGAAAGATTTAAGTGAGTGCATGTATATTTAAGCCTATATCTATACTTTTAACCCTCTGTGGATTAGAGATGTTATTAAAGCAGTATCTTGCGTAATCACTCCACCATGGAAAAAGAACAGTTAAAGGAAATCATTAAAAGTACCAATTATCATGATATTCATCCACATGATGAATGGATGTAAACTTCTAAACATAAGTTAGTTGTAGTTGTGGTAGGTATTTGCAGACAGTGGAGATAAGATAACAAAGACCGGGAATGTTGGAAAGCCTCATGTTTTTGATTACATCAGCGCTTGACTATTTTTGTGCACAGATTAGATTGATGGTCTTTTACCATTTTTTCTTTGCTTCATCACAAACAGTAAACGATATTTAGTTTCAGCTATACAGATTTTGTTCTTTCTGTGCAATACTAAATACATTTGATCCCCTTTTAAAAAGTTACAATTTCAAATGGGCTAAATTTAACTCATTAATTGGATTTTTTTTTTTTTAACCTTATTTGAAACTTCAGCTCATAAGCCATCTAGAAAAACGGCTTATTTTGGGAATATAAAGCATCTCATTAACCAGTATTGTCCATGAAACAGTTGAAATATGCATTTTTTGTGTTTGGACCCAGTCGTTTGTATTTAAGACAGATTTACTGAAAGCAGAACAGTCTATTTTACTGCTGAGAAAAGCATTACTTGAAGCTCTACCCGCATAATTTCTGCTGCCATTTGAAAGATGGAACATTTAAATATGTCATTTGAATGGAGATGGGCAAAAAAGTTCACTTTTGTACTGCATTTGTGTTTGAGCATTACAGTCATTATGTGTGTCAAAGAAGCTTTTACGATTCTCTAAAAGTTAATGATGTGGACACGTGGCATCACATCTAAAATTGCAATGCATCCTAGCTTGTGTGATCAGAGACTGAGCCCCCACACTGCCAGGCAGGGTGATTAATTCCTGAGCTCATTCTCAGAGGTCAGAGTCATTTAATGAGTCCTTTCCTTAGCAGCCAAATATTCAAAACATCTCATTTGTTGTAGCTCTGCAAGACCCCCCATCCGTCGTAGCCAAATTACATCTGGAAGAACCCACAATAAACACTTAGCATGTGCATGTGTTTGTGCATCTGTGTCAGACCGTTGTGTGTCTTGCATTTCCACTACAGCTACATTCTGACCCGGAGATGAAATGGTTTGTAGTGAAGGGCAGACACTGCTTAAACGAGGAATGAGGGCTTATTTTTAGGGAGCGTAACACACCCATCACAAATATTTCTTTTAGTGTTATCTTTCATGTTATCTTTTAGCCTGCCTGTCATTTGTGATGCAGGAGTTCAAGAATAGAAGCTTAAGGAGAAGACATGCAGGGTAGAAAATGAGATTTAGCTGCTTACATGGAGCTCCAGTGACGGAGCTTATCCGCTTAAGATTGGAAGTTTGATGCTGGTTGTAAAAATGTGAAATCAGTTTCTTTGTCATTCTCAAATGTAAACACAGGACAACAAATTGAAAGTGGAAGGAGGAAAAGGGCCACAACAGAATAAGCAAATCAGAAGTGGTCGATGATAACAGAAGGTGACTTTTTTTTGTCTTTGTTTTTTGTCACTGAAGCAAGTTCCAATTGCCAACGGTACAACCAATCCCTGCAGCTCGGGTCAATTTGAGATCAAACTAGAGCTCTCCTTTGAGTACCTGATGAGCAAGGACCGCCTCCAGTGGGTCACCATCACCAGCGACCAGGTAGGAGGATGATGGATAGTTTAACTTTTATATAGGTAAACTAGATCATTTTTTTCATTAAAGATAATTTTTTTTCCTTTGTGTATTTAGAATTTTTTAGCTTCTTAAGGTACTGTACATAATCCTCTTTAGTGCTCATTGGATTACCTCAAAAATGCTGCGGCTCAAGGCTGAAAACAGCCGTGTTGTTTTGTTTTGTTTTTTCATGGTTTATAAAAAGCTGAGATTTCAAAGAGGTGTAACAATAAGTTGCTTGCAGCTCATTGTGTGGTCAGCCATTTTTAGTATGTTTTGTTCTTTTTCAAACTACACAGGCTTGCTGCTTTATGTCTGACTGGTTTCTGTGTGGATGTGATTGCAGGCTATCATGATGAGTATCTGCCTCCAGTCTATGGTGGATGAATTAATGGTAAAGAAGTCCGGTGGCAGCATAAAAAAGGTTTGTGTTGACTGCATTTAACAACATTATGCCATCATTTTGTTTTCCATATATATCACAGCTTTTGTAAATGTATAAGTCATTCATTTATAGCTTTGACATTTATTCTATTTCTTTTGACGTCTTCTGTCACATTTCAGATGCTGAGGAAACGACACAATGGCTCCATCCACCGGTCTGACAGTCAGCAAGCTGTGAAATCTTCCCCTCTACTGGTGAGAAATGGGATAGCATGCCAAGTTTTTCATTCTCAGCTGTAGCTTTTTTTTCTTGACTGTCCTTTTTTTTTTTTCCCTTCCATGCTGCAGGACTCCCCTGATGCAAACCGTGAACAAATTGTCAAACTCTCAGTGAGTACCTTCTTCATCGTTTTTACTGAATAGCTAATGAATATTCCAATAAATTAGCATCAGCTAAGCATTAATTATACTTATATTGATTATTCCATATAGACCAAGCTGACCTCGGTGTCTCTCAGAGGGATCAGCGCCTCCAACTCGGCAAACAACATCAGCAACTATGCTTTTGAGGGAATTGGGGACGATGACCTGTAACCCACAATTCCCTTCCTCCCCTTCTCATTCCACTGTTAACGACAAAGATTACAAGCTGAGCTGAGCCGAGCCGAGCGGTCCACGCAGGCGTCTGATTCTGCAAGATTGTAGCTTCTTCCGGGAGAATTTGCTGCCTTAAGCTCTCATTTAATCTTTGACGGTGACCTTTCATGTTTTAGACTCTGAAGGGTAATCTTGATTTGCATTTTAGTTACAATCATCATATCATCCAGCTCTCTTATTGAACTTATCACGTCATTAACGTACGTTATTCGAAGATCCTGGATTCTTCCCTGACTGGCTGCATGTCTGTTTCCAACCAGAGAGCCAACTGTTTGGTTAGACCCGGCACTAGAGAAGATACAGCAGAACTGGACGCAATTGTTCTGGAAGTGACCAGGCATATTTCTGAGAATGTTCTCTTTAACTCAAAATGTAGAATATTTAGAGCAACTGCTTAGCTGCGTGACGATCAATGTTCGGCTTTGCTATATACCAAAATGCTTCCTCTGATGTCAGTGGTCCTCTTGTGCGTCATGCTACATGTGTGCCAAGTTAACAGAGATCATCAGCAGGGGTTCATTTTATATTAGACATTAGAGTCACTTGTATTCAGATGTAGTTCGAGGCCTTAACTTGCTTTTTTTTTTTTTAAGTATATAGTTTCTGGGGTCACCTTCTCACGTGGGTTGAAACTAAAGAGATGTTAACTAGAATCTTGCAGAATTTAATGGATGGTTGATTTGGTTGAGCTGCTTGCACTTGCTGAACCCATCGTTTTTGCACAGTATAACCGGTGGAGATGAATGTTTGAGCATGAATTTTTAAACGTGCGTAGACTCTTATCCTGGGGGGCTCTGTAAATCCATCTGATTTTTTTTTAACAATTTTTTTTAAAGGTTTCTCATAAATGCCAAATTATAGTTTACTAAAGCATTTTGCACAAAATAAACATTTAAAAAAGTCACTTTTTATATTATGTACATGCAATTAAGTATTCTGAACATTTACTAATATCTTTATCATCTAGCTTATTGTAATCAGATCTAATGTAATCTAAGCTGTATGGAACAAAGTTTAAATGGACCAACATTTATCATGTTTACATAATGTTTTAGTTGAAATGGAAATTGTTTACAAATTTTTGCATCTGATTTTGATTTGTGTTCTTTTTTGGGGGAAGCGATGGCATCGCGGGGCTTCAGTTCATTGTAATTTGTTCGTACGTTGTTCCAGTCATCTCAGAGGATTTGGTAAAAGGTGCTTTGATGAAGCGGCTAATGTGATCATAATTGCTGGAGTGAACAAAATTTTAAAGAGTGAACATATCCCTCTGTTTTATAAGGTGTGTTATTCCTTTTTTTTTTCTTTTTTTTTCTATTGCTGTCAACTTGACTTATTTCATGCCAGCAGATTTTAAAGACGCTAACTGTAAATCAGTGCCAACCTATCAACAGCTTTACTGTCACTTTTAGCCAGAACTGCAAACAAAAATGTTCTCAGTATAATTGTCTTGTTCTTTCACTGGTGTGATTCTTCTGTTCGGTTGCTTTCACCGTAGGGAGACACGGTCGCAGCGATTCATTTATATTTTCTCTGTTCCTGTCGATATCAAGTACACAAAGCTGCAAGGTCCTTGATGTTAGTGTATGTGTAGGTGCCAAATTTTTCTAATGTGCTGTTTTATTTTTTTTTCTTTAGCATTGCTTTTGAAGGAAATGTTAGATTTTGTGAAGGTTGTACCGTCTTGATACATTCCACTAATTTTCATGTTGATTTTTAGTGGTATGTTCAGTGACAGCTGTCGGGTCATTTTGTCATGATGCTTAAAATAAACTCTGAACTTCAACAATTGTGTGGGTTTATTTTATTTATTATGTAACAGTCATCTTTTATCACTAGTCCCATTTATTTTGCAGCAGCAGTTTTTGTACTCTGCCACGTTATATGCCAAGAGTAGCACAGATAAGTGTCAAGATACCAGGGGGTGCAGTGTTTATAGACTTTAACTGCAGACATAAACTCACCAAGCACTTCATCAGGTACAAGTGTTCAGCTACTTATCAACACAAAAATGCTATCAGCCAATCAAATGGCAGCAAGGAAATGTGATTTAAATGACTTTAAACATGGCATGGTTGCTGTTGCCAGGCGGGCTGATGTACTGGAATTTTCCCACACAACCATCTGTGGCGTTTACTGAGAATGCACAGAAAGAGAAAATATCCACCGAGCAATGTTTCTTTGGGGGAAAACGCCTTGTTGCTATCAGACGTCAGAGGAGAATGACCAGACTGCTTCGAGCTGATAGGAATGCAACAGTAACTTGAATAACCACTTATTACAACCAGCATATGCAGAAGAGCATCTTTGAGCGGACAACATGATGAACTTTGATGTAGATAGGCTCCGGCAGCAGAAGACCACACAGGGAGCCACTACTGTCAGCTAAAGATAGAAAACTGAGCAACAATTCACACTGAGCAAAACTGGACAACAGAAGATCGTCTGGTGTGAGGAATCTCAACTTCTGCGGCAACATTCAGATGATAGGGTCAGAATTTGGCGTAAACCACATAAAAGCATGGATCTATCCTGCCTTGTATCAGTGGTTTATGCTGCTGCTGGTGGTGTAATGGTATTGGGGATATATTCTTGGCACACTTTGGAGCCCCTAGTAACAGCTCGCCATTGTTTAAATGCCTACCTAAGTATTGTTGCTGACCATGTCCATCTCTTTATGAACACCTTCTGACAGCTGCTTACAGCAGAGTAACACACCATGTAACAAAGCTCAGATCATCTCAAACTGTTTTTTTGGGCGTATCGATGAGTTCACTGTGCTCAATTGGTCGACTTACACCCTCAAAACTAAGTTTAATTCTTGTAAATGTCACATCTCTGAACTGGTTATTTTTTGATGGCAACAAATCGAGCATCTAAAGGATCAAAGGCCAGCTTCACAGTGACTCAAAATGCTGTGCTATAACAAATTCCTGGTTATTATTATTAAATACCTAATGGGTGATTATAACCATATTTCACCTTTGATCAGATGCAGATTAGATGATTAGTTTATCTATATTTCTTCCCAACCAGTATATTATATCCAGTAATGGTCTGTTGATAGGATTTTATAAATACATTTGTTTCTAAACACAGTCAAACCAATATAAACCCGTTGGTTTATCTTATCCTTCTGTGGAAATAAACTCTGGCTCATCGGGATGTGTTTACACACAGTACTTCTACAGTGGCTTCTGGTTACTAATCAGCGAACATATACAACATTCTCAAACCAGATTATGTTTGGTTATTTTGTGCCTTTGTCTTTAGGAATATAGATGCTTGTGTGTGAAAAGGTCACAACGATCTGAGTAAAAATCAGAAGTCTGACATCTGACATTCAATGAAATGAATTCCATGTGTTTATTTCAAAAGTTCCTCACTTAAGGCATTTATGAGACACTGCATAAAGACACAAATGGCCACTTGCGGGATGTCATCACTAATCTAAAGGTACAATGCTCCATCATGACACTGCAAGTTGGCAACCTGTCAAACATCTCACTTGCATAAAACAGTCATTCACAAAGAGTACATCTGAAATCACAGTTATTATTTCCATGGCAAGTAAATAACACACCACACATTCAAAATAAGACTCTATAAAGTATGCACTTCTAGCAGTGTATAAGAGCCACATTAGAAAAAGAAAACAACCAATACACACTCACATGCTTGCTAACAGTGTCATCTTTTTTTTCCCAAAACAATAAAAAAAAACAATTCACAGTAAACAGTAATCACAGGTGAGGTGATTAAGTGGTCTCCCTCTAAAAACGAAGAACCTTTTGAAAACAATGAAATCATTTAAATCAAAAATAACTGATATGTCAATGTAATACAAGTTTGTGGGGCAAAAAAAATAAATAATTGAACAGCATGCTCATACGTTTCATTTTCACTTGTATTTTTTTACTCCTTAATCCCAAACTTGGAAAATGCAGCTGTGTGTGTAAGATTGTGCTTTTTATTTTACCGCATACAGACTGAAGATGAACTTTCTACATGATTTTGAGTCCAGTTTTAGAATGAAATTCTATTCTAATCTGTTCTTTACCATCATCTAAGCATTTTAGCACCAAATCAGAGGGATGAGTTAAGTCTTTCAGTACTATTAAATAGCACTTTTATAGTAGTACATACATCAGTACATCAAACCGAAGGCAGAGCTTGTTGCTGAAAGCAAACAAAGCACAGTATGGCCCGCTCAAGGACTCATCTCTGCTTAAAGCTGCACTGTGTAGTTTGGGAAAAGTAGAAAAACAGAACACATGTCAAAATAACTTCTGTCTTCTAATGATGTAAGACGTGAAAAACAATCTTGAACATTCAAATGACTTCATCATGAACACATTTCAAAGACTACACAGTGCAGCTTTAAAAGTCCAGGCAAATAGTTGCATCAGTTCCATGTAACAAGGAATATTTGGTAGTGTCCTCGTCAGAACGAACAATCAGATATGTATTACAGTGTGAGAGGAATATTTTTACAGTTAGCCTACTGTGTGTTAACATACAGAATTAGACAGGGAGTGGACTTCCACAGAAAAAGAAGTCCTTTTGTCTTGACATGAAAAAAACAAAACAAAAAAGGACTAGAAGACATCAACACATTATCATATTTGTGTGAGATCCTACAAACGAACAATTAGCAGCCTCAGAAGACATCTGACAAAACACTGAAAGACCAACACACACCAAAACAATATAAAGGCTCTGTGGAAATCAAAGGACAACTTGCTGGTAGCTTAGTTTTGCTGAGTTAGAATTTATACAATCTCAAGTTTGTAGCATGAGTGTATTGTCTGACTCCCCTCCCTTGGCATGTACTGCATATCGACCCCTGCTTCCTTTCTGTGAGTTGGAAGCCCAACTCCCATCCCTTTCCTCACTTCCTGCTCTTCATTGTTGCCCGTCATCGGCACTTTCACCCAGCCGTCTGTGGCCAGGCCGTGTTTCTTCTGGTGTCTCTTGTAGTTGTCCCAGTGGCCCGTGGTGTAGCCGCACTCTTGACATTTATAGGGCTTCTCCCCGGTGTGCCGGAGCATGTGCCGCTTCAGGTTCATGCTCTGGTTGCAGCTGTAACTGCACACGGCGCACTGGAAGGGCTTGGCACCAGAGTGCACCCGCTGATGGCGCTTTAGGTTGGCCAGATTCCCGCACGCGTAATCGCACAAATGGCACTTGTAGGGTTTCTCGCCGGTGTGCACTCGGTGGTGCCGCTTGAGGTTGTCGAAGTGTGCTGATGCGTAATCGCACTGTGGGCACTTGTACGGTTTCTCGCCGCTGTGAGTTTTCATGTGGCGTGCCAAGTGGTTAGGGTAGTGTGTGAGAAAGGGGCAGGCGGCGCACGTGTAAACCTTGTCGCTGCGCTCGCCGGGGCTGTTGGGAGATGATGAGGAGTCTTTAGTCAGCATTTCGAGGGTACACTTGGCACAAATCTGGGCCGAGGAGCCATCCTCGTCTTCCAGGACGATGCTACAGAGCCGGCAGGTAAAAGGGAAAAGTGACGGTGGGAGGCCGCTACTGTCTGCTACACCCCCTCTTGATGCTCTGCTTCCGCTGCTGCCTGTTGTCTCCAGCAGGGGTGGAGGTTGATGACCTGGAGCTGGATTGGAAGCTGCTATGGGGGGCGGAGATGCTCCCTTCAGGCTATCAAAGGCTGACAGGTAGTCGCTGTTCTGGGCTGCCAAAGTCAGGTTTGACGTTGGCCGTGCAACCTCTGTAACTTCACAATCAGATTAGACAGTTATTAGGCATCAAAGATGATTTAAAGACATCAAAATGAGCTTTCGTGTATCAGCACTGGCAACAGCAACTAAAGTAAAAGAAATGAGACACACCTTTGCCTGCAGCACCAGAAACCTCTTCTCTCTGCCCGGTCCCTTGCCTCTTCAGACTGTTCTGGACACTGGTGGGTCGTGGCGATGTGTCCTGCCCCACCCCCACAGAGGGTACGTGCATGCGCTGGTGCCTCTTGAGGTTGCCGAGAGAGCTGCAGGCAAAAGTGCAGCTGTCACATTTGTATGGTTTTTCCCCCGTGTGAATGCGAAGGTGTCTCTGGAGGTTCACCAGCTGAGCCGAGGCGTACGTGCACAGCGGGCAGTTAAAAGGCTTCTCCCCATTGTGCGTCTTCATGTGACGCTTTACGTGGTTGGCGTAACGTGAGGAGAATCCGCAGAGATGACACGAGTGCATTTTAGCCGATTTGTCCTCGGCTGTCAGCGCCTTGTCACCCATCCCATTTCCCACCCCTTCGCAATCAAGCTGCATATTGGAACCTGAGCGGATACCGCCGATGTTTCCAAAAGGTGAGCAGAAGTCCGTACTCTTAGCTTCCCGAGAGGCTTTGCAACACCTAAGGCAGTACGGGCCAACGAGGTCTATGCCAGGTCCCAGAGGTTCATCGCGGAGCTGTCCGCAGCCCCTGCAGGACAGGTAAGGAGGGAAACTGGGCTCAGACTGGGTCGCTCTGCCTTCCTCTTCCCTCCCATTGTCCGTCGTGCAGCGCGAGTTGTCCGTTTCACTTTCCATGCTCAGCTGGCTGTAAGCAGAACTCTCATCACCCAGAGGATACACGGAGAAACCGATCTCGGCAGCAACTTCTGTGCAGGGAAGACAACAGAAATATTTGATTAGGCAACTCTCAGAGCTGTGCTTAAACCCAAGTGTCACACCAAATTTTACATTTGCAGCACTGCCTGTATTAATCAGTATGTAACTCTAATTAAACAGGAAATAATGACTTAGCTCAAGAAAGAGAAAGTACAGAAGAAGAAAAGACAGAAGAGGAACATAGTATAGTTCTGTCCTTGGGTATCTGTTATTAATCTGTATTATTCAGGCATGCTGGCTCAAAAGAGAGCATGACTTTTACAGAAATCCAATTTCATAAGGAATCATGAAATAAACATATAACATATAACTAAAATTAAAATATACAGTTTGTGCAAAAAATTGTGAAATACATCAACACAAAATGCATTACTTTTCACAAAACTTAACTTGTCACAGGAAAAAACGCCAATATAATATGCAACTGACATTCGTCCTAAAATACGACACGTTCCAATAAACTTATTTCAACATAAAGGGAAAAAAATGACTGAAGTTCTTTTTATACTGCTGGGGATTGATACAAAAGAAGCGTAGGGACATCAGGCACCAACCCACTGTCAACTCACTTAATCACTCAAAACTAATGGACACAATTTAAACACGGCACAAACCAGCAGTGACTGAAAAGAAGACATGCTCAAAACACATCAAACTGAGGGAAGTAGTGAATCTCATGAAAACACTTCATACTCACAGAGCTGCAAGGTTAAGTGCATTTTAAGATGTTGTAAATATCATCTGAGAATATTCAGACATCAAAGGAAAAAAAGAAAAAGAAAAAGAAAAAGGAGAGAGATATTGTTTCCAGAAGGGCAGAAAGAAAAGCTTCGGGGCAGAGCGCTCTGCGACTTCGTCTGATACGTTGGAAAGCGAGGAGGCCAGGAGACCACCTTCCGTCAGTGAGGCTGAGACGAAGTGCGAGAGAGGCGAGAGCTGAGGCTGCCCTTTTATCCTGGCCCATGGAAACCCCTCGTGGATGATTACCGAGCCTAATGATAATGATGATGACTATAATGGCGAGGCTGCTGCTTCTGATGATGATGATAATGATGATGAGGGTAGATGATGATGATGATGATGATGATGATGATGAGGGGGGAAACGATAATGGCAGTGGGGTAGTGGGAGCAGAGGCTGCAGCAGATGACGATGATGATGATGATGAATAAATGCCCTTTTATAATGGTGTCCTTGATGGTAATAGTCCTATTTTTATGACCCCATATAATAATGGTGTCTCAGTTCCTTTCTCTACTTTTCCATTTTTCAGATCACTCTGACAAAGAGGCATGCTGGGAAATGTGAGCTGATAGCTCCCATTCTCTTACTGATTCATTGTGGGACAACACTTCATTACTGACAAACTGTACAAACCTGTGACCCTGGCACACAGAGGGAAAAAAAAGAGATGGCTGATTCTATTTAATATGCTATTTCCATGTTACGTTTATATAATCAATTGTTTTGAAACAAATCTGCTTCACACTGCTCCGCTGCTGAAATACACCATGAAGATCAAGCTGTGTGATCATCCAGTCCATTTAGTGTTTAATCAGTAGTCTAATTATATAAAACGCGCACTAAGATCTTTATAAATAATGAATTTTTTAAAAAACTACACAAGTAGGAAAGTAAAAGTCACTAAAAGAACAAAAATTAGAAAATAAATAGATGAGCAGATACAGTGAAGGATGCTAGTGCACAGACAGTTCAGCCTTGTTGCCTTTTGAGAACACGCTCGCATTTCAGCACAGCACTGTCATTGGCTAACGAATGGTGAATGGCACTTTATTAGCCAATGAGCATCCACTGGCTCATCGTCCTTTCTGACTCTAATAATGATCAGAATTTAGAAAATGAACTTATTACTTTAAAGTTATCAGAAAAGTGTTTACTGGGGGTGATACAAGGGATATTTTCCCACAGACTTCAATACAAACAGAAGCCTTTTATTACAATCAAAAGAGCACCCCCTGCTGGCCGTTAGAAAGAATGCAAGTTTTACGGCATTGGCTTCACTTTTTCGACCTGCAAACTACGTTCATTTTACATACCGTCTATCATTAATCACTAAGATTTTTCTGAAAGGAAACCAAGGTTTTTATATACACTGCATGATCTGTTTAATGTACTTTTACCTAACAATTACTGCAACTCACCACAAAGTAGTTTTTTGTTATGTGGTGGGAGGCTTATATTGTATTGTGCGCTATGATCACTGCTGCTAACCTTTAAAAACAAGCATTGCACATTTTATTTCTACTCTACATTTTATCTGTTTTATACTTATTTTAATGAGGCACCATACAAAATATAAAAGTGCTGAGGATGGTAACAATAAAGAGTATTTTGGATCACTGCTGTTTGCATTTTCTTTAACTGAGAAAGCCTTCACGGTTTCATGTTCACACTCCCAGTGCCGCATCAGACCTCGTTTAAGTTACTAACTTACTATGACTGCCTCTGCTTTGTATTAAACACAGGGGGGCTTTTATTGTGAAATAATCACACGAAATGTGGTTTATTTAGGTTGAAAAAAATATCCAAAAAAACAAACAAGATATGGTGTGAAATACACAGATCGATTTGGAATGAGCCACTAAAACTACAACCCATATTAGACCCTGTAGGTGTACTATGCACCATTAGGCCAGTCTAAGGTAATGCCAATCACAGCGATATTGAGATGAACCTGCACTATACCAACTCCTTGTGCAGCGTAAAATACCCTGTGGTTACATTATTTTTTTTTACTTCTTTATTAAATCATCATGAGTTTGTTTGGTTGCACTGTGTGCAGATACAGCTGCAGTGCAGTTACCAACCACAGAAACCACGGGTATCTACACAACAAGCAGGAATACAACAGTGAGGATTATAAACTTTAGATTTATTCATAAAAAATGGTTTACAAACCTGAGAACTTTTCCAGGCCTAGAATCTTGTTGTCCTGATCAGGATCATCAAACTCAAGGTCTTGTCCTAGAAGGAAGTCTGTGTCTAAGGGGAGGTTTTCTGGGGCTTCAATGGCTACATCATCTTCAGAATCCACTACAGTCACAGAAAATCAAACATTTAATCACTAACATCACTTCTTACAATTTAATTACATTTTTCATTTATATTTTGTTCCATTATAAAGTTGAGCTGTCTACACTTTTTTATGTAAACATCCCATGGCAATCATGATATCTCACTCACTATGAACACGAGCCTAGCCAAAAAAGATTTATAGTAAGAATACTGCCTTAAATCAATCAGGGAGTGATATTTCCCTCTTTTAGTAAATATAACTTTATTATTTGGTTTTGGGGATGCTAGTTTTAGGCATTTATAAAAGCATGATACACTATATTGCCAAAAGTATTCAGTCACCCATCAAAATAATTGAATTCAGTTGTTTCAATCACTTCCATGGCCACAGGTGTTTACAATCAACACCGAGGCACGCAAACTCCTTTTACAAACATTTGTGAAAGAATGGGTCGCTCTCAGGAGCTCAGTGAATTCCAGTGTGATATCGCAATAGGATGCCACCTGTCGTGAAGTTTCCTCGCTAGTAAATATTCCACAGTCAGCTGTTAGTCGTATTATAACAAATTGGGAGCAACTGCGATCAACAGCAATAGATGCTGAGGTGCAAAGTGCACCAGGTTGCTAACTTTTTACAGAGTCAATCATTACAAACCTCCAAACTTCATGTGGCCTTCAGATTAGATCAAAAATGGCTTCAAGGTGTGGGGTTCCATGGCCAACATCACCAAGGGTAATGCAAAGCAGGGGATGCAGAGGTGTAAAGCACGCTACAGCTGAACTGCAGAGCAGTTAAGACGTGTTCTCTGGAGTGACGAATCCTGCTTTTCTGTATGGCAAACCGATGGACGAGTCTGGTATTGGCAGTTACCAGGAGAACAGTACCTGTTAAACTGCATTGTGCCAAGTGTAAAGTTTAGTGGAGGGGGGATTATGGTGTGGGGGTGTTTTTTGGGAGTTGGTCGGCTCCTTATTCCAGTGAAAGGAACTCTTAATGCTTAAGCAAACTAAGACATTTTGGACAATTTCACCCTTCACTTTGGGGAACAGTTTGGGGATGGCCCCTTCCTGTTTCAACATGACTGCAAACCAGTGCACAAAGCAAGGTCCATAAAAACATGGATGAGCAAGTTTGGTGGGGAAGAACTTAAAGGGCCTCCACAGAGTCCTGACCTCAACCCAATAGAAAACATGAACAGAGAGGCCTGCAAGCCAGGCCTTCCTGTCCAATATTAGTGTCTGACCTCACAAATGTGTTTCTGCAAGAATTGTCAAAAATTCCCATAAACACTCCTAAACCTTTTAGAAAGTCTATCAGAGGAGTTGAAGCTGTTACAGCTGCAAAGGGTGGGCCGACATCATATTAAACCCTATGGATTAAGAACGGGATGTCACACAAGTCCATATGGACGTGAAGACAGGTAATCAAATATTTTTTGGCAATAGAGTGCAGTATCTATTTAAATATGGCTATAAAAGCCAAAAGCAGAAAATCAGAATTTTTCTACCCTACAACAACAACAAAAATATCTGCAAGCAAACAGATGGAGTTTTTTTTTGTACTACAGTTACAAGTAATGATGTGTGAAATTTTAACTTGGTTTTTTGAATTTGATGGAATCCAAACTGCTATCACACAGCTGTCACTCTTCAGAAAACTAGAATCAGGCCAATTGAAGGGCATCAAGCTCAACAGCCCATTTTGGTAACTCTCCTGTACCAGCATCTTGCTACCATCTACTGGTCATTTTTGCATTTGGCACATAAACAATAATGTATGGTAACTGTGTGGGCTGATTCTACTTTTACATTTTAAATGAATAGGTGGATAATAAAACATCTCCTTATGGTGTTCTGGTCAAATAAATCAAAATACTAGCCTGTGGAAGAAAGCCACGTGAAAGTTAAAAAATGGCTGTATAATTAGGACTGTTCAATTAATCACATTTGAAGTTCAGTTATAATTTTGGCTTCTACCAGCTATCAAATCCATGCCCTCAGGATAAAATTATCATTTTGCTCCATCTTTTCCCCTTATGTTTAATCCTTCAAAGCAAAAAACATAAAACAAAACTCACACTCACTCCCACCAGGCTGTCAGACAATTCGCTTCACATTTATTTATTTAGTTTTTTGGGGTTTTTTCTCAGAAATCCACTTGATTGAAAAGACATACCTTTTTCCTTTTTTAAAGTTTAAAAAATTGGGATAGATTGTGTCAAATAATCACAAAATCATTATTAACCAATGTGAATGAGAGTATGAGTTTTGCCATAATTAAGCAGCCCTATATATAACTAAAACATGGCAACTGCATAACTACAGGTTTGCACTTTCTCCTGTCTATAAACTTGCCACTTCCATTCTATAAAAAAACAAAGGTAACCTGCAACATCAATTAGACTAACTACTTACTTATGTTATGTTGTTAAAAGATAGGTTAATGCTGGTGGCATCAAGTTTATGTTACAGTTTAAACTCTTTCTAATGCATCCAACTACTAACATATGAGTTTGTTTCATGCTAATTCAGCTACTGCTCAGAATAAGACAGAGAGGAAAAATGTAATTTTCTGCCATTAAATAACTCGAAATATCTAATTTTAGGAACATAAAATAGCACCACATCAATGGAAGAAGCGACTTCAACGTTCACACTAACACTGACATTTGTTACAGCACTGTCTGTCAGTATGATTTACATAAAACATTTAAATTCCTTAAAAACTCAGATGTGAGCAAAAAAAAAAAAAGAGGATCAATGTAAAAATAAATAAATAAATAATCAAGACACATAGACATAGATTTCATTTAAAATGCTACAGTTACAATCAGTGTGCAGGAGGGATGTCAAACTCATTTTACATTGTGGCCCACATGCAATTTACTTTGATATTAAGTGGGCTGGCCCAGTGAAACTATACTATATAACCTCCTTCACATTTTCCAAAGCTACCCAGTGGGCCTGACTAGAGTCTTTGCCGGGCTAATCCTTGACACACCTGGTGTTGAGTGACAAATAATTCTAGGACTCTGGCTCAGGTCTGCATCAAGTTCCCAACATTAAAAAACATTTCTGAATACCTACACTTCACTGGCTGTGGATTCTGTTGTTTTTTTCTTGGCATCTTCCAGTCAGCCTCTCTCCTGTTTGCAATGTCCTCTTGCAGACTTCCACAACTATCAGCTCATTCTTGCCTGGAATATTTGGAGAGTATTTCTCAGCATTTCTACAGATTAAAGTACAACATTACCATACCACGATAATCGAGGTATATAACTAAAAACACGTAGAAATCTATACAAAATACAATTAACATAATAGGAGAATACCATTAACATGCAAAAACTAACAGGCCAAATTTCATAAAGTGTGACGAATCATGGGCATAAGAAAAAAAGGTTTGGATCCGGATTTATTTTCATGTATTTTAATAACACCAGCTGGGGCATTACATTGATATTAACGTAATCTAAACTAGCACTTTATTCAGTTATGGTGGCATTATCAAATTCTCGTAAAGATAACCAATATTGTCAGGACACGGGTGAATCAGGGTTTGAGCTAGTGCATGTAAACAGTAAATAAGTAAAGACCACCAAGCTACTTAAACAAAATGGCTAGCCCATTAGGTCTGGTGCTGAAATCCAACAGAGGAAACCACTCAGTCAGGTAACAAATTAAGTTCAAACATGCCCTTGTGTTGCATGAAGCTGGTAAATGTCAGTATACAACAAGAAATGACAGTAAGATCTGAGAAAACTGGCGGCGCACAACCTTACGAGTGTCTAATCAAAGCGCGTCCTCGTCAGTGGGTAGTATGATTGACAAGTGCCATCTTTACTTAGTATTAGCCGGGAGCTAAGCATGGTAACGTTCAGCTAAATTAGCTGGGCAGCTAATGTCAACTTCACTAGTTAGCTTTCGAGCTAACTTACCTAAAAAACGTAAATATTCCTGTCGACTGAGATGGTTGTTACCGTCGGTTAAAACGCCATTAGGTGTCAAGTGTTTTTCCCTAAATGTCCAACGTCTGGAGATCCGCCATTTCTTCATGAGCTGCGGTGACAAAGAAAGGCAATTAATGGTATTTTTCATAACTTAATTGATTTTCTGATTCGCCTGTGATCCAGCGGTAGCAACAACAAAGACACTTCCGACTTACGTCTTTCAGAATAAAAGCGGCATCTCCGCTTAATAGTAAAACTTATGTCGCCACAAACGCTCGTATACACGGGCCTTTTTTATTTTGCTTGGAAAATAGGATACATGCAAATACATTATATAAGGTAAAGACAGAGCTTTGGAGTCACATTTAAATATGACCACCTTTAGACTTTAATACAACCTGAACTCTCTTAGGCAAACTTTTCTTTAACGTTTCTTAAACGTTTCTTTAACTTGTCTTCGGGAATATTTCCCCAGGCTTCTTTAAGGACATTCAAAGATCTTCACTGGATGTTGGCTGCCTTTTACTCCATTCTGTATCAAGATGATCCCATACTGTTTCAACATTGTTGAGATCTGTAGTAGTAATACTTGCTCACCCTTAATATTTGCACATCCTCTACAGTGAAAATGACAATATAACAAGGTTCTACAGTTTACAGTAAAGTTGTAACCATATATATTTAATTTGACCTATTTCTATATAGTAGAGCCTCCCAGTTTCTTAAGGATACACTCTCATTCACTGATTATCTGCTGTAGGGAGCTTTTTTAGGCCTGAAAATTCTCCTTTTGTCTTTCACTTCTCCGGTTTCCTCAGATTTTTTAAGGATGCACTGTGCTCCATGCTAAGATTTACCAAATTTACAGCCATCTTTGGGAATCAACTTGTTGGTGAAACAATATATTTTTATAAATTTTTTTAAATAATCTAAAAATAAACTGAGCCATAAAGTTCTGGGAAATAGGAAATAGGCAAACATACATAGAGGTCAAATGTTTTTGTAAAGTGTTGTGTTGTGATTAAAAGCTTCAGTGCAAGTGGTGCTTTAGTATGTAAGTCTGGAGAATCTTTGCAGGAGACATCCCAGAATATAACCTCATGTGGCATTTTACTTTGATGGTTAAGGTGGTGAGCACTTTTGCCCTTGCATATAAAAAATGTCCCATTGATGTAAAAAGTGATTGAAGAAAAGGCAATAGCATATAATTAATCTATTTTTTATACCTGTTAAACTATTCAGTGACTTCTTGTGTCTTTTTTCATTGTCACCCCAGAGATACGGGATCTTGTCATTGTAGGAATGAAAAGCTCTTACATTTCTTGTAATTTCTAGCCTTCTGTTAACCTGGTGTATTGATAAGATACAAGCTGGAGTGCAATGGCTGAGCAGCGAATGGTTAAAGAGGTCAGCTCGAGACCATCTTTGTTTTGCACTTTCCAAAGGTATCACACCTTAAAGCAGTTTTGTCAAAAGACAAACAAAAAACAAACAAACAAACAAACAAAAAGAAGCAATAATTCCAGTAATTCACAATATTCATTTGTTTCTTGTTCTTTGTGGTCTGTGTTACGTCGATTTACCTTTTACTGTTCTGACATTTTATCACTTCTAAACATATATATATATATATATATATATATATATATATATATATATATATATATATATATATATATATATATATATATATATGGTCACATGTTTTGTTTCAGACAAGAAAGAAAGACTTTTACCTCATGCTGGCGCCTCCAGTATCTCTAGGGTTTAAATTTTTTATTATTATTTATCTTATTTCTTCATTGTTATTATTAATTTACTGGTCTGGTTAAATTTCAAATTGCAGCACGTAAAACGGTGAAGAGCTTTGAGCCCTCTGCCTTTATTTTGAAAACCCAGACGCATGCCGGATGTTTTATTCCTTGCGGGATGAATCTTGACTCCACACTCCATTGTAAAGGCTGCACAGCTCTCGTCCTTAGACGCTTCCGTTCCGAAAATAGTTTCCGGCTTCTGTACCTCAATGGATTATTGTAGTTGTAGTTCTTGAGTATTAAGTTGCGGCGAGGAGCATCATGCTTGAATTATTTTACAGTAATTAAAAAGACAACTATGTCTAGTTGCAAAATGATCACAGATCCTACTTAAGACCATAAAGTTAAGTCCAATGCCAAAGGCTGACAGCTACTATGCGACTGCCATCAAATAGATGCCAGTTTAGGAATAGTTATGTGACAACTAAACATTATTGGGAGGTCTGAGGAGGCTAGAAACTGTCCAGTTTGGAGCTTTTTCTGTGCAAAGACACGAATACGCTGTTTGTTACGGATAAAAGCGTTAGTAAAACATTAGGATATAAAGTACAACACAAAGTAGGCCAATCAATCTCTCAGTTTCTCCAGGAAGTTCGATCAAAGGCCTGTAGACTTAAATGGGACTAAAATCTAGGTTGTCTGAGAGAAAAAAAGAATAGAGAGTACATTTGAGTACTTCCCCATCAACAGAAATGGGAACTTGAAGAAGAATTCTAGTCTGCTAACCCCCGATCAGAGTGGGCTGCAAGAAATCCCAGAGAACAAAGAGAGTGTGGTTTCTCTGGAATCAAAAATAGAAACAATCACTCAGTGGAGACAACAGCAAGCTGCCATGTGTCAATATAAATAACCAAAACCACATAAACAATCTGCCAGGTTTATTGGGACAAGATGTCAAAATGGGGGGCGGGGGGGAGGAAAAACAAAGAAAAGAAGAAGAAGAAGTCCTGCGTGTAGGCTGTTTTGGCTCTATATCTGAAACGTGGGAGAATGGTTATGTTTTTATGGGACTGGGCATTTATGAATCGGAGATCCTGGGATTCTGCGTCATCTCATTGGCTCGCATCTCTGCAGTGTGCCTCCCCTCCAGGCCGCCGCACAGAAAAGCCATCAGGCAGCTGCTGTAAGAGGGAAGCCTCTCCTCACTGCGGATCTCCTTCCCTCTGCTCGCCTCTCAACCGGACCGGTCTCAACTACCATACCCACCCCCTCTCTGCAGCTCCGTCGGGCGGACACGGTTTGTGTGCGGCAGTGAAGAGGAGGCGACCTGGGGTGGGGAGTGGAGGGAGGTGGGTGGGGGGTGCAGATTTCTGTGCTACTGTTTGGTCCTCAAGGGGAGGAGCCAGTTGTCGATTCTACGCTTGCGAGGAGAGAAGGCGCCGTGCAGAGAGGTAAGATACCCTTTACGTAATAGAAATTATTGTGCGTTTTATCCGCTGCCCGGACACACTTTCAGATGTGCATTCAGACCATTTTTTGTTGGTGTTTTTCACTCGTGGCCGTGTGGGGTACGTGGAGGTGGAGGTGAATACGAATACGTAGGCTGACATGCCACTCCCTGCAATAGCATACTGATGCTCCGGACAAATCCTCATTAAACGATTCAAATATTCTGTCAGCATGTCCAAATAACCCCAATAAGAGTGGTATTTGCGCACGGCTGACTTATAATAATCCGCTTTTTTCATTCATATAATTTCCAGATGCACTCCCAAGATGAACCCCGCAGGCCCGTGGTTTATTCTTAAAACGATACTTTATATTATTGAGTAGTTTAAGGTAATTGCGGTGTAACTGCATCATTTTTAACCGCAGTGCTTAAACGTGTGTGTCAGAGAGTTAGCGTGGATTTACAAGACATGGTCTTACAGTGTTGTAAAATTCTACAACAATAATATGATGTCTTATCAAACTAAAACCCTATGCTGCATGCGGTTATTCAATACTGTCGAGCAGACTATAGGCTTTCACAGGTCACTAACACTGTCCGCTACGCGCCGCATGGCACAGAAGCTCAATATTTTGGTCAGGGATGCCGTGGAGCGCTTAAGTGCGCGCGCGCGTGTGTGTCTATGTGTGGGTAGGCTGAGGTCACTCTCATGCCTCTGAAACCCGCATTGCTGATGCGGGCATCTGTCCAGTGGAGGGATATTTAATAGGGTGTATCATCACGCTTCCCTCCACCGAGGCAGAACTCAACATCCGTCTGAAAAATACTATTTATTTCACTCTTGTTTTATTATTATTATTATTTTTTAAAAATAGCAACAGCTTATTAACAGGTGTCACATCGTCGAAAACGCCTCCAAAGCGAGAACATACTGTAATAATGGCTGTGACAGAGAGGTTCACGCAGAGGACAGGATTCTGAAAAAAAGTGCTCTGTTTCTTCCCTGTTTGGCTTTTCAGAGGATGGGAAGCTGCTTTGGGGCAGAATCCTGATTGTGTAATAATCCCATCTGTTAGAGGTGGAGTGGCATAAACAACTATAAACGCTAACTGTAGGTAATTATTCGTGAAGTCAGAGTTAAGAACAGTGAATTCGTTTTTTTTTTTTTGTACCTTTGCTCACTTATAAAAAATAGCATGAGGGCATGATTTAAAAACATTTAACTCATGGTTTCACTGTAATTGTATGATGTATAATTGATGATGACATTCTTTTGACCCACAGCAGCTATCTGAAAAGGTCAAATGTCACAGCAATAGGTCAATACTCCCTTGAAGTGTTTTATAGTTCTCTATATATCTCTGAGGTGACTCCGTTGTAGTCTGTGCATACATTAATGAAGCACATTTGGGATAAACATAAAACATTTTGAGTATATTAAAACCATATCTAGAAATTTTACTCAGGTAATTTCTTATTGTGCTTTAATAAATTTGGGGAACTCATAAGAAAATGGTCAAAAAGAGAAGCAGCAGATATCGATTTTCTTTTTTTCAGAAAGGCTGGATCCCAGATGGCCTGCATCACTACTAACAGTATCAGTTTGTGTGACCTTCCCTGCCAGTTTGCAACACAGACTTGCTGATAAAAAGTCTCAAAGTCAAAAACATCTGACATCATCACAGCTTTTTTTTTTTTTTTTAATCTTTGTAAAGCTCCTCCGAAGCTGCAGAGGACAAATGGGATGACCTTTTATGCATGTATCAGTAAAACAGCCTTGCCAACTTTGCTCGCGTGTGTTTTCTGTGGGAAACTGTGTAAGTGTGTGTCACTCTTTTTGGTCACAGTAAAGGCGGTGTGAATCAGCATGCTGATTCATGTCAGAGGGTAACAATACGAGACTCCTGCACATGCCTTAGTATGTTATGTAATGATGTCCAGTGATACTCTGCCCGAGGGATCCGTTTTCTTTCGCTTGTTTGAAATAAATAAAAAATGAGCGTTTGCTGCTGTGAATTAAGACTAAAACGAGGGTTTTAAGCTTTTGTTTTGCGTTGACAGGACACGAAAGGAGGACAGTTTCACAGTATCACTTCCTTTGGCTTGCTAAAAAAGGAAGTTGTGAGGAGTTTAAACAGGTTACAAGGTGACATCTTGTTTAAATCATCTTAAGATCCTAGCACCTTTTCACCCATTCCTCACAGCTCAAATATACACAGGTGACGGTATGTTTTTATGGATGAAGAAAAAGAAATGGGCTGAAAAGTTTGATTTGTAAGTAATTACTTTCTTAAGAATAAACTTTCATGGATTACAGAGAATTTTTCTTTTAGAACTGAAATTGGTTATTTTTCTTCTGAAAATTTCATATATATAGATTAGCTCCAATAGGAGTCAATTCATTGTGATTTGTTTGTACCCTGAGCTCTGTGAAAATTATAGTGGGTTGTGCCTTGAACTTGTGGCGCCTAAGCTCTCAGTAAACACATAACAGCAGGTTATGGTTCACATTTTCTGGTTTCGCTCATACTTTGTGGTGTGAATATCCTAAATCTTTAATGGTACTGACAGATTGTGAGATTTCAGCATGTTATTTATTTCAAAAAGTCTCATAGTGGATTCCATCTTTTTAATTAGTTACTGGCATTATTCACACAGTCTCTTTGCTGTTTGAACTTTGAATCCCAAATGTGTGATTCACAATTTGGTTGTCATCGTATAAACTCACTGACTAATTCTCGTGACTATATTTATTCTGTTCATTAACTATATTACGTACATTGTAAATACCTAAATTTGAGAATGGTATAAATGAAAGGTGGTTTCTGCTATGAACTTGTTATGAGTTATGAAGTATTAACAAATAATGAATAATATATAATAAATAATAATAATTAATAAAAATGAAAGTCACTTAAGATTAATATTGTCACACTGAAGAGCCTGCTAATGCGATTGACTAACAAATGGTAATCCGCTTACACTGTATGGACAAAATGGCACTTTATACCTAGAGAAAAGCAATGGAAACCCATGCTATGAAGCCCCCAGTGCACAGTTTATGTGCACTGCTCTAATATCCTATTAGAGCAGCATGTGAAAGCTAGATGAGTCGCACCCTGCTGGCCGTTAAAACAGTGCAGGTTATAGATATTTCAACTTCACAAACTTTCTAATGCCGATTCTCTAAAGCTAACCCTAACCTAAAACACACTTAACTGAAAACTAATTGATTCACCACGTATTTGTTCCCATAATACATGTAATAGAGACAACATGTTAATAATACCTGAACCAAAACCAGAGAGTGTATGCTCACTCTTTATGGACAGCATCTCTGTGTTAACTGTTGTCGTCCTGAGTTTTCTGAGAGATGACAGCAGGGCTCTTCTCTCTCTTCTTGTCTCACAATATGTATAGAGATGGATTGTTGCTTCATTTATTAGCAGAGATGCAAAGCTTGGCAAAAAAGTGCTTGAGTTTATTGTCAGTAGCCAGAGATTGCAGCTGCAGTGGTTTTGGAGTTTTGTGAATATCTCACCATGGTAACAGCACTACATCACTCATTTCTGTTATGTAATTATTCCATTTGAAATATTTAAAATGAATAATTTGTTAACTATATCTCTTTAGAGTATATGTAGATATAGAATGTATGTTATAAACTATACGTGGCATGCGTTACATAAGGTCAAAGTTGTGTTTGTGTCACAGTCACATTCATATGCTTGTTCTGATACACTGGAACGATGTGATTCCTAATTTGTAGACGTTCTTGAATGAAATTTCTCCCATTATCTTGTTGTGTATCATGTAATACACATTTCCCTAACATGAACCTCATGAAGTTATTATTATCATGCTTATCTGTCCGATTTTGATGGTATTGTTGACATTGAGCTGATCCAAACAGCAGTTTGTACTAATTCTGACCCTGTTCTCACAGCCACTGATCATGGAAAACAGACAGCATCTTCTTGGCCATTTCATCTGTGTATCCACATAATTAGGTTACGTATATATATGATGATGTGGGTAAATGTAAGTGTGTGCATGTGCATGTCAGTATTTTCAGTTGATGGGAGATCTGTTTCAAAATCATGATGCATTACAGTTGAAGGGATGCTCTGTAGTTCGGAGAGCTGGACTGCAGCAGGAATTTAATTAAAAGAACATAAGCAAGCAAGAGAAACAAGAGAAAAAAAGAACCAAGATACCCAGAAGGATTGCAGCTCAGTGGTGACTTAAGTTTAAGGCACTTAGTTGAGAGACTCATGCAATATTCAAACTGCCTTTCTTGAATGTTCAGCCATAACTAGACTGAAAATCTTCTTGGTAGTTCTGCTAACTTGGGATGACCCTCATCCTAATAACCCGGAGCTCAAAAATCCTTGTCAGGTCTGACAGCAGCATGAATCAGCACTAAGTTACATTTAGTCATTTGGAGCCAAAACCCAGCAAACTTTACAGACACTTAGCAGAGAATTACAATCACTATATATATAATGCAAAAAAGAGTTAAACATATAAGTCGGTAAATTATTCTAGTAAAACATCAGAAATTGTACCTCAATGAATCCATAAAAAATCCCTTCATTTATTTATTTGCGTGTGGTTTTAGGCTGTAATCAAGTGAATTAGATTTTGAGATGTTCTGTTTCTTGTTGCTATAATGTTCTGTACAATCTGATCTCAAATGAGCAGTCTCTACAAAGGCACTGCCTGCTTATCTCTTCATCTTTACTTCATTTCCTCATAGTGACAACTTATCTATGTCGTTAGGCAGCGAATTGTGTTGTCTAATTGCTTGGCAATCTGTCTCATAGTGTAGAGCAACAAACCCACTGAGCTATGCTTTAAAAACACTCAATACTACATGCATCAGTTTGCCGGCGTGCACTTGAGTGTCTGCATTTGCATAATTATATGTACGTGAGCATATATGCGTGCAGCTCTTTTTAGTGTGTCCTGCGTGTGCGCTTTTGATGTTTTCATCTGTGGGAATTATTTCTATAAATAAACAGCAGCTCAGTGGTGTGTTCATCACAGAGGTTGGTGCTTTGGTGAAGGTCAGTCCCCACAGAATACGGATGATGGGGAAATTCAAGTGGATACACAACTGGGATGCTATATTAGGATAGAACTGAGTTACTAGACTCCGGACATAGCTGGATATAGAAATGATGAGCTGGTTTCTGTTTTGTTTTTCACTGGATTGTTTTACTTAAATATTTATTTTAAAGCAAACAAAGGCATCCATGTGAAATCCAAGTCATTTGAGGACCAGTAGTAAAGATTTTTTTTAATACATGTGTTGAAAGTAAAGATTTTATACCTCTGAACTCCAAATTCTTTAAACTGGTGGGTTTTGAAGAAAGGGTAGTTAATTTGAAATACAAAACACCCTGGAGGTTCTTGATCTGAAGCTTTTCCTAATGATTTTGAAAAAGTACCATCACATTTAGTATCTTTTTGGGTTCTTCAAGGGAATTCCCAAGGCAGTAAGCAATCTGGAAGACTTGGATGGACACTAGCTGCAACTGTGTCAAATGTGAGTATGTTTACAGACAACTCTAAACAACATTCATAGTTCTTATTGGAAGATCGGTTCCAACAATTATCACCTACACTGACCAGCCACTTTGTTCTGTAGACCTTGCTAGTACCAAGTTGGATCTCCTTTTGCCTTCAGAACTGCTTTAATGGATTCAACAAGGTCCTGAAAACATTCCTCAGAGATTTTGGTCCATAGCATTATACTGTCTGTGGATTTGTTGGCTTCACATTCAAAATGAATCTTGAGATCTGATGACTGTGGAGGACATTTGAGTGCAGTAAATTCATTGTCATAATTAAGAAACCAGTTTGGAATGATTTGAGCTTTGTGACACGATGCGTTATCCTGTTGGAAGATCAGAAGAGGGGTACACTGTAGTCATAAATATCTACAGTATTAACATGACTCTTCAGTATATGGAGATAACTTTCAAAGGGCGAGAATGTTGGTTCTTTACCCTTAAATTACCATATAAAGTAATGATCTAAAAAGGGTCTGCTGTTCATGTTGATTTAACGCTAATGAAATAAAGGTATAGCCCTAACTCTGCTCTCAGAGAGGGAGAGAGCAGTTTAGGTACTTCAGTGTATCAGAAATGCAGATCCTTTGTATGTCTCTGTTTAAAGAATGATGAAGCTTATAGTATCTGCAGAATTACCTCAACTCCTGTAGTCATTGCATTTGATTTAATAATAATAACAATAAGACAAGCAAACAGATAGATAGATTTCAAACATTTTACCGTTTTCCACAACTAAAGAATTACTAAAAGCAACACTGGGGAGCTTGAAATAGATGATCTATAATCATATCACATTTCAGTCCATATCCCTTGGTCTGATTTGACGTAGTTGCATGGAGACAGCTATTTTAATTGGTCTGGGGTTTCATGAATCACCTCATGCTCCCTTTGCTCTCTGGGGCTGATTATGAAAGCTTGCTGCTGCCTAATGGATGCAGAATGAGTTGTCTGTGGTGTCTGTCACCGCCTCTCTACTGCTTCACCCTCTTGTCTCCCCCAGTCCTTTTTGTCTGATCACTCACAACTTTCACATCTTTCTGCTCTTTGTGTCTCATAGCCGTGGCCTCAGTGCTTGTCTGGGCTATATGACGAATGGACCATGGTGCAGACAACACCCTTCCATGTGTTTGCATTTTCAAATTTATCTCAGATAGAGATTCAAGAGTAAAAATGACACACCTTATGTTTGAAAAAGCTGTTTGTCCAATACTATCGATGATCAGTTTTTTGAATCAGATCTCTGTTATGCGTTTGATTTGGTTTAATGTAAATTACATTCAGTCTCATACCTGCTTAGCACTCCACAATTTATAATACTGGTGTTATGTTATTATTAATATTTTAAACAGGATGTCTCATTGACTCAAGATCGCTTTTTCAAGAGAGACCTGTGTACAAAAGACATCTACAGATTAAGAGTACACAGACTAGTAGACGGGCAGAAAATTCAAGGACACATTATAGGCGTTCGGAAATTAAGAAAAGCATGTGCAAGGACAGTTGCATACAGTTTCCCATATTTTACGTTGTAATGAAATCACAGAATGTAGCTTTGCAGTCTTTTGTAGTCTTTCCATTTGTTTTTGTTTTTTTTTCAAGTTTAATGTCAGTAAGAGGCACAGCTAATGATAAAATGTCCAATGACCTGTCATTGTACCCATATAAACTATCAGCATAAAAAATAATCAAGCTCAGACAAAATGACAGATAATACAATAGTTAATGAGAACCAAGATTTGTTTTTTTTATTTGTATTTTATTTATATTTTATATGACAATGGAGGGTTTTAATATGGACTGTATGGTGGATACTGACCTTGGTGACCTTGTGAATAGTTTTCAGTTGGTTTTATCGGAATGAAAAACAAGCTTATGTTTCATAAGATAATTTTGAAATGCCAGCTTTGGATTTTTCAATAGCCAGATCAAGAAGGACCCAGTGGCATATACGATAGTGTCATCTGCATAAAAATAGGTTTCAAGGTTTAGGAGGTGTAGATTATACTGTAGAAGGTGAACAAAAGACATCTAGCAATGAAATCCTGTGGAATGCCTGTAGTAATGACAGGGAGACTTGACCTGAAATCTTTGGAGACTGCTGATAGAAAGATAGTCATAAAACCATTTAATAGACTGTCATCTAAACTAATTGTAACCGATTGTATCAAAGGGGGAAATTAACCATAGAAACTAAAACCATTTTTCTGTTCCAGGCCAGAAACATGCTGGCCTCTGCTATAAAGTTGGGATTTTAATATTGAAGTTTATGAGGATTGACTTTAGGAGACAGACTCTTAGCTACAGGTTTTGGTACTTCATCTAAGCTATGAGGTTGGAAAAATCTTTATTTACATAAATAATATAATTAAATCGATATAGAGTCTAGTTATTCTATTGTAATATTTTACCTTGGACAAACTCTTTCATTGTGTAAAACAAATTTTCAGAAGCTATGACTAGATATTCTTAATTTATTTCTTATTGTAATGTTATTTTTAGAAAATTGATTTCCAGTGAACCAAAATGCACATCCAAAGGTCTGTAGTTCTTGCTGTGTAATATAGTCATTACATACTTGTGTTTCCAGGTTGAAGGACTGCTAACAGTGGAGAAAAGCCTAAAATGATGAACAACAGTCGACCAGTTCAGGACTAATTCAGACTTCTGTGTGGGTGGAGGAGGAAGACTGAAGAGAGACAAAGTAAACCACATGATCAGGCCTCGGAAAGGCTCCAAATCGGTGATGTTCCCCTCAGGCAGGGATTACCTCCTCCCCGTCGTCTCTCTCTCCATCTCACCCACTCACCCTCCCTCATACAACAGAGCAGCCGTCCAGCTCCAAGACTCTGAGCCGTGAGAGCGCACTGTGCTCGCCCACCCGCACACAAACACACACGTACTCTAACATCGCTTTTGCATCCTGCTCATGGTCGTTGGCCTGCTCTCCTCAGCTGCTGCTCCTGCTCTAGTTCTAGACCATGAAGAGGCCCAAGCAGCAGACTGGGCCCTTGAGCTTCCTAAATTTCTTCAGCCGAAAGCCCAAATCAGAGCCAAGGGCGGAGAGGCCTGTGGAAGCCTGTCCCAAAGAGGAGGTGGCCATTACCCTGACCCCAAGCGAGCATCCAGAACAGGTAAGATTGATGCTTTGTCTGCTTGGAGTGAGCATAAGCAATGAAGGTGTTCTTTATTTGGGTTTATACAAGTTTTGGTAGAGTATGGTAGAGTATTTTGGCATATATGTATACCATTTTGAAATCTGCATTTATTTTTGAAATTTGTAGCTCATACATGATCATCATCCTTCTGTCAGTCAGAAGATGAAAATGTCTCACAGATAATGTCGAAAGAAAAACGACAAGGCTATTGATCATTAACTTTAGAGCCATGCCCGTTTGCTTGCTTTGTTCTGCGCTGCTACTGAACAAATCCATTAGCGTGTTTGTACAATTAATTGGTCATTTGTACAAATGACGTTGCCAAGAAACCAAATGAATTACAGCATTCCAGCTATGTACACACTTACCAATACCCCCTTCATTTCTAAGAGCTCTTCATTCTCACAAGCGTGCTGTGTTTGGATTTGGTAAATCACCATATCCTGTAACTGTTCTTAGGACCTCACAGCAGAAGAGGCTGGAGAATCAAGAGTTTCTGGAGCAGAAAAAGGAGAAGGAGGAGGTCCGCCAGCATCACTGGCTGAGGTGGGCGAGAACAGCGCTGCCACAGTCGAATGCGTGGGTGGGGTCAGCCGGGTGTCCACCGATGTCCTGTCCCTCTCCTCCTCCAGCCAGGACCAGCTATTGGACGAACACCTAGAAGAATGCCCACTGTGCCTGCTCAGTCAACCGCGCTGCCACTTCCCACGACTCACCTCCTGTTCTCACAGGGCATGCTCTGACTGCCTACGCCAGTACCTGCGTATTGAGATATCGGAGAGTCGGGTGGGCATCGCGTGCCCGCAGTGCCCGGAAACACTGGCACCTCTGGATGTTCGTGCCATTCTGGATGACCGGGCATTGCTGGAAAGGTTTGAGGAGTACCAGTTGAGGCGTTTTCTGGCTTCTGATCCAGATACACGCTGGTGCCCTGCGCCTGACTGCAGGTGAGACGTGAACTGATACCATCTACCAACAGGCTGTTTTAGGCATCAAGAACAGTTTCAAGCGTACTGTAATAAAACTAGAACATCTTTTTTTTCAGCCTATATCTAGTAAAGAGAACCTGTTAATTAGAAGGGAGAATAATAATTTGGAAATTAACAATAATGACTTTGTTTTGTGAAAAAATAGGTCTTTTATTGACATGATTGACACAGCAACAATCCACTACAATTTAATTACTTATTAAAAAATACGTTAGAGCTAATCCAGCACTACAATGTGGCAGCCCTTGTCAAATTCTTGTCATCCCACCGCCGGCTTTATTTTGTAAAACACAAGACTGACGCATTTGTCACTGTCAGAATAATTGACTTAGATTTAAAAGGATAATTGGCAGAATTTTTAAAGCATTTTCCATGGTTCACCAAGTTTGCTGCAGTTTATATATTTTGCAGATCCTGGAAGAGAATGGACTGTGAAAAAAAAAGGAACCAGTCCTCTACATATTGGTAACAGTTACTCTTTGAGGCATCCTAATAGGCCTCAAACAGAAATACCTAAAAGATTTCCCTTAGTGAGATGTAAGAAACATTCACATTTAATCGGTTTAAAATATTATTAGTGACGTGCTTAGCATTTATGGCGCTATTGTACTGTTACTCTTTTTCCCTCAGAGTAACTGCCTGAAATATATCTTGCATTGAGTTGCAAAGCTCAGCTGCAATATGATTGCATTACAAAATCGATCCTTGATGTCGTCGTAAATCTTACGAGGGAAAGATGTTTTTTTTTTCTTTCCGCTGACATTGGCGTCAATCAGCTCTCTTTTTTTTTTCTGTTGTTCAGAACTGGCGCTGACACTGATCCCTTGCTATATCAGCTTAATGTTCATGCATGGGTAACTGGATAAGGGGGGCTGATGGGAAGTCACGACGTGCGTCCATTTTTTTGTGTGCAACGTGTTAAGTTGATATTTTGTGGTCAAAAGCACGTACGCACCAGGGCTCAGGACCCCGTTCAGTGAAAGTCTGTCAGTGCTTGCTGCTCAGTGATGATGAATGAGAGGAGCAAAAGTCAATACACAGTGGTGAATTAAATATAACGCAGAGAAACAGGAGATCCTGTTTTTAAAATATCTACAACAAATTCAGTGTGTTTTGCGTTTGATTTATTAGAACGCTGTACAAGTGTGGTTAAAGGCATTTTGAATAACAGTCAATAACACCTCTCACATAAAAGAGACTTTGAAGCTGTGATTCATTATGTAAACTGGTCTTTAACAGTTATGATTGGTGCATTCCTGTGTTCCCAACATGCAGAGATTCCCCGAGGTCTTAGTGACAGAAGCTTAGCTGAAGATAATGTCGGGAGAAAGACTCTTAGAGAGAGGGTGTGAAAACTGTGTGTTTTTGCCCTAGGTGTGACTGTCTAACACACACTTGGGTCTATGAGTGCACCTGATCATATTTTATCTACATGTGTAATGCAAGTAGGAATTATTTAGATATCTCAGTAAAAAAACAAAACAAAAAACCTCTTCCAGATTAAAAGTACCCTCTTGGCTTCAAGTTATTTTATAACCATAATCCAACATGTTACAGAAACATGCCCCACACATTTATGATGTCAGAGTAGGGGGTCTATACGTTTCTGAAATTCACAGGATTGTATTTAAGTGTGGCCACAGTGAACAGCAATTAATACTTGCTGATTTTCAGCACTCCTTTGTTCTAAGAGGATTTTCTTGGGGCTAACACAAACAAACAGGTTAAATGAGCTGACTTACCCATATCAGACACAAATTATTCATCAAAGCAGACTATTTTTAGATGTGTTAGGCTTTGTCAACACACACAAAATCATTAATTACAGTTATGTACTTGCATTCCTAAACATACACATTTGTTTTAGTGGCTGAATTTATATATATATATATACATATATATGTGTGTGTGTGTGTGTGTGTGTGTGTAGTACATATATAAATATATAAAGTAAAATTAGAATCACTTCAAGTGGTCATTGGCTTTGCAACTGTTTCTTTCTAATTTCTTTGTATGACAAAGCGTAGAAGTTTGTACACGATATAAATAATCCAATTATTGCTTGTTTCATGGGTACAGGATACTCACTGGTATCTAGAAATATTTTATGGATGAACAGCAGCTTTGTTCTTCAGCCAGACATGTTGGACTAGAGAATCAAAGTCACTTCAAATCTGGTCTGACACCGTAGTGGAATCAAGGTAACGCTGTAATTATCTTCTAGTCTGTGTCGCCTTCAGCCTGTTTGATTCATTCGCCTGTCTGACAAACAGAAAACCACACAGAGCTGGAAATGCCAGCCTGTCAGAGCCTTAGTTTTTCACAGCAGAGTTTGATTCCCAGAGGCCTTCAGATTATTTAAGATTGCTTTTACTTTTTTTATTTTTTTGGTTGTAGCTAAATCACATAATCTTGTGAACATGCTTGTATCAGAAAATGGGGATGCTACTGTCTCTGTTCCTCATAAAATTTATCTGATTTTATTTAACAAATGTGAAAAAAAAAAAATGTAAAAAAAAAATCAACAGCCCGTAACTTTAGCATAATCTGCAGTTTCCTAGCAACAAGGGAGGTGTAGGTTTTGCCCCAATCCTAACCCAACAAAGAAGAAAAAACACCACAACTTTAAAGTCAACACTGCACTAAATGAATGTTTGTTAAAAAAAAAGCACAACAAGCACCCACACATGACCAGACTGCCTCATTTTTTTATTTAGTTATTGATACAAAGTTTTAAAAGTCATATTTGGGTATGGAGCCAGTAAGATTTTTGTTATTATCATGTATCTATTTATTATCAGATGATAGGTTTTCAATTCTGGAAAGCAGTCCCCCAGAATCCCCATCAGCCAACCGAACGTCTGATATTTTTCTGTCATTTTCTCTTTCCTCAGCTATGCTGTGATAGCTTACGGCTGTGCAGAGTGTCCCAAGCTGAGCTGTGGCCGTGAGGGATGCGACACAGAGTTCTGCTACCACTGTCGGCAGCTGTGGCACCCCAACCAGACGTGTGACCAGGCCCGGCGTCAGCGAGCCCGCCACACCTCAGGCGGCAACGATGCCTCTACATTGTACGTCTTCAATGAAGAACCTGGAGGAGGTGAGACAGGAGCCATGTGATTAAGTGAAGCTACAAGTCGTTTGTGGGCCTCTTTGCTCTAAACAACCACTTGAAAAAGTCTACCTGGTTTTGCCACGAGTACTTCCAGGCCTTTGTGGTTTTCAGGTTTGTTAGACAGATAGATAAACCAAACAGACTGAAGTCCTGTTATGGTTGTACTGTAATTTCTTTCATAATTTCCATTCAATTTGGCAGAGCCAGTAACTTACGGTAACATTGCAACATTTCATTTTGGGAAAAGTTACCTCACTTTTGTTTCACATCCTGGTATATTATAGAAACAAGTGTTTTTTGGAGGGTGGTAATGTGCAGGCTTTTTTTCATGGCTTCTAAGGCAACTAGCAAAGATTTCTGGAAATTAGTCTTGTAAAAAAATAAAGTTTGCAGTCAGGTGAAAAAATAAGTACATACCATGATGTAGCTTGTAGAAATAACTTTAGCTAACTTGAAAACTAAACCGTTTTCCATTTAGTTTTATGATCCCTTTAGAAGTTGTGGAGTAATTTTGACCCACTTTTCTTTACAATGTTGCTTCAGTTCATTGAGCATTTTTTATGCACAACTCTCTTAAAGTCCTGCCACAGTCACTCAGGTTGAGGTCTAGACTTTTACTGGGCCATTGTAACACCTTGATTCTTTTCTTTTTCAGCCATCCTGTTGTAGATTTGCTGCCGTGCTTGGGATCATTGTTCAGTTGCATGATCCAATTTTAGCCAAGCTTTAACTGTCAGACGGAGGGGCTCACATTTGATTCTGTTAGATTTTAGTATACAGAGGAGTTTATAATTGACTCAATAACTGCTGCCAAGGTCCTTTGGCTATAAAACAAGCCCAAATCATCACGCCTCCACCACCGTGCTTTTGGACTGTGCATTATTAGTAAACATCTCCACTTTAGTCTCATCTTTCCAACTATATTTTTCTGAACAAAATAGAGCATGTCTACAAAAATTAAACTGGTTCTTTAAGATGACATATAGATATTGCTTGTCAAGTTTGTAGTAGCTGAAGTATTTCCTCCGTTGCAGATGCAGAGGAAATCAAAGCATGCCCTCGCTGTGGTGCCTACATCATGAAGACCAATGATGGCAGCTGTAACCGTATGAACTGCACTGTGTGTGCCTGTCAGTTCTGCTGGCTCTGTATGCAGGAGATTACTGACGTGCACTACCTCAGGTATGCTGTTCATGCTAAACTCACAAGAACAAGAAAACTAACAGCCGGAAGTCCTATTAAATACTTACTCTAATGTCAAGGTTGGCTGTGTAGCAGGCAGGAGTAGGACCCAAACTCAGGACTCGGAAACATGACGGGTAAACCAAAAGCAGTTTTGTTCAACTTAAACTTAGTGCAAAAGTAATGCAAGTCAGAAAACAAGGAAAACTACATTTATGAATGCTCAGGGAACTCACTGCAAGAGACAACACAACCATGAAAGAGGACACAACAAAAGGCAAAGGGAAAACTGAGACAATATGGGAACAGGTGAGAGGTGGGAGGACTGCTGAAACCACTCAGATAACTAGACAGGGGAAGTAGAATTGAATACAAAGCACAAGAGACAAGATGTCATCAGAATAAAACAAGAAATGACTAACACGGACCTGGACTAAGACATGTGAACTTGACACAGACAGAAGGCAAAGCAGGGAGACAAGTTAGACTAAACACAGGGGATGCCCAGGACAAAACACAAAGATGAGGCTCGGAAGTAACATAATGAAGCAAGAAACCAACAACTAGAAACTGTAGAAAGCAAAACTCAGGAGCAAAAGGACATACTGAACTCAGAACAAAATAATCCAGAGCATGAACTTAAACCAAAGACAGAAACATGAAAAACAAACTCAAAACGCTGGGTTGAAAAACTAGGACTCTAAAGCTATAAGCCTGCTGAACATTGCCTGGTTTGAATTTCTTAGGCTTAGTTATAAGCAGCTGGTCAGACAAAAGCAACCGTCATTGGTTTTGGTAGCTGTAAAATGTTTGAGGGGGATGTTCAATGGCAAAAGTTCATCCTAAAAACAGTCAACTTCAGTGCATCACAACTGCTAATGCATCAACAATGCAGTACCTAAGCAGAGATAAAAACCGCGCCAGTCAGGGAAGCATGCCCGTATTTCATAATTTAGAAGCTGCACTAGTTTAAATGGTTCATCTCAGCTTTCATTTGTTTTCGATTCTTGGAAGGGAGTCACTGCTGACTTGACATCAGTTATTCACCTCCAATGTTTCTCCTTCCATACTCCTAATCAGCACAATGTGTAAGTCGAGCAAAGACTGTGTTTCTCAAGCTCTTATTTGATTGTGTTTCTATATAAATAATCTTCATTAATCTTAATTTCAATGCATATTTTAACCCCTGCTGGTTCATGCTCATCCTGCAGTAGCAGCTACAAGTTGAACAATGTTACTGGGAATACATGAATATTACCTGTGTCTTATTCATACTTTAACACAGTAAAAACCACAAAAGCGTGGTAATCAGGTTGTCAGGCATACGATTAAAAACTAACCTCAAATATATAAAAATATATTATTATAGACTCTGTCTTAATATAGCCCTATACAGGATAACCAGCTATTTTCTACAGGAAGACAAAGTGCTGCATTTAAACTTTGATTAAACTAAAAAAAATTAATACACTGTAGTTGGATACGTAATATGCACTGTATCAAATTTTAATCAAAGTTGTTGTTTTTTTGTCATCTGAAACCGACTATTTCTGATGACCTTTTTTATTTAATTTTGTCCTCCTTTCCCCGCTTCCTTTGTTCTCTCCTCTCCCTTCAGTTTTTTCTGGCTTTCATATAACAAATTACAGTGGATGTCGTACAGAATGGCAAAGCTTTTAACGTCAGCCAGTTCAGAATAACGCAGCCATAATCTCTTACCATAATTTCCCCCACTCATGCTTTTAAAATCCCCAAAGTGGCCTAAATGCATACTTCGAGAAAAACATAGCCCTCGGGTGCTATTTGTGTTCTTTATAAAAGTTATTTTTCCGCTTGATTAAAAATCAGACAGCACTCGTCACATTGTATTACTCTTCTAGACAGTTAAAATTACACCACAGCACCAAAGGCTGGTAGCAGATTAAGGTAACACTGAAGGCAAAATAGACTTTTTTATCCAGTCATATTTTAAGTAAGAGACTAGCTATTGCTGATAAACCAATCCAGGCAGCTTGGTTTTACCAATTTCTCTATCGGAAATGGTTAAATATGATAAATGAGTATTTGAATAAATGATAAGTAGTAAATGATTGCACTTCAGGAAATGAAAGCAGGACTATAATAAGGAATCCATATCAAAAATGGTTTATTTGACATCAGACCTACATGATGATGCTTTGTTGATTATAGCAAATGATTATGAGGGCATTTATTTGAAGTCTTAAAATAAAGTACCGCTCATTTTTACAGGAATTTAATGTGTTTTTGCACATCAAAAGGGAGTTACTGTAAGGGATCACCAAGTCTGCAGGGAATGTCTGTACCAAATCTTTTGTTGTTTTACAGTAACTGATCTCTCCTGATGTGTCTGCTTTGTCTCTCAGTCCCTCAGGATGTACATTCTGGGGGAAGAAGCCATGGTCTCAAACCCGCAAGGTACTGTGGCAGGTGGGGATGTTGCTCGGAGCACCTGTGGTCATCTCCCTTATAGCAGGCATCGCCATCCCAGTCATCATTGTTGGGATACCAATCTACATGGGCCGCAAGGTCAGTAAAGCCCATGTCACACTGTGTAACTTGTTAACTTTGTGCTGTATATTAATGTATTGTTTTATGCTGTTTATAGCAATAACATGTCTGCTTACCTTGCACTTCACATGTGACTAGTAGATCAAAGCTCCCCTTACCTTAGAAACTAAAAACATATCCTAGGGAAATTAAGCTGCAAATGAAATCCCCTTAGATATGATTAGTTTTCTTTTTGTCAGAGCCATGGTGTGTCTTATAATGTCTTCACAGGCATGCTGCAGTGTGTGTGTGTGTGTGTGTGTGTGTGTTATTGGGCATGAGTAAGTGGCTGCAGAGATAGAAAATGAAAACTCTGAGCACTTTGAATTTCAGTAATGTGATTTGTGCTCTGTTTATTACCTTCCAGGTCCATGGTCGTTGTAAGAAAAACAATATCTCAGGAAGTAAGCACTACTTGACTGTGGCAAGTGGGGTGATGATGTCAGTGTTTGTGTCACCGGTCATAGCAGCTGTCACTGTGGGTAAGGAACATAAAATAGTAATGTTACATTTTTTTATCCTGCAAACCAGAGAGAACATTCAAAGGGCAAAATGTTGTTGTTGTTGATCTTGTGTTATAAAGAATTAATTTCAGTAAAAAAATGGATAAAACTGCAGAAAATGTATCAACTCAATTTAAAACTTAAAGTGAAAGGAATAAATAAACCTTTTGTAAAAAACATTCAGTCCATTCGAAAACTGAGCGTGCCATATGATTTAGTAACATGTGGAAACATCTTTGCCAGTCGCAAATTCAAGTAAACGCTTTCTGTATGACTGTATCAGTCTTTCACATCATTGTGGAGGAATTTTGGCCCACTCGTCTTTACAGTGTTGCTTCAGTTCATTGAAGCAAACTGCCAAAACTTCTGCTTTTACAGAGGTGGTAAGTGTGCTACGTTCCCTGTTAATTTGTATAAAAAGCATCAAGGATGTACTTGATGAGAGTTAGAGCATAGAGTGCTGTGAAAACTTTCTTTTTTACATGACTGTATTTTTGCTTTCACCCTGAAAGTTTGATGATGAACTGATCCCACTCTGCCTTCTGTGTTAGTTCACACTAACATGTCTGACCTAACAGCAGCTCTAAAACATGCTGCTAAACAAAAAAATATCACCCAAAATCATAAATCTATTTGTTTTCTAAACTCATCCTTGACTTTTAATTAATAAGTCTGCATGTGTTACCTCTATGCAGTACTGCACAGTTTATTTTCCTATATAACTCAGCAAGACAGTGAAGAATTTTTCCTAAACTGCTGTATTTCTTCCATAAATACTACAGATATGAATTTGCAGCCAAGCAATCTGCATAGGGTTTAGTGCCAGCCATACAAATATCCACAAGCCAGGCTACTGTATACAAACATACCACGTTATTTCATTGCTCCACACACACACAGTGCAAAGTAGCATTTCAATGACTCATGCTACTTTAGATAACAGTCCCAGCCGTGACAGAAATTCTTAAGACTTCAGTAGAGTCTTATCTTTCCCCTGCAGTGTCACAGCCATAACTGTACCCCACTCTGACTGGTCCTCGCTTGCCGCACAGAAACTCAAAGACACATTTAGCCGCATTGTACTCGTCACCTTACCTCTCACCCCTGCATGTACAACTATGCTTGCATACTGTGCAGTTTCTTTAGCCATTTTTACTTCATTTTCTCGCCGCCATATGTTTTGTCGAACATCTTCTATTTTGTGCTCTCACTGCCCGCCAACTGTTGTTTTGTTTCTCATATTTGAGTCAAAGCACTCTGTTTTTTTTGTGTGTGTGTGTCTCTCTTGGACACAGACGCACACTGTCTTTCGCTTTCACTCCTCTCCCTGTGTGATCTGTTTGGCCGGCAGGTTCATCCTCTTGCCCTGGTTTCACCCTCTTGCTGAGTCAATAGCGCCCCAGTGTTCCCGCTGTGTTAATGATGTCCCTTTGTTTGGCTGGCACTCTTCTTTGTGTTCTCAAACTCCTGTCTCAATCACAGGTTGCATAATTGCACAGCGTAGGGAGGCTGCTGGTCATCAGGCTTGGGCTTTATTCAAAGCACTTTTGTGAAGGTTACGAAGGACAATCAAAAGAAGTACAGCTCGTTAAATAAAATTTGACTTTCCCAGCGTAGCTGTGCCCTGCAACATTCTAATTTTCCTCTGCTATTATGATGAGTCGATCCATAAGAGTGACTGATGATTTATTTTTGTGAAAACTGTCTTATTGTATCCTGACAGGGTATGGACTGCACATTTTTAGAGCTTCTAAGGAAACATCTGTGTTCATCTCTACATTCACAAATGTAACAAAGAAGACACTTTTTGTTTAGGTGTCTACTGCGCAATTGTCCGCACCATAATCAGTTCATATAAATAACAGTAATTAACCAGGAAACACATTTCGCTTCTCTTTCTAATTATTTTCCTCCTATAATAAATACTATATACAGCATAAAATCCTGTATATAAATGATGATCATGATCAAAAGGATGAAATAGGAAAGTTAAAAAAAAGTTTGTTGTTGCTAAAATAGAATAAAACACAGCTTCTTACAAACAGCACATAAAATAGATGACTAAATGAAGATCCGGTTGCCTCGTCTGCAACTAAAATTATTTTTAGAAAAGCTTGGAAGGAAACCAATGTTACTCACTTAAAGAACATAATGATTATGAGGATATAATTTCAGGGAAAATGAGTATTTCTTCCTTTTTTATGTCCACTCTATATGCCTAATTTTTTCCAGTTATTTATGGCTAAAACGCCTCTAAAAAAAAGCCTGTGTCTATAAGTGCCTGGCAGCTTGAATGTGTCCAGTCCAGGGTAAAGCAGGAAAGGCTCCCCCTTGTGTTTGTTTTGTGTTGTTGTTGTGATAATAATAATAATAATAATAATAATTATGATGATATTGATAAAAAGACAATAACTGAAGTCCTTAAAGGGGCACTTTGTGTAAAAATAGAATATAATGCAATACTTTTGACCTCTTCAATTAAGGCCAAAAGTCTGAAAATCGATCATATCATGTCTTGATGCATTCTCAATCATCCAGGTAAGTAAATCTCCAAAGGCTGATTCTGTTCATCTGGACGTAGCGTTTTCAGTGGGAGAAACGTTTCGTCACTCATCCAAGTGACTTCTTCAGTCTCAGCTGACTGCAGGTTTCCCCAAACTTATAAACAGTACATTTGCATAATGACTGAAACCAGCCCAATGAAGGAACAATGGGCTGGGAGGTCTGGGAGGTCAAATGTACTGTTTATAGGATTGGGGAAACCTGCAGTCAGCTGAGACTGAAGAAGTCACTTGGATGAGTGACGAAATGTTTCTCCCACTCAAAACGCTACGTCCAGATGAACAGAATCAATCTTTGGAGATCGATCATATCATCATATTTTGATTTCAAATGCACTACCGTAGCACACAGAGGCAAGACAATGATCAAAAACCCTTACGGGCCTATCTGTAATCCAGTGCTTCACTATTGCAAAGACATTTCGGTTATATGGTTATTAACATTAAGCACAAAGTCCAGAAAAGTCATTATGAAAAATATGTTAAGAACGAGGTCTTTACTCTTTGCTGTTTTCTTTCAGGTGTGGGTGTACCGCTAATGCTGACTTATGTCTATGGGGTCGTTCCCATGTCACTCTGTAGGAACGGTTGGTGTCGACCGCAGAGTGAGCCCCCTGAAACACACAAAATCCAGCTGGAAGACTTAGCCAACTGTGAGTATCAATAATTTAATCAGTCTATAGTTCAGGTTAGGGATATTGTCTGACCGTATGAAGGCATACATGAGTAGTCGGTTATGATTTGTGCCCCGAATTTCGACCCGATCTGATGAAGTTTCAACTTCTCTTATAGATCTTCTATTCTCTCATGTAGTCAGTGATCACTGGACGGGTCAGAACAACCCAGCACTCAACAACACCAGCGTCCAAGAAGTTCGAGTCAGTGTACAGGAAGTTGGCGACCTCCCAAGTACGAGCACCACACCGCCAGAGCCAGATAGATATGCGGGATTGGATGAAGCCACAAAACGCCATGGATACACCCAGCAGGACAGCCAGTCTGACTGCAAGGTGGTTATTGTGCCTGATAACAAGACTGATGAGATGCAAATGATTCCTTTAAGGTAAATATTGCCTTTACAATTTCCTCAGGTGTTTACATGTTTTTACAAAGGACTTTAATATCTGAAAGCAACCATTTATAGTTTCTCCTGCTTTAATGCCTATACTTAAGGTCAATAACATGTTTGTCCAATGACTGATGCATTAACGTTTAATATAAAATAACTTGCCACTTGCACAATAATGTGTGTAATGGTTTTAGGTATGCTCTCGCAATTAAATTAAATATATCCTGTGGAAATTTTCTTATAAGCAAACAAAAGTTATTCAGAGTTAATCGAGAAAATGTTTGGCTTGAAGTCACTCCCATCTGAGATGCGAGTGGAACATATCAAGAAAGCAGAGTCCTCCTCGCTACGGAGCTGTCATTTTAAAGTAATGTCACTGTGCAGCTGCGTCATCTGTTTTGTTACAGCAGCCGGCCGCTGCATTTTATTATCTCTGTTAGATGAGCATAAAAGTTTTCATGGCATCCTTGATTTAAACTTGAAAAATGATGGAGTGCTAGCCTTTATTTACACTGACAGATGGGAGACACGGCGGGAACAAATCAGAGATGACGAGATGCGGGAAGTTGAGCTCGACACAAGACACAGAGAACAAAACAGGAATTAAACAGGAAGAGAGACAGAACAGGACCGGATAATGAGATTAACTTGCAGACAGACAAGGCTAACACAAAGATGAGACAGAGGGAACAGGACAGGAATGCTAAAGGGAACTAATAAACCTAAAATCATCGATACTAAGAAGTAGAGGCAAAAATAACAAAACAATAGGGAACCAAAACCAGGGATGAAAATAACTTATAAGACCAAGGAAATACAAAAACACTATTAACATAAACCACTTTAAAAATCCAAAAAGAACAAAGAACTGACAAAACTCTAAACTCTGGGTCAACACTCCATAGATCTTGACACCAGAATAGCTGTGTATATACATTTTTTTGTTAGTCTTACAAACATATATTTGCTAAGTCTGACTTTCTCCGTGGTCCATATAGTCTGACTTCCATAGAGGATACACCCTGTCACCTCACCCCTCCCTCTTTGAGAGACCTTTTTAGGTATTCAGACTTCCTTTAACATGCTTAGAATCATTTTCAAGTCAGCAGCAGGTGGATGGAGTAGAGAGGAGGTGAGGAGGCACAAAACAGAAACACGAAAAGCACCCATCTCTGTTTATTTGCAAGCAGTCCTCTTCTGCAGCGGAGGCTGGGCCATTGCTGCATTTGTTGGTGCATTACCACCACTTGTTGGTCAGTGGGATAAAGCAGCTGTTACATATTGCTATTAGAGTTCAGGAGATACACCTTAAAGTTAATGGCGCATACAGTAACCAAATAGACAAATGCACACACAACTGAAGCAAACCATCACAGTATTCTGTATATCAGTCTTTGCTTTTAAAACAGTACTTGTGCAAGTACTTGCTTGTATTTCTTGTAAATGCATTTCTAGACTGATTCGATAATGTTTCGTCAAGGCTCTGTAGTGTGCCACTATGTCTCATCACCAATGACAGCTCTTTATGACTCTCTCTGTGAGCTTGATGTCTTCTGCTAAATAATGATTTTTGGACCGACTGCAGTGCACTATGAAATGGCAATATTTTTGGACGGTACTGTATAATGACTCCAATGTGTTTCTTCATTGTGACCGCAGGGAAAGAACGAATATTGAGGTTCGCGTTGAAATTGAGACCCACCCCAGGGGCGCCCGCCAGTCCAGCCTAAGTAGCATCCTGTCTAGCCGCAGCTTGTCAGCGGAGTCACTGGGACAGCCGCAGCCCCAGTCCCAAGACTACCTGTGTGCCTCAGAACGAGAAGAGAGACGACAGGGGGGAGAAGGAAGAGGAGGAGGAGGAGAGGAGCAGGAGGGACGAGAGAAACCAGGAGGGGAAACAGGAGAAGACGAAGGGACGGTTTTCCCAGTCTTCGAAACGGACGGTGTATGAGGTTCTTCAATGCAGGTGTTGTGCTTGGTTGAAGATTTCGTCAGGTTTTATGGATGTACACTAATCCATCACCTGACATTGGATTGACCTGAGAATAGTTGGCAAAGGTCACCTTCTGCTTCCAAGATGGGCCCTCCAACCAGATGCCTTGTAGCTGCACCCTCTGAGGAAGATGCGGGTTTAGAAATAAAGATGAGAGTGTGTGTTTGAGTGTGTGTGTATGAGACAAAAAGCATGAGGCTATGATATTTTAAAAAACCCAGGAGGGCTATATACTGTAAAGCAGACAGGAGAGCATGTTAGCCGACTAGTCCAGTCTGTTTTTTTTTCTATGTTGTCCTTTCTAAAGAAACTACCTTTCTCTCCCTCTTGTTTAAGTCTATTTCATGAAGTCCTCCCCTTCATCTGGCTCTGCTCTTTAAGTGATCTTGCCTTCCTCACCCTTTACAAATTCAGAGACCACCAGAAGCATGAATTGTTTTATGGGGGACTAAGACTCAAATATCCTGTCAGTGACTTGATGTAAACATCTTCCCAAAACATGCTGCAAAACAGGATGATTTTTTTCTTTTGTTTCAATCTAAATGGGTATTTCAAGCATTTTATGATGCAGTGTTCACACATGAATTGGGCAACCTTAAACAGATGATGCATGCTGCACTGTTCAATTACGCTTCTGTCAAAGAAGTCTAGTGGAAGATTAAATTTGAAACTAAAGCCTCTAACTGCTATTTTTTATTGGATTCAGGGGTGCTCTGTGACAGTGTGCCAGTGACTAGAGGGCTTCTAAATACCAAGAATTACGATTTATCACAGATCCAGTCTTCCATGAAAACAGGTGGAGGCGGGGTCGGAGGGTTTTTTTGCATTGTTTCAGTGCAGCTTTCAGCTTTCAAGAAGCTGTTTCTTTTTTTAAACTGAAGAGGGAGATGATTCTTTAGTTTGTAAAAATGCTCACTCTGATGCAGGACGACACGGGAGCAACACAACCTTCTTGAATTTTAAAAAGCTGCATGGTTCTCCAACTTGCTATATCCAGAATAACAACACATTAACACGTGCAGATTGGCACATACTCACATGATCACATGCAAAGCAGTCAGTGTAGTTGCAGTAGTGTGTGCTGCTCAGAGCATTAAATATAAACTAAAGACTCTCTCAAATGACCACAGAGCACCAGAAATTACTACAACAGCAAGCATGCCACCGCAGGCTAAACCGTAATAACCCGTTCTAGATGATTTGTGAGAAATCCCTGACTATACAGTACACGCACTGCTTAGCTTCCTGAGTGTGAAATACTTGTGAGATGAGCTTAGACTTAAAATGAGAAGTCATAATCTGTGCTGGGTTGTGGAGAGAATTTAAATAAATATTTCACCATGAAGGAAAAAAACAAACTTCACGTTCTCTATGTCTCAGAAATTATTTTTCTTTGGTACAGGTGCTTGCGGTTGTGGTCAGAAGATTACATTAACTCATCCATGGGCATGGATGTTAGGGTAATGTGGTGGCTTTAAATTATTTCTTTGAACTGTTCTTTGTCCAGAGTGGAATGATTGTACAGCATACATCTTTAATGACTTTTTTAAAAAAGGATTGGGTGGACGAGTTTGAATTTATTTTGAATTTTCTCTAATTCGCACGGGGTTAAAAGTATGCATACTGGCTCAAATATGTACATACACTCACTTAATTTTTGTGGTGGTAAAGGTTCTTCTGTGTCTTTTGACAAGGCCAAGTCCTATTAGGCCCCATTAGTCTTTGTTTCTCTTTGCCAGCACAAAAAGGGTTTGTTTGAACAAAACTCAGAAAAATGAATATTTACACAAGTCATGAAGGTCTCTCGGAGCCATTTCAAAACAACTGCAAATTGCGAGATCATCAGTTCAAAGTATTGTTTGTAAGTACAAATTATTTGGACCCATCAACACTTGCTGCCAAAGTCTCGAAGAAGACCCAAACTGCCACCCTCAGATGAGAGGAAATTGGTTAGGTTAGTGAGAAACAATCCAGGAACCACAAAGGCTTAAATGTGCCATGAACTGGAAACTGCTGGAACGTTGGCGTCACTGTCCATTGTAAAGCAAGTTTTACATCATTATGAGCTGAGAAAGTGCTCACCAAGAAAGAAGCCCCTGCTCCAAAACCAATACTTTAAAGCGCAAATGAAATGAACAAACCTTTTGGAAAGAGGTTCTGTGGTCAGATAAGACAAAGATTGAACTATTTGGCCACAATGACCAGAGGTATGTTTGAGGCATAAAGGTGAGGCTTTCAAACCTAAGAGCTACGCACCAACTGTCAAGCATGGTGCTGGTAGCATCATGTGCTGGGGTTGTTTTGCTGCTAGTTTTACTGGTCCATTGCACAGTGGATGGAATAATTAGGAAGGGGGACTACTTTCAAATTCTTCAACATCACCTCACATTAACAGCTAAGCAGTTAAAACTTGGATACAGTTGAGTGCTTCAATAGAACAATGATCCATACACACATCAGAATTGGCTTTTTGAATGGACAAAGCAGGCTAACTGGAAGGCTTCTGGAATGGCCTTTTGAAAACCTCGACTTTCAGCCCTGAAAATCTGTCCACCATGCTTAAAAGCTTGGTCCATGCTAGGAAACCAGACAATTTAAATGAAATTTTGCCAAGAAGAGTCATCAAATATCCAGCTAGACTTTTGCTGATGAACACCAAAAATATGTGGTCAAGGTATATAAAGCTGTATGTATGCTTCTGACCCTGTGTGAATTACAGAAAATTTTCTTTCTCTTAGAGAAAAGAGAAAGCAATTCAAACTTGTGTACCCAGTTCTTGTTTTTATAGCCATTTAAGATATATGCTGCTTAAAGAAATCATTAAATTCTCCAAATTAGCATGACATTCATGCCGATGATCTGTACATATAAACTTCTGACCACAACTGTAGACCCTTGTGTCTTAATATTGCATAATCACATATGAAACAAATGTTTGTAAATGTTATGATTGTTATTTGGTATTGGGAAATATATGAAACCTGGGCAGAACATATCAAAGAAAGATATTTGGTTATGTTAAAGGTACACCAGTGGATTTTAGCCCCTTGCATTAAAAAATGTACAATATGCTGACTTTAACTAATTAAATTACAGGTGTAAGAGTAAGTAAAGTGTTAAATTTAATGGAATCTGGTTAAATAAAATATACGTGGTTGGTATAGGTTTAGTTTTATTAAATAAATAAACCTCTAATTTTATATATTTCGGTTTCATTTTACATTTAGAGAACAGAATTTTTATCCTTTTGTCTTGAGATCCTTTAAAACTAAAGCACTTTCTCCGTGCCATCTAAATTTTATTGACATTTTAATCTGTTTAAAATCTTACTATATGTTGTCGAGTAGGTGAGGATGTCAGAGCAGTTATTACAAGGACATTGCAATTTCGAGCTACAATCGAAAGATGGCGCCAAAATACCAAAAAATTATTTATTATTTCGACTTTTGACTACTTTTGTTACTTTGTTTATTATTAGCAAGAAACATAGACGGACATGTGGAAAAAACATTAAAATACAGATGGCAGAAAATGGTCAGCAGTAGCTAATGATTTTATCTCCACCCTTAAATAAAACTGTAGGGTTGTTTCTAGTCAAGGTTAAAATATTAAACATGGTAAAGGGCTAAAATGACATTTTTTGAAAAAAATTAAAACTTAAAGAAAAAGAAACCATGGTAACAATGGGCCCACCACTGATCAATAACCCGCAAGAAATCCTATGAGACAGAAAGTGCAGTTGTAAGCTCATTAGGCATAAACTCATTAGTGTGTGTAAGTCCTCGTTACACACATTTAGACTGTAATGACTTTTTCCATTAAGGTCACTCCCTCTCACTGAAGGAAGCTCGTGAAGGTTAGAAGGACACGCCCTCAACTTTGGAAACGGTGCAGTGGACTCGTGTGTGTGCCCTCAGCCGCTCACATTATCACTTGGGAAAGAGAGAGAGAGGTAAAGATATATAGAGAGAGAGCGAGGAAGAGAGGCTCGGGGCTGGAACTTGAATCTGTATCCTATCTCCCTCGCCTTTTTCCTTTCCGGCGTATCCGCCATCGAGCGCAGGCTGTTCCGTCTTTTCCTCCCTGTGGTCCGGTGACTGGGGAATCCACCTGCCGGAGAGCAGACACACCTCGTGATGGATGCCCTGAAATCTGCCGGCAGAGCGATTATCAAGAGCCCGGGAGTTCCGCGGCACACATGGGGAACTTCAAAACACGAAAGTGAGTGAGATGATACAAATGTTTGGAAACGGTTACAGTTTTGCAAAGATTCTTTTTGTTTTTTTCATGTGGCGTAGCGGCATCATCATCTGTCAGAGAGGGAGTATGAAAGGAGGGCAGTGTGTGCCTCTGGCTGCTCGCAGCAAGCTAGTGGACTTGTTGTTTTATTGCTCGGGCGCTTTTGTTTGTCCTTCTGCCAAATCTAAGCGCCATAGCTGTACAGTTACAAGCTGTTTTATTATGCTGTTGACTCTGAGCTGTCACATAATAAGAAACACAAGCACAGTCCTGTCACTTTTACTTCTTCCTGTGTGATATGGAGCTAATGCTGCCAGTTGCCCCATACCAACATAAATGGCTACTTAGAGCCAGTATTTCTTTATTACCCGTTTAAACAAGTTAAACTAAAATCTAAATAGCTGCTGTTCTTGTTTTTTAGTTAAATATATTAAAGCTGTGTACTGTTGGAAACACTGAAACATTCACTTTGGGATCTTAGGACTCTTTCTTTTTGGCATTTTCCCCACTGGATTCGCTTAATCTAGTAATATGTACAATAATTGATAGATTAATTGAGAATGCTAGCATAAGAGCTTTGCAAGTTTTCCACCTAGCTGCATTTTACAGCCATCTACACTCACCTACCACTTCATTAGGTACACCTGCTCAACTTTGCATAAATGCAAATCTGTAATCAGCCAATCACATGGCAGCAACTCAGTGCATGTAGTCAAGACAACCTGCTGAAGTTCAAAATGAGCATTTGATTGGAGAATAAGGGTGATTTAAGCGACTTGGTTGGTGCCAGACTTGCTGCTCTGAGTATTTTATAAACTGCTGATCTGTTGGAATTTTTCCACGCAAATATCTCTTGGGTTTTACAGAGAATGGTGTGAAAATGAGAAGCTACCTAGTGAGCTGCAGTTCTCTGGGAAGTTTGCTTCAGAGGAGAATAGCTAGACTGCTTTGAGCTGTTAGGATGGTAATGGTAACATAAATAATAATTTATTATAACAGTAAAGCACTTTTAGGATGTGAAACAGGAGATTCACATTGTGGATGTGCAGCTGAATTAAATCTATAGGAACTGTGTGATGCTATCATGTCAACATGGACTAAAATCTCAGAGGAATGTGTCCGGCACCTTGTTGGATCTGTGCCACGAAGAATTTAGGTAGCTCTGAAGGCAAAAGAGAGTCTAACCTGGCACTAGGAAGGTAAAACAAATGATGAGGTATTTTGGTTCATATATATCTATCAGATGTTCTCTGCAATCACAGGCACATTCATAACAGTGTATTATTAGTAACATACTACAATGCAATTGTAATTGTAATGCAATCTTTATTTTAATGGAAAATATTAAGAAAAAAAATAAGGTAAGCTACTTGTTAATTTGTAAAGTAGGTTCCTACACAGTTCATAAACTATGATCTCATCACTTGTATATATGTAGTTATAGATAAAAAACAAATAAATCCGCTGATAGATCAATACTGCAACTTTGTACTTTGTAAAATCAGGTTCAACATTCGGCCATCAATCAGTAGTGAAAACTGCAGGGATTTTATAGAGATTACAACACAATACAGATTACTGAAACACCTAATCAAAGTTAAGCATAGTCCCAGTCTGTTCCTGAGTTATGGAGCTGAATAATGCATGTGTTTGTAGGAACATTATAATAACACAGAAAGTTGACCTTTGACCTTTTGCTTATAAAATCTCCTCACTTCATTGTTGTATCCTGTTAGATATTTTCATGAAATCTTGTCATAAGTAGTATATTAATTCTTGAGTTACAGTCAAAATGTGTTTTGGGAGGTCACAGTGACCTTGAGAGGCTAATCAGTGCTCATCCTTTGGTCCAAGTTCATCCTTTGGTGCTTAATGGGAAAGAAAATTCATTCAAGGTCTTCAAAAAAGTGAAAATAGGTTGGGGATAAGGGCAGACTGGCAACAGCAATCAAATTGCCTCTGGCTATGACTGTCTTAGTTAAAAGCAGCATGGTATTCATTTGTTGCAGCTAGAACTGAGAACTATACTAAGATCTAATCCTACTAAGATCTAATTAAAGGTCTAGGTTAGTTTTTCTGTTGAATACACTTCAGCTGTCTTATAAGATTATACAGTTACTTAAAAAATATAAAAATTAAACCATTTTTCAGCGAGTTTCATCCACAGAAGTCGGCTAATTATCACTCAATGAAGATAAATGAATATGCAACAAACACATCTTTAATAATTGAGCTGAATTTACATCATAATTCTTAGTTATTGGTTTTTAAAAAAGTTTTTTTGACCATATTCAATATGCAGTGTTGCTTAAGGACAACCACAGTGTGAAGTACAGGAGGTTTTGAGTGCTGAGTGAAGGGTCAGAGCAGCAAACCTCGTCACACCATCAGTGGCAGACTGCCTTGCAGCCTGCAGCCCTGCTGTAACACAAATGTGTCAAGTGCCGCCTTGAACGCTCCCTCCTCTCTGCTACTTTGCCTGTGAGCTTCCCACTGCAATAAATGGTAGCATGCTGGTTATGCTTCATCCAAAATTCCTACTTAGTGCCAGCTTTCATTAAACATGACTGATTAATTTCACAGCCAGCAAGATGTTCTTAGTTTCTTCTGCTGTGTTGGACATGTTCTACATAAATTATTGAATGCCCGAACATAAATCTGTTGGATTTGGGCTTTAATGATTGTCTCTGGGTGCCTTAAATGCATTTTGTTTCTCAACTCAAGCACAAAATGGCAGTTTTAAGTGGCGTCTTGTCTCAAATAAGTGCTTGGGTTTGCCAGCTTCTCGTAACTGCTGGGCTAAAACCTTTGATTGTGCCCAAACAGTGAGGGATTTAAAAAAAAATTCCACATCACAATACTCTGCGCATCAACCGCGCTGACTTTTGATGACAAACAAACCATCAGCGTGTCATTTTGAAAGACATCGATTGTGACACATGGTAAGCAGAAGCCCCTGCATTGTGCTTTTCTTCTCTTATTGTTGTTGCCAGTGAGAGAGAGAAGAAAAGGCAGAGTGACACTGTCAGAGCAGAATCCAGCTGGATTTCGGCACCTGATGACAGAAGCAGTTTGTGTCTGAGAAACACCGCAGAGATCAGGCTGGGGAAACATGTGAACGCAGCAGTGAGGAAACGGTGCAGGCAGTAAGAGCGGCTGTTGATGTCCAGATGCTACTTAAGCAGGCAAAGTGGAGAGAGGACAGTGTCTGCACGCCAGCATGTGGCAATGCGTCAGAGCTGCCTGTCGGAATTTAAATAAGGTGACATCGCAGCCGGTTGGCACTTTCACACACATTAGGTGTGGTTAAGTTTGAAAGAGAGCGATGAATTATTTGTGCTGACAGCCAACTGAAACTGCATGTGGAGTGTGGATGGTAAGTCACTGTGGATAAATAATCACTTTTAAGGACAGTATTTAGTTAATTTAGGTAAGAGTTTGTTTTAAATGAGACTCCAGTGTGAAGGTGGAATGAGACAGAGGAATTTAATTGGATGATCACTTGTGTCTGGAGTGTTACACTGATTAATTTAATTGCCTTCTGACCTCTAATTGTCCACCACTGTAAGGTTACACTTAACTTACCGCCCCTCCCTGAGCCTGGTTCTGCCGGAGGTTTCTTCCTGCTAAAAGGGAGTTTTTCCTTCCCACTGTCACCAAAGTGCTTGCTCCTAGGGGGTCATTTGATTGTTGGAATTTTCTCTGTATGTATTATTGTAGGGTCTACCTTATAATATAAAGCACCTTGAGGTGACTGTTGTTATGATTGGCGCTATATAAATAAAATTGAATTGAAAAAACTGAATTGAATTACCCTTTTGAAATTGTGTGGTTCTTTTTTGATACACCCTATATAACAAAAATTTATTTATTTATTTTATTACAAGTGGTCAATATGTCCCCCTCTGGATATATGTCCATACGGTAGTCAAACCCGTCCCACATTTTTGCAAGCATTTCTGGAGTCACTGCGGCCACTGCTACCTACCATCAACCATGTGAAAGTCATGAACCCCCTCTGTGAATAGCTGTGGAATTAAAGCACTTTAAAATTTTATATATATAACATATTTATAGGTTTCTATGAAATGAAGAGTGACCACTCTTTTCATTAGTAAAACAAAAAGACAAAAACAATGCATAATAACAATTTTATTTTTAACCAGCCAGCTTAATAAACCTTATTAAAATTAAGTGATCTATTTGCTCCACCTTAAATGTAGTCTGTCTTTAGTCCTTTAGCAAGTGGAAAACTGACATGTGCAGCACTTTCTAATCGCCCACTGTGGCTGCCCATTGTCATCTGTTGAGGTCAAAGCCACTGGCAGCATGGAAGAGGACACAGCATGTACCCTGAGTACAGGCCGTCCCTTTGCATCACGTCACACAGTAGCAGTACAGACCTTTCCTGTGTCTTAGAAGTCACACACACTTGCCCTTGGCACTAAAGGATGTCCCTGCTGCATCAGTTCAAAATGCTGTGACTGGAGGAGACTGAGCTGAAGCCAAGTAAGACTGCGTAATTTGCTTTAGTATTGCATTTTATAAGTGCTTTTTGTAATGGATCATATCTTCTTTTTTGCTGCGTAGCTGTGTGATCAATGTAAGAAGAAGAAAACAGAAGACAACAAGCATCCTTAACAAAATCTCTTGTGTCTCTCTGTTGAGTTCTCAAGCCCTGTGGCTTTGAACAAACTGTCAGAATATGCAATTTGTTTTGCTGTGCTTTGCAGTTCAGATCATAGCTCGATCTGAAGTTGGTGGACTCAGGAGTCATTAGGTTCAATCTCTGGCTGTGAATATAGCCCTTGGTTATATTGAACCTGACAGGGGCTTGACTGAATGTCATCCAGGAGACACTGGTGTCAGTTAACACTGTCCTGAAGGAGCAATTATCTCTCAGTGGCTCATTAAGACTCAGGAACCCGTGACCCAGAGAGATAGCAGTGAGGAGGAAGAGGAAGAGGAAGCATAGTCCCCCTCCACCATTAAGGAAGAATGAAGGGAGTGTCAATAAAGGGCTGAAGACCAGGATTAGTAAAGATCAATTTACACAGGGTTCCCAGTCAAAGTCAAAGTCAGTTTTATTTGTCAATTTCTTCAGATGTACTTGCCATACAAAGGAATTGAAATTACGTTTCACACTGTCCCATGCGTAGACATAGACAACAATAAAGTGCAGATGCACAACATTTAGGTAACATACAGGATATAACAAGACAGGACCTAACATATAATAAAGTGTTCCAACAGTGTGCCCTGGAAAGTAGTGTACTAGTCTACTTGAGGTAGTCCCAGGTTGTGGTTGGTAAGTGTTTTTGTTTTAATGCAGCATAAGACTGTAGCAGCAGTAATAGTAATATAAATAATATAAATAGTGCTAAAAAAATACTAAAAATATATAGCAGCAGGTGTGTGCAATTGTAATGCAGAGGTAGTTGTTTTCAGTCAGGAATGTTTTCCAGTTCTTGGTTCAGAGAGTCTTTCCTTGTTGTGGGTGTGTGTGTGTGTGTGTGTGTGTGTGTGTGTGTGTGGGGGGTGTAGAGTCCAGTCTGTCTTCCTATTCCAATCTGGTGGTTCTGCTGGCTGGGAGCCGGGAGGGAGAGAGTTCAGCAGTCTCACAGCCTGGTGGATGAAGCTGTTGGTGAGCCTGGTAGTGCGGGAGCGGAGACTTCTGTATCTTTTTCCGGAGGGCAGGAGGCTGAACAGACAGTGCGCGGGGTGGGTTGCATCGTTGACAATTGTGATGGCTTTGCGGGTGAGGCGGGTGGTGTAGATGTCTTGCAGGGAGGGGAGTGGTACACCAACTATCCTCTCAGCTGTTCTCACAATGCGTTGTAGAGCTTTCCTGTTATAGTCAGTGCAGCTACCGCCCCACACAGTGATGCAGCTGGAAAGGATGCTTTCAATGGTTCCTCTGTAGAATGTGGTTAGGATGGGTGGTGGAGCACTTGCCTGCTTGAGTTTGCGCAGGAAGTAGAGGCGCTGTTGTGCTTTCTTGGCCAGTGATGCTGTGCTGGTGGTCCAGGAGAGGTCCTCACTGATGTGCACCCCCAGGAACTTGGTGCTGCTCACCCTCTCCACTGCAGCGCCGTCGATGGTCAATGGGGGGTGACAGGTGTGGCCTCTCTGGAAGTTGACAATAACCTCCTTGGTCTTGCTAACATTTAGCAGGAGGTTGTTGTCTCTGCACCACGTGGTCAGGAGCTCGACCTCTTTCCTGTAGTGGGTCTCATCGCCCTTGGTGATGAGCCCCACTAGCGTTGTGTCGTCCCCAAACTTCACAAGGTGGTTGGAGCTGTAGGTTGGTGTGCAGTCATGTGTCAGCAGGGTGAAGAGCAGAGGACTGAGCACACAGCCTTGTGGAGCCCCCGTGCTCAGGGTGATGCTGTTTGAGACCTTGTTGCCCACACGCACCGCTGTGGATCCCAGGATCTGAATGTGATAAATAAGATGATGAATTAGTGACTAATTGAGCAGTCAGAGCTGTGTTAGGATCCAGAAATAAGTACTAGTAATATAGCTTTATTAGGTACTAGTTACATTATATGGTGTTATCTAAGGAGCTTGCAAAGAAAAGTGACTGGTCTTCTTTAAGTTTCTTGAAGACAACTGAAAAAACTTCTTTAGTTCCAAGACTAAAATATTCGAGAGTCCCAGATTTTTTTTAAAAAAACATGTTGTTTAAATTAAACAGATGAACTGAAACATGATGTGAGTGGGTGTTTAATTTGTGTTTATATGTTTCAGATCAAAGATAACCTGAGTAGATTTTATTCATTAATGAGCAAAAAGCTATCAAAATGTATCTCTATGTGAAATGTATCCCTATGTGAAAATTGAACTGCCCTCTTGTTAAATCATGAATCAACTGTGATTAACCGCATGTTTTGGCCTGGCCTGATCACTGCCAGACTTGTTACATCAAGAATTTACTTAAAAAGAACCTGTCTGACAAAGTGAAGTTGGCTAAAAGATCTCAAAAATCAGCACAACTAAAGAAACCCAAGAAAATCTGAGAAACTAAGTCATTGACATCTCTCAGTCTATAAAAGCTTACAATGCCAGCAATGGCACTCCAAGAGCTCAGCCAGGAGGAGCTAAAAAGCACCTTGATGATTCCTAAAACTTCTGGAAAAATATTCTGTGAACCGATGAGATCAAAACGGAACTTTTTACAAGGTTTGAGTCCTGTTACATCTACATAGAACTAACACAGCATTTTATAAAACGACCATCATAGCACCAGTCAAACATGGTGGCGGTAGTCTGATGGTCCAGGGCTGCTTTGTTGTTTCAGAATATAGACGGTCCATGAATTCTGCTCTCTACCAGAAAATTTTGAAGGAGACTGTCTGGCCATCAGTTCATGGCGTGAAGCTCAAGTGGAGCTTTTTAGGAAGTTATGCTGTAGGATGATGATGCAAAACACACAACGAAACAACAAAACCAAAATTATGATTGGCCGAATAAAATTCTAGACTTTGTTCATGCCTAAAATGTGTTTTCATTGCACTGTAACAAAACAAAACCAAACTAGTTATATTTTAATACCAGATGTAGCCATGTGGCTGTCCTTATGTGTGATCAGGTTTTAAACATGACTCTTGACCCTGATACAGCACAACATTGACAGTCCTAAAACTATTTGTAAATTAAATAGTCAACAGCAACATGTTTTGTAAAAAACTCAGCGTACTTGGCTTTGGATAATGCAGTCCTGGCAGTAAACCATTACAACTATATCTGTAGACTGCCTGGATTCAATGCATTGGCTACTTAAGTGTAGAGACCTGATTCATTTAACATGACATCTTTAGGAAAGGTTGAATTAGCATAAAGTACACAACCAGCAGTGTCCCATTTACTGTTGCACTAAAGAACATCATCCACCCAGAAAGAGGCAAATGGAGCAAGAATAGTGCATATATTTAGTCTTATATACAGTGCATATGTTGCTGTGCTTTTGGATTTCTTCTGCTAAAAGTAGAGGCACTCTTATTTCTCTTTGCACTCACTAGGGTTCATGTATAAGCACACAGTGATTTAGAGGATCAGTTAAGCCAGTATATGCCATTAGCTGAGCTCCACTACATCAGATGATGATTTGAGTGAGCAGATTTCCCACCTATAGTCTGCATAATTCATGTTCACTACTCATCAGTCCCACCAGTCGCATGCTGATGGTAGATTAGATGATAAAAAGCTGCTAATGAGTTTTTACAGGGCGTGCTTTAAGGCAAGAAACCTGTCTAATGGATTTTTTATTTCAAAGATTAGTACTATCTAAGTTGTGAGCTATTATTTGCAGTAAAGATTTTAAATTATTTAACCCACTGTGTGTCTAACTGAGAAAACACTGTCACTGAAAATAGGATCTCACTGTGTTTCTTGTGTTTGATTAAAAAATAAAACAGCAGTCATTATATTTTTTCTTTTTGAATGTTTTTTTCATCTATAACCACATTTCAAACACAAATCAGTGCTATTTAGTTGCATAGATAACAGCAGAGATGTTTTTGTCTGAGTGTCTTTTCAAGCATTCCACTTCAGACGGGAAATGCAGGAGCTCCATCGCCCCAGCAGTCTGATTAGTGGGATTACTGTCAAAAGCACATAGACCTATCTCACAGTTCTGCATAGCCTTTTTCCGCTACAGTTTGTTTGATTATTTTTTTCCTGCATTGTTTTATGAGGAAACTGACAAAATATATATATATGTGTATAAATGTCATGTTGTGTTAGAAATGTTATTTTAGGCTTCTAGTAGCAAATACCCCAGTGCTTGGCATGTGACCTTTTTAGCCATGCTTGTGCTGAGAGTCTAAAGGGACGCCTACACAGGAAGAGACTGGCAGGCATGTGGCAACCAGAGACCACAGAGTGTCACTGAAATTCAGTGACTTGTAGCGACAATGGGAGAAAAAAAAATAAATGTCAGCGTCATGAAGTGGCTGGTCGCTAAATAAAACTCCTCAACTCTGAGGCAAAATAATCGAGTAATCTGAAGACTTGTTGACTAGCAACCGGCTGTCATTATGTTCTAGATGGTGAAAAATGAAAGTATCAGTCGACCATTTTTGTTCTGACTAAAATATCTCAGTAACTACTTTATGGATGAAATTTTATTGTTCTTGGCGCCCACATGAGGATGAATCACTTTGCTGATCCAAAGCCTTTCTGTGTTATACCAGGCCATGTCACGTCAAAATTTTCCATTGTACTGTGTTCAACTGTTTGTTAAACCAAATGTCTAATCAGCCAATCACTTGGGAGCAACTCTATTCAATCAGACATGTAAAGATGGTTAAGACGACCTGCTGAAGTTGAAACTGAGCATCAGAATGGAGAAGGAAGCTGATTAAAGTGACTTTGAATGGGACATGCTTGTTGGTGCCAGGCAGACTAGTTTGAGTATCTCAGAAACTGCTGATCTACTGGGAATTTCTCTCACGGCGGCTGCAGTGATGCGGACCCTGTACCTGTCCGTCGTGGTGAAGAGAGAGCTGAGTGTAAAAGCAAAGCTCTTAATTTAGCTGTCGATCTACATTCCTACCCTCACCTATGGTCACTGTGGGTAGTGACCGAAAGAACGAGATTGCGGATACAAGCGGCAGAAATGAGCTTCCTTCGAAGCCCTCTCCCTTAGAGATGGGGTGAGAAGTACCTGGAGGGGCTCAGAGTAGAGCTGCTTCTCCTCCACATCGAAAGGAGCCAGTTGAGGCGGTTCAGGCATCTGATAAGGATGCCCACTGGGCGCCTCCTAGGTGAGGTGTTCCGGGCATGTCCCACCGGGAGGAGGCTCTGGGGCAGACCCAGGACATGCTGGAGAGATTATATCTCTCAGCTGGCCTGGAAATGCCTTGGTGTTCCCCCAGACAAGCTGGAGGAGGTGGCTGGGAAGAGGGAGGTCTGGACTTCTCTGCTTAGGCTGCTGCCCATGCGACCTGGCCCCGTATAAGCGGGAGAAGATGGATGAATGGGTCAGAATTTGGCATAAATAACATAAAATCATGTATTCATCCTGCCTTATATTAATGATTCAAGCTGCTGCTGGTGGTGTATTGGTGTGCAAGATATATTTGGGCACAGTTTGGGTCCCTCATTACCACTGGAGCATCATTTAATTGGCATAAAAGACAAATTAGTTCACTGTACTCAACACAGTCTCCAGATCTCAATCCAACAGAGCACCTTTGTGATGTGGTGGAACAGGAGCTTTGATGTGTGATGCTGTCATGTCAATATTGATCAAAATCTCTTAGGAATGTTTTCAGGATCTTGTTAAATCTCATTTTTATACTAGCATGGTACAGCTAATAAATGGGGTTGGTAAGTGGCGTGCTAATTTTGTACAAACTACCAAATATGGGCATGATCTTTGTAAAAATGTTTTGTCCACTTAACACCAGCCTGCAGGCATCGCCGCTGTGAGGATATCGGCACGCTCATTGTTTGCATTTCATTCAAAGCATTACTTTGCCTTTAGCACAAATTTAGCTCAGAAACATAGAACTGACTGTGTAATAAACTCTTTTGTTTTGTTAGTGTGTATTTTTTATTTCTGCCTGGTAGTAGTAGGTAGTGGAAGTACATTTATAAACTAGCATATCCTCTATATTTTTTGCCGCTTTCCTTCATCTTCTTGTAAATCCAGTTCAGGCTGCAAAGGTGAAGTTTTGGTCTTCATTTTTCCACATCCAAGAGTATATGCAGTATTAAATGGATTTGGGATGTTGTCACATGAAACTATTCCACAAAATCAGCTGAAAACCGCTTGTATGCTTGTGTGATAACTTCCTGTTTGCGGTGGATATTTTGAAACTGAAGGAAGCCTCATTCAAAGATGAGTTGTAGTATTCCATAGCATAATAATTTCTGTATTAATACTTTAAGGTTTGATTTCATTTCACATATCGTATTATTAATTTTTCAGGAAAGGGTAGTGCAGATGTTACCTTTATGTACATTTCTATATGTTGTATCGATTTCAGCCAACATTCAGAAAGTAAATCAGATTTTTCACGACGTGGTTTGTTCGCTCTTCCACATGTTGTCTTGCGCCTGTTACATTTGAAGCAAGCAGGTTTATTTTCTTCCCTGGTTCACTCCACAAATATTGATTTTTAAAACCTCAGCCTCATGTTATTAAAAACTGCTGCACATCATATTCCATATTGATTTTCTTTGTGAACCCCCCCACGAGGGTTTGTGTTGTGTTGTGGCAAGCGTAACGTTTTCTCGTGGTCCACAGTAGAATATTTGCTATAAATGTTTATGTTTGGTAATTCATTTTTTAAAGCCTTGGGGTTATTAACAGTTTCATCCAGTACATCAGTTACAGCCAAGAGGACATGATTCACTCCCACGTGTCCCCGTTCCCCTTTATAAACAGTAACATGTGCAGAAAAAACTACTGTTTTAGTGGCTTAAAGAGAGCTGAATGTTATTCGGTGCATTCTCTCTGGAGTGTTATTAGCACCAACAAGGTTCCCTGGCCTGAAGTGAAGTGAATTATGCAACAGAGAGAAACTGAGAGCCCCTATCTTGGGAGAGGTCCTTGTTCACACAGCCTCTATAATGTGCACACACACTCACACAAATACAGCTTCCTGTTTACTGTGTGAAGTCCAAACATTTGAGTGCTCTGTCTTGTTTGATGCCTATGACAGGTGTCTATGAAATAGGATATGCTGTCACTCCAGTGTAAGAGTCTTTATGAGCATGTTGTCAATTGTTATTCTGTGTGTGTGTTTGTATGTGTAGGAGAGAGATTAAGTACTGCAGATGCATTTTGTGCTTGTGCGTGTGCACGCATGCATATCTTGCTGAACCTGTCCCTCCACTGGAGAGCCAAATCCCACATCTGCTCTGTACCTCTGAAAAATTCAACTCCCCTTACCATTTCTGACACGTCATGTCCCTGCCTGAGCTCAGCACTGAGAGCTGAGGAGCCCACTCCTAAAAATAACCCTATGCTGTCACACTAAAAGGGGAAAACGCCTGTCGTCAGCGCTGTACAGAAACCCATTCTGTTTGTTATTAATGAAACAAAGCATCAAAAATCCCAGTAGAAGTTTTATCATAAGACAAGTTATCTTGATTTTGCAGTTTATTAAGATGAGCTGGAAGTGTTTAACCCAGCTTAGATAAGTTAGTTATACTTCAATGGATTCCTCTGATCATACTGGTATTAATTATGAGGCTAGCTGATGAATATTGGCTTTAAAAGCTTCTGAAAATTGCTGTTTGATGAATTTTGAATTCTTTTAGATAATATTTTTTAGGGTTTATATTATTGAGATCTGTTTTACATCCAAAATTATTTAAATGTTTTTTTTGGGGGGGGTGGATTGGCATTTACATCAGCAGGAAAGCACAGTAAATTCTGTGTTCTTAAAGTATCAGATGAGTGTCAAGGATAACTTATAAGCTTATGAAGGAACAGTGTGAGATATAGTGTGGTTTTTATAGTCAGATCTGCCCCATTTGTTCAAGATGGCATCTCAAAACGCAACTTAGAAACCAGTGGCTGCTGTTTTGGTAGCTACAGCTATCCTTTTATGCAATCTGTCGTTTCCATTTTGAAGGCTCAGGTTCAGCATCTTTGCAGTTACAATCCTGTTATAATTAAGGTAAGATAACCATGTTTAGATGGATCGAAACATGGGAAGTCAGCTAGCATGTGTAGCAAGGTGCGTCCCCTGTTCGCTGCGATGTTGATATTTTGATTCAGCACTGAATCACTACTCAAAGTGGCCATGCGACTAATAATATATACCTTTAAGGCTCAATGAAATCTAAACAAAAGAGTTGGAAGAAGAATCAACCCATCTACATTTGCCACAAAAGGGGGAAATTGGCTGCAGTGACTAAACCATTTTTTGTACCAGTCTTTAAACATGTTTATTTCTTTATTTTTGGCAAACCCACATTGGGTTTTGCAGCTTTTACCACCTTCAAGGTTGCTGCTTGAGTATTACTAAGATCTGCTGTATCCAGAAGGTTATTTCCACTTGTTTTTCATCTTTGTGCTAAGCTTAGCTTTACAGCTGCTGGCTCTAGCTTTATATTTACTGTAACCATATGACAGCACTTCGGCTCTTTTGAAAGCAAAATAAGCTCCTAAATGCAGGAAATAGCCGTCAGTTTTTGTGGCTGGATAATATCACACTTTCGGCTTCTCCTTTGCCAGAAGGGGTCGCACTGCATGTTTGCTTTGGCAGAGTTTTTACCCCGGGTGCTCTTCCTGATGCAACCCCAAAGGGGACTTGTATCTCATGCTGGAATCAAACCAGCGACCTTTTGCTTGCCAAGCGAGTGCACTAACCACTACACAGTTACAGGCACACAAACAAACAGGCAAACACATTAAAAAAATATGACCTTGCCTGTGGAGTGCCTGCAGCATTCTGGAAATCTAGCCAAGGATCTTGAAACTCACAAGTTGATATAAAGGAAAATCAAAAAAGCCAGGAAAATGTATACAGTTGAAATCAGTCGTTTCCAAATGCACAGCTCAAGCACTCACATTGATTATCCCTTTATCTTGTTATCCCAAAGGCGTAACACCCTAGAAGCTGATGTATTTGGTACTTGCCGGACTAACATCCATCTGTCAGATGGAAGGGTCTGAAGTGCTCCACTGCATTAGAAGGGATTCCTGTGAGATGCCCTCATCTATTAAAGGGGTGCAGAGATACACTGTCTTAAATGAGATCAGCAGCTCTCAAAGGTGACTTGTTTTGCTTTGGTGTGATAATGGATGGGAAAAGTAATGACTGCTTTGTTTGTCCCTTGAACTCAGCTTGAGATTAGCACTGGGGAATGTGGGGATTCTAGTTTTCCTCTTTTCATTTGAGTCACAGCCTTGGTCTTGAGTTGAAAACAAAATATTAAATATAAACCTATTATTTCCTGAATAGATTTTCTTTTTGGGAGGCTATTTATAGTTGACGAAGATGTTGAAATGGGAGCTCGAGGACTCCTGGGGGAACAGATCCGTATCAGCGCAGAGAAAATCACGCCCTGTTTGAATTGCTAATGAAAACAACCCTTGTATGGTGCAGAGCGATTATACTTTATGAATAAATGGCCGCGAGGAAATAGCTCCGATATTAAAGTGTCTCTTCTGTGGCTGTGTTAACTTGCCATGACTTTGGAAATGTTTACTTTCCCTCTAGTGAACTTTGATGTAAAATCATTTTATAGATGATGACTATCATTGTTCTCTCCATACATAATTATACAGTTAGTAGTTTTCAGTCTGTCCTTTGTGGTTGAGTTTAGTGCTTTCACAAGCAATTGCTACAATCTAAAAAATTGTAAAGTAATAAATCTAGGATGCAGTGTTATTTTAGATCCTTGGGTATTGACCGTAGTGGTTCAGACCTGTATGGAAATCACATAATTTAACAGACACAGTGCTCTACATGTATAAACAAGGGTGGATGCTGAGTCACTCAGTAAAGATGATTCAGGGTGTTTCTAATGGACACTTAAAGTGCAAGCCACCTCCATGTTTAGTGCCCTTCAGTCAATGTTAGACCACAACTCAAGAAACTGTAAACACCCTGTTTGACAAATGAGGGCTGCTCTGTGTTGCATAGTAAGACAACTAATTGAACATTTTAAATGGCGCTTTTCTGACCTAACAGGTGAATGTTTAAGGTCCGATTAAATATGCAAAATTAAAGCTACTTGATGAATGTTTGGAAACAATCATGGACATGCTGTTAAAAACAAAAGTGTAGGACACGAGTTACATTCTAGACACGAGTGTATTCCATCTCCCTTCCATTTTCCTAGACCTAAGTATCATATTTTCAGTAAAATGAGTGAGAGGGGTTCTTAGAAAGCTGGCTCTAGTGATTACATAAAACAAGCTGCCTGTGAGCTTGGCTGAAGCGAAACGGGATGAAAATCCAGCAGGAGTTTGAAATGTTGAAGCACATTTATTTTCCACCAAACAACTCAATCAACCAGCCGGGGACCAGAATCGGATGGTTTTCAGCGTTCTTGGCCTGGGTGTCACATATGTCTAGTTATGAGCTGGCCCCTTTCACGAATGTGCAACACATGCACAGCGGCGCAGGCAAATCTTCTCGTAGCGAGAAGCTGGTGAGACTTTGGCTGTTAACAAGTTCTTTGCTGTGAATGGGGAAGGCACATAGTTTGCCAAAGTAAACGACAGGGGAACCACTATGAAAACTCTTGCTTCAACAAACCTAATCATCTATTTTCCTTCACTTATTCAGTCCAGGGTTGTGCTGGAGCCTATTCCAGCTTTCACAGGGTGAGAGGCAAGGTACACCCTGGACAGGTCATCAATCTGTCACAGGGCTAACACTGAGACAGACAACCAGTCACGCTTGATAAAATTGGAATCACCAATTAGCATAACTCCATGCATGTTAGAGGAAGCTGGAGTATCCACACTGATACAAGGAGACCATGCAAATTCACACATAAAGACTTTATTTGAACCCAGGACATGCCTGCTGTGATGGGCCAATGCTAACCATTGCACCACTGTTTATCAAACATGAGCAATTTAAAGACGCTAACAAAGACAAAGTGGCTAAAGCTATCCAGCGCTTACAGCCAGCCACAAGCCATTCACTTGGAAGTGAATATAAATAAGTAAATACACTTACAGGTGTGTTTGGTTCTACTGTTGTATCTATACCCCACTTATGTTACCCAGAAAAGGTCTTAACTCCCTGTGAGGAGGCAGAGGTAAGTTTGTTTGTTTCTTCAGGTTAGCATGAGTCTGTAGCGAGCAAATGTCTCGCTAACATTAAGCTAAACCTACATGTAATACAATAATACAACCCTGTGTTCCTCCTATGACCAAGTGACTCACTGCACTCCAACATACTAGCAATCAATAATATGAAAGATAAACTGCAAAAACATTGTGTGTTCATTTATTCCCAACATGGCAATGTGTTAACGATGTGTATCAATACAGCAGTCCTGAGTGTCAGTGTAGTGTGTGCAGTGGTTACTTACATTATCAGTAGCAATATTTTATGGTAATGGCAGCTTGTCATTACACTGCCCCAAAACAAGTTATAGTTAATGTATTAACATTTAAATATAAAGATAAAATGCACACATATAATGACTTTGTGATTTCTGATCAGCAAACAATCCCAACCTCTTTCCAGTACCATTTGTACCAAACAGATACAGCACGTTGCAACATTTTACGTCTTCTTCCAGAAGAGACAACAGTTACTAGATTACCACAAATGCTGTTTTCAGTTTTTCTGGTGCCATTACACCCTGAATTCTGTATGATGGCATGAATCCATGTGGCGTGCTCTCTCTCTCTCTCTCTCTCTCTCTCTCTCTCTCTCTCTCTCTCTCTCTCTCTCTCTTTAATCATTGTCTGCTTATCTGGCTCAGTCCTCCTGCACAGTATCATACCAGCCACACACCAACTGTCACTGTCTGCAGAGTAAATATTAGCACAATTTTCACACTGGGATGCCAGCTATAAATAGAGTGCAGGAAATCATCCAGGAACAAACCCTAAACGTCTGTGTTGGCTTTTAATTTGACCGTGTAATGACGCATGTCCACAAAATAACCTTAATGTTAATCCCATTTTATTCCCTGGACACTTCTGAGTGGAAAACATCCTAGTTTGAGAGGAAAAGATAAGAGCGTTTCACTGCTGTGTCCGTGAATGTCAGTTTAATGCTTTCTTATTAAGGATTCATGGAACCTTTGGAAGGCTTTGTGATGGGAGAGCTGAGGTTTATGTTTTGCATAATAAATACAGTTATGGCAATTAACATTCAGGACATAATTGGCTTTTCATAATCAAGATCTAGATGGGAACATGAATAACAGTCCCAAAATTCTTTTAAGACCACAAAAGCCTAACTTGGCAAAATTTGTATTACACAAACAAGATATTATGTCTTAGAGTGATTTAAAGGCCCTGCAGATTTTGTTTTTTTAAGCTTTGAATACAGTCATGATTTTTTTCTCTTTTTGCTGAAACAAAGTGCTTAACACATTAATCAAGTGCGGTATTAGGTGGTATCTTTCTTTGCTAATATTTACGTTCTTATCTGTGTTTTATTACAGAGGCTCAGCCCATGTCAGTCACTCAGCAGAACAGCTTCCACTTTGCTTCTGCTCTATTTGCTCAGCCATGCTAGATAATTCAATCAGCATTAACAGCAGATACAGTGTTTTAAGTAAAAGCAAGCAAGGGGTGGTGTGCTGAAAGAGGGGCACTAGCACTGATTCACGGACAAACCTTTGGGGAAAATTGCTGGTTTATTAACCTAAATTATTTTACTCTAGCGTAAAATAATTTATTCTTACAGTTGGTGTAAATGAATTTTTCTAAATTCAGGAGCTTTCAGGATGTTTTACAAAGTACAAACTGAATCTTGTTGGCTTGTATCCACTATAAATCACTATATAGTCATCTGATTTAATAATCTACCAAAAGTTTTCTTTTTCTGGCAGGGAAAATTAAAAGCATCACACTTAAATGTGAATGTCAAAAGTCATCAGTTGAATAAAAAGGTTTTTCAAGCTCTCAAGAAATTTTAAATTAAACAGTAGCTTAGAAGTAAATAGAACAGTAGCTTTGTTGAAGTTGTTATAATAAAGGTAATAATAGAAAGCTGAACCAGTGTCAACCCAAATCCATTGTTTTCCTTTTTCCGTTGGGTTTCAGCTTCTTCTCCGAGAAGCTATATTCGTATGCATTTTAAACTAGACAAGAGGGGTAGTGGCTAAAGCTAAAGCTAGCTACTTCCCCCTTGTTAGCTGTGTTCAGCTGGATGAAGGGTATTTAAGTGTCTAGTTAGGTATGTTGTTATGACAGTTGTCATGTTTCCTCATGGCTTAGTTTTGCAAACATCAGTCATAGTGAAGAACTCGCTAACAGCTTTAGCCATGCTCATAGTGTAGCTGTGACTGTGCGAGCAACTATTTACTTGTGCTGCTGTGCCAGTGTTGCACAGGCATGACAGGGCTGACCAGTCCAGTCTGAGAACGCTGTAAACCGAGTGATTGCAGACCCTACCCGGCCAATCGGTGCAGCTCTAATAGATTTTAGCCTCTCCGATCAGCTGACCACAAGTTGTGATTCCATTAGAAAAGTGCATGACTTGTGGGCATATGGTACAAACAGGGTTTTTATCTAATCTTCCAAGCTGAAATTTTCAGAGGACTACCTGAAAACAATCATATTATTTCCATCTAACTACTTTTGCATAAACACGTTGAAGTAACGTGGCTGTTGTTTTTATTAGTAAAGCTTATTTCCTTCTCCTTCCTATTGAATCAGGCGCTTTGTTAATAACCCTAACCCTTTTTCTTGTGATGTCAGGTTTCTCTATCAGTGTAGGGCAGGGCAGTGAAGGAAATCAAAAGCTGTGATTGTGAGGGTTTAAAATAGAATGACATGATGTTTTGTACTCTAGGTTGGTGAATGTGTGGGTTTTTTATGTACTACTCAAGCTGAGTGTGCAGGGTCTACTATTCCACTGTAGTTGATGCACTTCTTTTGATGCTTAGCCAAGGTGTTTAGTAATGCTATTTGCAAGTACCACCTCGCTGCTTCAGACATCATCTGTCTGATCCCATGATTGCGTTTTCGTATCTTTCTTTTTGATGCTGTCAGGCTTTGAGAAATAGCTTGTACTGCACTCCTGGCTGTGAGGAGCCCAAGCTGCTCTCATTAGCTACAACTGGAGTTTATTCTGTGCATTCAGTTAGTGCCAGAGGAACTGAAGATGCATAAGGTGAGTTAGGGGACGGGTTTAAAAAAAGCAGTTTGAAGAGTGAGAGCTTGAATGAAAAGACTTAGCTTTACTTGGTTTCCCCTCAAGGCAGAATCAGGAAACCAGTTACATCCCCCCCTCATACACCCACATCATCCCAGCCAACCATCTTCCCTGAATGTGCGGCCTATTTTCACTGTCAAGGTGGTGTCCTAGATTCAAAGTTCCATCAGATGAGTAAAACACTAAGGCAAAAAGATTACATCTAGAAGGATGTGGAGGATGGGGGTGTCAGCGGGGGTCTTAAAGCATGCTGAATGTATCTCTACTCATATGATGATGGTGTACTCAATCCATTGGTCTCTAGTCAAGTTGCTGTGAAAAACATTCTAGGAAAGAATATCCAGTTTGCCTGTAAAGAGATGGAGGCAAAAAATAGACAATACATTTGGGTGTCATGCTTGTTTCTGCAGTTTTAGAAAGTAACTGAGATTAAGCGTCTCGAGGAAAATAGCGTATCGGCCCCCTATTTGTCCATATGCCCTCTACGTCTCTGCTTACTCTTGTTTATGTTATTAATTAGCCATCAGCCGAGGTGTTCAGCCACGGCAGAATTCACCTGGGTATGATTTTGACTTCTCGGAGCAAATTAAATTACCGAGCGTGGAGCTCAGAGAGACAGCTGGTGATCACGGCATGTAGCTGAAGGCGTGCAGAGCACATGGCGTCTATTATACTACAGCAGCACTTCCCAGAGTCAGATCAGCTACTGTGAAATGCTGCTCTTGTCATTTGCTGGTTTAACACAGTCTGAAATATTTTACAGTGCTCAACATCTCAAGGCAGTAGTATTATAAAGTAACTTTATGCGAATACACTTAAAGCCCCGTGGAGGAAAATGTTATTAAATTGTTCTGTGCCTTTGTTGTAATACACTGATTCCTTTAGAGTGTGTCCCCAGACTCCCCACTGTGAAGCCTTTGTGCGAACACAGTGAAATCAGTGCTCTTGCTGCAGTATACTCGGTGTGAAAGTGTTGCCAGGCATCAATTTGTTAGAGATGCAAATGTCACCAGTGCACTGCCAAGGCCTCGCTCAAACCCTAATCTTGTTTTGTCCTCATCCAAATTTGATCGGCCTTGATGAGAACTATCTCGCAAACACAACACGAATATATGCGCGCATGCCTCCTTTAAAGTTCAAATTTCGCATTTTTAGTTGTCCTGAGGATTTTCTTCAACGTGTTAAATCCAATTAGCCACCCTATGCTTGTTCCTGCCACTCTTATCAGTCCCAGTCCTTCTGTAGACTCACATAGGATTTATTAAAAATTTAAGACCTCCTCTTTTAGGCAGATAATATATTGGAAACCCTGCAGCATCAACATAAAGCTGTTTAATAATTCATTTGTGTAGCTTGGGGAAGACACAGTATGGACTGTGGTATTGCTGTGACATTTTTACAGAGCCAAACTGTGCAATAAATCTTTCGACCAGAAGCTGACGCATTGCAGCTTTGAATGACTTAAAGTCATGTGGATACTGAAAGATTGGTAATAAAGTTGACAGGTTGAAGTGTATTTAATTGTTTTGGATTGACCAATCTCTAAGCCCTGCCACTCTTGCAGAAGCGCCGTGTGACAGGATTTCTATTTTAACACCGTGCATGCAGTTTGTAGTGACAGCTGTGACAGACGGGCTCAAAAATCCTTTTAAACAATGGTCCCCTGATTTCACACAGGAGGAAACAAAAACAGACGTCTTATTTTTAGGTGACAAGTGTAGATTTTATTGCCTGGAAAAAAAAATAAAGTATAGCTGTTGTTTCAGAAGCAGATTTTATGAGCTGAGCTTAACTTGTTAATTAAATCTAACTTTTTAATGTTTCCATTTAATTTGTATAAAACATTCGTGATGTAAAAGGGTCTTATATAGGCATATGATGGTAAAGACTGAGAAAAGTGTATGTCCCAGGTAAAGTCAGCTATCCCTTACCTGAAATGATGAAAACTAAACAGGAAATGTTAAACATTTGATTCATGTGTACTACAAAAATGTGTTTTTTTCCCTGTTATTTGTGAGATTTTTTTATTGATATTTTAAAACAGATTGGCCCACGAGCAGTGGTAAACATTAAGGCTTTGCCTGAGCACAGCTGGCGTGTAACAAATGACTTAACTGTGAATAGGATTATGATATTAGTTTACTAATGTAACTAATTTCTCACATAGTGAAAAACAAATACAGTAACGCAACTGTAAGGCATGTATGAAAAACATAGTGTGCAAAAAGAGCCTAAAACCTATTTTTTAGGTTAGGTTAGGTTTAGGGTCCCCAACCTTTTTTGCGCCACGGACTGGTTTAATGTCAGACAATATTTTCACGGACCGGCCTTCAAGGTGTCGCGGATAAATACAACAAAATAAAATGATACGACCCACGCAAAAACTGTGGTACTTTGTAAATATAATAATAATCGCAAATTCACTGTGTAATTGTGTAACTTTATTAGCAGCGTCCTCCTGAAATGTGACAACAACATTGAGCGTAACATCCTCCTCTCTGCCCCTTAATGCTATCTGGTTGCTATGGTAACACGTAAATATTTCTTTCAAAATAAGACACACAACTACAACACGGGAAAAGACCCAGGGAAACCGAGTTAACGATAAAAACCCTGAAAACCATAAATTTCACACCCGACTCTCGTGGCCCGGTCCGTGGCCCGGGGGTTCGGGGACCGCTGTCTTATCTGACAGTAATTTTTAGTATTGAATATATTTTTTTGACAACCCCACCCATGAGAGTAAGCTGTTGACCAGTTTTTGTAGAAAAAAAAAAAAAGTCTGCATGTATTTAGGTTAATATTGGGTTTTTAGGCTGATACCGATATTTGGTGGTTAAAAAAGCCAATCTCAGCTGGTATTTTTTTCTTTAAGACACACAAAACATAAACTGATTTCTCCCTCATGTCACTCTCATTTGGTGGTGGCAGAGGAGGCTCCCCCTCCCTGAGGCTGGTGTTGCTTGATGTTTCTTCCTGTTAAGAGGGAGTTTTTCCTTCCCACTGTCACCATGTACTTGCTCATAGTGGCTCATCTGATGAGGCTTCTTTCTAAAATTTTCTTGAACTTGAGGCGACTGTTGTTGTGATTTGGTAATATATAAATAAAACTGAACTGAAAATGTAATTGAATAGAATTTTAATAACACTTGTTAGATGTAGTTATTCATGTAACCTTCCTAAGACCATATGGCAGTGCAGTATAAAAATATTTTTATAATGTGGCTCTCTGAAGCTATATTTAACTGTGAAAGCTAGGAAGGGTGTGCAGATTCTGTCAGGGTGGAGGCACAGCTTTTAAACCATACTTTACATTTATGCGCATGTCTCTTGTCTATACTATAGCCTGAAGCACACCACAATGATAAGTATGGGCAGTGGAAGGAAGAGATTATTGAGGGGTACAGCAAACAGTCAAAAACTGATACCAGTTTTTAGTGTTTTAAAAAATGTGTGTGTGCTCTTTAAAAAAAAAAAAAAAAAAAAAATTCCCATCAACATCTGCGTCTTTGGTCAGTAACATTTTGAAAAACCTAAATGCATTAGTTCAGTAAAATCTCATCGACCCATTCATAATAGAACAAAAATGTAATTATATAGAGTCCTGTTCCCTTTGCCGGTGGAAGTCAATGGAATTTGTTTGTGAGTAATCCTTCCAGGGATAGAGTCCCTTATCTAATTTCTCCCTTCATGTATTCTTGTTTAAAAGCTTGAAACCCCTTTTTCCTGTCATGTAGCCAAACTTGCCCTTTGACCTTCTGTGAGAAGGGGTCAGGAAATCATTCAAGTACCATTCCTAAGCGGTAGTGAGCCAGGTCACACAGGACTGTAAATATATTACATTTAAAGACAGAACTTTCATGGAGGACAAATTATGGGACTCCTTATCTGCAGCCACCTCTCATCCAGAGCTGTCAAATGATTTGCAGTAAGCTGGCCACTACGTACCTTAGAATTTGCATTTCATAACACCAAATGTGCTTTCTGGTTCTGAAACAGCCCCCACAGTGTGATTGAAGATTAGTTAATAATTCAGAGTCGTTGGAAGCAGTGGGACGGGGATGGCGGTGTTTGCTGTTCGCCTTCACAGCTGCATGGGGTCTGCCAGTGACAGATGGCTCAGCCCATGTGGAGAATTTAGTGCCAGTATATCCCAATAGAGTGTTGGACACAGTGTGTGCATGTCTCTTTTCTCTCTCCCTGCTCTTCTTGCTCATTCCTTTTGTCAGTCTCACTCTCTCATTTCATTCAATTGTGTAAGCAGCATTGAATTTATATGGAGAAGAACGACAGAGGAGGGAAAAGCGCTGGAGATTAATGGTGATTATTTCATAGTTTTATATTTATTGTAATTTAATCACACTTTGGTGTTGGAAGAGTCATTTGAAAATCTGTAGCTCATATGTTTCCCTTGTTCAACTGTTGGTTTTATCACAGAATGTGGCCTGTAGCAGTTTTGTAAGTTGTTGTTCTCCTGCTGCTCATCTGTAGGGTGTCCAGGTGTCTCTGAAAGATATTTTCAGCTCTCTGCATGGGTGCAGTCACTGACACTGCCTACAATAGTCAGCTCGAGGACAGCTGGTACTACCTGTTGGGAATCGCAGAGACAGCATGATATTGCAGGCATTCTGTGCTGTTTATCAGAGCCCTGATACTGGATTTGCTTGCCAGTGGATGTTTTGTTTTGTTTTGTTTTGTTTTGTTTTTTACTAAAATTCGTACTATTCTCTACTGTAATGATGCAATCATTCAAAAGTGGTTACCTATTTCATTCAAAATTAATTTAGATTTAAAAGTGAAGTTGAAATTAGTCACATTTAAAATATCACAGAGATATTTTAAATATTTAGAGCTGTTCATGTTTTACATTTATAATGTTACACAAAATCGGACTCTGTATTTATACCAGTATCTGCTGAGCGGTGATGTCACTCTGCCACCTCACAGGTTGCTGGTGCTGAGTCCCGTAAACTGTTTGCTCAGCAAACTTTAGAATGAACACGCTGACCTAGAAACTGATCCTGAAAGAGTGAAAAAAAATTTTCCAGAATGTGTGACATTTGCAAATTATTGCATTCTGCTTTTGTTTTTCCACTTTCCACAGTGTCACAAATTTTTTTGGAATTGAGGTTATATGCATGGACCTGCAAATGTAGTACTTTGTAAGTGTGCCAGTTTCCGCAAAAGTAACTTAACACCTTATTTTGTGATGAACTTGTTTTTCCAGAGCTGCCAGAGAACTGGACAGACACGAAGGAAACTCTGTTAGAGGGGATGGTGTTCAACGTGAAGTACCTGGGTATGACTCTGGTGGGCCAGCCTAAAGGAGAGGACATGGCCTCTGCTGCCATTCGCAGAATTGTTGCCACGGTGAGTCTCTGTCCCCCATTAGAAGCTTAAACCTACACCCTTATAATGCATGTCGCTATATGAGGCATCCTGGTATTACTACTAAACTAAGTAGTGTATAAATTACCACCCTATTAGCAAAAATCTGTCAACAAGGTCATGAACTTAGAACTTGGAACGTTTTTATTGTCATTGTACAGTTGCTTGTACCAGACCACAAAGGTCACAATCATATTTCTAAAGTTTCAAGAGGGAAACTGTGAACATTTCAACTGCAGTGATATTTATTTAGAGGATTACTGTGACAATGTACTTTCAAATTCCATTGCACATTATCTGAGTGACTCTAAGATGACTAATGTCATCCATGTCATCTTAATGGCTCAGGACATTATTTGAAAGATAAGCAAGCAAAGGGTCAGTGAATTTGATTGTCATCACAACAGGAGCAAAATCACTGTGGACACTGTCAGAATCATTTAAACTATAACCTTTCATTATGCGAGTATTAAGGATAAACAGCTCAGTCAAGGGAAATGTTTTGATTGAGACGTTCTGCGAAATATTCAACAGCTTACTGCGATTACTCTTAAACCAAGTAATCAGCATCATTCACAGTTAAATTTCTGTAACACGCTTGCCAAGTTGTTTACAAAGTTTATCTCTGTGTCAAGGTTTGCACGTATATGCATGGAAATAGAGCAGCTAATCCAGGATTATCAGGGGTTGCACACATGCAGAAGGCCAATCTCTGTTTTCATGCTTACCAACAGCATACTGGGGATTTCTGGGTACGGTTTTCCACATTAGTTCAGCCAGCTGGCAGTTTTCTCTTGAAACTACAAGAAAACCATTGCATTTAAACCAGTCAACTTAGAAATATACCAAGAAGCCAATTCCTGGACTGTTTTTATGCATGCAAATTGATACTCATGTTTCTGTTTCTACTAACGCTCACACTTGCACACCTATTCACTTGGCACTTTCTCAACAATGCAAATGTCTGATGTTTCTTTGCAGAATGAACAGCCTGGCACAGGCAGCAGTATAATCATAAATCCCCCGCCTCTCAATTAGAGACTAAACCAAACCTAATGGTAGGATTAAGATTCAGTTGATTTACACCAAGACAATAAGTCTGTTCCCTTGGTAACCATTATAATTGACTGAACTGAATGGGTATATTGAATAAATAGGTGACTTTTCTATTCACTACATGCTTCAGTCAGACATGATTAGACAAGACAGGGGAAGCAAACATAGAGAAAGGCTGAACTTGGCGTATCTCAAGCTGACAGATTGGTTTTTGCCTTGTGGCATGGAACTCGAAACATGACGGCGGCAACTGTAGCTGTTAGCGCTTCCTGCATGAACGAGCTACCACAATCAGCTACAGCATGCTCTCCCCACCCTTATAATGTAATTTTCCCTTATTTTATGAGTTGTGGTTCTAAGCAGAGACTATTGTTCATTGTCACCATCTCCAGGGTATTACAATTCCTACAGCAAGCCATGGCACCATTCCCATTGTCCTTGAGAAGTCCTAGTTTTGTTTAAGCAAGGATCTCACTCCTAGTGATCTTTATCTTCTCACCATCATTCATTTATGAATAAAAGAGTTCTTACACAATTTGAACATATGGACAAACTAAATTATGCAGTCCTTTCGATGTATGTGCGTATAATGCCCCCTCCCTCCCCATTCATTGGCTGTCACTCTACTGATGCTTAGCCTGATATCTGTTGAGTGTCACAAAAAAACCTGCTGTCATTTGCTATTTAATTGCATTGTCTGGAGGTTATTGTCACTGTCAACATTCACTCACGTAGGGCAAAATCTCAGCACTATGGCCGTATTTTCTGGAAGTCCAGATGGTGTAAAGTTTCAGGGGGAGTCAGTGGCTGCCGGCCCGACCTGGAGTGCTCATTCTGGGCTACATGTTGCAGCTTTTCTCCCCTCATTCTGTCGCTTTTTATAAATTCTCTACATTTCTGGGACAAAGCAGGCTGCTTGGTTTTGCTTAACAGCATACTGTTTACAAGTTGAGGGCTTTTAGTGTTTGATCAGAAGGTCATTTGGTATTAATGTCAGAGTGACATAGAAGGTCTGTATTTTCTTCTATGATGCAACATTTCCTCCAGTTTCTTCATCTTCTTTCATCTATGTTTGTGTACACAGTGTGTGTCTGCTGTGCAGAAGTCTTGAGCCACCCTTCATTTTCCTAGTTTTTGATAGGAAAATGAGAAATGGGTGTAGCAATGGCTTCCTTTATTCCTCAACATAGCCATGCTCTCTTTTTTAAGAAAAAAATGTTTAACTAGTATTCAGGAATACTTCTCTAAGTTATTGAAGGACATTCAAAGCTCTTCTTTGGATTTTGGCTGCCTTTTATTCCATTCTTTATCAAGATGATCCCACACTGCCTCAACAATATAAAGTATTTTTCATTGTCTGTTTTTCTATCCAGGTATGCTTTTATTGAATTGGCAGTGGGTTTGGGATCATTGTCATGCAAAAATACCATCTGGAACATGCCATTGAGACACGTTCCAGATGATATTACATGTTGGATCTAGATCTGACTATATTTATCTGTGTTCATAATTGCATTTGTTTTGACAAGATCTCCAACATCATTGGCTAAAATGCAACCATGACAGGCCCTCCAAGGTGTTTTACAGATGGCTCTAGATACTCACTGTTGTACCTCTCTCCTGACCTCATCCGTACACGTTGACAGAAATTTGAACCAAGTATGTCATTTTGAATTCATCACCCCATCAGAACTCTTGCCACTGATTTAATTTGGCATAAATACAGCCACGCTTCCATTTAGACCATCTTTGATGAGGCTTGAGAGAACAGTAGATGGATCAACTGAAGGGCTATATGCATCTCTTAGATCCTGTGTCAGGTCTTTGATGGATTGCTTTCTATTTCTTAAAGACATGACCTTCATATACTCTTCACCTGCTCTTGATTGGTTGTACAAAATGACTATTTTATGTCAACTAGAGAAATGGTACAGGCTACTAGTAACGAAGTGCTTAAAGATACTCTTTAAAAAGACTGCTTGAAGTTCCTTCTTTGCTATGCTATTTTTGTAGATACGATACAGGTTCATCCCTTGAGTTGGGTACCTTTTTACACTTGAAAAATATATATATGCGAGTTAAGCGTCTTAACAAAAAGGAAAAAAAAAATCCTCTGAAAATGGTCAGGTACAAGGACTGGACTGAAAATGAGTGAAAAAGCAACAAACGTTCCAAAACTTTGAAAGACCTTCAGAAAGCCCGGAGAACTGTTGATCAAGACCACATTACAAATCTAAATAAAGTCTGGCTCACTGAACGAAATGAGGGGTGGCTCAAGACTTTTGCACATTACTGTATGTGTTTTGTGTTCAATATCCACAGGCCAGAGCCGGCGCTAAGAAGTTTCGGAAAGTAACACTGACGGTCTCACCGAAAGGCATCGTTATCACAGACACAGAAACCACAGACCTCATAGAGAATGTCTCCATTTACAGGTACGGCCATCGCATTTCTACCCTGAACCTGTTGGTCCACAACAGTGATTGATTACTAAGATTTTTTTAATATTCATGTTCCCCAGAAAACTTCCCTTCCCCCTTTTTCCTGTACTTCAATTTTTTTGCCCTTTCTTTATTAAAAAAAAATCCTCCAAACTGCATGATCAACATGGTTCATAAAAATTCACATTCATTATCAGAAACAATTCCTCTCAGGCTCTACTGTACTGCTATAATGTACTCTCTATCTATCTGTGCTCTAGATATAAACTGATTAAATTAAAATGGAAAACATTATAGCTGAGTACAACCTTGCAGAGGTACCAGCATTGGTTCAAACTTCCCAAGCAGCTTGTGCATGTAATATACTAGTTTGCTATCAGAGTTAGCAGAAACACCTGCAGGGATTTGGGGCTGAATGAAACAAACACTCCAGCAGAGAACTCATTTGTACCAAACTCAATTTAAATTCAAATTCACTAAAATTATTTTTTTTAGATTCATTTTACAAGAGGTCATTGGTTCGTCTTATCCTCTCTTTTCTATAATAATTTGCTGCTATTTTATTTGTCCTTTATTTTATTCTAGGTTCAGCCATTCTTTGATAAAATGCTCTTAATATTAATGATGTCTTGTTGCTGTTGTTGTTATGATATGGCTTCATTTTTTTGACCTTCTATAGGTCATTTTCCCTTCTGTCCATTGCTGTGCTTCTTTTGCAACATTAAACTAAGCAGTTTTCTGCTCAGAGCTGTGGTGAGTGGGTCATTTAGGGGTACATCACAAGATGATTATCTGTTGTATCACATCAATTTTGAACTAAATGTTGAAAGATGGGGTAATGAAATATATTTTTTTGCCTGGCACCAAAGGGTAAATGAAACCAATTACAACAAGAACATAACAGAAAATGGCTAAATCAGCCCATAATTTCCCAATAAGTGCATCCCTCATGTGAATAGAAGCTAGGTTTCACTCTAACAAATCAGTCTGTGTGTGTTGATATGATATGTTTGGCTGGCTTCTCCTCTCTGGGTAGCATTCTGTAATACAGCCTTGGCCTCTTGTTGTTGGGGATTACAGTCTAAATATCATATGGCTGGACTGTGATTACAGAACAAGCTTTGATAAAAGACGGATGTGTGTGAAGGTGAATCGATGTGTGTGCAGGTGTAGGTCTGGATCCCCTCTTGATCCACCTTATCAGCAGTAACAGACCACAGGCTCGTGAAACCTGCCTCGTCTTTGATCTCCTTCTTTTCTCTCCTCTTTTCCTTTATACGGTCTAGCGAAAAAAAAGAGTCCTATTTATGCTCATTATCTTAAACTGAGCTTTGAACACAGGACAACAGAGTTCTTAGACTGAAACTCGAGCTTCGATTGTTTGCCGAGATATGATACAGGACTCAGTGAAGGACCACATGCTGTGCTCGGGTTGACTGAAGATTTTATGGAACCCCACCCCCACCTCCACTTCCTTGTAGCCATCCCCCCACCCCCTCGTATCTTTTTTTTGCTGCACATAATCCATTTGTTGGCCAAGAAAGCAAGCAGAGTGTGAAAGAATTCAAATCAAGCAAATCAAGACTGTGTTTAGAGTGCGTAGCATCCACAGGGGGAACTGAGTTAGATACACAAGTTATGTGCACATGTCCACACATTGGGTAGACTTTGTGGATGTAACTTGCACAGTGAGTGTGTATCTAAATTTGTGTGTTTGTAGAATTAATTTTGGATTCACACTGGGTTAAAGCCAGCCTGTTTTCCCTCAGGGGAAGCTTAGTGGGGGTTAGAAAACAGACAGGAGGGCATTGTGCATGGCATAGAAAATAGGATCCCAGCACCCATAACCCTCCCACTGCATCCATCCACACCCACCACCACCCAAGTTACAAAGAAACAATGCAGTACTAACCTGTATGGGTGGAATTTCACTTTTTACAGTTTCAAAGTATCCAATAGCTTTTAAACCCCTTTTGTTTTTTTTGTTTTTTACCATCACCCCCTCAGCACTTTTTAAATGATCATAACTTTGTTACCATTTGTGCCAGAGACAGAATTAAAAGGGTTTCAGAAATGAGAGAAGACAAGCTTTATGGGGATATTTGGCATATCATGGTAGCACAAAGCTTTCACAAGGTCCTCTGTCTGAACACAGAAAATTAATCTCAGTCTAGATGTTACCATGTGCGCTTCACATTATCATAACTGCTGAAACGTTTTCACTATAGAGAAAATTTAAGTGGTTCCTGAAAGATGATAATGATTTTGTAATTTTAAAGCCAAAATTAAAAAATAAGTCCAGGCAGCCTGTATAATACTTTGATGTTAAATGGTTAAAGCTTATTGTCATAAGCTTGATGTTCCAGGATTTGCAGAGCTGCTGTTGTCTAACTGCTAACGGCGGTGAAGGATTACACCACACAGGAGGTGAATAGTTGATATTCTACCACAGGCGTAAACCTGGATTGTAATGATAATACCCGTCGGTAGTTTAGAGATCAGTGATGGAGCTTATATATAAGGAAGGAAGTGGAAAACATCCATTGATATGATAATGAAGAAGAGTTCCTATTAGGGAGAAGTCAAATTTTCTGCTTCTAACTAAACACAATTTTCAAAAGTGCACATTAGGTGGGGTCCAAAGATCCAATTAATCCAAATTAAATGTCAGAACCTGTTTGGTGTGACCGCTTTCTATCAAGAATAGCCAGGTTAGCTGTTTACCTCTGATTCCAGTCTTTATGCTAGGCTGAAGTTACAGCTTCTTGTTCTTAGCTCAGTCTCTAACAAAGGATTCCTATAGATGTTTGAACCGAAATCAGTGCTGAAGAAAACCCTCCTGTGTATAGTTCAGAATATAAGTAATCTGTGTGTTTTCTGTTACTGGATCATGCACAGATTTGCAGATCTGCAGGTGTAAGAGAAGACGTGGGAGTTTGATTAATGCAGCCACTTACTGGATCAGTAGACAAGTGGCTGGTTTGTTTCTTTCCTGAGAGGCCTTTATATGCGCCGGTGTAGAAAAATCCAGATATTCAACGCCAATACAGTAATCGATGTTTGTCATCCTTTTAAAAACATGCTTTGTTTAAAACATGCAGACAGAAGATGCTCCCAGCAGAGAACATTGTGAGGGTGTTCAGACTCCATCTGGGCTAGCGTTGCTGATTCATATTCTGACAAGAGCTCTCAGGGAACAGCCAGCATATCAATCAGCAGAGCATACGGGTCAGAAAAGCAGAGCTGAAATGCAGACTGACAACGCACCTTGTAATGATACACGTGGTTCTGACATGTGTCTGTACGATCTCTAAACTGAGGATATTGGGCGTGACAGTGATCCTAAACATTCATGGAAACATGGCTTCTTTCATAATTTTATTTAAAGATGAAAAAACTCCACTGCTTTTTCTTTCTTTTTTTTTAGTATTGCACTATTGCTAAGTTGAAAGTTGAACAGAAGTAGTTCACTGTCGAATTAAGCAGCAGACCTGTTTCATTCAGCGTATGAAAAGTTTGAGGCTTTGATGTGTGAAGATCTATTCAGGCTTTGTACTGTAAATATTTAAATAATATCCAATGACGTTCTCTCGCTGCCTCACAAATACCGGTGCGGTACACAGTAAGAAGATCAAAGGCTTGCAGTCCAGACAGCCCCTTTGGAGATATGATGGCGACTGACAGCTCAGCTTCTGTTGTTCAAGCTTAGCGGGAACTATGCGATACTTTCAGGTTGTTTTTTTTCCCTGTTGTTGTTTAAACCTGAAGGCCTGTATTGAAAATAAGATCCACTGTGCCGCACATCTGACACTTATTATCCTGTAATGACTAAAAGGTTTTCTTAAGAGTTTTTATAAATAGAAGAAATGTATCTTTGGTACATGGATTAAATCTTACATGTACATTCACTGGACAGAGGTCTCTTTGTTGATGAATATATGTAACTATATGTATTAGTCTGACTTCTACTGTCAAGAGCATAAAGGTCAATGTGGCATGTGCTGCTTAATATGATTATTGTGATATTGGGATTTTGGACAGTTCAGTGCAAAATAATAATATTAGTAATGTGAATCATAACTGATGCACATACAGTTTTGGGGGCACTGACTTGCAAGACATGCACTGTGTGTGCACTGACCTATTTTAATATTTTGCTTACAGCACATTGTTCTGGGAAAGCTAAAGACTGACTGTGAAATGTTTTATTTTTTTTTCTTAATAAGGCTTAAAAAGGTTTTAAAAATATGTCAAGAACAGCTAAAGCTTAGATACTGCCATTAAATAAAAATAAAATGTCAAATGCTGCAGTTACTGATTTTAAATTCTCTTCATAGAACTTTTTCTATCTGAGTTCACATCAGCAAATCAGTCCTTAAAAAGCAAAAGAAAGAAGCAAGAAAAATGCAAAAAACACAACATGCCTGATGTAATTTTGACTGCTATCGCCCAAAGGGTCTACTTCCTTTAAGCCCCAGTTATTTTTAGATCAGCCCTTCTGATCAGTTGCATGTGTGCTGGATGTCCGCCACTAGATCAAAATAATGATTCTTCAAAATAAATCTCATTTTGCGGGAGCCAAATCTGGCAAGTAGGGCAGTAGCTTAGTAGGAATTGTGTTGGTGTGGCCAAACAACTGTTTTTGAGTGTGGTGTGAATGGTTGCAACATGATGAAAGCATGGTACGAGACAATTTTTGGGTCACTGACAGACTTAACTTCCATAATCCAAAATAAAGATTACTATGCTCTTGGTTGTGCTCAATTTATGCTACCTTTAGGCACAGGTCAGGATAATTTCTAATCAGTAGTGTTTTCTGTACTTGCAAGTCGATTGTGAAATAGCAGATGCAGTGTAGTGGTAAGAATGGAAATCTATGTATGCTAGAAGCGATCCAGATGTGCACAAGGAGATGCCTTGAAGGAGCATATTATTTAGTAAATAAAATTTTGAGAACACAAAAAATTATGAAAACATGTGGATATTTAAATATTTAAAATAAGTGAAATTCATCTTGTGCAAAATATATGAAGTTAATTAAAAGCACATGCTATCTCAATAGGATGATAATTGAGTTGTATTGAGTAGTATTTGAGTTTCGTCATTCTTGTTTTCTAATTTTAAATAGGTCAACCCTTTCAACTTTTCCCTGCTCATTTTTATGCAATTACGGCCCCAAATATAAGTTCGCGCTTCGGGAGAGGGGGTAACACGCAGAGCTGGGTATCCTGGGCATTGCTATGTGGGTCATGCATCAGTGGTGCAAGCCAGCAAACAATCTGAGATGGAGTAGTGAGCGGTGTTGATTTCATGGTTGTTGTTTGATCTAATACATAACTTCATTTTTAGCGCCACTACCCACCCCCCACCTCTGAATTGGGGTAGCAAATGAGTGTCAGCCATCCACAAATCCCCTTTGCATGTAGTTTACAATTTGCTCTAATGATGGCAGATTATACAGTCATCAACCCAGAGCTTTCTCTTTCTCCAGTGACGATGATGACAGCATGAATATCAAAAATAGCAACATAGTTTGTGTAGAAGAGTTCTACTGCCGGTCTATGGAAGGAGCCCCTAATTGTCCTTGTTGTGCTGTTTTTAATTATAGTGAAAAAGGTCAAGTGCAACGTTTACCGTGGCTAATTTGCATATCTATTTTAGGCAACAAACAAATGACGCACGCTGCCGATTCAGGTAACCATCGCAGATACACAGAGTGACTAAAGATCAATACAGCTTCTAATAGCCTGCGTAAAATCTGACAAAAGAAATTCAGTTCTTTTGTTGCCTCAGTGAGCCCCAAACAAGCTGCTGTGGGAGAACAAAATGGCTTTGTGGACTTTGTCTGGATTGGTTTTAGATAACTATTGAAAATCACAGGGCTGAGGCTGTGTCTGGATTTGCAGACAATTGGATTTCTTGAAAACCAGATAGTGGATTCAGTGTGACTGCTGGGAATGAGGTCTCAAATGCAATACAATCACAGTGGAGATCAATTTGTAATCTTAGACTTTCTATTTTCTACTGATGGTAGAAATTTAAATGCTTCAGAGGAAAAAAATATATATATATGTACCCACATGATGGGGACATTTTTCTGTGGTTGATAAGAATTTGCAATATATTATGTAACTGTCAGGGAGGTTATTTCAGAAAATCTTCAGCAGATTTCCTGCAGTTTCAAATGCCCTCCTGCAGTGGTTGATGCTCTCAGATAAAAAATGAGGAACAGCAAACAGTTTATCTGAATATAATATTTTTTTTTTTAAAGTCCTGTACCTTTGAATAATTCTATCATTTTCATCACAAAAGTGTAAATAATGCTCCTTTGCTGAGAATTTAGGGTTAATTGACAAGCTCAGTCTTTAAAGGTAACATTTTATTAACATTTGACTTCAGCATGAAACACTTTTGCTCCATCCAAACTCTGAAGTACCTACAGCTTCAAGCACAACTCACTTATGGATGTCACTGCTGCTCATTTGTCTTTGCCCAGCTGTGGGACTCAATCAGCATATTATTCATATCCATTGCTCTGGTGCTGTGACTGGTGTGCTCATGCATATGCAAAAGGTAAACCACAAAGGCAAAGTAACAGCCTTAATTGGCATGTAGGCAGTGCAGCTTACCTTGATCTACGAGGTTTCATTAACAGTGTGGACTAGTAGGTAATGTTGTGTACTTTGTGCTGCATGTGTGACACTAAAGTCTTCCTATATGTAGTTTTTCGTGTATCATTCATTATAAATGGATGTACACTCATGGCAAAATTCTAACTCTTAAGGTTTTACATATCAGAACATAATTAAAAAACATTATATGGTCCACACTGGGTCTGAAAATTAACTAAATGCAACCTTAGATGAACAAAAGCACATACACAGATATTACACCCTTACTGCTTCCATAGGAATTAAGACTGTAAGTAGCAGCTGTGTGCTGCTAATCAAATGTTAACTGGTTAGCAGTAAATGTTAGCATCTCCCATAGTTTTATGGTTTAGAACATTCAGGTATGTGTTAATACAGTGCCAAGTAGGGAAGACTTCAGCAATGAATGAACTGTTGCTGATCATCAATCTGGGAAGTGTTTTAAGGCCAATTATAAAAACAGACCATCATTCTGCAGCGAGAAGGATTATTCCCAAGTGGAAAACATTCAACACAGCTGCATTGGGAAAAAAAAAAACAGAAGACTTCTGGATAGACGTGATGTTTGCACAGCGATATGTTTGGTGAAAACCGAACAGAGCATATCAGCACAAACATGTTACACCAACTGTCAAGCACGGTGGTGGAGGGGTGATGATTTGGTCCTCTGCATACCAAAGTCAAATGTGTCAATAATAAGTCAAATGTGAGGCTATCTGTCTAATGGCTAAAACGTGGCTTAAATTGGGCCATACAACAGGATGATGATTCAAAGCAAAGGGACAAATATATAACAGATATGGCTAAAAAAATCCAAATCAAGTCATTGCAGTAGCCCAATTAAAGTCCAGACCGCAACCTCATTGGAATGCTTTGGCAAGTCCTTAGGTTTGCTGTGTATAAACAAACCTTAATGAACTGAGAAAACATTGTAAAGAAGAGTGGGTCAAAATTCCTCCACAGCAATGTGAGAGACAGAAAATGATTGCTTTAAGTTATCGTTACCAAATGTGGTTCTGCTAAACTACTAAATCATCTTAGTTTTTCATGCATTCCTTCTGTATTTTGGCTCCATTTTGTCAAATAAATAATGACATGGTGTTTTATGTCATGTGATCTTAGTTTTATTTACCTATTTTTAAAACCTGGTAAGACTAGATATTGCTTTATTTATGTGCTTGGCTGAAATGTATAGAGCCTTTGTAACTGACTGTATATCATGTGAATTGATGGAACTGCTACACTGCAATAAACTTCTGTTCTCTCTCATTTCTCTCTCTTTCCTTTAAAACAGAATCTCATACTGCACAGCAGATAAAACTCAGGATAAGGTCTTTGCATATGTTTCTCAGAGTCAGTTCAACGAGACTCTAGAGTGCCATGCCTTTCTCTGCCAAAAGAAGAAAATTGTAAGTCTGCAGTGCTGTGGGCTTCTTGTATATACCTGTATTTAGACTGATGTGTTGGATATATGTTGTCAGACTTTAGGAGGATGCTCAGTTTGTTTCAGGACCAAGAATTATGAACTCTAAGTGTAACATAACAATGGGTGGTGTGTGGCTCCATCTTGTGGCTGATTCCTTAGTGAGACTCGAGTTTTACTTTTGTGGTTAGTATTAAAAATACTGCTTTCTGACAAATCTATGATAATAGATGCATTCTCATAAAAAGAAAAAGTTAAAATATCTTCTTTATCACAAAATCAAATACCCATTATTAATAATAATTTATTTTCATCTAGTTTCTCTGTGTTATTCTCTTTCCAGGCTCAGGCTGTAACATTAACAGTAGCCCAGGCCTTTAAAGTGGCCTTAGATCTTTGGGAGATTGCTCAGGAAGGTAAGTTCCCTGAACAAAGAGGAAATGACTCTGGAACTTTAGTTTATACTCAGCATTTTGTGGACATTAAATTGTCTGTGCATAAATGAAAGATTCAAATATAGTTGGAGTCTGTTATTTTCTAAGAGTTTGAAACAGCTTCTCGGTTCACAGACAAAAGCAAGAAGGCCAGGACCTGCTGTACGTGCGCAGCAAGCAATGGGCAGACAGAGGCAGCGGACACTCAGTGTGTCCCAGCAGGTAACTTCATTTTATTGTGTCCTCATCCATATTGTGTCCCAGCATATCGAACAAGATATGACTATATTAGTGAACGGTAAAAGACAGCATCACCCAACTGAACACAGCAGAATGTTAAACACTATGTTAACTGTGAAGTTGTTTTAATGTGATTTAACAAATTATCTAGTTCTCAATATTAGAAATAGCAACAAATCCAAATTAAATTAATTTTCTAGGTTTTTTACAAGTCTGACACATCACCATAAAACCATACTGAGGGGGGTAAGATTATAAAAATTCAATTGAATTCACAATCAGCATTGTGCCAAGGTGTGTTATATTAATTATATTATAAGATAAAGACCCTACAGTATTAAAAAGAACCCCCAACAACCAAACAACCCCCAATGAGCAAGCACTTGGTGACAGTGGGAAGGAAAAACCCCATTTCAACAGGAAGAAACCTCCGATAGAATCAGGCTAAGAGACGGGCAGCCATCTGCCGTGAGTAGTTGGGGGTGAGGGGAGAAGAGAGCAGAGAGAACCTGGGTTTAATAGTTGCTAATGATTAAATAGTAGTGATGTAAAAACACAGAGTTAAAAGAGGTGAGTGAAGAAGAAACACTCAGTGGATCATGGGATAGACTGCAAGCCTGTTGCAGTATAACAATGAGATGCTTCAGGATAATCTGATCCAGCCCTAACTCTAAGATTTATCAGGATTCGACTTTTTCTTTCTACTGTTGAAAACTTTTGAAACACTTACTAAAAGTAAGCCTGCAGTCTGAGAGAGAAGTGCTGTGCTAGGATAATGAGGTACTATGAAGTCTTTAAGATATGACAGAGGCTTATTAGATGATCCGCTTTCCAAAATAGGATCATGACTTGAAAATGTTTTTTATTGCTCTCATTTTATTGAAAATAGTACAAATACAACTAATTAAATGTTGAAAAAATGTGATTTTTAATGAATTTGAGGCAGACAACATGTTTCAGAAGATAAAAGCGCCTTTAGGGATGTGCAGCATTACGTTTTCTTTTTAAACCACTCTGTTTGTGTTTGGGCACAGATGACACATTAAAACGCCTGAAAGTTTTGATCTATGCTGCTCAAGCTGTTTGGGGCCTTCATGTCAAAAAATTAGAATTCATCATGCGTCACAGCTCAGTTTCCTGCAGTTTCCACTTTTTATGCTCTGCTAACTGGCAGCTGTCTTTTTGAGTCGCACGGTATTTACTGTCGAGACGAGAAAGTGGCGTCAATGTTGTCATCTATCTCTCAGCAAGAACGCCAAAGAGTGTCTTTTTCTCTTAAACCCTCTTTCAGTTTTGTTGCTTCTGTAATCAATTCTCAAGATCCGTGTTTGAAATCAGTCTGCACACGGGGATCTGATTAATGCTGTGAAAATAATATGCTGTGTTATGGAAGTGAAGCAATGATAAGCTGCCGATTTGTTTCATCCGTACGAACCCAACCGTTTCAACTCATCGGGACTGAGTGGAAGTCACTGCTAGTCAGTCCTATGATGATCTTAAATGACCTTTTCAGTTATACTAAGTATCACAACTTTGGCTTTTAATTTTTTGATTGACACTGCTCTCTCACAAATGTATCAGTCATCTGTCACTTGTCATACACGCTCAGGGCAAATCACCTATTTATGCAGCACTCGTTAGGTATTCAGGGAAACAGTGAATTTTAAGCGCCTTCTAATGACTGTGACATTTATAGGTTATTCTTTATAGGTCAAAATGTTTTCCTGACCTCAGAGGGTCAGCAGACTTACAAAATGAGACTTAATCATCCATTGTTAGTCGCGGCCTGGTTTTCCCAGATTCTTTCAATTAAAATTTGCTCTGCTCCCAGTGGTAGTGGCCTGAGGACATAGAGAAAGTCTGGTGTGAAAGCCTCAAGGACCTTTGGAATAACTACACAGACAGATGCATTAAAGTTTTACAGACATGATTTAAATTGTGCCTGTCATGGAGAAGTTTTTGAGTGCCACGGGCTGGAGATGTTGTTTCACCTCTTTGAAATCTGACAACTCTTCCTTTCCTTTGCGTCCGGATGTGTCTGTCCTTTACCGCTCATCTGCCTGTCTCTACTCTGCCCTCTATGTTTCCTTCTTCCTGCACTTTTGCTTTATTGTTTGGCAGCCTCTCATCAGCACCTGCCATCTCTCACAGATCCAGAGGCACATAAGCCCACTGGGATGGAGGAAAAGCTCCGGAGGCCCTTATTCTCTGCTTCGCTCAGCTCGCCTTCACCTCGTAGTAACCCTACTCGAAGGCGACCAATCAAACATGACTCTTGGGTAGGTCAGCTTTAAAGCGTTACATCAGTGCTAGCTTGCATGCTCTTGCTACCTGTCAAATACAGAATTAATGTTTGCTCCTTTTGCCTATAAATCCATGCCTGCTTCAGTGTTTGGGTACTGCACATTTCAGAAGTTCTCCACTCCTAATATATCACTATGTCTCTTAAATCCTCAAACCAGCTGCTTTTAAATACTGCAGTTAGTGACATTGTGCTTTTGTGGTTGCTGCTCCAAGGCTTTGCAGTAGCCTTCCTTTCACAATCAAATAATCCCACTGTTAAATGTTCATACATAATATATTTGATTTGAGTTTTTTAAACCATGTTTATTTCATGTAAAATTTATTATTTCAAATTAGTTTGATGTTGTCTTTCTATTAAATGTGCTTTAAACTTTTAAACTGAATAAGTGGACTAGAATGATGAATATGGTCATATATCCACGGACCTCTTCTTTACATGAGCCAAATTGAAATGGAAAAAAATGAAACTTTAAATTTCAGTTGAAAAAAAGATTAAAATGTACAATTAAATGAATAAAGATAAAGAAATTGAAAAAATGAAAGTGGGAAGGAATAGTATAGTATGATTATTGATCATATCCTTCCATTTATCCTCTATAAACGTAATAAATATGTGCAAAGCATAAAATAATGTGAGCTAATTTTATACATTTATTGCACATCTGTATATTCTGGTGTTCAGTTGCAGATTTTCAACACTAGGTGACACCATACCCATAAGAATGTCTCCCATATACACTGATCTCATACACGGAAATCCCGCTGATGCACATTTTCCCTGATGTGCCTTTCCTCTCTGTGACAAATGATCGTGTGGCTGAACGAGACCTGGTTCAAGCTGGTTCAAGTTCATTTTATTGTTGCAGTCGTGCAGTTTATCATCTGTCCGTGCTTATTAAGTGGGGTATTTTTCCAGTGTACTTCATCATATTGTACTAAATATCTATTACTGTGACTGTTAATTGAGTTGCATCTGTGACTGGATTAAGAGAGTCTATTTTCACAGATTGATTCCTCAGTAGCAGTTCATTTATGTGAATAAGCAAACAGGCAAGCAGCTGGCTCAGTGCAGATGCACAAATGCTTGAAAGTACAGGAGGAGCTTTAAGCACTTTGAACATGGACTGAGTCCTATTGTTGTGTCTCAACAGGATGTGGAAGATGGACTTGAGGATGCATTCTCAAGGTGAGCTTTGTTCGTGACTGTAATTCTGCAGAGCGCTAATGAGAATAAAATCAGATTTTCTTGTTTTGTGCACACTAATATTTAAATATTAACATAAGAAACAAATGTATTCAACACAGTTTCAATGAAGAATGCCTTTTGATTACAGTTCAATAGCTCCTGAGTTACACTGAGGGCCCTTGAGAGTCTTTGGATGAAAAATCTTTTCTTTTGAAAACAGATGTTGAAAGTCACATAGAAACTGAAATAAGCAGGCAAACGTGATACACGTGATTTTCCAAGGTACCTTGGTTTAAAAGATTGGCATTGAAACTGGTGAAATAACTTGATATTCAAAGCAGCTGTCTTAAGATATTTTCACAGTGGCATGCAAAGGTTTGGGTGGGCATAATCAAAATTTCTTACTGTGAATAGTCGAGTGGGATTATCTGATCTCCAAAGGGTTGTGTGAAAAATTCAAAGCTTTAGAAATGATCTGACTCATGCAAAAGACCTTCTGCAAGAAGTTACAGACTCTGGAGTTATGCCGCACTGTTTCACTTTGTAGTGAATCCTCCACTAATATGACCGTTGTGTGAGAGGCAACAGGAGAAAACCTTTCCACCAAATTTAATGTCAGAATTCTGCAAATTTGTCTTTTATTTTATTCAACCTTTATTTTTACAGGTAATCTTTACAGGTAGTCTCATTTACAAGAGAAACCTGTTTCAATTAAAAAGAAAAACTAAACAAATAATACTTGGCAGTTTTTGAATAAAGTAGCTGTCGGTTCCCATTAAAGAAAATCACAGTGCCTTTTGCAGTAGCTGTAATTGACTTGATGCAGCACTTTGCACGATGGTAATTACCTATCCCAGTCTTAGCTGTTAAATCAAACGCTCTTAGCTGAAAAGTTATAATAGCCTAAAAATGTAAGCAGAATACAATGATTTTTTGTAAGTCATTTGAACCTTATACGATTCACAATAGTGCTACTACAGTATGGTAATAATATAGTAATTATTATTTAACTGTTCTTTTAACTCTGTGAACTTGAGGAGACCAGATTCTGTTGTCTTGAAAAGAAAATATGTTCCCTTTCTTGCTTCTTGTAGAATCTCAGCTTCTCCGAGGCTGTTCAGATACTCTTTTGCCGTATTTTTCATTTCATAATTTATGAAATGTTTTAAAGGGGTGATAGCTCTGGACTCCAGGCTGGACACCCTGATTCTCTTCCTGTTGAGCCACTCTGTTGAAGTACATGCAGAATGGTGTTATCAGCACTTTTTGGTGAAATAATCCAGGCTTTTCCTGAAAAATTTATACACCACAGCATGTGTTGCTCCAAAAACATTTATATGCTGTTACTGCTGTACACGCCCATTAAAAAGAACTTTCCAGTCTTTCATCACCCCTCGCCCAGCTTCTGTGAAATGTGTAGTTGACACATTAAAAGGAGGAATTTATTTCCTTATTTATTTATGTTTATTTTTAATGAAATATGGTGTTTAATTTTGTTTTGAAAATCTGTATTTTTATTTAGCTTTATGGCCAACCTTTTTCGAAAAGGTAAATTTGACTGAATATTTATTCATAGGATGCCATAAATATACATTATTTGTTTTATAGGCCATCACTGTACAACATGCACCCTTAAAGCTGTAAGCTTGTTCTAAACATCAAGCATAATTGACTCATTGAGATCATGTGGAACAAGTGACCCCCTTTGATTGCCACAAGATCACCACTTTCCCAGACAGATGTTTCAGGAGCACACCAGCTCAAACCAGTGCGGGAGCTCCACAATGCATCAACACCTTGTCATTGAACTAGGATTACGATACAGCGCTTACACCACGATGTGTGACAGCTTGTAAAATTGACATTTTATAGGTGTAGGATACCTGCAGAGACAGGAATGTGAGTCTCAGGTGAAATGTGAGACATGAGGGATATGAAAAAGTCACATGTCAATGTGATGACTGATGTGAAGGAATACCCGCCTTTTTCTGCCTGATTGGTACAAATCCTTGCATGCAGATACGCTTTTTAAATTGCGTATCTTTTAAATTAAATATATAAACATAGTATATTTCACCTGTTACTACTTAATGCACTTGATCACTCTGAAAACTCGCAGCTCACAAGTAACTAAACCTAAACCTCTTAATATTAGCTCCTTTATCTAAAACAGAGTAATGGAGGCCAGTCGATTGAGCTTATGATTGTCTGCATGGCTCTTAATTTCGTTGTGTAGCCAGCTTTCAGTCTCTGTGACTGTGTATACATCCTACAGCTCTGTAAAATCTGTCTACAAAGACAGAGAAGAGCTACAGAAAGATGGTGCTGCACACATTAAAGAGATGGCACTCGTTAAGCTGTGCTGCCTGTGGCTAACGGAAGTTTGGGGGAAAGCAAATGAGTAAATTCGACGAAGGGATTTTCTGCATGTGTGTTTCTGTGGAAGCTGCTTTCACATGCGTGGAGAGCAGAAAAGGAAAGCAGGACATCACTCAGACACTTCTCAGCAGGGATGGGGACAGTTGTCAAATAGGGGGTAGGTGAAACTCTAGATAAACGTCTACTAAATCTGACGTCCTGGGAGTCGCACTAAAGGAGTTTGAAGTGTTTAGAGTGAACGTGCTCTGCAGGGGTCAGCAAGGATGTCAAGCGCTGCAGTTGTGGTACAGCACTGGTGAATGAGATGCGGTCTGAAACTCTGAAGAATCTGGGTGACATTGAGTTGTCATGGCTGTCACACCTATTTAATGTTGTATGTGACTTTGGGAATGCCTTTAGATACAACTGAGGAGGGTTTTATTTGTGGCTCTTCGTATGTTCAAGGAGAACTGTTTTAAAACGTCTCTGCTGTTTATCTAGTCTCTAGCCCTTTAGTTCCAAAAATGTAAGTATGTTTAACTGCCAAAGATTTATTGTTAAATAGAAAAAGCTCTTTTGTGAACTGAGTGGTTTCTGTTATATTTCAGGCCTGCTTATACAACAGAATGACTGGGATTGCCTCAAACGTTAGTGAAGGTAGTCTCTGCCTTCACAGCTACCCTTTAAAAAACCCAGAAACTATTCTAGTGGTCATTAAACCATGTCTTTATATATTGTGAGGTGTCAAAACTCGTCATTAAGGGTACTGGGGAAGTCGTCAGAGTCATCTTTAAGGGGCAAAGAGTTTTGCCAGTACCCACAGTATTTTACTAACAATAGTGTGTTACTCTTGCTCTAACTTTGTATAGCTCATAACATTAGGTGTTTGTATAGGAATTGCCTGTTTGGTTTGTGGTTGTCTGAATCGCTTGCACACACTGCAGTAAGTTTCCATCACCAGTGCCTCTTCAGCTTCCTGGTATTTCTACGCGTGCGCTTGTTTAAATATAGCATCGGGGTCACGTTATTGGTCTGCGGGTTGGCGATTCATTTTAAATCACTTTAATCCACTTTGGTGTAAGCAGCAGCATGACCTCCAGGGGTCACTGGTAGCACTTTGTAGTTTTGCGAGTTGAGCTGCAGCTGATACCGTTAAACCAACTTCAGTAGAATAATTTTAATTAACACTTAGCTGCACAGGTCAGGATTTAGACCTCATTAAAAAATCTATTTTTAGCAGGGCCAAAAGTGCTCACAACTATTGACTTCAGCTTCAGTTCAAACTGGTTTAATTAAAATGATTCATTTATGGTATTTAAAATTTCATAAATGAACGGTGACCCTGTGTAACAGCCGATTTAGCACTGAAGTGCTTCTCCCCATTGAAATGTGAAGGGTTCGTTTTATTTTAGTTTAGGCTTCTTTGTGTGTCACTTTGCTAACTGGATGGTGAAAGTGGGGCAGCTCACTTCACAATGTGTACATGTACACTCCTGATGCCCTTTAGCGGGACAGTTCCTATCACCTTTTCTTCACTTATCCTAACCTTTAGCACTGATTCACTTTGTCTTGATTTCTTCTGTCTTGTATCTGGCACGCAGCAACATGGAAATGGAGGAGACAGACAACGGTAAGTGTTGTGATAAGTGTATTGTTTTATGACAGTACATGCTTGCTGTGCGTCCTTATTTCAGGCTTAATGTGAAGAATGCCAACTATTATTATCCCAGTCCAATCTGCTCTCTGCAAGGGGAAAGCACTGGCCTCTGGACATATGTGACTCCACTGATAAGAAAATGATAAAATGCTCAGAGCCACATTCAAGTTTGTGTTTTTTTTTAGTTTTTTTTTTTATTTCAATTAGGATTAAACTATTACTTAAAATCAGTTTTTCAATATTAATTTTAATATTACATTTCCTTGGTTAGTAGATAGTCTTCATTACCTCCTGGTCCAGCCCAATCTTAACATCTTCAGCTCAACCTCCTGTCTTTTTGTTGGTGCCACCATTACCAAACCATACCTCAGCCGGTTTCACTTTGTAAACTGTCCCTTTCACTCTTGCTGCTATCCTTCTGTCACAAGTCACCCCTGTCACCTGTCTCCTCTCATTCACACACGTATTCCATCTTGCTTTTACTGGCTTTCACTCCTCTTCTCTCCAGTGCACACCCCCACCTCTCCAGACTCTCTCCCACCTGCTTCTTACTCTCACTGCAGATCACAGTGTCATCTGCAAGCGTCATAGCCCACGGAGACTCCTGCCTGACCTCATCTGTCAACCTGTCGATCACCAGTGCAAAAAAAAAGAAAAAGCACAGTGACTGAGTGAATGATATGATTTTAATCATTAAGTTGCACATCAAAGCCATTGGAGTGCTGAAAAATGTTTATTGTTAAAATATAATATACCAAATAAATCACCTTTTAATTTGCAGAGGGTAGCGCTTCTGTTCAATTTTGGAGTTGGCTTTTATTTTTCAGTGTTGCCAGTGTTTTTCCGAATGACATCAAAAACACTGAATTTTCTTGTTGTCTGCCACTCACGACCTCACACGCTGCACTTTGTCCACTAACACTCCCTTTTCCCATTTGTTCTTTGTCATTTTGAGTCAAATCAACATCCTCTGCCGTTGTGTGTTTGTGTCTGTGACCTTGCTACATTATATGCTTCTTTCTTCTGTCAGTTTTTTTTAACCTTTGTATAGACTATAAACCCTTTTTCATCTGAAAAAAATGTTCTAGCAATGCTCTGCTTTTCTCTGTCTCTGTCAGACTGGCCGAGTCCCGCTCCGAACCCGTCTCTGACAATGCAGCTTTGAGTCTCCCGGAGGTCTCCACTGAGAATCTGTTGCCTGTCTGCAACAATGAGTTTAAATAACACATACCGGCAATAGCTGCCCGACATACAGCACCACAGAAATTAGACAAAAAGCATACGCTCCAGTACCCAGGCTGACAAAAACAGCATGCTTTACGCGATCAGAAAGAAAAAAACATATCACCCTCCCCGGTGCACAAACTGAATGAGAAAGCCTGTATTTGATATTCAGTCACTGCTGCAGAGAAGCCAGAGTGAATACCCTGATATTATGAAATGTTATTTCTGTGAATGCCTGCCAGTCAAAACCCACTTCTCTCAGTGTAAACAGCCATCTCCTGCCATCTTAAAATTTGGTGCACACAGTGCGCAATACACCACAGCAAAGAGAGCAAGGACGACAAATTTGTACACAATGCAATTCACACAGGATGAAGTTTGGAGTCTCCTCCTTTTAGTCATAATTTGTGAAACATTTCCACATGTGGATTCCACTTGTAAATTACAGTAAAGACTGCACAAACGTCACAGTCCAAAGATGCGTGCACTGTATATATGCCTGCTATCGCTTTCTGAAAATGTCAGCGCTCTCTAATCTTGCTGTTTGTTTTGGTGCAGTAACAGCTGCCAGTCACAGCACTTGCTGGAAGAAGTCCAGTGTTAGGAGTCATCATCAGACACTGGAGTGAACACTCTGTCATGATGCTGAATGGGTTTTACACAAATCATCCAGTTTGTTGTATCGAACAAACCATTTCTTTTGGGGGATGAAGCCCCCATTAGACACACAGACATATAAAAGTGTGTGTCAGGTTTTTTTCCTGGCAACACAGTCAATAAGGAAATGTTTATTTAAGAAGAATACTTGTAACATTTACAAAGTAAAGTGGAGTACTTAAATTTAATCTCCAGCTAGCTGTATATGATCGTAGTTTTTTGGTCCCACATTCTCACTGCTTGATTCACTTCATTCACTTGTTGTGACCTTTCCCAGCAGATAGATGTGCCAGGTTGTCATGGGAATGGTTCAGTTTGTTATATATCGGGTCATTGTTTGCAGCAGGTGGGGGCGTTTGGCATCCATCATATTTATAATAGAGATAATGTATGAGAAGAGGGAATTTAACTTCCAATTTATTCATCCGTCTTTTGTTGCAGGACCCAGAAAGTGTTAAATCCGAGTGCATCTTTCTGCTGGGAAACATGAGGCTGAAAGCTTCAGGAGTCCGTGAACTTGCCCTTGTGTTGGGAAAGTTACCAGATTGTTATTTTTAAGGTCAAGAAAGAACCTTTTATGTATGTTTTATTTTTCCTTATAGGTAAAGTATTTTGGTATCCCTTTTACATTTAGTGTCATTATGAGGTTTAAAATGATGTATTCAATAAGTAACTAAAGCTTCAAGACCATTAGGAATGCACACAACAACCAGCTGTTTTTATGTTAAAACGGTTACTCTGGCAATTTACAACTGTAATAAATAGAAAAATTTATGCTAACAGTGATCAAAATTGAACTAACAGAGAATAAGATGTTGTTGTGACTACTAATTCCAAAATCCTGCCTGATTTTGAGTCTGAAAAGTTCACCACACTACTAATTTGCACCCCAGGCTTTATGCCGAAGATCTGTAGTTTCTGTATCCAAGCTAACCTAAACATAATGTGCAAAATAAGATAAACAAGATAAGCAAATTTTAATCATATGCAGCCTCTTGTGCGTGAAAGTGATCTGCCTGGTTTGCAGTGCATACATAAGTTTACATAGTTGTTTTTCTTTCCGTCTTAAATGCTAAATATAACTGCGAATTTACTCTCGAAGTAACAGGCTGAGATTTCTGTAACGATCATCACGGTCTGACTGGAATACGGCGAGTTTAGCATCTCCTCATTCATTCAGCTGTCACTGTACATAAAGACAATGTTACTGTTAATGCTGTTAGGTTATGGAAACTGTGTTTCAAGCCCAAAATCTTAGACTAAAGAAACATATTTCCATATGCTGTATTTTTTCAGTGTCAAAGCTGTACCTATTTACTGTATGTATACATATTGTATCATTATAAATGAAGTAGGATGATTAGAATCAGGGCTTTTCACAGGTGGGCTTTTTTTATCACTCTAATTGGGACGTGAATGTGTAGATGCTTGTGTGCTTTTGCGTTAGGTTAGACGATTTGTACAGATTTAAATGACTGTGGGTTTTACTACTGCAGGAGTCGCTCATTTTTCTTACTTTTTTGTACATGATTATATGGTAACAAAAAATCAGTCATCACTTGTTATCTTCATTTACATAGTTCACACTGTCCTCTTTTAAGGATGCTTTTCCTTTTCTCTTAAACATCTCTTTTCATAAGTGGAAATGATACATTCCAATTGTTTTCTTGTTTTTTTATTAGACTGTGCGGTTTATTTATATCCACCACTCAAATGCTGTTTGTTGTCAAGAGCATGTTATATTGTGCCACAGTCTGGTTGAAGTGGTCTTCTCTGTATTCACGGCATCATGACTGAAAATAATTGTGGCGGTGGTAGGTGGGAGGTAGCAGGGAGCTGCGTATTGTTGTCATGACACCCGCTGCAGAATAATTGGATGGCTTATCAGGTTACGACATGAGGCTTAATTACACCGTTTCATTCCTGACTGTCTGAAATACCAACTCTATTACAAATTTTAAAGCGAAACTATTTAGTATGGATAGCAGAAATGCCCTGTGTCATGTCAAGGATGGTCTAGGAAGCGATGTGTTCACTTTAGTATTGACTGTGAATTTGGAGGTCAGCAGAGTGCGCTGCCAGTGTGATGCTGTAATGCACAAATGATCTGTACTGACCTTTTTCAGACCCGTCATTGATTGACTGATTGATTCCTGTGTGGATGTGTCTGCTGATTCAGTGCTGTTAGATATTTTAAGATTGGCTGCTGTCCAGGAGCTGTGAAATCTGTGAAATCTGCCATTTTCACTTAAAAAAACATTAGTTTTAACCCTGTGAAGCCTGATAACAATAATAATAATGATAATGATAATGATATTAAATTATGATAATATATTACATTTACACCTCAGGTAATTTAGAAACAGACATACTACTAATACATACTATTAAATGTATTGGAAACATTTCATTTTTTTATGGTTTTACAACCTTTATTTTACTTTATGCTGCAGCAGTTATAACAGGTTGCATATTTGTTTAAAAATGGCACATTAACCATGATAATGTGCCATGATCTTTAATTTACCACTCTTAATATTTCTAAATGACATTGCAATAATCATTAATGTAGTAGTTAGCTCAGTTTAAATACGAAATGGTGTCCTGGGTGTTGTAATAAGGACAGAGCACATCATGTACTCTCATTCTAGAAACACTTTAAGTTTTATTTGCACTGTAATGTTGTTAAAATGAGAAGCTAGTGACTTTTGGCACGTAGGAAATAACAGGCGCTCAAAGCTCTGTTACTGCCTGCACGGCACAATTAATCCACGAGTGGCCAAAGACATGAGAGAAAGTGCATGGACAGGTTTTGTTGTACAGTTTCACTATGGTGATGGTGTTAAAGTCCCAAATAATGTCCAGGTGAAATTGTGATACTGTATAGGCTTAAAGCTAAATTATTATTTGTAAATAATTAAAACATAAAAAGTAATCTAATTTAAGAAGAAGAAAGTCCTGGATTAATAACATTATGACGCAGATAATTCCATCAGGCTCCTCAGAGTATTGTTTCATGTAGCTAGTATACTGGAAACAGCATGCCATCGATGTGGCAGATTCCCAGCAAATCTTGACTGGATGCGGTTCTTTGGCACAGCTGAGACTTTTGTCTTTGGGAGTGAAGAGAGAGAGAGAGAGACCAGCACTTGGAGGTACAGCATGCCAAACTGAGTCTTATGTGCACTGAATACAAATCACCCTGTGAGGTTCTGAGCCCAGAAAGTATTTTAGGCTTTTAGGGTTTTAAAAAATGAGAGAGTTTCGACTGGGAAAGCCAAGTACTCTCATCAAAGCTACTGTACTTCTTAACCCCAAATAAACACTGACGTTTACAGTATGAATTTACTTTACCAAGGTGCTTATTTTCTATCTATGCAAATAGTGGGTTTCCAGCAGTGTTGTGATATTATGTTAATAGCAGTTTGTGTATGATTCACAAGCAGGTGTCCTAATCTGTGTAAAATTGTGTACAGAATTTTGAGGCTGTTATGGTTTGTTACATATTTATGCATAATAAAGGACTTTGTACAAACACTGCATTTTGCTGAAATGTCATTTTAATTACAGGATTAAGAAACCAATCTGCAGAAGCCTGTGTTTATTAAACTAGAAGCCTTCTGTGGTGCTGTTTAATTGCTACGATCCTGTTTGGAAACTACCAGAATATCAATATGATTCTGAACTTGAAGTTTTCAAAATCTTCAGAAAAGTTTTAAAATAGCTGTTCGGTTTGCAGACAAACAGATCAAAATCAAACATTTCAGCTTGTTTTGTCTTTATTGATTTTGCTCTTTCTGCTAAACTGTCCACAGCATTTTATTCAATCTGTACTTTTGTCAAACATTTCCCAGTTTACTGGTCAATCACAACCAAGGACGTGCACTTTGGCTGTCTGATCAATATGTCTCTACATTCAGTCGACCGCTGTTGCCTGATTAAAGGTTTAAAAAAAATGCACACCATTTGTAGTGTCTGGTGAATCTTCTTGGCTATCAATAAAAATGCCTGTGTAATGTCACTTACACAGCCATTTAAAGTACAAACTCTGGGGGAAATTATTTTAAATACTACATGCATGGATAGAAGGATTTGTAACCCCTGATAATATTCAAAGATGGACTTTAAGGAAAGTACATGTATATGTATCTGACTTCTAATCTTCCTCTGGCTGGAAACTCTTCAGTCTAGTTTATAACTCTAAAACCTCACCTTCTATTGATGTTACTGGTTATGATACTGTGTTCACAGACCTCTGCAGCTCTTTCACCTCAAGTTGTGTTGGATTTATAGATTATATGCACCAAAATTGATATGAAAGTCATTTAAAATATTGTGCCATACCAAACATAACACAAATACAGTGGCACCTATGTTTGATTGTCAGTGATTATAATAACACAATATACAACATTATAAGCAAAATCAGGTGAACTGGCACACAAATGCTGTGGAAAGTTAATAAAAGTATCTGAGTACCTGGGGTAAAAAAGTGTAAACAATAATATACACCCCTCATTTATTTGCACCAGAAAGGTGAATCACAAAGAGTTATATCCTTAAAAAATGGGGGGAAAAATCCAGCAAAGACTTGACACAGGACCCGAGAGATGCGTCTGACCCTTCAGTTGATCCTTCTGCTCTTTTGTCTCAGCATAAATGCTTTCATTGGAACAGCGGCTGTCAAGGAGAAATTCTTAAGGAAGGGAAACAGGAAGAAAATGCAGAAGTATGCCATATTGCACAAGAACTGGACTGAAAATCAGTGGTAAGAGTTCTTAGGGAGTGATTAATCCAAATTTGACTTTTGGTTCAAATTGTCATCAATATGTAAAGAGGAAATCCTCAGAGAGGTATAAGAGTGAGTGTTTGAAATCATGTCAAAACGTCATCTGGAAAACATCTGATTAGGAGCAGCTTCATTTTTCAGTGTGACAATGATCCCAAACACACTTCCAATGCAGTAAAAACACAGCTGATAGAAATCACACTGTCAGTGGAACACTATCAGTCATGGATGGGACCCCCCAGAGATGGACCTCAATGTTATTGAAGCAATGTGGGATTATCTGGATAAGATAAGATAAGATAAACTTTATTAATCCAACACGTGGGAAATTTGTTGGAGGATGGATGGAGAATGGAATGTCCTTGAGAAGTCTGGAGAACTATTCCTGAAGACTACTTAAAGAAATTACAAGAAAATTTGTCTAAAAGAGCTCAGGCTGTGTTGATGAATAAGGGTAGTCATGCCAAATATTGACTTTCAGGTTTTAACTCTTTATGGATTATTTCCCTTTGTGTTTGCGTATTTCAATAAATATTTTCCTAGCAAAATATATAGAAATGAGGGGTTGGCTCAAGGCTTTTGCACATTACTGCAGACTTTTAACAATTTATTTCTTTTAATTGAATGAAGAATGATCACACTTCTGAGAAAGCCTTTAAAGAATGAATATTTCTGTACAAGCTCATCTCGAACAGTTCACTGAAGTGTCAAGGGCTTTTACCACACGTTTAAAAAACCCAATCTGATCAGCTCTGTGGGCTTGTGTTTCTGTCAGCTATCTGAGTGAGCGTTTGTTTAGACCGATTAATTATGGTTGGCAAATATTTTCATTTCTAAGGATGCATCACAGTAGGGTGCCTCCCATCTCATTATCAGACTGTGTGTAGAAGTGGGAATGAGAATCAGCTCTGACACAAAGTGGTTTAAAAAAAAAAATATGTGTTTAGGATAATAATCAATCAAGTCTCGGGATTAAAATATTAGAGATTCATGGCAGAAGCTCACTATGTAGACTTCCACCAGCTAATATTGTGGTTGTTCTCCTTTTGCTGCCAAAGCAGCCCTGACTCATCTAGGCATGGACTCTGCTAAACCCCTGAAGCTGTGCTGTGGTATCTGGCACCAAGATGTTAGCAACAGATCCTTTAAGTCCTGAAAGTTGCAAGGTGGGCCTCCCATGGATTGTACTTGTTTGTCCACCACATCCCACAGATGTTCAATTGTATTGTAATCTGGGGAATTTGGAAGTGAAATCAACACCTCAAACTCACTGTTGTGCTCCTTAAACCATTCCTGAACCATTTTTGCTTTGTGTCAGGGCTCATTATCCTGCTGAAAGAGGCCACAGCTATCAGGAAATACTATTTCCACGAAAGGGTTTACATGATCTGCAGCAATCCTTCGGTAGATGGTACGTGTCAAAGTAATATGTGGTGCCAGGTGTTCCGCAGGTAAGTGACCCACATGCACCTGGCCATACATGTAATGTAAAAAAAAAGACATGATTCATCCGACCACACCACTTCCTTCCATTGGTCCGTGGTCCAGTTCTGTTGCTCATGTGCTCATTATTGCCAGTTGTGGACAGGGGTCGGGAATTGTCAATTGTGAATTTCAGCTTCAGTAGCTCGCCTGCTGGATCTGGAAGCAGCAGGCGAGCCTACCTTCGTTCCTCAAGTATAGTACATCAGTGAGCCTTGGCCACCCATGACCCCGTCGTAGGTTCACCACTGTTCCTTCCTTGGACCACTTTTGGTAGATCCTGGCCACTGCAGATCAGGAAGATGGGAAAATCCCATCCAGTCATCTGATCATCAAACATTAATCCTTATACCTGCCCATTTTTCCCGAGTCTAACAAATAAGCTTTGAGGACAAAATGTTCACTTGATCCCTAATATATCCCACCCACTAACAAGTACAATGATGAGGAGCGAATCAGTGTTATTCACTTCACCTGTCGGTGGTCAGAATGTTATGTTTGATCAGTGTATACAGAACTGACTAATCAAATTCATGAGATCAAAGAAGGCCTGTCTTCAACTTTAGATCAGAAGAGTTAAACATTTCAGAGAAAATTTCACTGTCATGAAAATGCTGTATGACAGACCTGTTGTGTGTCAGAAATCACTGACTCTGTGAACAAAGAGTGTGGAGTACCCGGCCCACCCTCACAAAGAAGATCAGCTTGTCACGAGTAACAAAGAAAAGTGGCAGAAAATCTCCACTTTGATGTTTTCAGAGAACTCACTGGAGACTAAAAAGGCACTCTGTGTTATTTTATTGTATTGTCACACTGACAACAACAGCGTTGTTAGTGTGCTGCTTCTGCTTCCCTTGTGTGAACTGGGGTTGATGCAGCATAGGCCTTGTTTTGTTGATTATACTGGAGTTCATAAATCTTTCCACTTAAACTGCTCTCAGCTCACTTCGTGACGAAGCAGAGCTCACCTGCATGTCATGTCAGCAAAGTCTGCAGCAGTCAATTAAACCCTAGTGCATGAAAAGAAATCGCAAGAGTAAGAATATTCAGTATCATCACCAGTTATTTTTTTATAGCAGCAATAAATAGCTCGCAGTTAAATGTGCTTTGTCATTGTTTTGCTTCACGAGCAGTAATCCAGATCACCTCTGGACATGGACATTAAATTAAGGTCACATAAGATGGGGAAAGAAATTTAGCTAAAAATATTACAGTTGATGTAGTTAAACAGTCATTCTAAATGTGAAATTACTGTTTAACTTTCGGGGGTTATGTTGATTACTAGTGTCATATTTGTCCTTTGTGTCCCGGGATATGGCAATGAACAGCTCATTTAGTATTCATAAGTGTGTAATTGATTGCTAATAGCCTATTTAACACAATTTTGTGATGGCTAATTAGTGACTGATAAGGTGTTCCGCCCTGCTCTAATGGCTTAATACTGTGTATGTAATAGTTGTACCATTTGATACTGAGACTCCATAGAGACCAGCTTGTGGAGGTCAGATAGGCTGACACTTCACTGCAGTTGAGATTGTTATCATAGGGAGGGCCATAACCTGCATTTCATTTTTAGCACATTTACTGATGTAGTTATATATATATGGATGTGTCGGCTTTTCAGTGCCTGTGAACCATCAGTGTTGAATTTCTCTTTTTATATTCACGTATATGCATGTGGGGCCAATATGAATATATTTATAAAACTGGAATTTTAGAACACACAATATAAACTGTAATAACTTGCAGTGAGGTTGCAATAAATGTCTTTCTATATATCTTCATTGCCCATCTATTTTGGCTCCAGTACTGACAGACAGGAGAAAGCTAATATTGGAAAGATGGGACCAAGCGATACAATAATGAAGGTAGACTCCAATGCAAACCCATTTTTTTTATAGATTTTATTTATTTATAGCCTCACTATATCCCTGGATCTCTGAATCACATCTAAAATCTAACCACTTGGCCCTAACAGCCCATAAATCACCTGGACAACTAATAAAAATTGTCTGCTGTGCTGTACGGAGAGTGAGTTAAGAGAGAATACAATATTACCTATTAATCCCCAGGACACTGTAATCTCTTTCTATTTTAAGATGCGCTGTATTCTTAGATACTTTAGTGTAATTACATTTTTGATTAGGAACATTCTAGTTTAAAGGCTAGATCAAATGGCTCATTGTTCTCTAAAGCACCGCAGCAGACAGTCTCATAACTTCAGGCTCATTATAAATAAATGCAGCAGCTGCTGGTGCGCTAACCAACTGTTCTGAGCTGTTTTAACATGTAAATATTGACCATTTTAAGCAATTAGATTGTTTATTATTAGCAGCAGATATAGGTATTTATGTGCATTTAGATGTTTGTACCATAGATTCAACAGGGAAATCACTCATTCATTGGTTTAGAAGCCTGAATTTTGAAGCCTCAGCTTTAGCCCTATGAAGTGACCATATTTTGATATCAGCTAATTCTGGCTAGCTCGGTAAGAAAGCTGCATAGACTACATGGACGCATGGCACAGGTGCTTGCTGAAAAAGTTATAAGTGAAAAATACCATGTTGTTTATCAAATACTTGCTAATAAACTTACTCTGAAATCCACCAACACCACCAGAGTTCAAGAAAAATTTAAGTCTAGCAGAAGCTAGCCTAGCAGAAACAGTTGCATGTGTTAGCATCGACGTGTCAGTAAAAGTGGTCACACTGCTAACAATGCATAGCTTAGTACATTTTAAATGACTCAAAAAAATTCAATTTACATGTGTTGAGTAACAGACATTTTTGCTTTGAAGCTAAATTCAAGTGGCCATTAAAAGAACTTCAGTTTTCTGTCAGTGTTGGCTATTTTTTTCACTTTGATCAGTGAATAAAAACATCCCTGAGTGGTAATGGTTTGTTTGCTGTATGAATGTAATATACAGTTTGTAAGACATTAGTCTAGAGATTTTTATTGAGCGTTTGTCTTACTACATCAAAGAAAAGCTTCAACACAGCCATTTGTCATGCTGACTTCGAGAGCTTTAACAAGACATGACTTTATCTCCAGGAAGTCCCTGTGAGTACCCATAACAGTACATGATATCACTGTCCCAGCTGTATCGTGATCTTCCTTTGGTCCTTAAACCTATTAGAACCCCCCCCCCCCCCCAAAACACAGTGTGTAACCACAAACTCAAATAGAAAGTTAAGTGATAAAGGTTTGGCAAAGGTTTAGAACCTGTAAAATAATAAGTTTTTACTGATGAGATTTTTATTTATTGATAAATTTTTTATTTTTTTTATTTTTTTTTTATTTTTTTTTTTTTTTTACTTCTACAGCATATTCCAAAAGTTAGTAAGTAAAATTAAGTAAGTAAAATTTATTTATGTAGCGTTTTGGTAAGAAACCAGCCACAAAGAGCTTTTAAGTTGTATCAGAAAAACTGCTATTACAAGATAGAAATTAATCCGTCAATTTTTAAGCGTTGTGCACATTTTCTATCTGGAAGTGAGGAAACCTAGTTTAGATTTTGGCCACCACATCATTAACAGGCTAATTTGTAGCTCTTGGAGAGTATTACTTGGATTAAAACACGTTTTTGTGAGGGGGCTTGCCAAGCAATTTGTGCATGAAATGCACTTTCCTGGTGTAAGTCTCACCCCAGCTTAATGCACACCATGCATCTTTGTAACATTTGATGTGCTTTTTATGTGTCAGAGTGCAATTTGTGCAACGTTAAAGTGATTTATGCGTTTCGGTGAGAGAAAGTTTATTACATTAGCTGCAATTTAGTAATGGGACTTTCAAAAGAAGCTTTATTTTACACTTTAGAAAATACAATTTGCAGAAGATGTACAAGATGTGAAATAAAACACTGGATGATAAATGACAGTGCCCTTTTCTAAAAGCAGATAAAATAGAAGAATAAAAACATTAAGAGCTTAATTGTACTGCAATCATGTTTATTTCCCTATTTTGGGGCATCTAGCTTAGAATGCACATTGAAGGCTATTCTACACGCAAATAACTTGCATGCAACTTTATTAGGAAATGGATGAAGTATGTACAGAGATATTTGTTTTACATGAGGTATGAAGAAATACATCCAGACCATGGCAGTTAAATTTTAATATTAGGTTAAAAAAAAACAACAACTAAGAAATGTAGCAAATTAATTTTAGATTAATGTATTTGCTTTCTCACCTTATTAGTCTACTGACTGTATTCAGAAAATAATATACATTAGAGACCAGGCAGTTTTTAATACTATTTGCACTTGTCTATAACGTGTGAACGTGGTGTCTAATTGCGCATGCCAATATCAAAAATACACTGCGTATTTAAAGTCACTAAGACAGGCTTCCCAGAGATGATACGCCGTATTGTGTGTATTGTATTGCAATAATATACCAAGCACCTGGCAAAGACATCAATGTTAACTGCACCATGGGTTAACATTAATCTATGTACAATAAACCCGCAGGAGTAGAATTCTGTTGTACTTACTCTGTGGTGTTTCTGTGTGTAGGCATTTGTGGATTTCTATAGGATTACTGGATGGCATTCGGAGTGTGTCTGTCGGTTTGTGTTGCATTTTCCTACAAATACTGGGTGCATGCAGGTATTTTGTCAACACTTTTTTTTCTCTGCTGATGACCAACAGAAGCCTCGTATATTTCTCTCCTTTTCTCTACTTTCACCCCCTCCTTCAGGGAGAAAGGTCGAAACGCTTTGATGGTAGAAGAGATGGGATTTTAAGTTTGGCTTTCTTCTTCTCAAACTTCAATGATGTTGATTGATGGCACAGAAGGGTGAAACTGCAAAAACAAAATACAAATAAGTATTAATCACTGCTCATGGATGCCTCTCAGAATTTAACAGAGCCATTAAACGTGGTATTAATTGTGTGTTTTCAATTGTATCTTCTTTAAAATGTTAGGATATGAGTCTCTTTAACTTAGGAGTGTGAAAGCCTTACTGTGCTTTAGGTGTAGTGGTTAATACATTTGCCATCAGCTATGGCAACACCTTAGGAAATAAAGTAGCAGCCATGAGGCTAAACAAACTTTTTATTCAGCTCTATCTTTTGTTGAATTTGATACTTTTGATACTTTTATATTTTGTTTGGACATTGTTGGCTCATATGTTGCACGCCACCGCTATCTTAGTCAAGTTGCACAAATACAAATGCACTTATACAAAACAACTAATTTTAATAATATATATTTATAACTCCAATGATTGATCACTATCAAGAAATGTCAAATTTTTGTCACATACTTTAAACATGTACTTCCAAGTTACATCAGTTTTTTGTTTTTTTTTTGTTTTAATTTGATGAATAGTTAATTTTCTGCTTTTTCAACGAAATGAACAAATGTGGCCCCATTCAGTCTTTAAGGAGAAAATTGTATGCTGGCACTGTCTCAGTAATAAGTGATTTAAGACATTTGTTGGGTTCAGGGTAAACCAAGTGTGCTAGTCACCGAATCTAAGAAGAGAAACTGATCCAAGGTGTCTATGTTCAACTACCTAATAAGGATGAGAGAACTCAGTGTCTAGCAATGTTAAATTTTTGCTTGAGGTCAAAATTCTCAGTGTAAATGACCTTGATAATTGATTGGTGGTGGGCTCTGTATTAATCTATCCACTCCAGTCTGATGCTTCTTGAAGGCTCTGCCGGTTCTTTATCTACGTACTGTTCAAGACAAGGGACTTAATCTGCACTTTTAATGACCAGCATAGTCTCAGGTTTGTACATTTTTATGTGTGTAAATATTGGACAGTTGCCAACTGAGAAATGGATGATTTTGTTCCTCCAGTGGAAATTTATTAGATTGCTGTGACTCAGATCAGATTTGTGATCGCGTACGGTGTATTACTTCAGCCATCAACTCAGGGAAAGTTTCAGCTCAACACTGCAAAGTGTACAACTAGTATGTCAAGAGAGTGAGAGAAAACAAACTTTTGTCATAGCAGTGGAATATACAATAGCAATACATATGGTGTGTATAGAGAGACTTTACTTGAATGTATATATACAGCTGTTTGAGGCTTGTGTGAAGCTTAACAAGAACTGAATTCAAATATTTCCGTCTATGTGTGGCCTTAGTCCTGAGACTTCACCTTGCTCCTTAGCAGTCCTCCACTGTGGTGCTCTGGCGTGCTTCTTTCTGACGACGGCTTGGCCTTCTCCTTATTGTTGCTGGAGTCGTTGTCCTTAATGATGTCATATTGCCGGCAGAATAGCGCAATAACAGCTGCCAGGAGGTGAGACAGGGGCACATTTGCAACACACACAAAAGAGGATAGGAATTCAGTCGTGAGGCAGCTGTCAATCACTGTCATGTCACCAATTCCTCTAACAGCGCATGCTGAAATGCCATGTGGATAATGGAATTTTGTTCCCACGGGAGGGTGACGGCTGCACCTTTATCTCAAAGCTTGGAGGAGAGTCATTCACTATACTCTTTGCTTTCTTTCATTGCTAAATCTGCCAGATGCAGATTTGCCTCCAATTTGGATAAGTACTGTATATTCTCAATTATCTTCCTTGCTTCACTGAGGTCATGAATTTTTATGGGGGCGCTTTTATTAAATATTCAGAAAGTGATATACAGTTCTGGTAATGAGAGTTACGGAGCTGTTCCGAGACGCATTCATTAAATTATTATTCATGCATCATGTAAGTCGTCTCCAGCATTGCAGCCACGTCATTCCCTCTGCAGCAGAAAGGTATGAGTAGGTACTTCTGCATCTGCCCTCACTGTTTTGTCGTAGAATTACAAAGACATTTGTGGAAGTGGAGAATGAGAGTATCCGCAAAAATTTTAGCTACACAGCTTTGTATGTCTGATTGCTGTTTTTCTTTACACTTTAAGTGTGGTTTAACCAGGACTAAGTTAGTACACTGAAATCTTAAACAGAATAGCAGAAAAGATAGCACAATATTAAAAATCACTTAGTTATACCACACTGCTCAAAAAATTAAAGAAGGACTTGATCATCACAATATAAGACAGACAGTTAAATGTTAGAACATTAATTTCTCGTTAGTAAGTTTAAACTGTTATGAATCCATCTCAGCTGCTTCGGTGCAAATGAAAGTGACAACAGGTGCACTGGAGAGGAAACAGCAAGAGAGCCCCTAAAAAGGTTTTGCAGGTGGTGGTCACAGACCATTGCTCTCTCCTTCTCCTTCTTGAGTGATTTTTCTCTAGTTTTTCTTTTTATTAGTGTCCGTGTCACTTCTGGTAGCATGAGACAATCCCAGAAGCCCATTCAGGGTTGCACGGGTAGTCCAGAATCTCTAGGATCACGCATCCACACATGCTGTCACAAGAAGCTTTGCTGTGCCTCCCAGCAGTCTCAAAAGTGTGTGAATGAGTTATCAAAACATGGGCAGTTACATCAGGATTGACGCCCTTCTACAGTTACAGGGCTGTGGAAGGGCATCAACCCAACAGTGGGACTTGTATCTGCTCCTTTGTGCAAGGAGGAGCTGGAGGGCCACTGCCAGAGCTCTTCAAAATGATCTCATGTGCAGAAATTTGACCAAACTGTCATAAATAGACTCCCACTAAAGGACACTGGGCCCTTTAGTGGGACCTGTGCTCACCGACCAGCACCATGCAGCTCGACTGGCATGTCTGCCACTAGAGCCCCGTTCGCGTCACTAGCAATAAGCAAAGCTAGAGAAAGATCGGTCAGGTTGGATTCACGACGGTTTACGCTCCAAACTGGACTGATTGATATTCTTAAAGTGTAACTGACTTTGTGTTACACTAACAGAATCAAGTGTTTCCTTTTATTTGATTTGATTTCTTTGAGCAGTGGATTAATTTTAAACTCTAAATGAATAAATTCAAAGAGGATCAGGTAAATCTGACATTAAGCTTGACTGATAACAAATGTGGAGTCCATTATGAATATGCCACACGGGTTGCTTCTTGTCTTTCACTCCCACTCTTCACAGCTTCCGCGTTACCTTGGTTTCTCTCATTAGTATTATTTAACATCTCACTCCGGTCCTCGTGGGTGGGTAGCCCTGCTCCTAGCTGCCTGACAGATACGCCACTTCTCATTGTGCCTCAGCACTTCATTAATCAGTGCACTACTTCAAAGGAGCACCTCAGAAGACGAGAATGCTCAGAAAAGTGTGATGTTGGTTTGACACTGCTGCGCAGTTGTCAGATTTAGTTTACAGAAAGACCCACTCACATTTTTTTGTACTTTAGCTTAAACTTGATTGCTGTGCTGCAGGTTTTACCTGCTGTGAAAAAATGGTCCCATTATAGTTTTGACTTTTTTTTGCAGAGCTTTCATTTCACTTAAAACAACTGCTGTTCAGTAACATGTGCATTTTAGACAGTACTGAATCACCTTGTCAGCCTAATGATACCTGAATATAAGAGGTAGTCTCATACTAAATCAGCTGATCTTAAATCTGATTCTGCTGCACCTTTAACGCTCTGCAAACCACCTCCAACCCAACCCTTTTGTTTGATGTTTTTTCTTACTTCATCAGTGTCCCGCCAGTTTTTACTGATGCTCTGTTTTGTATGGTGGGTGCAAGGAGGAGTGATGTTGCTGTCACAAAACTCACATTAGAATACTTATTGTGACTAAAGTGATCCTGAGTGAGCTTCACACTGAATATTAATTCCCCCCTCTTCCTGCTTGTTGGTCCTTCTTTCTTTTGTTCGTTCTTTCTATTTTTATTGACTGAAATCTACAAACTTACCTGCCCACATGACCAAGACCACGACAATTATGATCATCTCTCCGGTTTGTAGATGTCGAGACTTGTCCAGTCCCTGCACAGTGGGGTCATCTTGGAGAGAGACAGAAAGACAGAGCACATTAGAACACTAAATACAAAATCTAAGAGGCACTGCGCATTTAAATACAATCCACTGGGACACTTTATGGAGTAGAAATAACAGTCTGGCACAGTCTGAGAGAGTCTGTCTGCTTTATAATATGAATCAAACTCACTTTGTGTCTGCACGGATTGACAAGAATTTATACTTTCTCTACCCTTCATGACAGTTATGCCATTTAACAGAACTACAGTAGTTTTGGTGGGCATTCCCACACATCAATCTTGTAACATTAATCCTCCTTTAAGTGGATTGACTAGAAACCTTCCACTTTCCAAACTACCTCTCAGCTCACATTGGATGGAACTCTTCCAGAGCCCCACTCTTCCCAATTGCCTCTTTTATGGAATCAAGTTGTCAAGAAACTGACTTCAAATGCCAGACACTCAGCTCTCTTCACATGAAAACAGTTAGATAGTTAGGTCAATTGGAGTGTCACATTTTTCCCTATCTTGATAGTGTGAGGATGTCAGCGGTGAGAGGGCAGGAGTACGAGTACATCATCAAAATCAACCACAAATTAAAGAGAAAAGCAGGATGCTGATTTGCCAAAAAGACTTGGAACCACATGTAAAATCACAGATGACTGGATGTTTGAAGGGATTAAAGCAAAAATCATAATAAATTAACTTTTTTCCCTTTTTTTCTTCTTTTTTTTCTTAGCATCAACTTCCATCATTTTGTTCCCATGGATACCAATATCTTGTTAAGTTGTGGTGGAAAAACTGTCATAGGACCTAGGATTGCTGCCAGCTGTGGTTGTAAACCTACGCCACAAAAAACAAAAACACTCATTCAGCTTTATCCAAACTTTAGTATGAGTGAAATACATGTTGCATGTCCAGTATTGAGGCCTGTGTTACGCCTCCTCAAGACTACCCAATCAGCAACCTCATGAGTGTGATGGTCTTTTGCTGTGTGCTATGTGAGAGAGGAGTTGCAGCTGATATCCCAATCTGATGAAAAAGTTCTGAACCTTATTTTGGACTCAACATTTATATGCAGGAAGGCTGGGTGTCTACACTGCAAGATACTTCTGAAAACGTAGCCGGGTCTGTGCGTAGAGAGACTTCTGGTGGAAGCGTTGGGTTGATGAAGGCACATCAAAGACTGGCTTCAGAGATGAATGCAATCTGTGAGACTTCTTACTGCCCCACTGAACTTCTTGTTCCTGTTAGAAGTTTTTTAGTTGATCTAATGATCAAACTTCACTTGCAAGAGTACACTGGTACAGGCTGTATAGTGTGCATATACTACACTGATAAATCTAACCATTATAACCTTGTATGTCTCCTTCTTCTGCCACCAAAACAACTCTGGTTTCTAATGTATCTGACACCAAGATATTGGCACCAGACCTTTTAAGTGCTGTAAAATAAGACTTGTTTATTTGTTCCATGTGAGTGTGAGTGGTCATTACCTTTTGGATCATTGGCTTATATATGCAGAAACATGATGCTGCAATAACACAAGGACCTGAATAACATTTCCATGTGTTGTTTCATTAATTTTTCATGTTGGTGGCAGACTCAGATATGCTGTGTGAATTTGTGCTAGAGAGGAATGAGTGGATTTCGCTGCCTCCTGTACACCAAAGAATTTGTGCAGAAATAATTAGTCGACCCTGCTTCTGCTCGCCCCGTAATCCCGAGATGTTGGCTGTAGCTGTGAACTGTGTCAGGGAACTGTGCGACAACACACCAGGGATTCTGTGCTGATGCCACAATGGTGCATCATTGGAGTCTTTCATGATGTTTACTTTAGAATGAGCAATTTTATTTTAGGCTGCATTGCTCCTTTAAAAGTTTTTCCACTGAAAAAGTTTGATTCACGATCGGACTAATTAACTGATTATCACAATAAAAGTAAATACAATTTTTGTTGCAGGCATGTTTCCCAAAAAGTTCAAAAGTTGAATTGTCCTGCTTGTAGTTTTGACGTGTTGCCCAAAGACATGAAAATTGTAACACAAAAATATAGCAAATGTGACAAATGATGCCCCATGCCATTGAGCAGCTGAACTATAGAAAACAGCATCTTCAGTTCACAAGAACAGATGATGTAACACAGTGATAAACAAGCTTGTGTCCCAACTTTTGTCATACATGTTGCCCCCATGAAAGTCATAATAAGCATATATTTATCATGCTTATACTTACATAGTATTAATAAAAGTAATAATAAGAGTATTTCTTTGCAGCTATTTTGGTTGCATAATATTCTAGGCTAATAGCCTTTAACCTTATATAAATCACTGAATGCAGATAGCGATAAGCTCAAGTATGAATCATACTGAAGCTATTAGACAGTGTGTGGCATGCCTTTGTCTCACTGCTGTTAATAGGAGACCCTATAGGTGTAGCTTCTGACTCAGTAGAGACAGCTAAGCTTTGCTTTGAAGCATCATGCAGTAATTGTGTCTAAGGGGACCACCTGCCTAGTTAGGTTAGACTGCTCAAAGTCTTCATCCTTTGAAAATACTCTTCCTTTTTGTTACACCGTGTGAAGTGGATTGGCAGTTACTTGGTTTTAGGTGACAGTGTCAGCGGTTTCTTCTCAGTTGCTGGGGAATGATTTTTGTGTTTGAATCAAACGTGTTAGTTTACCCAACTTTGTCTGAAAGTTTGAATCTTTTGCTAACCAAATTCATGTGACTGGAATTTAAACTAAGCTTATCTAACTAAAATTAATTCCATTCAAGTGCATCCATCCATCCATTGGCTTCCGCTTATCCTTTTCAGGGTCGCGGGGGGCTCTGTAGCCTATCCCAGCTGTCATAGGGCGAGAGGCGGGGTACACCCTGGACAGGTCGCCAGTCTGTCGCAGGGCTAACACACAGGAACAAACAACCATTCACACTCACATTCACTCCCGCATTCACACCTATGGGCAATTTGGATTAACCAATTAACCTATCCCCACTAACTGCAAGTGCAATTTTTTTAAATTTGCAATTGCATATGCATGTATCCAATACTGTGCAAAAATTTGAGTCATTCCTCATTTCTTCATATTTTCTTCCAAAAAGTCAGAGTTTCTTGCAATTATTTATAAGTGGTGTTGAGCAGCAGTTCTTCAGGATTTTTAAAGGTCATTCTATGGACTGTGGCCAAATAAATTATGCAAAAAATCAGCAAAAACCTATATTTTATTTCTTTATATGTATATAGAGGGAGAGAGAGATAGAGAGATAGATAGATAGATCTATATCTATATCCCATATGGAAAAGATATATATATAAATCTTATAAAGTTTGTATCTGTCTTGTGTGAAACTTGTATGAAAAGCATACAAGAGTGAAAACAGATATATGATCCCTTGAAAAATTATATAAATGAAACTTGTATGTTTTGGATACTTCCTAAAACAATATATGAAAGTAATGAGAAAGTGGCCACTTTCATGAGTAAATCATATAAGCCTTATATGATTCACTATATGAAATATAGGTTTTATAAGTTTTTTCTATTTCTTTTCCATATGGGATAGCTCTCTATCTTCTTGGTATAGTTGAAATTTGACTGAAACAGGAATCAAGTGAAAGCCAGAACTACAGCACAGCTTACCTCCCTCTTGAAGGACAGGTGACACACATAAATATACACTCACATTTAAAGCTTTCTGTGAAACTAATGAAGCTGAAATAGACTTTGGAAAGTAATACTGATGCTATAAAAGGAGTGCTGCAGTCCATTCCAGTCTATTTATTGAATCTTGCCAGGAAATACTTCATAGAAAATGGGAGGATGCAGAGTCTGGCCAGCCCAGGTAAATAATATACACCAATATGTAATCACATTATCAATAAAATTACTTTGTTCACAAAAAAGCGAGAGAAAAAAACCCTCCTATTGATTCATATGTATCATAGCTCTGACTCTGGGATGTCTGGTGTATACCACAAATCAATTTAGTTTCAATAGAAGGCACTTGGCTGTGACAAAGGAGCTCTGAAATGGCTCTATGGTGCTGGAGCCAGCTAGAATAAAATGACTTTTATGGAACAACAGTCAGCAGGAAGATCTCCAGCAAAAAATATCACATGAACTCAGTGTGCATTAAGATTTCAAAAATTATAAATTAAAAACATTACAGACACTGCGTTTTCTGTTTGTTTATTTTTAATATGCAGAAATTTAGGGGAGTCTTTTTTTGTTATTGATATTGTGATAAATAATAAGCTAGCTGAGTCTGCTGTCTTTTCATCTGCTTGATTCCTTGTAGTGTTCAGATATTTTTATATGCGTATTTTAACATTAAGACATTCACTCCTGAATGTGGAAACCTTTTTTTTATAACCCAGTTGTGGGCTGTGACCACCAGACAGCCTAGTTCTGTTTTTAACCTGTGGGTGAATGCTTAGTGAAAAATGGGTCACATTGGATTCCTGTAGCTCAAACTGCAGATCTTATTATAAGAGTTAAACTGGAACAGGTTTTCATGGGCGAAATATAAGAATGGATGCTGTCATTGATTGGATTTGCTCATTATGTCTGTGGAATGTAAATCCTAATACTTAACACTGACTACTTTTCAAAATGTATTTTTTTACTTAATCTCCTCTCTGAGGTTTCAGTGCCATTGGTGTATTTAGCTTACATCTTGTAAATTGTGTTGTGTAGTCTCCTAATCTGTTAGCACATTAGGAGAGTACCAGCTGTCACTGTGCTTGTGCTTTTGTTCTTCTTTGATCAAAAGGAAAATCACAATAGTCTACACCCTCTATTAACGCAGGATGATTTGTGTCACATCATGTGTGAACGTAATTCAGTCTGAATTAGGTTTGACAAGAAAATTGAAATCATAAATACTGATACAGGGTCAAACAAGAAAAGAGAAGTTGAGTAATGCGGTTTACAAAAGTTGCATCTAGAAACTTGATGTGATTGGACTTTAAAGCTGGGGCGTGAGGAGTCAGCACTGTCGGCATTAGATTTATGGAAAGCTGACACTGACGTCTTTTACGCACCAAAACAAATTCCTACAAATGAGGAGCATCACTGAATGGGCTGTTTCTCTGACCCAGTTGGATGACTCGAGAGGCTACAAATCCTGATTAATGTTGCATAATAAATCTTTTCCAAGCGTCTGCACCGGCCGTGTCTTTGCTCTTGCTCAGCAATTTATTGAGATGTATTGATGGTTATTTAGCTTTCCGAGGTCAATTTTTTTACTTAAAGAAAACTTAAGTTAAAAACACAAGTGCCAAAAAAATAATTCCCTGGACACTTAATGTAAAGCAACAGGAAAGGAATGCAATGTCAGTTCCTGCACTAGAGCAGACTCATGTGCTGAACGGGAATTAGTTTCTTTCTCTTTGCTTTGGCCAGGCTTGCCAGCTTAACTAATGGTACGCAACCTGAGTCAGCTGAACAGAAACATTTATGATTCCCTTGCATCAGCACTTCCTTATATACGACTTTGATAAGACTATAAAAATCACAAAACAGTTTTTGAAGCGTCAGGCGTGTTTCTAGAGCAATGTCGAATACCGTGCCGTTATTCTATGAGTTAATGCATCTGGCTCATCCCACAATCATGGCTGAAATACTGCGGAGAAGATTAGCAGAGGACTTTGTGCAAATAGCCTTTTCCACATCTGAGCTGTATGAAATTGAGAGCTACTAAACTTATTCTCTGTTGGTCACGGTCTTCATTTTTTCTCCTGCCCGCGAGCTGAGTCGACACATGGAATATGAAGTGTTTTAGAGTTTGAACAGGAACACCCAGAGTGATATAGAGCTGCATAAATTCAGAGCGGTTTGGCCGCAGACCTGCTTGAAGCTTCTGTCAATAATGTGTTGGTTTGTAGGAGAAATAAAACTGCATAAAACCCCTCACCTTGAAACCCACTACCCCCCGCCTGCGAGAGAGCTGCTCTGAGAGGAAGCTTCTGGTTACTTGCTCTTGTCTAACCTTTACTGCATCTCATTCTCAGTGTTAGGGTGCTTAAAAGCATTCAGGAGTCAGAAGAAGCTTTAGAGCAACAGCGGGAAGAGTGCCTGTAATGGGTTGCTTCTGCCTGTGCCTCGGGAAAAAGGCCCGTGGCAGACCGTGTAGAATTAAAAGCAAATGTGTTACATGATGCACAAAACTGGTGCTGTGGCTTCTTGTGAACTTATCAGTTCTACTGCACTTAGACAAATTTGACAGCATCTTGCCCACCCTAACCCAATCGTTTATAACCCATCTGTTTAAGCCAATCTCAGGAATCTGGCACTTAATTAGACTTCCACATGTCTTATCTGGTAGATGGTAGATTGTTCACTCTTCCTGAATGTATTTTGTCAGGTTGAACGTGCGATTTCTTATGACTGAGTTAAGATTGGGACTCAGAGCTCACTTCTGAATTGTGTCAATATGGGTGCTTTAAGATGTTAGAGGTCATTATTCTGTTAGAGCAGCTGTGACACAACAGATCTCTCTGACACTGATGATTTTTTTTGTTTTATTGTACTCTGTACACATTTATGCCACCATGTGTCACGAATTGCAAATAAAACATAAATAAATAAATAAATAAATTGATTAAAAAATGATAATGTACAGTAGGTGTTGCATCGACAATTCTGACACAATCACCCAATGTAAGGTTTATGCCATAGCTACCCAAAATTTTGGTAATTACAAAAATCATATTTTATGTTTAGGAATGGTTAATCCAGCAGTATGTACGGAGTCTTTAATCTGAATTATGTTTTTAATGCCAAAAAATAATCATTGTTTCTCATCTGTGAACGTTCGATTTTTCTGTTTTACAAAAAATGTAAGAAAACATGTAAAATATATCTATTATTTTTTAAATTAAGATGCTAAATTACAGTTATTAACTTGAATTTCTGAACAGTAAAATGAGTTTGCTTGACTAAGTTGCGACTTCTCAGAGTCCGGTTGAGTGTGCCGCCTCACATTTGGGCGTAAAAACATGAATTCAGTTTGTTATTTTCCTAATAAATGAGAAATATAATTTTTAGCTTTAAACAAGTTTTTGACAGATTCCTAAAGTGTTAGTTTTTTCTTGTTTTTTGGACAATGCAAAATTTGTTAAACACCATATTTTCTTCTTTTCTTTAAAAGCTTAATTTTGTCTTTTTCTATGAACACAGAGCTCATGTGAACACACACACACACACACACACACACACACACACACACACACACACACACACACACACACACACACACACACACACACACACACACACACACACACACACACACACACACACGCACACATTTTGTAATCTCCAAACGACTTGTACTGTTTCAAAGTTTGGTTGTCTTCCCTTCTACACATACTAAACTTCTATTCAGTCTTGTGTCAGTTTTTCTCTGCATCCATCTCCAGATAGGTTGGCTGCAGTCCTGTGGCCCTCAAACTTATTAATTAGATTTCATCTCTGGTTACAGGATTCAAGCTGCTTGGAGATGTATTGTAGTCTTCACCTTCATCATGCCTTGGAATCCTTTCTTTCTTATCTCCTCAGACAACTTGCTGCTTTTGTTTTTCCTTTTCGCTGTTCTGTGTGGAGCACACAATAATACCAAACATCTAGCCGCGTACTTCTCTGTTTAATTAGTTTAATGACTGATTATAAGATTGAAGGCTCCTCGGACACTAAATGAAGAGCGTATTCAGTTTGAAACATAATAGCAATCCACATATTTATCTCATTTTGAGAATCATTTTGTTCTCTTTGCAGAACTGGCAAGAATTCTGCTCTTGTCACATTCTTTTTCTTTCCCTGGCATGTCGAAGGCATGCAGGTCTCAATGATTTGTAAGCAAAGAGGTAATCTTGATCATGTCTGTCTACAGCTTCAATGACAACTCCACATCTGGTACTCATAGCATGTTGTGAGACTTTTCCCCCCTTTTTTTAGAGGAATTTTGCTCAAGGTCTCAGAGTACCATACCTTGGTTGGAGCTGTTGGACGGGAAGCGGTCTGACTTCTTAAGGGTATGAAAATGGACCTTCTTGCTGGCTTGACTCTCGCCATAGAGGCCAATAGACTGGACCTGAATGATATAGATTGTATCCTCCTCCAGGTCCCAAAGAACACAAGAACGGCTGGTTGTGTTGACCTCCCGAATGAATCGCTGCATGTGTCCATCCTGCCTCTGAATATTTGAATAGAAGAAAAACAAAACGATAGTGAGTTGAATTCAGGTCTCTCTTATTTGGCATGAATTCACAACAAATGTTTGCATAGTGTTTGTATTGTAATGCAAATGCTATAGAATGAAGTCTTGAGCTAAGCATTTAGGCTGGCACCTTCTTGGTTCTTTTAAATCAGACATTACAAATGAGGGATGTCTCTGCTGCCCACTCACACTTTAACAATTTATCAAAAGTTAGGTCCACCCTAAAGCATAACCTGCTCTATGATCTGTTTTCCTTGCACTATCACTTACAAACCAGACATCATGTTGTGCAAAATAAGACCAGCAACGCATTTGCTGATGATTAGAAAGAATGCAGATTTTAGGTCTTTTTGCACTGGATTCACATTTCAGACTAAGATTATGTCACTCCTTAATATACACTCTGTGGTAAAGACCCACCATACATATATTCTAGAGAGAAACACAGTAATTGTCTTTGAACAAGACCTTGAGATTTGGACAAAAAAAAAGTAAAATCTTTTTTAAAATATTCACTGTTTAACAAATGTATTGGATCACCAGTAATAAAAATAAGATACCACAAATGTTTTAGAAATCTGCCAAAAACTAAATATCTTTTATTTACTAGGCACATAACCAAATGTGACTTCTCTGACAAGTTAGAAATTAATCAAGTTTAACATTTAACCACTAAAACTCATTTTTCTGTTCAGGATTGCAGGTATATAAATGTAATTAGCATCTTAATCAACACATAATGAATAATAATGCACTTTTTTTCAGCTTTTTGGTAAAACAAAAAATAAGAAAATTCATGGATAAACACAATAATCATATTAAAGCATTAAAAATAGAATTTGGATTAAGGATCTTGCACATACTGCTAGATTAACCATTACAGAAACATTAAAAAATGATTTGGATATTTAGCAATACTGTTAATGTCTGAAATCGCAGGGTTAAACAGAAAGCAAAGAGCAGAGTACATTCAGTGATTACCAGTTTGAGTGATATCGTTATCAAAGGGACAAAGCATAAATACAACCTCTAAAATGGCTCTAAAGGTAAGACAGTCTTTGTTTCACCTCATGAGGTTTTATCTTTAGGCCAGTGCTATAGTCAACAATGTATTTCTCTCCAATGTTGTTTTTTTTAAAAAAACAATCAGGGAGGCCAATGTGAGGTAGAGGTGACCCACCAGAAAATATTCCAGGTTCTGGTGAAAGTCATGCTGAGTATTTTATTATATTAGCAGTTGGCACTTTATTTTCACCATATGGGGTCTCGACTAGGAATTGATGTCTGATTAAGTTAGGCCACAAGTGCCGGGAGACAAGTTTTCACAATCTCAAACTTTATCTTTGACTTCTCACAACGCTATTGGAGCAATCAGGACCTAAAGCAAAAAAGAATTACTCCTCCAGTAACATGCAGGGATCTCAGCGCACACAAACAATCTGCACTTAGAGTGACGTCAGGCCAAATGTCTTCTTATTTATTTCTATGGCCGCGCTTGACAGAGAGATTTTATTGTTGGGGGAAGAAAAAAAGTCATGTAGCTGTCTGTAAACAATGAATAATCTTGTGATTAAACTGCCATAGACACTCAAGGCGAATGCTGATCGTGTTCAAATGCAGCTGCTATACAGGAGCAAGAAGGAGAGTGGGTGTCGTGTTCAGCCCATCAGTCACACTGAATGAAAAACAAAGTAAATGGGTGCATAATGTTTTCAGCTGCATAAAGCGTAAACATGATTACAGCAGCATATTGCATTCTGTCATTCATTGTTAGCATTTACTGGCTTTCCTATTTTAAGCCTGAAATTTTTTTCATTATGAAAAAAAAAAAAGCACTTTTGGCAGCGTCACATACTTCTGTGCATTCATCTTTTCTCTCTGCAAATTGGCCATACCAGGTTTTATTCTAGCTTCACGCTAAGAGCCATGCTCCATTCAGCCAGTACCAATTTTATGCAGGTAATTATTATGATGCACCACTTCACCAGTCTACCTGCTGGCTTGTTGGCACCATAAAACCTTTTCAACAGGAAATGATGAAAGCTTATTTACAAATCAAAATGGCTAAAACAACAAAAAAGAAAGAAAGAAGGAAAGTATTTGAATTTAATTTTCTTTCCTTTTTTTGCATTTGAAGTTTTAAGAATTACCTGCTGTGAGATGGAGAAACCAATTATAATGTCCCCCTCTGGAACTTCCCATGATATAGTTGCCGAGTCGGCTCGCAGGTGCATGACAGACACATTGACAGGAGCTGGTGGCCGGTCTGGAGGAGAGTAAACAGCAAGAGAGAGATCTGTTAATCCAGCAGCTTTTCCAGATATTTGAGTAGATCCATGCCATCTGTGTCCATGGAGGGTCTCTAAAATCGTGCTGGTACTCTGAAGTCTTACATTCAGAGAACCCACTTACTCACTTATTTCGGTATTACTTGTAAAATCTAATGTACTGTACTCGTGAAACAATATGTGATGAATAAGATCTATTTCTAGAGGCATCCACAAACCATTAGTACACTCTGGACTTATTTTAATTATTTTTAATGTGTGTTTTTGAAGGCACCAGTATTTTTCTGCCTCTTTTAACCCAAAAGTTACTGTAAATGACAAATAAATCAACCTGAAAGCTAATTTAAATAACCCGTGTACTTGCATTTTAAATGAACCTGCAAATATATTTGCACTAGTCCTGACAAGCTTCTGGGTCAGCCTGACTGACTAGCCTTATAGTGGTCTATATCATGTACACCTCTCTAGACAGGGTTATGCTTCTTCAGCCTGTCACTTTGCAGCCTTCTATCATGATTTGGTTGCCAGTACACATGCTGATTGCAAAGTGGGGACAAAAACGGGGGCAAGTGAAGAGCAGGAGGATCACAGAGTGACGGGGGGGTGGCCTGAACAGCGATAAGCAATCACTCAGGTCAGATGAATAGGTAAGATGGGACAGGCTCGACAGTTTGGAACCTGGACACTATCTGTGAGGCTTTTGTTGCTACCATTATTTCCAATGGGCTCTTGGTAGCTGGTGATATGTGGAAAATGTCACATGAGTGGAAATTTTCTGCAATGACATGACAAAAGACAAAATACTGGATAGCATCAAAGAAGACCTTATAAAACATATACAACTGGCCCCTTTAAGTAAAGCTTGCTCTAACAATTCACCTCAAAGTGAGCATTAATCGACGGCTATGAAGTAAATTTGTATTTCAGTCACTTTTGTAAAGTCATGCATCACGGATTTAATAATACATAACACAGCTGTCTTGAGATCACAGCATGTGCTGTGCACGGACCGTATTTAGTCAAAAAAATTCCACTTGAAAAAGAAAGATGAAAGCCGAAATGATGAAATTGAGAGGTTTTTCAGATGATGTGCGGTTTCCTGGCTCAGTCGCGCTTATCTACATACGTCTGTCTTTTTTTTTTTTTTTATCTCTGTCTCTGGTACTCCTGCCTCCTATTTTATCTTTGAGACAATCAGCAACAGCCGCTCTGTTCTGTGCAAAAGGTGACATTGAGGTGGATCCATGGAGCCCGGGTGAGACAAGGTTATCAGTCTCCCTGCCCCAGCCCTCATGGCACTACGTGGCACATGGGGGTCAGGGTCAATCACGAGAATGACGCTCGGTTTCTCTGGCTCATGACACGCTCGGATTGGTTTGTGGAAGGGAGTGAATGAGCTGAACAAGGGACTGGGCTAATTCTTACCCTGTGATGGAAAGTGAGAGAGGAAATTAATGTTCTGTGGAGATAGTCGGGGGGAGGACGGGGGAGGTGGGAGGAGGGGGGGGTAACACAGGCATTAAGAGGTTCGGAGGTTATATCTGCCTCATTTTGTCCATGTAATGAGAACAACTTTATGTAAGAAGGCGCTATACAGTGTTAAGAGTGACAGAAGGTCCTGTATAGTTTTTGATTTTCTTTGAACTTTGGAAATCCTTTAGGATGTTGTAGATATATATACAATCATGGTTCAAACGACCTTCTGTTGTGACAATGTTTAAATGTCTTCTGACTGTGAATGTGTCGTGTTTATGCTCAAATCTTTTATCACTCAAATTAAATCCCAACATCCTGGGACTGACTGACAGCAATGGTGCCTTTTAGCTCCACAGAATCTTCAGTTGTTGTTGCAGCAGAGTTACCCCTGCTCGTTGTTTAGCGAGGTCACACTTGACTCTGCTGTTAACAGAGCGACAGACCATTAAGGCTTGATTGCCATCAGCACGTGCTCTAAAGTGAGCCTTCTCCAGAAGCAGGGGGCAGCATTCATCCCAGATGGGATATGTTCATTTCTCTTGAAGCTCATTGTCCTTTAGGTAATGAGGGTCACACAAAGTCGCGCATGGGTAAAGAAACAGCTCGTATCCATGATGCTCTGTCTGCGGATCATTTGGTGATGATGGAGCAAGTGACAGTAAAGGGCAATCAGGCCTTGAATCATTGCTAATGTAATGCACTACGTGAAAGCCCGCTTCCTATAAGGTGCCGTATCCATTACTTGCACATTTGACTGGGACGCGCATATTTAAACCTGAAGCATGAGGCATTATAAATGAAGGATTTGCTGAAATACTTACATTTAAAACTACTATTCAGTCATCTGAAGGAGTAAGTAAACAAAATAGGTGTTTACATTTATAAAACTGAATCACAGCTGGCTTATTAGACAGCATTGTCTTTAATGTGCAGCCCAGAAGTTCAAATGATCCCCTCTAGCTTCTTTGATGTTCTCCACTGCAGTAATGATTGTCATTGCAGAGACTTGAGTACTTTTTATCTGCCATGTGGCTGGGGTAAGCCCCACTCCACGGAATGCATTATGTAAGATCTGAAATAAAAAGGCAATAGGTACATCCCTCTCGGGATGTGGGAGCACTGCCAGGATGAATCATAGCTTATAGCCAAAGCAGAGCACATTAGCTAGTGCCCCGTCTAACCAGAGTGCACACACAGACATGGAGAAAAGGCTGGTGGATCTTTGAATGGCTGATGAGCCGTGTGGAAATGAGCCCAGGTTGAGTTTATCGGAGCCAGATAAAGGGGCGGCATCTCTTATTTTGACCTCTATGTTTGCTTGTGAAGCAGAACTGCCTGTTTGCTTATTGGCTGCTCATGCTTCACACCATAAGACTGATTGGAGATGTTTTATGGTCAGAAAATAAAAGTTCAGATTTTTGTAGGAAGACAGCTTATGATGCTTTTGATCTCAGCAATGCATAAGCATGACACGATGGTTAAACAGGAATTTGGGAGTGGAAAATGAGAGTTTATGCTTTTACTTGGCCAACTTTTTTTTAAAGTTTAATTGCTGTGAAAAATGAAAATAAAAACAGAATTCAATGATTTTGAAGTATTTTAAACTGCATCTTTATGTGAAAATAGTACAAAGACAAAATATTAAATGTTGAAATTGATACATTTTATAGTTCAAATCTTAAGATTTGAGTCTATCAACACAAAACAATATTTGGAGTACGGGCATTTTTAAGGCTGTGTTGCATCATTTAAGTAAGTTTGTGGGAACTGAAGAGTACAGCTGCTGCATTTTTGGGAACAAGACATTATCCTATTATGCTTTGAAAAGGGATTTCATCTCCTCAACAGCATTTTTTAGGTCTGTCCCCGGTCAGACCCCAGACTGTCTTATCACAGCGCTGTGATTGAATGTGTGCAAAATGAGATTTGTTGTTGTTTTGCTGAAATAAGCAATGCGTTCGATAAAAAAAAGAGTTGTCTGGTTGTGTTGCTTTGTGTTGTGTTGCTTCAGAATCTTTATGTGCCACTCAACATTAATGGTTCCTTCATTGATAACTTGAGCTTCAGTTAAGTTATCTATGCCATCAGCAGTCATGGATGCGATCTTACATACTTTCACTAGCTGGGCCTCATTTTAGGTTGGGCAGCGTTTTTTAGTAGATAAAGGAGAATGGCTTAATCAAGAATTGAGCTGCTGTTTGGGGAAGGCCTCGATGGGGACTGGAGGCAACTCCTGGGCTGGCAGATCTCCATGTACTAATGAGAAGTGAAGAAGTGAAGGGATTGAAAAACAAGGAGAGAGGGTGGGGCACAAAAATGAGAACAAACAGCTTGTAGAACTGGGGGGGTCATATATAGAAAAGACCCGGAAGGGGCGTGTTTGAAGGCGTGGTCCTGCTCCTGACATTCAGATAATTTATCTCCAAGTGTTCTGATAAGACTGATGCTCTCTCCGCTTTAGCTCGAAAAAGAATGTAAACAAATTCAAACCTAATTTGGACCATTCTGATCTTTTTTATATCTGATTTTCTTCACACGCAAGAGTTTTAACTTCCATTTTTAGATGAATAGATGAATTGGGTAGTGATCGCATGTGTTTTTGGATGTGTTTCTGTGCCCATGCAGTGATGTCCACTACAGAGTTATGACTGCTTTTAACACACTGTCTGAGTGCCTGAAGATCACTGCCGTTCATTGTGGGTATTCAGCTTTGTTCCCCATGTGTAGAGATTTTCTAAATCTATTAATGTTATTTTGTAAAAGATTCATGAAATGAGCATATATGAAAAAAAAAATCTGCTACAGTTGGATATCACAATATCTGACCTATTTTATGGTAGTTTTTCATTCTTCCCACATTTTTTAAATGAATTCAATTGAACTGAATTGATGTTTTCTGCAGTCTTTCTATGTAAACGTCTACTCTGATGCTGCTGCTACTTTAAAAGCTGTCTAACATGAATGTGTGTTTAGTTAAGAGGGCATAAACGGTCCAGGGGGACTGATGTGTTTACTGATAAAAATACATTTAAAGGCAGAACAATGGCTTTTTTTAATGTTCCTATATTATTAATCACATTTCAATTACCTCTAAGATAGTGACAGTTTGAAGGACTACTTATAGTTTAATCCTTATCTAATACTTATAATGTCAACCTCCCTCATAAAATAAAACTCTCGCTGACATAAATAAAGGTAATAACTGAGCCTCGGATTTTGACGTGTTGCCCAGTCAATCTTCATACGGCTTCATCTGGACATATTTCAGAGTCAGTCATAGGAAGTCTAAATGTTCTCCTCTGCACAACAGGAGGTTGTCACACATCTGCTTGTAAATCGCCTGCTATTGAGCTCTTAAGCAGTGCTGTGCTGCTTTTATTTCCGCCGCAGCAACGTACGTCCCTGTATTACCTGCGAATGCCTTTCCCCCCCCTTGTTTCACTCTCAATCCTCTCCTTTCTGAGACTCTCTTCTTTCATACATGATGTCATGCGGAGCAGTGATTTGATGTGATCTTAAGTCTCTCGCTTCAATCCACTTCTCTATCTAGTTTTGCAACAGCAGTGTGAAGTGGTTATGTGTGTAAACGGGCCTGGCTAAGTCCTGCGCCTTTTCCTACACAATTCAGATCCTCTTGACTGTAGGACCACTTAGCACCCCTTTCCTTACTGTAGGTACCCTCTGTGTTATTACGCGCAGATCCAGAGGCTGTGAAATGGCAGTGAGACCAGATGGGACACAGCACCGCTCTAAGGTTAATATAATCACTGGCCCAACCTTGAGGCTTTTCAGTTTCAAGCTGACATCACTTTATCTGCCTCAAAGTGTAATGTGCACCAACAGTGGGTGTTTACTGGTTTCTGCGGACATCTGAACAAGACAAGAGTGACACACAAAACCCAGCTGAAAATCTACCTTGCGTTTCTCCCCCGTTATGTGTGTGTGTCTGTTTAAAATAAATACCGTGTCACGGCAGAAAATTATGACAAGATGGGCAAATATTGGCTTTCATTTTAATGAATTCATCTGTAACTGAGAACATCTATTTGTCATGAATGTGTCACCAGGTTTATGAACAGCATATTGCCAATTTGAAGGATGATATGAGCCCGGCAAGCCAGTAAATCCAATAAGTTTTCATTTACATTTGTTTGGTGTCTGACGCTTCGGCCTCATGTGGGATCTATTTCCTAGTGTGCTTGCCTTTAGCTTGTGTGTGAATGTTAACGTAGGTACTAGTATTCAAGTCGTTTTTATCACCTAGAATGACAAACATTGAGTGTGGATGCTTGTACTGATTGATTTAAGGAAGAACTGCATCTCACTTTTGGTTTTGTCTGGAAAGTGCTGGAATTTTCTCAAAAATTGGAAGAGCAGTGATGAGTTTAATGCATTACTTTCAGGACCAGTTTGTAACAAGTTGCAGAAACAGCTTTTGGCCCAGATGAAATAAGACATGAAAACGAAGGAAAATTTAATTTCAGAACCTTTGTATTACACTAACATTTGCCATAAATACACATTTTCATTTGCACTTCCAAGTGACTTAAAATGATCCTTTTCCGTACCCTCACCATGCACCGAATTATCATAAAATTAAGTCACACCTCCTTCTAAATGACTTTGAATCCAGCACTCTCCTAGCTTAGTCTGGACTGGCAGCAATGAATCCAGCATTTATTTCAATTTACTTTAAACCTCAGAGCAGCCGCCACATTTGTATCTGTGAGTGTAACATTTATGTGTTCAGCAGTGACAAGCTTCAGCTCTGGGCAAACTCCACGGAGATCAGAGATGCCTTTTTACGTCACATGTCAGCCACAAAACATTAGAAAAAAAGCTCTGAATAGGTGTCTGAGGCAGACAGAGCACACACACCCACAGAAACCGTGAAGTGCCAATCTGATTCTCTCAAGGCGCTATCACATGTAGGACTCAGTTCCCTTGAGAGGCGAGGGGGAAAGTGATAGAGGTAGACAGATAAAGAGACAGAGATACTGTAGATGCATGCACACAGAGGCTCAGGAGACTTCTGTGGCAGAAATAGCAAGGATTCATACATATTAAGCCTGAAGCGGACCGCACAATGGAAAAAATGCAAACAAACCACAGTTTATGCACTGGTGATCTGTCTCTTTGCTGCATTGAACTTAAGGCACCATTGGCTCTGCAACTAGTGTTGCTGTAGTGAAATTAAATGTATGGATTTGGATGTCTAACTAAAACAGGCTTAAATTGAATTGTCTTTAGTAGAATTGCGCATAATATTACCTTTAAATTGAGTAGAGGGGAGACAAGAATGTGCTGTTTTGATAGACTTGTTAAAATAGTTTTTGGTTTGATTTTTGTTTATCTGTAATCAGGCTATTCAAAACACCAAAGGTGTATTTAAAACACTGCAGACACTACATCTGGTTTTATTAGTGATTTAGAGAGAGTAAATAAGGTAAGAATAGTGATAATGTAAGGCCCAGATCATACAGCAGGTTAAACAGGTGTTATAAGCTGGATGCAATGGCATAAACGTGTTTTAGCATGTATTTGATGTATATGAATGAGTTGTGGGATTGAGGTGCGTGAACCCTTCCAAAGGGCTGTAATAGTTTGAGTAATGGCGCATTTTACAAGGCTACAAAAAGGCACGATAATTAATTTGAGTCTGCTTGAGAGGCTCATACTTACTTGCTCCCACCAAGAACACATCGCTGCCAAAAAGCAACAGGACCACGGAGTTGACCAAAACAAGAAGACGAGCCATGCCTTGGTGGATGTATTTGCTCTTCTTAGATTAATGTTAATATTTTTTAATGCAAATCTCCTATTATTGATGGGTTACTAAATTACAGCAGTTCATCTTTTTTGCAACGTGTTGGAATTCCTCTCATGAATGGATGGATGAGTGAATGAGCTCCCGCTCCTCCTGCTGCTGCTGGCTGAATCGGGCTCGATCTGGTCAGTAAACAGATAACCTGTGAAAGTACGTAGTGAGCCGCCTCCTCAGAGACATGCTGTCTTCATTCGGGCTTTTAATCCCACAAGTCCTTCATCCATGTTCCCGTGCGAACCGAGACCGAGTCTGCTGTCCTTCTAAACCTGGCGGTTGAAATCGTACACCATCACCACCGACCTCCGGATCATCGATCATCCGGTGAGCTCAGGTACGAGCAGGTCGCCGAACAATGTGACGCTTCACAGCGGGGTCGCCGGTCCCCCCACGGCCCAAGGGGACGGCGAGGGGCTATTCAAATTCAGCACCATGGACAGCGCCTAAGTTTTCCAGTTTCCGCCGAGCCCTCACGCTCTGCAAGGTTTTTTCCCCTTTTCTTCTTTTTCTTTTTTCTTTTCTTTTCTTTTCTTTTCTTTTCTTTCTTCTTTTTCTTCTTCTTCTTTTTTTAAACTGTTTACAGCTTCGGACCTGTATGTGTTTATTCACGCACGGCACGCGGGGCTGGTCATCCTGCGGACCTTTTTTTTTTTTTTTAAATAGCCCTCCCCCCCTCCTCTCGCTCTCTCCAAGTAGCCAATGAGACCAGCGAGGTTCCTAACACTTAGCTCTTCTGCCGAAGCGCGCGCATTGCACTGATTAATCCTCCACGTGTCATCAGAGGAGAGCAGCAGCTGCACGCCTACCTGTGCGCGCACACCCTCCTCCAGATGCTTTAATATTTCAGCAGCAGTGCCAGGGGCTAATATTTACCGCAATAGGCTGGCATGCGCTGTGAGGGAAGCAACAGGGGAGTGAGTGAATGGCAGTACAATGGGACAGACAGCCTGTCCTCCCGTACTTTCACATGCACTAAACCGCTGATCATAAATACCGGATGATTAGTATTTCGTTCCACCATCCAGCTGCAGCAGGTCGATGTGCCTCTCACCCACCGCACACTGCACAGCGCCCTAAGACACGCCAAACAATCAGGAAGATGAATCACGTTGATAAGCTGAGTGCATTGCCTCATGGGACGAGCGTTTCAAGGCAGATTGCTTATCTACGGGGAATCTGCCAGCCGCACGCAGGGCTACTGCGGTCTTTATTCAGACAAGAGGAAAGAAGTCATCAAATATTTGGGTTCTTGTTACTGTAAAGCTGGGGACGGGTGGCAAATCTTTCAATTACTAGGAATAAAGAAGCAAAATAACACTTACTCACGTACCCTCTCAAAACTTAATCGTGCATTTAATTCTTTTTCATAACTCTGCCAACTAAATTAGCACTCCTAACCTTTTAGTGTCCAGTTTTCTGTGAGTCTGAGCAGACAGGTGCTTTAAAAATAATGGATGGAGTGGGGAAAAGTGACGTTTTAGATATTAGATATTGGAGTTGCCATGACAGCTGTCTATTTGTGGCTGACATTTCTATGGCATTTATCTTCATGAGAGCTCAGAAAAGTGGGTCTATTGTGGTTAGCACTCACTGTATTGACTGTATTCTTTTGTGAATGTTCCCTCAGCATGAAAGTCAATATAAATACAGATGTTTGATGGTAAAATTGAGGACTCTGTGAAGAGGCAGACGTGTGCTGTTGTTTTTCTTTTTCAGCTTTTGCATCAAGCTTAACTTCCTTTCTCTATAGTGTAATAAAAAAGATTTTTATTAGATGTAAAGATGAGTTTATTCGGACCAGTACTATCCACGTTACAGCTTCAGTGTAAGACTGGAAGTCAGGATAGTTTTGCAGTGATTTGTAAACAATGTCCTAAACCTCCTTTAGAGTCTTTTACATTGCCATAATTTTCAGAGAAGACAGAGATGCTGCCTCACACCAAGCTGTGCCTTACTGTGCTATGCTGGGAATTTCTATTCTTTACCCCCCCAAATCCCCCCTGCAGCCTTTATTTAGTAAGTAAGTAAGGAGGTAAAATTTATTTATATAGCACTTTTTAAGACAAGAAGCTATTACAAAGTGCTTCACATGAGAATGTAAAATCATATCAAACAAACAATATAACAATATAAAGGAAGTATAAAAGCATATAAAAAAACAACATATTACACGCAAACATTACCCAAATGCCTGTCTAATCAGATGTGTTTTAAGCTGTTTTTTAAAAGAAGCCACAGAGTGGATGGTGCGTAGCGGGGGAGGTAAACTGTTCCAAAGTATTGGAGCTCGGGTTTGAAAAGCGCGATCCCCCTTCGTTTTCAGATGGGTCCGTGGAACAGATAGAAGACCACTATTAGTGGATCTAAGAATCCACTTTGGAGAGTATTGTTGGAGAAGCTCAGTGATATAGGTGGGGGCCTAACCTCGTAAAGACATAAATGTAAAAGTGAGGATTTTAAACTTATATCTGTACCCAACCGGAAGCCAGTGCAAGGATTTTAACATGGGAGTGATATGGGAGAATTTATTACTGTGGGTTAAAAGTCTTGCTGCAGCATTTTGGACCGCTTGGAGGCGATTTAAGGAAGCCTTAGACAGACAGGAAAAGAGTGCGTTACAATAGTCTAACCAGGAGGAGATGAAGGCGTGGACAAGCATCTCCAGTTCAGCTTTGGAGACAATAGTCCTAAGTTTGGCAATATTTCTTAAATGAAAGAAGCAGGAGCGGGTCACAGATTTAATATGAGCGTCAAAAGACAGAGATTGATCAAAGATTATTGGGATAATCTTTGATCAATCTCGAGCCACTGCTCAAGTCCACTAAAATGGATCTCAAATAAAATTATAAACTCCAGAGTGACATCCCAGCACGAGCTTCACTTGAATTCACTTGTAAACATCTGAAAATAGGAGACAATGAATAAAAGGAATTAGTTCCCAAACAGTTGAATGTTTAATACTTTGTGATTTGGATTTTATTTAATCTATGGCAGTAGCTTCCTGCCTTTAAAAAATGTTACTGTCTGCTGTAGTGACTTTAACCCATCACAGGTGAAATTAAATCATGCTTTGTGACTTGTTATACGTAACCAGTGCCAACCTGTGCAAACTAAGCCTGTTTTTGTGTGACTTGGGCCTCATCTACAAATTATGCCACCAAAAATGTTCACACTTCACTGTCATACTGTCCTCCCACTGATACCTCCACTGGTGTAAATTCATTTTTCAGATGAGCAGTGTCAGTCAGAAAGATGAAAATGAAACTGTGTTTTCATTAATTTCTGTAGATTTCTGAAATGCGCAAGTACGAGTTTGACTTGCCATTTTCTCAGGCAGTCAGTCTTCATGGTTTAACAAGTAAATGAGACTCTTGTTAAGTAAATACAACCACAAAATATTTTTATATTTTTTTTTTAAAAATAACTTTCAAATTAGTTGTTTAGAATTGCAATTCTGACTAGACTTGTGACTTGTGTGAATGTGTGTGTGAATGGGTGGATGACTGGATGTGTAAAGCGCTTTGGGGTCCTTAGGGACTAGTAAAGCGCTATACAAATACAGGCCATTTACCATTTACCATTTAGACTTCACTAATGTTGGACTTGATATATTGAGTGCTCTATACTGTTTTTATCTTCTTGCTTAAACTTGAAAAATTCACTGTGAGTGCATTGTACATTTCCAGTGTAAATTAGAATTTACAGTATACTGCGAATGATTACATTTTGAGGTGAAGATCAGTTTGGGCAACTCAGTTGGTGGGATGTATATGCTGTACAATGAAACTGTACTTTGTAGTGATGATTCCTTTGCTTATAGGTTACAATGAAGATAAAAAAAACCCATACAAGATCAGACCCAGGCAACCATTTTAATACTATTTGAGCTTTAATAACTAACTTCACAGTTCATTTGTCTTGTTGATCGTCATTCACATTGACTGCTTCTTAGTGTATATTTTCAAACTCATTATGAACTGTTTTCTGACTGTTTTCTGTCTACTCTCCGAACTTGTGGTAAACTCACTGAGATTCATTCCTTATACTCTGAAGAAAGAAAAAAATGGCTTTTACAAACCTCTGGCAGTATTTTTGTACCTTCATGTAACCAAAACATCTTTTTATGCAGGTGGTGTCTTAAAAGGCTCATTTTAATAAATGCATGAAACGCAGAGAACCTTTTAAAAGGTAGAAGGTCACTTCACACCCCGGCTCCCTTTTGAAACCTATTTATCTCTCTCTCCTCCCCTTTACTTTGAATTCTTCTCTGTGCTACTAGGTCTACATTTAGTTGAATAAAACTTTCAGGCAGCATCTCTTTAGCATCCCGGGGTTTAAAGTTCCTAAAGGAAAGCATCACTTGACATGAGGAAGACTTAAAGTGTTAATTGCTTGGTGTTCAGTGGCCAGTAAAAGGACTTTATGAGTAATGAGATGTCAGGGACTTAACAAATGACAGCAGACATAGACTCTTTATTGCTCTGCCAGGTTATTTTCAGATATTTGAAGTGTAATATTAGAAATATTGCTATGCATTAAAAGTTTTTTGGCTTGGGTATGAAGCAGTTATCTAAAGTTAATGGTTATTTAGTAAAAGGACATTATAAAACACTCTATGTAGCTGTGGTAGTACATTGCTGAATGCTATTAATAATACTTAATAGTAACACAACCCATAAATATTGCATGCAATTTCCTTCTTGTTGTTTTTTTTCCTTCACATTATTAGAGTATGTTCTTTGGGACGCCAGTCAAAACCAATTACACTGCTAAAATAAAATAAAATAAAGGAACACTTTATAATCAGAGTATAGCATGAAGTCCGTTAAACTTGTGGGTCGATCAGTTTCAGCTGTTTTAGTGTTTATGAAATGAACACAAGGACTAGAGTGGCAACAATGAGACAACCTCCAAAACACGAATCGTTTTACAGGTAGAGGCTGCTGACATTTTTTCCCTCTGCATCTTTTCTGTTTTGTCACTAGTTTTGCATTTGGCTAGTGTCAGTGTGCCTAGTGGTAGCATGAGCCGATACCTGAACCCTACAGAGGTTGCACAGGTAGTCCAACTCCTCCAGGATGGCACATCAGTATGTGCCATAGTTTCTGTAGGAAAGCTGCAGGGGGCAGTGGAAGGTCCTTAACCAATCAAGAGGACTGGTACCAACAACCTCTCGTGGGCCTTGTAGGGACCATGGAGCCCAATTGGCCCTAGAATACCAGACTTGGCAGGTCCTCCACTGGCACCCTATGCTTTTCACAGATGACAGCAGGTTCACCCTGAGCACATGTGACAGACATGAAAGGGTCTGGAGAAGATGTGGAGAATATTATGCTGTCTGCAACATCGGTTAATGTGACCTTTTTGGTAGTGGGTCAGTGATGGTGTGGGTAGGCATGTCCATGGACATCATGACCTCCACAGGCAATGGCACCCCAACTGCCATTAGGTTGGGGAAATCCTTGGGCTGACTCATTGTCAGACCCTACACTAGTGCAGTGGGTCCTGGGTTCCTCCTGGTGAGTGACCTGGCATCATGTGATAAGAGTATGCAGGCAGTTCCTGGAGGATGAAGGAACTGATACCACTGATTGGCCCCCACGCTCACCTGACCTAAGTCTAATAGAGGGGCATTATGTTTGTCCATCCAACACTTTCTAAGTGTTCCTTTATTTCATTTAATTTTATTTTTTGAGCTGTGTATAAAGATAAATAAAAACCAAACAATCCTCAAAGAGAACGGATTTGGTGACAGCAGGGGTTTAAAGATGAACACTGGCATTACACTGTATTTTGAATAAATTAAGATGGCATGCATCGCATTACATACTGTAAGTTGACAGCATTGTGAGTGTTTTACGTTCCAGTAAAATGTGTATGTGCTTATGTGGAGTTAATTATTTGATCAATGCTCCCAGTCATACCTTAAGAGGTGATCGGTCTCTCGAATAATGCTCCTGTAATCCTTAACAGTGCAGGCAGAAAGTCTGCGAGAACATTCAGTGGTTACATTTCAGGCTAACATTATCCAACAATATCCTTTACTACTTTTTATCGCACCAGTGCACATATAATTACATTTTCCTGTAGTTACTGGTGCCCTTGAACACGTCCACAGCGCACAGTTACCTAATACGTCTGTACATTTGTGTGGGTGGGGAAATATTTTTGCGTCATGGTTTTACTGTTTCCTACAGTAAATTAATTGACACAGACTCATATATCAGGAAAAATAATAAATCTAGCAGATGGTTTCCTAAATCCGTCCCAGTCAATTCAAAGAAAGGAAGCAGACAGTCATAAATTTTACCCCCTGTGTGCCCATTTCTTTTGTTTTTGGCTTCATCAAAGAAAATTCCATTAACAGCAGTGGTCTGTGCATAAGCCTTTATTTGAGTCAGCTTGTTGTGTAGATCTTTAAAGCACAAGCTGCTCTCTTTTCTTCTCCCAACCCCTTTATAAAAATGTTTTTAGGTGCCCGATACTAGCTTCCAATTTAGACAGAAAAGGTGGATTTTTCTTCTGCAGATCATCGAAAATATGAATAGAGTCCTTCTCAAGGACACTGGCGTCAGCAGTAACAGCTGTATAAGCCGCATGGTTTTACTGTGCATGAAAGCAATCTCACTCACTCAGACACTCTGAAAAATGTGACACTTTTAAAAACTACACTGGCCAAATGGACTTTCAGCAGAGTTCATGAGAACTGTTACATAATATATCGATTGTCTAGGTCATGAGCAATGCAGAAGACTGCTCGAGTGACTGAAATGTAATGGAAATAATCTGCATTTATGAGTGGAAGACCACTTACATAGAAGTCATTTATGTTGACGTTGCAATATATAGAGTTTCCTGTTCCTTTGCAGTTTCACATTTGCCACTGCTATGGTTCTTACTTTAGCATACAACCTTATCATTGTTCTTAGGAACATTTTTTTTCTATGCAAATAATATAAAATTGGCCTATAAGAAGACAATTGTTTATGATAATAATACTTTATCAATAAAGTCAATACAAGAGATTCTTGTGTGGGTGCAGTTTAAGAAGCGATGCATCACTGTTTCATTTACACAGACAAGTCATCCAGTTACAGCTTAATAAGCTCGTTATATTTATGCATTTAGTTATATTTATATTTAGAACACTGTCATGAGATAACATCTGTGAATTATATTAACTGACACCACTCTTGGTAAGTAGGTACTTTCTTGGTAAACACCACAGACATTTCCTGTATCTTCTTTTGATAAGTATAGCTCCAAAAAAAGATACAGGACATAGAAGCTATTTGTGATAATAGTTTCTGACAGTTTGTCTTATTTCTGATGAAACAGGAACCATTTAGAACTACCTTAATCCTTCATGGCAGTTCCACAAGGTGCTAGAAGATTTCCTCAGAGATTTTGGTCCATGTTGATGTGAGAGAATCGCACAGGTGCTGCAGATTTGTTGGCTATGCATTCATGATGTGAATGTCCCATCACAACACACCACAAAGGTGCTCTGAGAGTGTTAGAGTGTAATGGCATGTTTACCACTTTGAGATGGTTTGAGCTTTATGATATGGTGCCTTATCCTAATGGAGCAGCCACCTGAAGATGTTTGCACTCAAGACATAAAGAGATAAACATGGTCAGGATGAATAGGCATCAGTGGGCTGTGGCATTTAAACGATCGCCAGGTGGTACTAAAGGGCCCAAAGTGTGCCGTGAATATATCCGCCACACTATTACACCACTAGAGGCAAGATTGACCCATAGTTTCATCTTGTTTATACCAAATTCAGTGGCTAGGTTTTGGAGAGCAATGCAGTTGGCTACTTTTTTAGAATCTGTCGATGATTGATAAGATGACTGCTTACCATTTGAGGCTGGTAAACTGGTGACAAAATCCACCAAGATGTGGGACCAGGGCCAGTGAGGAATTGCTAGAGGCTGAAGCAGACCAGAGGCTTGTTGTGTGCTGCTCTTCCTGGCATTTCAGGTGCAGACTGTGCAGGCTGCTACGTATGTAGATATCTTTCTCTAGTGTGGCTCACCAGAAATAGTCTCAGAAGACAATTTCTACTTACCCCAGGGTGGCAGGCACAGTAGCAGTGTGCCCCCAGTGGATAACAGTGGAACAGGCTGTGGTAGGAACATAGCGGTGAGGGTGGGCGGTCCAGTGTCAGTCAGGGTCGTCCGACAGGGCACCCTGGATGGTCTCCTCCAAATCCCAGGTTAGAGCTCCAACAGTACAGGATGCCGGCAGGATTTGTTCAGGATCCAGCTGACTGGCGTTTTCTGAGAACTGGCATGAGAGAGCATCTGGCTTGATATTTATTGAACCTGGGCGATGGGAGATGTTGAAGAAGTTAAAGAAAAAACAGAGACCAGCAAGCCTGCTGAGGTGAACAGCTCCTTCAATTTGTAAAAGGCCACTTCGGAATCTGGGGACCAAACAAAAGGCACTTTGGGTGAGGAGAGTCATGTGAGAGGTGTGGCTACCTGACTGTAGTTGCAGATGCAGCAGCGATAGAAATTGGTGAATCCAAGAAAGCATTGTAGCTTTTTTCGTGAAGTCAGCATGAGCCATTCTGTGACTGTGTGTCTGTCTTCATCTGACCTCCTGCTAAGATATAGACCACAAATGTGATGAATGGTGAGTGAAACTTGCACTTTTCATCTTTGACACAGAGCCAATTCTCCAGAAGCTGCTGTAGTACACTGCAGTTGTGAACTTGGTGCTCCTGCAAGGTCTTAGAAAAAATCACAATGTTGTCAAGATATACGAAGACTTAACAAATCATTTACCAGTGCCTGAAATACTGCAAGAGCATCTGTAAGTCCAAAAGGCATGACCAGGTACTCAAAGAGTCAGAGAGGGGTATTAAAAACCGTTTTCCATTCATCACCCTCTTGGATGAGGACCAAATGCTAGGCATTGCGAAGGTCGAATTTAGTAAAGATTGTGGCTCCATGGAGGGGTTCAAAAGTGGAGCTAATTAGAGTGGATATTAATTTTTTTACTGTGATGTCATTGATCCCGCGATAGTCTACATGGTCTAAGAGTCTTATCGTTTATCACCACAAAGAAAAAAACAGCTCTACTGGGGAAGAGGATGGGCAGAAGAGAACAGGCGGATGATTCCTGCAGGAAATGATTCCTAGCTGTATTTCTCCATCCTGCTCCAGCCATGATAGGTTTGTATAAGCAGCTGGAGAGAGCAGGTCACCAGGAAGAAGGTCGATGGTGCAGTCATGGGGCCTATGCGGGGACAAAGATAGCACTTTGTCTTTGCTGAATACCTCCTGTAGGTCATGATACTGCACAGGTATAATGGAGAGATGACAGGTAAGATTCAGGCAGGCAGTGAGTTTTGAAGGAGCAGTGTCAGAAGAAAACCACACCACAAAAGGAAACTGGAGACACAAAGAGCACAAGATTAAACAGGGAAACACCTAAAGCAAAAAAAACATGGAGGCCGATTTACGGCTACTGTTTAGCTGAAAATAGAGTAGAGAGCAATGAAGTGTGCTACTTTATAGAATCTGTCCATCATTGATAAGATGACTGCTTACCATTTGAGGCTGGTAAACCGGTAACAAAATCCACCAAGATGTGGGACCAGGGTCAGCGAGGAACCCTGGTTTTGTCCTGACACTGCTCCTTCACTCCAACTCGCTGCCTGCCTGAATCTTACCTGTCATCTCGCCATCATACCAGTGGAGTATCGTGACCTACAGGAGGTATTCAGCAAAGACAAAGAGCTATCTTTGTCCCCTATGACTGCACCATCGACCTTCTTTCTGGTGACCCGCTCTCTTCAGCCACTTATACAACCTGTCATGGCTGGAGCAGGATGGAGAAATACAGCTAGGAATCGTTGGCTCCAGGAATCATCTGCCCGTCGTCTTCCGCCTGTCCTCTTCCCCAGTAGGAGTTGGTTATTTCTTTCTGGCAATAAAAGATAAGACTCTCAGACCATGTAGACTCATGGCAATGGGAAAATACCCGTAGGTCAGCAGTTTCTGAAATACCTGTCCATATAGCACCAATAACTATGCCACATTCAAAGTCATTTAAATCACCTTTCTTCTCCAACAAAATGAAGAAGAAAGGTGATTTTAATAATTTTGAACCTCAGCAGGTCATCTTTAGAGTGACTAAATTATTTAACTTCCTGCCATATGATTGACTCGTTAGGTACCAGTCGAACAGATGTACCTAACAAAGTGGCTGGTAAGTGTAAAAGATGCTTTGATTAAGTATTGGTTTAATAATTTTGGGGAAGACATGAGAAAAGTCTTAACACAACACTTGGGATTACATGAAAATTGAAGGTGATATCTCTACAGCACATAAGACACAACTTAATTAGGAGAAAGAGAAGCAAGAGCGTAACACATGACTTCCTTTAAAAGCGGTGGTGGTGAACGTGTTACTGTAGCACAGACTATCATACGTTTCCACATATATAACTGATAGACACCACGTAGGTCACAAAACAGACTTACCAATGTAACACCAGGGCAGAGAAGCAAATGCTGTTACAGTCCAGACACTTTCGCTATTATTCACATATACGTATACATGACTGGCACAAATGTGTTGCCTTATGTTTAAACGACTGTTAGATACAACTGTTTACCAAAGTAGTTGGAATTGAACAATTTGTTTTGTTTATTGTAATAATGTGACGATATTGCAATGTACGTGGAAACTGCGTCAACCTTTGTGGGCCTGTGCGCTCATCTGCTGTCATAACGCCCCCAGTTTTTTTACTGGGGAAATAATGTCTGTGTTTGAACCTTTTTTGGCTGGGGTGTCTTGCTTTATAATGTTGCAATCCCTTTAAAGCTTTAGTCTGGTTTCCACCTACTTGTGAGGGAAAATGTCTGGCCCTGGTTCCTTTATGTTCAACAGCTAGTTCCAGGCTTTGTCTTTCTGCCTCTGTGCTGACAGTTGAGTTCTTTTATCAGCTTCTCGTCGTCGTTGCTGCTGTTGTAGTCGGTCATCTTCTTGCTTTGGGTCTGAAAGCAAAATTAATGTGAAAGCAAACAGTGCTCTCCAGAACTGAGAGGCTTTTTGGAGTAAGTTAACAGTTCTTCGAGCAACTGTGTTTGCTGTATATGCAGCGATTTGATGGATTTAACATTTAAAAATGAGCTGGATTTGTGAGAAAACACAAGTCCGAGCATCTTCACCGTTGAGTGATGTTACTTGAATAAGCTCTTCAAATTGAGCTTCTGAATGTTGTAAATGGCATCACAGAGATATGGTATAACATTAGACATATTTGTCTTCCGCATACACAAGAAAATGGCCGTTTGTCTCGCTTCTTGACCTCGTGCACAGCAAGTTTTTACAGATTCGTTTCGTGCCGCACACATGAAAAGAGCTGGGCTTCTTTTTCAAAGTATTAGACATTAGTTGTTAAACAGCCCATAAAATTAGGTAATGTTTCAGGAGAGAGATGCAAGTCATTATTTTTTCATACGTTTAACAGAGAACACAAAATAGCTGCTATTGTGAGAGAGCAATTTCAGTGAAATTCATGACTACCTCCGTTCACCTCTTTTCTTATCTGCACTTTCTTATCTATTCTTGTAAAATGTTCTGGAGACATCGTCTGTCACGGTTTCAAGAGCCCTCAGTTCTATTAGAGCGAACACATTTGATTGATGGACTCCATTATTTTAATGACATCAAAGCCCAAGAGAGAGCCCAAGAGAAAACATGTTTATGAGGAGCATAATGCCAACTAAACACCACTGAAAACATTATTGGAAGATGAAAGCACATCTCTTTTCATCTGTGGTGATGTGCTTGTTTTTTTGTTTTTTTTTGTCCCAGAGGGCCGTGCAGGGTTATCGCTATCAAATGCTAATGATGTGTTGCCTTCTGCAGGGATCACTCATTAATCTGTGTGCGAGCCACTGTTTCCCTTCATTATTACTCTAAGCCAGCAGTCATGCACAGGAGGAGGAGCAAGGATGATTTGGCCTTTAAACCTCTACCCCTCGCGTCTTGTCATCTTGCGTTAACATGAAGCTCTTTTCAGGGTGATGTTTCTTATCAATCATTCTCCAGTGTGAGATTTTATTAATGGCGGTCCTTTCAGTTCATTGGCTGACAGACTGCTGTGTCTATGTTTGGCTGTGTCTCATAACTTAATACGCTCATCCTCGGTTGATGAGTTTATCTGGAGGTTGAATAGATAATTCATTCACTGTAAAGAGCAAAATTAACATAAAAAAACAGCCTAAATAAATAAATGTGTGACAAAAAACCCCCAAATAAAGCTGGGTAAAGCCATTTAAAAAGAACAAACAGCAGTATATGTGTGTGTGTGTGTGTGTGTGTGTGTGTGTGTGTGTGTGTGTGTGTGTTGCCGTGCTTAAATGTCTTTCAACACGGCCTTCAGATGCAAAGAAAGCCAATTAGAGCGAAAGAGACTAAATACATACAGATGACTGTGATAGGATCAGTGCGTGACAGAATGGTTAGCTGTGAGGATTTCTGTGTAATTGCTCAGACTGATATGTAATTTATGAAGAATTTGTGAGCACAGCTGTGAACAAGGTGGAGAACATACAGCATTTGTGAGTATATTATATTTTGGCCGTAGGCAGAGCAGCATGTTGCCTTCTTTTTAATTTATGAAAACAGTTTAGGGGAAGTTGGGATAAACTAGCAGTATACAAATAAAGCCTTTTTACTTTAAATGCAACTTAAGACACAGTGTTGACATTTTATCATTAAGTACTTTGATATACAGTACTAGATTCCTTTGTTTCCGGTGAGTTCACCGGGACTATTCTCAAATACCTCTATGAAAAATTTCCAGAATTTCCAAAGCTATCATGCATTATACTGTAGATACATTCAGAATGCTATACTATGTAACACTGACATCTGCAGGATGATAGGAGTATAAAAAAAACTGCAGCACTGTGCCCTGTGGCCTTTCAGTTTTTCACTTCCCACTTTAATTTTTTAAAAATACACATTTATTTGCATTTTCATATTTGATTTGCATTGTCCACAAGGTGAAAAGAGTAATCTAATTACAGAGAATAAATAATCTATATCATTGATTTCATAGACACTGCTGGTATTAAACAGTATGAACTGAAATTCAACTACTACTAACACATTCATGCTTGCAATCATTAAAAAAAACAACAGAAAAATCCAAAACACTGATACACTGTCGCTGATGCTGACATAGCACCTACCATATCTGATATTAGTATGCATGGAACAGAATTCATGGATAATATGAGAGATTAAAAATGTTGAAACGTCTTTGGGTCTTCTGCGAGGTTAAAGATTAATTTATATTTATAAGGAAAAAGTCCAGTGGTCAGGCATATTAAAAACTTTTCCGCTGGATTTACAGGTTATTTTAAAACATATTCAGTTTTATATTACAAATATCAACATAAAATCACCTGCCATATTTTTTGATACAGACATGGCAGACATTTTTAGATATAATGCATGTTTATTCTCGTGTGCTCCTATTGAATAAGATTAATAATAATATTTTATATATTTTAAGAATACTTGAAGTTGTTTTAGTTTTTATTTACTATCACTATTATTTTAAATGAGAGTTTCCCTCTCCCTCACAATTAAGAGGCGCTCGATCAGCAATAACAACAAAAAGTAAATTTCAAACGGATGTATTTCAGGAGGAAAAACGTGAAGACAACTACTAACTTGGTATGTGAGACTGTTCTAGCTTTGTGGCATTTTAGGAATGCTGACGCACACTTCCTATTTCCTGTCCATTCAGGAAATGGCAGGGTTTCACCCCTTGCCTAACACAGCCATTCCAGTCTCTTATCGTTAACTGTCTGTGCTCCCCCTGGGAAGGTTCAGTTGAAGACTGCTGTAATTTAGTATTTAGCTGCTTTTAAAGGCTTCCTGTGGGTTGCTGTTCAAAATGGGGGGCATGTTCGGGTCAGTCACCCCTTTCATCATTTTCACATGATCGAAACTAGAGTTAGTAACTCAGTCTTCACATTGCTGCCATTTGTTTTCACGTGGGAGGTGATGTACTTTAAAGTTGTTTTTATTTTTATTTCATCCAGAGTGCTAGCTTTACTTTCACACTTAAGATGTCAAACTTCTTTTTAAAGAAAAAGCGCTGCTATTTCCTCTTATGATCGGTGAATTGAGACACATCCTCGTTGTTTCAAACACCAAACTGTAAAAAGTAGTAGTCACCACTAAAGCCCTACATGAGAAATGCTTTTACAGCATTGTAATTTCAAATTTTGGATTTAAATACAAGAAATACCAGAGTTCTTCATTTTTATTTACAAAAGACATAAATGCAAGAATAACTTCTCTTTGCTAAGCACTTTAAAAAAATCTGCTGAATTACTTAATTTGTTTTTTAAAAAAAGAAAAAAAGTGCAAAGTATTGTGCATGTAATCTCAGGGTTCTAGTTTCTGTACCATGCAAATGTTTAATCTGCAACTTTACCTGTGCTGACTTCTCTGGGTCCAGATGTTGCTTTACAACATGAGTGAACTGTATTTGTATATCCATAGTCCTATTACGCATCATACATCAGTTCTAAGAATGCAACCTTATACTCCATCAAGAAAAGGCGCTGACATGAAGCCGCGTTGCATATCTGACTGATATCCGCTACAGACAGAAGAAGCCATGAATATCTTTAACATTCACTTAGAAGGCAGGTGAGAAAAACGTATCCATCACTCTATTTTTAAAAAAAAAAGTATCATCAGAAAGATATGTGGTCCTTTATCCATTCAAGTCATGGTTTTTTAAGAGATTTCATTGTCCACAACGAAAAACGTTTTCTTTTTCTGTCATCACGGCTGCATCTCATATTGTCCTTCCGTGGCAATAAAAAAGTCGTTGAGAGTGTTCTGAAGATATTCAAAAGTCGGTCGGTCATCAGGCTTCTGCTTCCAGCACACCATCATGATATCATACAGTTCCTCTGGACAGCCATCTGGACATGGCATCCTGTATGACCTGTCTAGACTCCTGATCACCTCTGGGTTCGTCATACCTGATGAAGAGAGGAAAAAAAAGCATACACTTTGACAGATATTTTGTAACTTTTTTTTTCATAAAATAGCAAAGCAATATTTGAGCTGTTTTCTGTAAATATGAAGTTATTTCACATAACCCATACCTGGGTATGGTATTCTTCCGTAGGTGACTATTTCTGTCAGGAGGATCCCAAAGGACCAGACGTCCGATTTGATGCTGAACGTCCCAAAGTTGATGGCCTCTGGAGCCGTCCATTTAATGGGAAACTTAGCACCTGGTTATTAGACGAAGGTAAAAGAAAAAAAATGGAAGGAAGTTGTGTTACTTGTTGTTCACTGTGAAGGATATGTAGGTGTGTGCGCATTTGTATATGTTTATTTTCCTTTTAATGTGGGATGATTAATGGGCAGGAAATACTCTGAAATAATGAGAAAGCTTTCCATTAGAGAATTTAAAGATTATTCTATCACTCTGATAAATCTGTGGGTTCTATTTTCTTGTTTTTTACAAGATTTTGAATCACCGTGACAAATTTATACGTTTTGAATTCACCGAGTTAGACAAAATTTAAATACAATTTCAAATATATATTGATATTAGAATATAAACTTGTATACATCTGGTTGAAAATTATGGGTGTTGTACTCACACTTTTATGACATACTTTAAAAACACAATATGCTGTTTTAAAATGAATTGAAGCAATCGCTCTTTACTGATTTTGGTAGGCGAGGAGAGTGAGTTTCTGCTACCAGAGGAAATTACCTTCAGCTCGAAAAAGAATTACGGCAGCTGCGCTTACATGTGAAGTGGTGTTGAATGCTATATGTGCCTTTTTCAATCAAAGTCAAGCTCAGATGATTAAATGAAATCAAATTTTTTCTATTTTACACATTCGCCCTCACACGTGCATACACCAAGCAGTATATTGCTCCTGACGAGCATCAACACGAGTGCTTTGAAACAATTTCAAAAATCTTCCTTTATAATGAACGACGCATCGTGCTCCACACTCCTGTGTGTACCACCGCAGTCATAGTCACAAACCCATAACCCAGTTCAAACATGGTTTTACTGCTTTGCTTTTTTTGAAACAAAAGCAAATATAACAAAATCTCAGCAACTATAAGCTATGGAAACCTGCCCACCAAAAATCAACACATACCAATTCATTGCAATAGAGCATACATGCTGCTCCAAATCCAGAACTTGCCCGACACAATGAAACGAACGCTACAATATTAATGCACAAGTGCAGGCTAGAAGGAGAACGCAATAGAAATAAGTAATGTAAAATTACCAATTTTAAGTGATGGTTTCTTAATCTGTGAAACAAATCAAGTTAATAAAAAAAAATCAGGATCAGAAACAAAAAAAGGTCAAAATTTCTGTGTAGAAATAAAAAAAAAAAAAGTTTCCACTACTTATATATGATTTAATTATCTGTTAATTAATGAGCACTTTGGTTTAAAGTTAGGAATTGAATTCTATATTCTGCTATATTAATTAAAGGCCCTCTTGAGACATTTATCAGACACTATTAATTGCCGTCCTTAATGTCGAAAACTACAGAAAAATACATTATATAAAAACAACCTATATTCCTAATAGCAGAAGGAAAACTTGGGTCATAAATTTCTAAAGGAGATGGAAATGTGTCTGGAGACGAGACGTCAGCGTTTGTTTGTGACGCGAGTGTTTCTAAAATCCTGTTTGTGGCACCAGGGGCGCATTTCCGTCAAAACTCCTTACTGTACCTTCTTGAGCTGTGTATTCTGACTCGATGATTCTGGCCAGGCCAAAGTCTGCTATCTTGCAATGCAGCGTCTCGTTGACCAGTATGTTAGCTGCGCGCAGATCACGGTGGATGTAGTTCTTCTTCTCAATGTACGCCATGCCTTCAGCTATCTGGTATAACCAAAGAAATAGCAGATTTGTTAGATCAAATGTCAATTCAAGAAATGTTGGTTTTCCATCGTAAAAACACACAAGACAACAGCACATCAGTTTTATAGGAATCTGAATGTCTTATAAAAGCCGAGCACATGCAAAGAGGCCTCTAAAGCGAATTGTATGTGTTAATAGTTATGTTCACATTGTAAAAAATGAGAGTAGAGTAGGTTTAACAGGATGTGCCAACTCTCAGGAAGTCAAAAGTTTTTTTGGAGGGCCAAAAGAGTTCTGGGGGAGCTCACTGTGGATGGAAAAATAGCATGATTTCCTGTCCGGATGTTAATAATTGACGTAGGGTGAGGCTTTCAAATCAGACAAGCAAAAGCACCACCACAGAAACCACATAGCATCTGCTGACAGTTTCCGTGTGTGTGATGCCAAAGCGCATAGTATACGGTACTTTCAAAATGTTACTGTAGAGCAGCAAGGATGTAAAAATAGACATTGAGGTCAGCCAGATGGCTAGTGTATTTGTTTTTTAACAAAGCATACATTCATCTTTGAATTAAACATTAAAGTCACGCTGACTATCACAGTCAGAAGCAGCAAAAGAGACACAAATGAAAGAATTATGGAAACACTCAGAGCAAAAAGAAATGTTTTGGCATTTATGAGATTATGGTATCAGTGACTGTTATCACTGAAAATGTCACATACACACGACAGTTAACTGAAATCATGTAACTGAATTTCTTTATTAAAAGTTTCCTACCTGTGCTGACATGTCGATCAGCTTATTTAGCTTTAGCTTTTTCCCTTCGTCTGTTTTTAGAAAGTCTAGAAGACATCCTGCAAATAAAAAAAGAGAAGCACATATTATCTGAAACTACTGTGGTTTAATTGAAACTTCTACCTACATATCTCATAACAGAAAAGCTCTGTGATGTCCCAGTTGTTGTTGGGGGCTTTTGGATTGGTGCACATTTTTAAAAAATGAGGATACGACTGATTGTTTAATTATCTAGCCGTTAGCCATAATAAGAGCCGTCTGTTCAGTCTAAAGTGAGTCAACAAACACCAGTCCAATCAAAACCCAAACCAAAGATTTTAATATTCACTTCCTGGTGAAGTCAGTAGTTATAATATTTAAATTAGCTTGCCTTTACTACAGAATCTCATTTAGCACACCAATGCACCGAACATTAAGGCCTTAAGCAATAACCATATAATCAAACAGTTGCAAAAAAAGAATATTAAAGGAGTCACAAATATTGTTGTTAATGTGTTCAGATATAATACATTATATTCCTCAACTTTGGGATGAATATAGAAAAGAAAAAGTATAACATATCTCATGTCATCTTATGTTATCTTAATGTCCACGTGTTTATATTTTTATATATAACAACTCTGTGATCGGCCCCGGCGCAGATATCTTTTTACGCCCTTACCACCTTGTTGTTACCATAGCGGCTATGACTGTGAACTTCTCTATAACATTTGCCAAAAAACGGTTGCGTAGTTGACGTCAACAGGTTTGCACACATTTCCACAAATGATAAAAGCCAAGTCAGGAAGTACAAGTAATATATTTCACAGCATGTTTCCCACCAGCGATAAGCTTCAGAAAAGAAACCAACTTTTAATCAGTGGCAATTGGGTAAATATTTGCAACTAAAATTCAGTTCATAAGTTAAATGCTTTCTGCATGATTAAAGTTAGGCCTTGGGTGACAAACATCTGTAACTTGTGCTATGGTTTATTTTAACAGTGATCTCGACTGGGCGCGATCCAGGCGCTGTGGTGCTGTGGTACACCACCAGCTGCATCGTCAGAAGTTTTGCATTTTTGCTAAATTTTGTATTTTATCAACACTCTTTTGTGTTATTACTAAGTGGGAAATATTGGGTATTACTGTATTATTGGATGATATAAGTTAGTTGCCAATTTATCAGCACTGGAATTTGTAATGACGACTGAAAATTTAAAATGTAAAGAAGAGACCGGAGAAACACCCTTCAGCAGAGAGCACTCTGCAACTTCCCTGTTGACAAAAAACAACAATAAGCTGATCCAATCAGAGTGCAGAGTGTAAATGATTAAATAAATAACAAATGTTACGCAAATCTGTTTGTATTTCATGTCTCTGGAAGAAAAACAATATTGGCTGATATGTCGTAATATCAGATTTTCGAATCGCCAAATGTCGATGTTGGTATCAGTCTTAAAAATCCTATAATTGACTGGCCTCTAGAATTAAGACTAACCAAAAAAGCACCCTTTGCCTACAGTTTCAAGCTGCTTCCAAAAAGTTTTTATGTTATGCTTATTGGAAACGCTTGTGTTGTTCGGACAATCAAGACAGCTGTTAATGCCACTGCGACCTCTCTGAAAAACGTATTATGATATTATGTTCTTTAATATTTTCAAGTAAAAAATGTTTTAATAAATCATGAAAATCAGCACCAGATTACTTCTGTTTTAATTTATTGGTGAAAGGCCAATTTGTACTACATTATATATATATATTATAGTTAATATTTAATTATCAGCAACTCTTAAAACTCTTCTTTGTTTCACTTACCATTGATCATAAATTCGGTGACAATAAGAATGGGCTCTTTAGTGACCACAGCATGAAGTCGTACCAGTCGGTCATGCTTCAACTGCTTCATCAGGTTGGCCTCCTGAAGGAAGGCCTCAGGCGCCATTGTCCCCTCCTTTAAGGTCTTAATAGCAACCTTCTGGGTGTTCTTGTAGTAACCTGCCAAATAATTCAAACAGAATGCTTTATTGACTTTGCCATCTTGGTTTATTAGGTGTCTCCAAACAGTTTGATCGGTGGCTTTCCCTTACCCATCCACACTTCCCCAAACTGTCCGGCCCCCAATTTCTTCACCATTTTCAATGTCTCTCGAGGAATCTCCCATTCATCATGGGCCCATGGCTGCTGAGGGGCCATAGGCTTACAGGGAGCATACAGTCGCTGACATAACCCATCTGCCGTGTCTGCACCCAAATACGATACATTCAGATATAACAAACAATATTTTTTTCCATCTTTCTTTGCACGAGTGATAAATTTAGTTACAGAAACCATACATCTCATCTTTCATTAGATAATTCTAAAAGCATGTTTGTTCGTGCTCACATGCATTTCTTTTTCATAAGTTGATCTTTGAGACAACCTTTCTCAAGATCTGGCCTGCTTATCTTGTGGTTTAGTCGCAGGAGTGGAAAGACTATCACTCCTCTCACTCAGGAAATGCACAACACATCACAAGGGTCGAACTTCCCCCTTTAATTCAAAGTCACTGCAGATGTTTTATAATTCAAAGCAGCAAGCTTAACGTGAGTCCAAATCAATGCAAGATGCAGGATTTACAATTATAAATGCTGAATTGGAAACACGGAAACAGAAAATCCTGTGCATAGATATGGTTTCTTAAATTATATATCTCTGAAAATACAAACTTTTTGAGGGTGGAGATGTTGTATTTGTAGTTGTTACTTACGGGTATAGTATTGAACCAATTCCTGTAGGGTCGAGAACGTGTTGGAAGGGGAGATGTAGTAGCCACCTTTGTCCAAACAACGGATTTTGTAATGTTTTACTACATCTCCTCTTTCCCCTTCATAATCTCTGACTGACAGCGAGAATGACCCTGAGAGGGGAAAAAGGGACATTTGGGTTTATTGACCACACTGAAAATGAATACAGGTAGCTGCTAAAAATGTGATTTGTGGCATGATCACGGAAAGATACTGATGGTGGTCACCTTTACAGGTCTCACTCTCTCGAATTAGAAAGGCCCCTGGTTTATTTCCGGGTGCTAAAAGTAGCCTCTCGGTTTCTCTTCTGCCCAAATCCTTGAAAAACCATCTGCAAGAGAGAGCACCACAAAACCATAGAAGTCACTCTTCCTGAATATAATAATACAAAGCATTACAACAACATTAATCAATCAATAGATGCGTGCTACATTTCATTCCATAATATTTCAAGCTTACTTTTCCACTTCCAGTGTATCTGCTCTGGCTACATAATTCGATGGTATCAAGCCTTCTTGTCCAGTCGTCAGCAGTCGGGCCAGCCACCATTCTCCGGTTCTGTACACCAGACAAACATGCCGCATTCATTTTATTTCTCTGTGCGCTTTCTTTATTGTCACTTTCACAACTGTGGGAACCATAGAATGAGACTTACTCTTGCAATACTTTAAGTTTGTCTCCCTTTCTGAAAGGCAGATCACTGTCGTTGGTCGCTTTGAAGTCGTGTTGTGCAATAAATATAGTGTCATCTAAAGGGAAGAAGAGCACAGAGTTTCTTTAAAAGTGTATTTTTAATCTGCTTTTTACTCTTAGACGTTTTATTTTGACATGATCCTGTGTTCTAACATGCGCAATTTGTGGTGATATTGTTTTCCTTCTCCGAGCAACCGCTGTGTTATTTTACATCTGTGACATTAACATTACTTTCATGTATTTGCAATCTCATCTAATCCCCAGAAGAGAACAGAGGAAATTCAACTGAGATTTCGATCGCAAAACTGTAGCTCTTATTACTGCCACTAATGTCTCTTAACGCAGCAGCAGTTGGGTCCATGAATGCAGGCCTGTTACTTTCTACTATGATGTTTGATTTATGCAAGGAGGTTTGTGATTACCATTATTTGTATAGGCGTTTCCACTTCGTCCCTTGAAAGAATGGACAGAAAAAAAGAAGACGTTGATTATGTCCAGTTTGTCAAGTAAACCTTTTGAGGTAATTAGAGTAAAATTTGTTTCACATCTGAGTAAATCTTTTTAGTGTTTTACTTACTATATGGTTTGATGACGGGGAGGCGTGTGATTTGTGTTTTCCTTTGTAGAATCCTTCTTCTTTTACTTGTTTCTCGCCACTGCAAGTGCAGCCCATCCTGCATGTTTGGTGGAAATCTTTTTTAGCTATGTTACATGATGCTAACATTTACTAAAAAAAACATATCTAATTACAGAATGCACTGTTTAGTGTGGTATCAGTAAACAATGATTCAACAAGTTTATGGAAAGACACTCACATAGCTACAATGTGCTCAATACTTTGCTTTTACCTGATCAAACAGATGAGCTTTCCTGCTGCTGTTTTTAGTCTCCACTCCTCCCACTGCAGGGCCTGCTCTTTGACTTCATGCCCGGTGCTGGAAAACGACATCTAATGACTCAAAATTGCTAAAAATGTATTTAGTGAGCATCTCTTTAGATGTATTGCTTGGTAACAGGTGACCCAAAAAAATAATAAAATTGAAACAAGAAAACAAAAAAACAAAAACTGGCTCTCAAAAGAGGAAGTGAAAATGTGTTTACAGCTCTTTACCATTGCATTAGCATGTACAGTTTATGATGGGGCTTCATTGTCAAGTTTCAGTTAAAAATAGAGGAAAAGAAAACGGCTAAAAATAGCTAAAAACACACTGGTGTAGAAATGACACCAAACCAAGCGATGGTGTTAAAAAAGAACTGTTGTTTGTCTGAAGCAAGTTTTATGAGGTGTTAATGTTAAAACTTAAAGGTGTTTTTTAGATCACAAAGTCAAATATAGTTGATGTAATGTGTATTACAAAAGCTAAAGATAATGACTGCACATGCAAATATACAACACTGATAAAATAGTGATGTAGCAGAGTAGTGTAGAGTGTAGTGTATGCTTTAGACTGTATGCGTAAGTACCGTATTATCAATATCGATGGTTTAATTACGTCTTAAAATGGAAAATTACCCCTAAAACAGCAAGAGCAGTGCTTTAATATTCAGTGGTGTGTAATAACAATATGTCATGAAACGCATGCCTGTAGGGAGGCTTTACACAAACCGCTGACTTATGGATTTCACGCGGAAAAAAGTGATAATTGAAATGAAAATTCATAATAATAATTAGCCTCGATACTTTTGCCAATTATTTATCGCACATATTTGATCATCCACGTTACGCGTTATGTTTTGTTTAATTTTTGATGTGTTTTACCAACATTGTACACCATTATTTAAATAAAATATTACTTACACTATTATGTTCACCATTACCTTACAATATCTAGAAATTCTCAATGCCTGTCACTGCTCTATAATGTAATATATTCATTCAGCAGATAAATACCTTTAGCTTGTCTTTGGCTCGTGTCTTCAGAAGTACTCCAGATGCAAAATGTCTTCAATTTCCTCATTGAAAACTGAGTGCTTGTCAGTGTGTCACTCTCACTCACTCATTTTGGTTTGGAAAGTTTCTCTCTCTCTTTTGCTCTGCTCTAATTTCTCTCTCTCTCTCTTGCTCTCGCTCTCTCTCTCTCTAACAGTGAAGACCAGGACCTCCCCTTGGGGGTTACATTCAGTTTACTGGAAACAGACAGCAGTTTGCTCTTTTGTCTGGTCTCTTACATTTCTCCCTTGATTCTCAGGCAGATGATCTACCTACAGAGTGCAAAAATAATCTTCTGATTAAACTTCACTTGCAGTAGTTACCCCGCCCCAGTCCTGCAATTAGTCAGTGAACACAACTGATAACTGTATGTCATCTTTAAGTATTAAAACTCACAAATGTATGGTCCTCAAAGTTATTGGTCAAGAAGGACTTTAGGTTAGCTATCAGTAGAGCTTGTTTTACTTCAGAATGTGTAGATGCGGTCAGTGATTTGCAAAAATTGTGCCTGTGATCTTTTTTTAAAAAATGCAAATGACCTTTGGTATCAAATCGACAATGCAATGGAAAAAAAGAAGTGTCTGCACTGTGTTGTATTGTGTGTCTGGGTGATTGGTGTTAAATGTAGGTGTGGTGGAGTGTTGTCTGCTCAAGTGTATAAGATGCAAGATAAAGAAACAGGGCATGGTTTCCATGACACACATTTCAGTTCCTCTGCTGGCCTCTGCTACTCATATCTTTACCTTTCAGTGTCAAGAAACATGTTTACAGTAATACTGTAAAACAATACACAATTCCAGCCACAAGAGGGAGTGTTCAGCTACTAGTGGGATGTGCAACCACCCTGGTAATATACCCCTTTATAAATTTTATGCAAGTTTTAATGTCAATAACTGATTACTATTGTGTTAATTAATATTTTTATTGCAGAAACAATAGCAACAAATGCAGCTCTTCTTTTGCCTATATTGCCTGATGACCACAGAAAACAGTAAAGTGTGAATGTGTATATCCCAAAACATGCACTCAGTTTAAGTCTGTTTCCATGTAATAACAGAGCAAGATTTCACAATTCCCATTTACTGATACTTTTTCATTATTAAGGCTGTATGCAATAAGTTCTACTACACAGGAAACCCAAAAGTAGTTAAATATAGTCATATGAAAATGTTTTTACAGCACTCTGTGCAGTACTGTAAAAAGCAAACAACACTCATACTGCTTACATAGCAATAACGAAGGTAAAGGTAACCAAAGAGCTACATCTGAGACTCTAAAAGCCTCATTCAGTGCAGTATGTTTAGAAAACGACTGAATAAGTATGGCTGGTTTGAAAAGGTCACCAAGGGGAAACCCTCTTCTCTCTAAAATGAGCATTTTAGGCTTGAAAAGATGAATCTGAATAAACCTAGACTTCTTAAATACTGTCTTTTCAACCAACAAGACCAGAATGAACATGTTTGGCCATGATGCTTTCGCCAAACAAACCAAAACCAAGCACAGCATGTCATCACAAACGCCTCATACCAATGTCTCGTATGGCGGTTGACGGGTTGATAATTTGGGCTTGTTTTGCAGCCACAGGGTACCTTGCAGGTATCGACTCCACCATGAACTCGGCGTTAAACCAAAGTTTTTTAGAGTCAAATGTGAGGTCATCCATCCAACAACTAAAGTTTGGCTGAAACTGGATCGTGTACAATAATCGGTGGACAATGCACAGCAGCAAACCTACAAGAGTATGTCTGAAAAAATCAAGATGTTTCAGTGACCCAGTCAAAGTCCAGACCTCAAATGCTGTTACAGGACCGTAAGAGAGCTGTGTATAAACAAATGCCTTAAAAAAAAATAGTGTTATAGAGTAGAGTGGACAGTGACAGACTGATGCAGTCATACAGAAAGTGGTTACTTCAGGTCACTGCTATAAGCTACTGAATCATTGGGCGTTTTTAGTTTTTCACGCGAACATTGCAACGTATGAAATGAGTGTTGTGACAATGTTCTTTTTCACGTTGCTTATAATGACTTCTCAATGCAATACCACCAAATACTTAATAAAGTTCAGGTTAGCGAGTCAAGCAAAAAGTTAAGACATCTTTCTGCTTGTATATAAAATGGTTACAGGGCAAGAAATGTGGCCATAATTTGATCTCATGTTAGTTAGCTTACTTTTAATGGTACTGATACTATTGTTGTTTTCAGCACTATTCAAAATGAGAAATTGCTTCCCGATGTTCCCCAGTGTTGACACTAGAGGGTGTTACCAGACTTATTCTAATCCCAGACTGTCCTTACAGTAGGTCAGTTCAAAGTTGTAAAACCATTTCTGACTAATTCTTGGCATTTCTATGTATATATGACCCTTACAATGACATCACATATAGAAGCATAGTGTTGAACCGTTGTGGATTTCTCTGTGTGTTGTATGTGGTGCAGGTGGAGGTGTGCAGATGTGAAATCGAATGCAAATCGTGACTTATCTGGGGCAAAAATTTAGCAAGATGGTGTGCGGTCAGTCTATCAAAGTACAACAATGCTTTGGTTTTTCACACCATACAAAACAGTTAACCAGGTCTTTCCTTTTCTCACCACACAATGCACTGCCAAGGGAATTCACCCCTCTTCTTCAGAGTGAGACAATAAACACAAAACAATATGTCCTTGAGTTATCTAGCAGTAATTATGACCCTTTCATGTCTCACGTGCATGTTAAATTGCTATTAAATATTGAGAATAAATCAAAGAACCGTATAAGGAAGATATCAGTCACAGTATACTGTAACCTATAAGTGCACCAAACAATAAATCTTACAACACCGGAAGTGTTTGTTTCCTATGGGGGGGTTTATACAACACACAACGTGGGGATATTACTCTCTGGGCAACACTTCACAGGTTTTTGTTTGGACCACCTGTGCTGTGTGTGGGGATTGTGCTATGCTGTAGTTCACTGAAGGAACAACCTTGCTTCACTGTACACACATGTACACACATTTACGCAAACACACACACACAGGCTGCAGGTGCATGGTGAGTGTTATTGAGTGCGTCCTGGTTACTAACTGCCGTTTCTCTTTATACTCCTTTCTTCTAGTTTTCCATCAGCCCTTGTTTTCTTCCCAGGGCTTGGCGGATGCTCGTGTACAGCTCTGTTGGGGTCCCCAGACATTGCATCCTGCCTGCAGAAGGGTCATAAGTGGCCCCACAGGATAACCTGAACAACAGTGGGAAAGAAAGGGAGCGTGGGTCTCCTTTAGTAAATGCACTTCTGACCACCTCTGTGCCAAAAGTATACATGCTGCCAATAGATACTTTCAACTCCCATTATTAATGTGAGTGTGCACTGCGTGTGACTGCAAATGTGCGTGTTTTATAATTGTGTGTTCGTGTGTGTGGGGGTGGGGGTGTTTTCAGAAAAGCTATACAATGATTTCTGTGCAGCAAGCTAGTGCTGTTTCAAATCTTACCATAGGTTTTATTTATTTAGATACACAGACAGACACACATCCACTCACACGCATACTTTTTGTCCCTTTTTGATTGTGGTCCCCACAAGATGAGTAATACCTAGACCACGCACATTCACACGCACGCACTTTCCTCAATTTTGATCCCCCTCCGCATCAGAAGTGGCCCCTCTTTGACTTCCTCTCAGTGTGGGAACCTTTTTTATCCTCTGTCACACATCGACTGAGAGAAGGTCTTGCTGCTACATTTGCCATAAAAAGACAAAGTGATTGTCAATAAACAAGGAACAATTGAGCTCCCCCGATGTATTGAACAGGCCCCTTTGCTGTACCTCCAGGATGTTCATGAGTTTTAGTTGGGCTTCAGTTTTCCTTGTACTATTTTCCCATATTATGCTCTTTGTACTGCAGACATAACACACCACTGGTTCAGCTGTATTGTAGCTTAATTTGTGGAATTCACTGTAATAGCACTTTTAATCAGACAGTATACTGTATATAAGATAGCAGCCATAATTTGCTGAATTCAGCATGTTTATCTAGCAGTTATTTCTTCCTTTGCATATTTAAGGTAAAATAATGCATGACTATAAGATTCTAAGTTACCAGTAGCTGCACTGCCCTTAATTAAAGGCTGCTTATGAAACTTTCAAATAACACGTGCAGTAGGATTTTGCATTAATGTACTTGGGAGCAAATCTGTGCAGCTGTTCCAGGGGCAAGTTGCTCTGAGGTAAACATGGCTGCGGGAAAACCCCTTATTATTGTGCTCCGGATGACGTTCCTCACTCTTCCAGTGTTTACTGTGGAAATTATCCTGTGCCAGCGGGCAGGTGCTTCCTCAAAAGGTCTTTGCTTTTCCAGAAGATTTGAGGATTCAATTCATCTCAGCAAATCAAACACTACTGCAACATTCTTACCAGACAATAACACATATTTTTATTCGATAGGATTAGAATTAAAAACTGATGACATTTTGAATTTAAAACAGCTTCTGCTTTTAGTGAAACTCATTTTGGAAAACAGTTGATCACATTTCCTCCTCTGTAAACAAACTGGCACTGTCCTTATCGCAGACAGCTTCCATCTGTAATCTGGAGCCTGTTTAAACACATAACTGTTGTTTAAATGAGCTAGTTTATACAAGAATATACTTTGCTACATATTTTAAGAAAGAGTTATTTAGTGGGCACATTGACATATAATGTAAAAGATCTCTATTCTCATCCCTGTTTACTAAATGGACAAAAAATACTTGTTGGTTGCTGGACTAGACTCATTTTTTTGATTGGTATGATAACATCGCACGCTTCTTACTGTTGGCGTTATTTCTGGTGTATGGTACAGCCAAAAGGCCCAAACAACACAAATGAAGTGTTGAAACACAGTAAGTCAAATAAGCTCAGGTGAAGCCTAGCAAATAGCTAGCTACTTAGTCAGCAGAAGTGGCCACACCTCTAATAACAGAAACTTTAAGCCTTGACAGAACTTGAATGGGTGACGTATAATAAAAATCCCCATGTCCTCTGATACACACCCACGTTGGAACAGTGTCTCATACCAGGTTAAACGTTTTTTATTTCATCTATAATACTACAGTCATGCTAGGGAAGATGACAGCTAGAGACCACAGCACGACAAAACATTTTTCTCAATGTGTTCAGTGAGCGTGCAATCTTTGAAAAGGTTTGAAGGGGACCTTGCAGACAGTTGTTGCCTTCAAAGCATCTCTGGTGCATCAAGATTGCGAAAAAGTCAATAAGACTGAAGCTGTCTGCCATCAGCAGTATTGCTGGGAGAGTGAATTTGTTACATTACTCGTTACATTACTTTCATGTTATTCTGTAACATGACCTGAAATGAACTGTCACATAATTATCAATTAACAATTTATGGCTTAAGCTAACATGCCGACACAAATCCCTATCCTAATGAGGGCACACGCACAATCTTTCTTTAAGGGTTTTTAAGTTTTAACATAATGTCGACAACACAAAGCAAAGCTGAAAACATTTAAAATTGTGTTTTGAATATAAAAAGTTACAAATATTTTAGTAAATGTTGTAAAAACTGACTTGAAAAAACATGTTCTTGTAAGGTTTTGAGCTAAATGTGGAAAAATGTTGCCGTTAATTTCAGCTTGTTTCAGTTTACAAACAGCGTCTCATACAACAGTGGCCATCGGTGTGAAATCAGTCTGCCATCAGATTGCATTTGAATTGTCAAGTTGGCAATTACATGAAAGCTGTTTGTGATACTACAGCGATTAACTGTGATAAAACACTGACCTGTCAGTTTGCGATTGATTGTAGTTTCCCAGACGTTGAAGGTGTTACCTTCTTAGCTGGTCCAGATTTGCTTCATTTTTCAGCCCCAGAGGTTGAGACTTTGTTTTAGCTTGTTTAATTTTAGCTTAGTTTTGCATGATGCATCCACAGACCAACTTTACCATGCCACTGGAGTTTTTAAAACAGGGGGAGTTTTCCTGAGAAACATATCTTAAATAGATATTTAACTCCCTAGCTGCTAGCTATTTAATAAATATTTGGCACACTGATAAACCACCAGGTAAGCAATATCCTTTATTAATCATTAATTAATCAATCAAAAAATGAAATCCTTCTTTTAGCTTCAGTGACACAGTCAAATTTGCTAGACTAACTAAATGACTCAGCAGTTTCCTGGATTGGCAGAAGCTGTGCCAGCTTGTCAGCGACATGCTACACACTTGTCTGCACACTTGCCTGTCTCACTAAGGATGTGGTAAGACATGCATTTTCATAACAGTCCTACACAGTATTTATGGCAACGGGGTGGGATTAAATAAGTGTTTACTTCTTCTCACTCCCTTTCAACATGTAAATTAATCAGAATGGGGTTTTGTTGTATGTATTTTGTATAGTATTTTTTTTTCTCTCTCTCTCTTATTTTCTTTTCTAAATGTACCTGTATATTGTTCACATGTTGAAATAAATTACCAACCAACCAACCAACAGTAGCCAAACTACTGGTGATGGTCGATATTCATATTCAAGACCAGATTGTGAAAACACAGAAGAATATAAAAAAAAAGTTGTTAAAATTTTGTATGCTTATTGTTATAGCAGCTAGCTTGCTGTTTTATCCAAGAGTGTAAGCTAGTCATGGAGGGACTTTTATACAACTGTTGCACCCATACACCCATAAAATGAAGTTCCATTTTCAATTTTTGCATACTGAGTTTCCCAAAGGGTCACCACAGCTGATTGATATGCATGACATGGCAAAGATATAACACTGAATGTCCTTACTGATGCAGTCGTCCCATTTATTTGGGCTTCCAACCAGCACTAGTAGTAGTTAACTTGAGTGGGGTAGTATCTGAGATCTTTCGCATGTAAGATGAATGTGTTAACCACTACACCACAGAAGCCCTCGTGTTTGTGCAAAGATAGAGAAAAAAGCAAACAAACTGCACTCCACATAACTGCACTTATGAGTTAGTGTTGCTTTGTAGAGCAAGGAACTCTTGCACGCAAATGGCACGTGCACCCAGAATGACTTAAGAGAGTACAAGCTGTATTCTTATTCCAATTTGCTAGACGGAAAAGAGTGCTCTTCCTTTTACTGCGAGTGACAGCAATGATGTGCATCGCATGACTGCAAGAGACTGCAAATGGAAACACTGAGAGAGGCACATCCATCCGCTCTGTTTATCAGCTATTGCCAGTTACTATTGCTAACACATTTATGATCCACTGATTGGTCATAAAATAGGCCACACAAAGTAATTTGGTGATCAACAGCAATTTTATGATTGTTTACGCCTAAAGTATTTTTGATTCATAAAGTATAAATAATTAGGGCTGGATCAGGTGACCATGTAACCCTTAGTTACTCAGCAGTAGGCCTAGAGTGCTGGGGCTTCCCATGATGCACAGAGTGTTTCTTGTTCACTCACCTTTTTCACTCTCACTACTTTGCATTTAATCATTAGTTATTTTTAATCTCTGGCTCTCTTCTACAGCGTGTCTTCTGTCCTGTTTTTTCCCTCAACTAATCACAGCAGATGGCCGCCCCTCCCTGAGCCTGGTCCTGCTAGAGGTTTCTTCCTGTTAAAAGGGCGTTTTTCCTTCCCACTGTCACCAAATGTTTGCTGATAGGGAGTTATCTGATTGTTGGGGTTCTGCATTAGAAATAGTCTTAACCTTAGAATATAAAGTGCCTTGAGATGGCTGTTTTTGTGATTTTGTGCTGTGTAAATAACATTTAATTTAATTGAATCACAGTGAATTGTGATGAATTAGTAGTATAAAGTATTTCAAACTGTGACATGCTTTATAAAAAATAGTCATAGCAAAAAATGTATATATATAAAAAAAATTTTTAATGAGTTTTGAATCTATCATAGGTAGTTCCATAGTGTAGTGGTTAACACAATCACTTGGCAAGTGAAAATTTCCTGGTTCCATTCCAGCCAGACACAAATCCCCTTTGGGATTGTGTCAGGAGCGACATCCACCATAAAACTCTGACAAATTAAACATGCAGCCCCACACACTGTGGTGACCCCTTGTGGTAAGGGAGTAACTGAAAGTAGCTGCGATCTATTATAGGTAGTGTGCTTATTATGTTGTGGAGATTTTTTTTTAAGCTAAACATTTTATTTGGAAGCCTTAGTTTGTTGTGTGAAATCTCAGCTTATAAAAGAAAAACAAAATTACTTTCAAGTATGTTTAATATCAATATGTGCAGTACACTGAGCAAAGGTAATTCCCTGTACCACAGAAAATCACGTAGATTTTTCATGTAATTACAGCTGAATCATCTAAAATACATAAGGGCAGGATGTTGTGATACATAAAAACCAGCTCTGACTTTCATTCCTTTTGAGAGATTTCCATCTGCTTACACCGATGGCGATCATCTTCAAGTTTTGCTCTGTATATGCAACACTAAAGTACAAGAGTACATTACATACACAGCAGTACACCAAACACATAAATAAATATTATTAGTTTTTTCCAGGTTGCTGAGAAAACTTATTTTACAACTTTTTTTTCCCAAAAAAGTGTGGGTGCTGTATAAGACAGGTAGAAGCCAGAATGCATTTATAATTGATTAGAAAAGGTTCAAAGACAAAATATACTGAACCTGAGAATTATACCTTTCAAAACTCTGATAAATAAATAAAGATCTCAATTGATTTTTAAAGAACTTTTTTCTTTTTTTACACAGCACCCCAACAGTTTTGGGGTTATGGAAAATTACATATTTTTTTGCATGCTTATAATAGAATCAAAACCTATTTGATTAAATAGGATTCATTCAAAAACACTCACACTCCTGCAGAAAATGTTAAGCAGCAAAACATGTAAAAGAACTGCAGCAATTCTGACAAAAATTACAGTATGTGTGTGCATGTGTGACATTTGTAAGTTGTTCACAGGAACAGAACCATACTGTCAAGTTTTGGAAAGCATAGCTCATAAACAGTGCCATGTTCTGTCGAAGGCTCAGAATTGCAGGTTATATGTAATAAAATACTCTATGATTTAGTTTAGATATGCATTATATACATTCAAGTTTTTCATATTGTTGCATGAGCAGTTTGTCTTCTGCAGATACTAAAATTTGCTGTAGTATCTCATCTTGTGTGCTTATCATGTTTAGTGCTTGTTAACTAGAGCGTAATAGTGCTACTTTAGATATAGGATAATCTACATCAGTCCTTTTGCTTTTTTTCATTTAGGAGACCTAACCTAAAATATTAAGAATACCCCTCATTTTTTTCTTCCATGTCTCACTCTCTATCAGTCACCCTCAGCTTTGGCAGAGTCACGGTCAATTCAAAACAACTTCTTTTTCACACTCTTTGTCTCAAGGCTTTTAATGTCATCTTGGCTGTTTATTTCAGGCTCTGAATTTTCAATGTCAGCGTAAGTGCCGTCCTCAGATTCTGCGGTCTCTTTGATCAAAGTATCAAGTGGCTTTAGCGCGTTCTTAGGTACTATATTAGCTACATCTTGATTGTCTATCTTGCTGGTAACCAAAGGAAGCTGTATGTCACCACTTTCTTCCTCTGGTTCATCTGAGTCTTCCTCTGCTTCGTCTTCTCCATCAGCTGAATCTCCCTCTTTTTCACTCCAGTCTTCATTGGGTGTCTCGGTTTCCTCATCCTCCTTTTCAGAAGCGTCGGTACTTCCATCTGGGATGTTAATACATTGTGTAACATCATCCTCTGGGTTGTTTTCTCTGATTTCTTCTTTGGTTTCTGATTTTTCCTCCACGTCCTCATCCTCTCCTGGTTTAAGCTCCACTACATCATCAGCATCATTAGTATCTTCTTGACAAGTGACATCACTTTCTTGGCATCCACTCTCTGGTTTGTTGGCATTAGTCTCTGATTCACTGACAGCATTCTGTCCTTCATCTTGCTCGGATTCATCTTCCGTATCATCTGTAGATTCCACCTTTCCCGTTTGAGTTTCTTCAGCCTCCTCTCCTGCAGATGTACCTTCTGCTCCAGATTCTTCCCTGCTGTCACTTTCATCAGTTTCATTCTCTCCTGCTTCAGGCTGTCCTGAGTCTTCCTCTGTGGTTTCATGCTTTTCAGTCTCGCCCTCTGTTGTTAAAGCCTCTGTGCAATCTTCACAAGTCAATTCATTTTCACCAGATTCCACCTCTTCCTTTCCAGGTTCTTCAGATTCATCTCCAGTTGTTTCACCTTCTACTAGCTTCTTACTTGTATCTTCACCTTTTTCGTCTTCTTTACATTCTTCATTAGCGCTGCTTTCTCCGATTTTTTCAGACGACTCTGTCTTGTCTGACTCATCACTTGTTTCATCTGCTTCCTCTGCCATTTCATCTTCGCTTGTGGCAGCAATTTCCTTTTGCTCAGCAATCTCATCTTCACTCAGTTTTTCATCCGTTTCCTTCACATCTGACTCATCTGAACTGGTGTCTTTGTTAAATTCGTGCTTGGCGGCATCTGTCACATCTTCTGCTGCCTCTTCCTGAGTGGCCTCAACAACAGCTTTCTTCAGGTCATCTTCACTTGTGACAGCACTCTCTTTTGCTTCAGAAGCCTCATCTTCTGACTCAGATTCACTTGCACTGGCGGTGTCCACAGCCACTGCTGTGTCTGAGTCATGTTCAGTTGATGCAGGATTATCAAGCTCTTCTGCTGCACTATTATCTTCAGCTTCATTGTCACTTGTGGTTTCTTCCACGTTTTCATCAGCAGCAGCTCTGTTAGGTTCATTCTCGGTTGAAACAGCAATCTCTGTTTCGATCGCGCGCTCATCTTCGGTTGTTTCTTCAGCTGGTTCTGTGGTGTCATCCTCCTCTGTTGTCTCATCTTCATTTGTGGTGGCATCTAGGTCCTCTCCTGAATCATTTTCAGTGACAGCACCCATCTCTTCTCTATTGTCAGCATCCTCTGCTTTCACAGCTTCCTCATTGTCAGTTTCTTCCACTGCAGTTTCATCCTTTGAGTCACCTTTTCCTGCTGAAGAAATCTCTTCCCTTGCAGCTGCCTTGTCTTCAGCTGATGCTACTCCATCTGGTTCTTCTGACGATTTGTTCGTGTCATCATTTTCAGCCTCTGACTCCTCTGCACTGATAGCAGGAATCTTCTCTTCATCAGTGACTGTTCCTTTTTCCACAGCCTCATCTTCCTCAGATTCATGCTCACTTGTGGCCACCATGCTGCTCTCCACAGCTACATTTTCATCTTCAGCTGTGGATGCTTCGTAAGTGCCTTCCGTAAGTTCATGCTCACTTGTAGCAGCGGTCTCTCTTTCTACAAGGAACTCATCTGCAGTTGTTGCTATTTCAGATGGTTCATTTGACAGATCGTTACTTGTGACATCATTTTCCTCGTCTTCTTCATTTGTGGTGGCATTTAAATCTTCAGAGTCAGAGTCATCTTCGCTGGTAGCATCAGTCTCTTCTCCATCATCAACCTTCAGTGATTCCACAGCTTCCTCACCCTCAGATTCATGATCAGTTGAGGCTACCATAACAGTATCTTTGTTTGCAATTTCATCTTCAGCATTTTCATACTTTGATTCAGCTTTTCCTGTGAGACCAATCTCCTTTTCTGCAGCTGTCTCATCCTCAGTTGTTGCTGGGTCACCTGGTTCTTCTGTAGATTCGTCATCAATGCTTTCATCCACAGACTCGTCTTCACTAATGGTAGACGTTTTCTCTTCTTCAGGGAGTACTTTTTCTTCCCAGACCTCATCTGTCCCCGATTCATGCTCACTTGCAGCTTCTGTGGTGGTTTCTACTGCTGTAGTTTCATTTTCAGTAGTAGTAGCTTCAGCAGACTCCTCACCTGACTCATCTTCACTCAAGCCAGCAATCTCATTTTCTGCAGGAAGTTTACCTTTACACCCTGCTTCTTCTTCTTCTTTTACAAATTCATCAACTATAGTTAAATCTTCATTCACCACTTCCTCCTGCATCATATGCACTCTCTTCTTTACCTTAAACCTCCCTGATTTATTTTCTTTTGGCATCGGATTTTGCTCAGCTGTTGCTCCTGCGACATGTGTGTCTTCATCTTGAACCATGGTACCTTCAGCAACATCTTCCTTAGACTTCTCTTCACTTGAGTCTTCAGTGTCTTCACTTTCAGCTTCTTCTGTCGGTCCATTTAGCGGTTCATCAGCTGTTGCATCACTTCCATCTGCTTTCATCAGCTGGTCTTTCCGAATTCTCATTTGCATGATCATCTGCATTGATGGCAGCAACGTATTCTTTACCGTTAACCATTCCTTCTTTGCTGCTTCTTCCTCAGGTTCATTCTTAGTATCAGATGTCAGAATAGTCTCTACTGTGTCTTCCTTAGGGTCATCTTCACTCGTAACCACAATATGTTTTATTAGAGCAGGTTTATTATAATATACAGTATCTTCTTGTTTTGGGACTTCATCATTTGACCTGATAGCTTCAGCAAATTCTTCTCCATTTGTGGATACAATTTGCACAATTTTCCCTGATTCTGTTGGTTCATGTAACAATTCATCAGCTGTGGCATCCTTTTCATTAGCACTCATCTTCTGCATGATCAACTGCATTGATGGCAGTATTATGTTCTTTGCTGTCAACCATTCATTCTTTGCTCCTCCTTTGTCATATTCCAGTTTAGTTGCTGATGCCACAAATGACTCAAATGACTTATCATCTTTTTGTTTTCGCACTTCACCTATGTCATTGGCATCATTCTCCTCCTTATTTTCTTCAGCAACAGTTTTTTCAGGCATTTCTTTGGCAGCATGTTCTTTTGCTTCATTCTTTTCAGAAACATCTTCATGAACTGCATCTTGATGCATATCATCTGCTGCAAATGTAGAGATGTCTTCAGTGCCCGGATGTACTTCTCCCACTTCCCTTAAAGCTTTAACAATAACTTTTTCCACAAGGGTTTCTGCCGCTTGTGTTTCATGAATATTTCCAGGGTGAGATACACACTTGATTGCCGTGGCAGCAGGTACAGTTGTCATCGAATCTCCCTGAAGAGGTGCCCTACACGTCTTTTTTTTCTTAATGCACGTTTCGCATTGACAACATTCATCGTCGTTTTCACTGCGCTGGTCACTGTAAGACGTCCCTGTTGCTGAATCGTCGCTTTTTTCTGCATGTGAATCAGTCGATGGTTTGAGGTTGACCTTCAGTTTCCGTCTTCTCTCTTCTGCTTGTGTTGTTGAAACACTGGATTTTGTCTCTCTTGGAGGTCTTGGTTGGCCTTTTTGAGTTTGAATTTTCCACAGTTCCCTGTCAATACTTACTTGGATTCTTTTGTGAACCTCAGCTCTAAGTTCATTAATCATACTGTCAAGCTGCTCATTATCTCCCAGGTTCCATCGAGCTTTGAACTCATTCATCGCTTTGATATAATGAGTCATGAACTGTTTTTCAATCTTATTTAATAAGGTTAAGACCCAAGCAGGATCATCTTGTGAAATCATTTTAGCTAGCTCTTCTCTTTCTATGAGGAGAGGGCTCTCAGAGTTGCTGTTCTCTGAAGAATCGGTTTCAGCTTCTGGGAGTTTTTGGCCCTCACTGAAATTTCTTGAACTCTTGTTTGAGGAATGTGGTGTTTCAGATTGTTCTCTTGGACTATCAGTGCTTGCTGGATAGACTTCCTTTTGCTTATCTTCACACATTCCTTCTGCCTTTCTTACTGATGTGCTCTGAACATCTGCATCTGTTTCAACTTCACACACCTGTTGTACCTTCATAAACACATCCACAGTGGCGTGAGTCTGAGAAACATCACCATTCACGTCATTGCCCCTCTTTATACCATCACTGCTGTTCCCGGAACCTGTGGAGCCACTGTTGACATCCACGCCAGAGGATGATGTATGATTGAAATCATCATCTGCAAAATGGTGATCATCTTTCCGTAATGCATGTTCATTTTCAGGAGGATCACAAAGCCAAAGGGACTGAAGAATACCCATAAGTTCTTGATACCTTTCATTTTTTTCATTGGCATTTTTTGGATCACGGTCTATTAGCTGCAGCTTCACAAGGCAATCCAAAAAACCTCTAGCTGAGGAGCTCAGCTTACGTCCATAAGCTGGAGAAATTTCTGGTAAACTGTTGCATCTGTCTAGCTTTGGATTTAAAAGGACTTTCATCACTTGTATGGAAGAGTTAAATACTTTTGAGGCATTGTCTGCGTCAGTAGAGGCGTTATCTTCCTTTGTTGTTTCTTTGCTTGTTTCGCAGTCATTATTAGGAACACATTTCTTTGCCTCTCCTTCTACTGGGCCTTTTGAATTCTCAGTTGGGTTGTTAACAGTATCCACTCTGTTAATTTCTTCTGTTGCGGGGACAGTTTTTGGTCCATCGTGGTTTTCATTAAATTCCTCTACGTCATCTAATTCACCCTCTGCTGGCAGTGTTTTCAGCCATTCATTTACAACCTCAGTAGGGGATGCGTTGGGTAGGCTAGATGGGACCAGGTCAAAATCATGAGCTTCGGTGCTCTTGTGCAGATATTTGCTGCTTTTGTCAGTTTTCTTGTCAGTGACACTTCCACCGCTTTCCTTAGTATTCAGGTCACCATTTATCCTGTTAGGAACATTACGTTTTGACTGACTGTGTGCTGGAGACTCACAGATCTCTTTGATGATATCTGAACTAGACAGAGTTTGTGACAAGTCACTTTCATTTGACTCTGTGTGAGATAAGACATGTGGTTCATTTTCTTTCTGCTGCTTTGCTCTCTGACTTGTTTCTGACACTGCTGAATGACTTCCAGACTTTGATTTGGCAGCTGGATTTTCTTTGTTCTGTTTACTTGACTTGATTGTTGTAGAGTGACTACTGCTTTCGTGCAAAGTAGATCGGCTCTTTTCCTTTGGCTTCATTACTTCTGAATTTAGTGGAGAAACACTGGTCCGCCCAGAGGAGACATCTGCAGCTGTTGCACTTTTCTTTCCACTGATCTCAGATGTTTTTGACTTTTTTGAAGAAGATGAAGCCTTGGACTTGGTTGACATGGCTGTAGGCACTCTGTTTTCATTTTCCCCAACAGTCACGATGGGGACATCTGATTTGCTTAATATGTCAGATTTTGTTGATTTTGCTGACCTTTTTGATTTTGCTGACACAGCACTCTGCGCTCTCTCAGATATCTCTTCAGTATTCTCTTCATTGGGATGGCCAGAACTGTTTGTAGTAGTGATTTCTGGACCTTGTAATTTATTTGACTTTGTTGAACTAACCAATTTGGTTGACATGGCACTGTCATCAGCTTCTTCTTCATGTCCAACCGTTTCAGTGGGGGCTGTTCCAGATATATTTGATTTTTTGGTTCTTGCTGAGGTGTTTGACTTCACTGATAAAACACTTGGACTCCTCTGTGCTGGATCTGCCTTATCAGCTACCTGCTCCAGCACTTTTGATTTCCCTGATTTTTGAGAGGCTCTTGTTTTTGTAGATACTGATGTTGCATTTGACTCGGCAGACATTGAGGTCATTGCTCTGTTCTCTGTGTCTTCTCCTGTATTTTCATCAGTGTCATTTAAACAATTTTCAGTAGATATATTGGAGGCACCAGTTGTTTCTTTCTCCACATTCTCTTCATGATTTTCTTTGCCTACAGAGGGTTTTGACTTCGCAGTTTTTGAAGAAATGTTGGATTGCAGTGATTTGGTGGATCGGGCTGATTTTGCTGACAAGGAGCTTAGAGATCTCTGTACAGTCTCCAAATCATTGGCATTGTTGCATTCTGAAGATATTTCGCATGTTGTCGAGCTCCTTGATGACACAGAAACATTTGATTTGTTTAATTTGGCCGACATGCTGCTTGGTGACCTCTCCTCAGTTTCTTCTTCAGCATGTTCCTCAGCCGGATTTCCAGCAGAAGCTCGAGATCCTTTTGTAGATCTCCTTGAACCACTTGACTTTGCTGACATAGAACTTTGTGCTCGCTCTACATTTTCTTTGTTAGCTGATGTACAACTTGTTGTTGACTTTGTGCTTTTTTCGTCAGCACTTCCTTCACCTGGAAATGTGCCTTTTGATTTCGTAGATCGTGTTGAGCCATGTGACTTTGCAGATCCGGCTGAAATGGCACTATCTGCTCTCACTACATCTGCCACATGCTCTTCAGTAGATACATCTGTGACTTCATCAATGTCTTCAGTAATATCAGTAGCATGTGACTTATTGGATCTTTCTGTAATATGGGAAATATTTGATTTGACTGACATTACACTTGGAGATCTTTCTTCAGTTTGTGATTTGTCATGATCTTCATTGCAGTTCTCACAATTTGGTACATCAGAACATTTTGACTTTTTGGATTTTGAAGAAATATTTGACCTTATCGTATGTGTTGACAATGAGCTCGCTCTTCCCTCAGACTCTGCATCAGCAATTTCAGTGCTGTGTTCAGAAGGGATGTTAGTAGCTTTTGATTTCTTAGATTTCACAGAAACATTTGACTTGGTTGATTTTGCTGATTTCTGTGATTTACTGCTTACAGGTCTTTCAGTATGATCGGAATCATGAGATATTTCTTCTACTGGGGCAGCCAATAATTTTGATCCATTGGATTTGGCAGAAATAGAGGACTTTGCTGACATTACACTTTCTGCTCTGTTTTGAGGTTCATCCTCATTATTTCCTTGCTCTGGTGATTTATGCTCTGAAGCAACTTTTGAAGCTTTAGATTTTATAGATATAGTAGATACATGGGATTTAGGTGTGGTGACCCTCTCTTCAGCTGGAGCCTCTGCTAAACATTTTGATATACCTGATCTTTCAGAAACATTTGAATCAGCTGAATGGAGTGACATTGAACTTACTGATCTGCTTTCATTGTGCTCCTCTTTATTTTCCTTTTCTGCAATGAGATCACATTGAATGGCAGAAGATTTTGATTTCTTTGAAACTTCTGAAGTCTTTGACTTTGCTGATTTTGCTGAGCTGACAGACATATTGCTTGGGGGCCGATCTTCATGGTCCTCCAGATCACAAATATTGTTTTCAGCTGGACAATGAAATACTTTTGATATTGAGGATTTTTCAGAAATAGCTGACTTTTCAGTTTTTGTTGACACTGTACTCGGTGCTCTTTCCTCAGTTTCATCTTTAGGGTCTCCTACATCAGCAATATGCGCAACTGTGCCAGACTGATCTTCAGAAGCATTTGATTTGACCGATATTATAGAAGCATGCGATTGAGTGGATTTAGCTGACAAAGCACTGGGTGATCTCTCTGCAGACTTTTTAGATCTCTCAGGAACATGTGACTTAACTGACTTGACTGATAAGCTGCTTTGTGCTCTTTCTTCACTTTCATCATAGATCTTTCTGTCCTCTTTAACTGGAGGATCAGCAGATCGTTTTGACTTATTTGATCTTGCAGAAATATTTGACTGGACAGACAATGAGCTCATTGCCCTCTCTTCAGTTTCACCCTTAACACTTCCGTCCTCTGTATTGTCAATGCAGTCTCCAAAAAGAGCTTCAGATATATCTGATGTTTCAGATGTTGCAGAGACATTTGACTTTGCTGATTTCCTTGATCTAACTGACAAATTGCTTAGAGCTCTCTCTGTGGGTTCCTCATGATCAACTTTATTTTCTTCCATTCTTGTTGATCTACTAGATTTTCCAGAAACGGTTGATTTTTCAGTTCTGGCTGAAATTGCACTCTGTGGTCTCTCTTGAGTTTGATCTTTGCCATCTATTTCATCAGCATCACTACACAGAACTTCCGAAATATTTGATTTCACAGATTTGTTTGAAGTATGTGACCTTGCTGATTTAGCTGATAAAGCACTGGGTGATCTATCTGCAGACTTTTTAGATCTCTCAGAAACATGTGACTTAACTGATTTGGCTGATAAGCTGCTTTGTGCTCTTTGTTCCGTTTGCTCTTTGTTATTTTCTTCATCAGCACTCTCTGACTTTTCTTTTGTTGATGCATCAGCAGATTGGTTTGACCTATTTGATCTGGCAGAAATATCTGACTGCGCAGATGCTGATCTCATTGTGCCATCTTCACTCTCCCCTTCAATAATTCTTTCATCAGAAGGGTCAACATTGCCTTCCAAGACAGCTACAGAAACATTTGATCTCTTTGATGCTGAAGAAACATTTGACTTTGCTGATCTTTCTGATCTGACCGACAGATTGCTTGGAGCTCTCTCTTTATGTTCCCTAACTATATTATCTTCCAATATCGTTGATCTACTAGATTTTGCAGAAACTGTTGATTTTTCAGTTCTGGCTGAAATTGCGCTCTGTGGTCTCCCTTGAGTTTGATCTTCACCATCTATTTTATCAGTATCACTACACAGAACTTCAGAAATATTTGATTTCACAGATTTGTTTGAAGTATGTGACTTTGCTGATTTAGATGACAAAGCACTGGGTGATCTATCTGCAGACTTTTTAGATCTGTCGGAAATATGTGACTGACCTGATTTGGCTGATAGGCTACTTTGTGCTCTTTGTTCTGTTTGCTCTTTGTCATTTTCTTCATTAGAGTTCTCTGAGTTTTCGCTACCTGGAGCATTAACAGAATGATTTGTTCTGTTTGATCTTGCAGAAATATCTGACTTAGCCGACTTGGGAGACATAGCACTCACTGCTCTCACTTCACTCTCACCTTCAATGATTCTTTCCTCGGGATGGTCAGCAAAGTCTTCCAAGCAAATTTCAGAAACCTTTGATCTTTTAGATGTTGCAGAAGCATTTGACTTTCCTGATTTTCCTGATCTGACTGACAGATTGCTTGGAGCTCTCTCTTCATTTTCCGTATGAACAGATATATTTTCCTCTTCATGATCTTTTGACTTGGGAGATTTTGCAGAATTAGTTGACTTTCCAGATCTGTTTGATACTTCACTCTGTGCTCTCTCTTGAGTTTCCTCTTCACCATTTCTTTCATTGGCTTGGCAAGCACAAACTTCATAGGTTTTTGGTTTATTAGATGTGTTAGAAGCACGTGATTTTGCTGATTTAGCTGACAAAGCACTTGGTACTCGCTCTGCAGATATTTCGGAAACATGTGACTGAAGTGATTTAGCTGATAAGCAGCTTGGTGGTCTTTGTTCAGTTTCCTCTTCATCATTTGCTTCTTGAAGCATCTCAGTGCCTTCTTCTTTTGATTTAAATGATGTTGCAGAAATATCTGATGTAACTGATAATGAGCTCACTGATTCTCCTTCAGTCTCACATTCAATATTAGTTTCTTCAGAAGCATCACTGCAGCTTTCAGGAGTAACTGCAGAAGCATTTGATTTTAAAGATTTAGCAGATGTGGTTGATGTATTGCTTGGAGGTCTTTCTTCATATTGGTCATTAACTGCAGCCTTTTCTTCAGCTTCAATATCGGTGGGCGCTGACATATTAGATTTGGCTGAAGTGTTTGACCCTTTTGATTTGGCTGACACATTGGACTGAACTGATTTTACTGACAAAGAACTTGGTCCCTTCTCCTCTCCCTGTTCTCCGTGTTTGGATCTGCAGGATTTTGCAGAAATACTGGACTTTACAGACTTTGCTGATTTGACTGACAGTATGCTTTGTGGTCTCTCTCCGCTTTGCTCTTCAGTATTTATATCATCTGATGAACCAACACATTCAGTTGCATCAGGAGGATCGGGCCTCTTGGATCCTTTAGATCTTGCTGATGAAGTAGAGGTAGCTGACATGGCACTAGTTGCCTCCCTTGTCTCTTCTGTCTCATCGTTTAACTTTCTAGATATTGCAGATTCATTTGACTTGACAGACCTAACTGACATTTCACTTAGTGTTCTTTCAGATCTTTCCTCTGCATTTCCTGTATGTGGATCTTCAGATGCGCTTGACTTTGTAGATTTTCCTGAAGTGTTTGACTTCCCAGACATGGTGCTTTGTGTTCTCAGTTCAGTTTCATTCCCAGGTGGCTTTTGAATGCTTTCTTCTGCAGATGCCTCAGGTGACTCTATAGAGGAATCTGAAGCAGCTGATGTGACACTAGGTGTCCTCGGCTGAGTTTCCTCCTTTGTTTCTTTTTCACCTGGGAAAGAAGATGCCCTTGATTCTCTGGATTTAATAGACATCTCTGACTTTGCTGAGATGGGACTTATTGGTTTTTCTTCTTCAACATCTTCCTTTGATTTACGTTGTTTAGGTTCAGACTTCACAGATTTGTCAGATTTGGAGGATTTAACAGACATGCTGCTCAGTGGTCTTTTGTGTGTTCCATTGTCATCACATGCTTGAGATCCTCCAACTGCAACATCCAAAACATCCGATTTGGATTTTGTCGAGGCATTTGAATGAACTGACATGGCACTTTTAGACCTGTTCTCGTCTTCATCCTTTGTCTCTGGGTCCCGTATTTTGCCAGACACAGTTGATCTGCAAGAGGCATTAGATTTTAAAGACATGGCACTTGAACAATCTCTTTGTATTTTGCCTTCCTCTTCAGCTCGGGTGTAGATTTGTCCTTTTGTATTTTCCTCAGATACTCCACAATGACAAGCGTGTGAGGGTTTAGATTTTTTTGACTTGCTAGATTGTCCTGAAGCATTGGATGTTGTATCTTGAGGACTCTGGGGTGGATTTTGCCTAGTAATGGATCTTGTTTGTTCTGATTTCTCATTTAGACAGTTATACAAAGTGGAAGATTGCACACTGCACTTTGGTGAGCAAGCCTCACTCCCGATGGTGCAATACTCTACAGTTTCAGCTGCCTCAATAGTCTGCTTCACACAAGTCTCTGTCTCCACCACTTGTTCAGTAAGCTCTTCACTTGATCTAGACACTACTGTCTTTCTAGAGACCACTGTATGTGAAGATGCACTTGAGCTAGATGTTTGAATGCGGCGACTTGCCCCATGTGTTCCTGGTACATTTTTCCAGATTTCATAATCCTGGCAGTGACCGCAGCAGTGAGGACAATGAGATTCTTCTTGATGTCTCTGATAGTGCTGACTCATGAAATGCTCGTCTGACTGAACAGCAGAGATGTTTTCAGATTCAAGATAGGTCGGAAAGTACGGGTTATTGTTTCCTTGGTGGTACTCACAGGTCCTGCCTGTGGTCTTTTTTACTTCTGTGGACCAGTGCAATGTTTCATCATTTTGCAGTCTAAAGCGCACTTTCATCTCCATTGATAAACTGCCATCTTTATTAACACGAACACGTTTCTCTATATCATCTTCCCTCACCCCATCACCAGTGGGTGGGCAGGAGTTGACATTGTCTGGTGAATCAGTTCCATCTGGGCCTGACTTGTCAGATGACACTGACTGCCTGATAACTTTGTTTCCAGATTCCAGGTTTGGATGGATGACACTTTTCTTTGCAGGGAGTCCTTGATTTTTCATGCAGCAATTAAAGAAAAAAGACAAATATTTCAAATTAGGCCTTTTGTTAAAGGTGTACGTTAACAGAAGTCATTTAATTTAGATGCTAGAGAACCATCCATAGCATATCTTTCAGTACTTCTACTTTGTAGTCACTACTTGTAAGAATGTAATTATCACTTTAAGAGTTTTTCCTACTCTCATGTCCGTCAGTGCAGCCACCGGAGCGTGACCTCACACTCAGCTTTGGAAGTTTATCATCGGATGTTTTCCGAAAGTTCTCCACAATCGATGGGTGAGAAGGCTCCCGGCCGACACAGACGAGAACACCGGGGCACTGCAGAAGACTCTGAACGCTGTCGATCTGAAACCAAATAACGAATACGTTTGTTTACAGTTTACTGTTATCTTTAAAGGAACACAAGGGAATATGATTTAAAAAGAATACCATAATTAATTACAATTAATCAGCAAAAGTAAGAATTTAATGCCATCTGAAGAGTGAAATTATGAAGTTACCCTTATCAGTGTTGTCAGATTCTGATTGATCTCTAGCTGCCATTGTTTTGATCCGAAACAATCTAATAGCTTCTCGCTATATACTGTAGGGGAAACATCGTTTCCCCCTTTAACAATCTGATCTGGCACACTAATTAGAGTCCCATATTTCAATCAGGACCAGTTAAAAGTTATACCTTTGGTTGTCGGGCTCTTTCTCACCTTCCCATGCACACAGCAAGCTTAAGGTGAAGAGCACAATGATCGACTAGATTAATTTAGAAATAGTGTAAAAATGATGAGGTGAGATGAAGGTGGGCTATAGAGCGCCATGCATCGCCTGCAGAAACTGTACGAAGGCTAAAATGATTTAAATAGCGCTCCCTGTACGAGACCTGGCGAAAGAATATCCAGATGGGCCATGAGCTCAGCATCAGCTGATGAGAGCTGGATTTGACAGCAGCTGATGTACATATTAGGATTACATAACAACATATTTGTGAAAATGGATGTCATACTAAGAATGGGAATACTGCATGTTTTTGTTTCCTAACATTATGAATACATTTTAAAATATTTCAGTGTTATTTTGTTATAGTGATTTTAGTCAGGTGGGGTCTTTCTTTTATTGAGTAATGATGATAATAATAAATATCTTCATTGTGTCAGGACACTGGCACCTCTTGAGCACAGTGGCAGAGTTCTAAATCCCTGCCAAAGAAGGGTGTGAATCATGCAGTGAGTCAAGACAAAGCATCTATCCTAATCCCGGATGATCTCTGTGAAATGACGGTGCATTCCTGCGATGATGAGCTGCCATTGTGAGCAGCATGAGCATGGCTCAGCAGTACTGGCAGCTTGCTGAGTGTGCAAAAGAGTTTGACTAAATGTCTGCGGAATTCATCTATATTAATAAAGCTCAGACACAAAGATTTAGTTTGTTTTAGGGTACCTCCAGCTCCTATAAATGTGTCAAAAGTTGGATAATAAAGTTGGACATCATGCATGCTAATTATCAGCATTAGGAACACTTGTCTCCTGCGTCAGAGATGATTAACCTGAAAAATGTCATATTAATCTCAGGGTACAGAGCGTGTACTAACCTTTCAAACAAAGGCCTAGCAGGAGTAACCTTCTTGATTGATATATGTTTGTTGTTTTTGATTCTTTTTTTCAGATTTCAGAGAATGCAATCTTTTAAGGTTTAAGGACTTATTTTGTTAAGCATTAATAAGTGAATGAATTAAATCCTCTTATAGGCATGTTAAATATGTCTGTTACAGAACTAAATTACCAAACCACTCTTAGAATAATATGAACCTGTAATATTGCTCTTTCTATGTTTTTAATATTAAATACTACCGCTCATGTTCTCTACTGACAGCCATAAAATGCTGTGAAAGCATGTAGCCCCGAAGTATTGAGTGTTTTGTTGATTTTTATCTGGCTCATGTACGGCTGGTTGTGATGACAGTGCAGTTCTGAATTTTAAAGCCACTGCTGTTAAAGGCAGATGAATGGCTTCATCTGTGGTCACACGAAGCCCAGGTGAAGATAATTAATTGCCATGGTGGAAGACACATTTCTGAGACACCTCTGGTATCAAAGTAGGGGAGTTTCAACGTTGACCTGTTTCTTCTCTCTCAAAAATAGCACTGATATGATCAAGATTAATGGGTTTTGGAGCAATCTCCACAATCTGAATGCATGGGTGAGGGAATATCCCCATTTCATTCCCTCACACCCTCATAGTATTTTATCCCACTTGGCTGGGATTATAACTATTTCTAAAGTTGATGAAATGACGCTATTTATTTATTGACTTATTATGAACGTGCTTGTTGTACAATAAAGAGGCTTATAGAGCAATTAAACACCAGGTAAAATAGAGCATCTTGTAGATTTAAATGTATTAGTGTGCAGATTCCTGTTTTTACTGAAATGCTTTGTTGAAGGATCAAAAAAATCTCCTGTAAGTGTTCACTTCTTTTGAGATCTAATGGTTTTATAATGTTTTATTATAGGAAAATCAATGCACGGCTTTGCAGGATTCACAAGCTTTTTGGGTCCTGTGGACCAAAGAATTAGATAAAAATTAATATGGAATTTAACAATGATTTGTTTTTTTAAAGTTTTTTTTTTTTTAATCGTCATTGTAAATAGTGTTTCCTTGGTGTATTTGTTAACACATTTGACTTGTATGCAAAAGAGCCTTGGTTTAAGACACAAGTACAGCCTCAGGGGTCACAATTGAATGGTCCCGGTCCCAAGTCAGGATAAACAAGAGGTTTTCATCATGATTGATATGCAGTGTAAAAATTTGTGCCTAATTAACATATGGTCCTTGGTCCTAACCAAAACTTCTTCCTGAAAGTAGTAGGAAACCATTCCTGTCTAAAATCTTATCTAACTCATGTAAATCAGAAGGTTTGTGAGAGAACATCAGGAAACCAAAACTCAATATGTGATCTTCTAGCTCCAGCTGTTTATGACCCCACCTTGTGCCCGCCCACAGTGTACAGCTTCCTGATGTGGTACTGCATGAGCTCGGAAACCTCCTCTAAGAAAAGCCCCAAACTGCGTAGACCCCTGCGGTGCAAGATGATGGTCTTTCTGAATGAGGGGTCGCTGTTCTTCACCAACACCAGCTTCTTACTGTATCGGTGATGATGAATGTGGCGTTCGTGGTCCAGAGGTGTTTCTTCAGGCCTGCTCGGCCCACTGAGAACATAGTGGTGTGGATGGTGGTGGTGGCATGATGGGTGAGTGTGATAGAAAGGTGACAACTGAGTCTCTACTGCTTCCAAGGCATGGGCGTGTCTACACTCTGAGCAAAGATAGCATTCGGCTGTGGGTTCATGATGGGCCACCATGCCATGTTGGGGGATTCTGGGTAAGCGGGTGCTGTGGCGCTTAAAAGGAATAGAAGACCTGTGGGTGCCTTCGCCTCCTACAGCATCAAAGGAGTGGAAGTGGCGTCTGCGGGAAGACATTTTGGACTGTGGTGACGTTGATGATTGGGTCTGTGCTCAGAATGGAGGAAGGATGAGTTCAGGTGAGCTGAAGAAGGGCGCAGGTCAGCTTCGGCAAACAGTCCTGAAAGGTTGCCATGTTTTTCTGCAGCTGCCTAGGGTGAGGTGTTGCACCGCACATCTGCATAACCTCCCCTCACTAGAAAAAATGTGGAAAAAATAGATGAAAATGCATGCGTTGAAAGGAGATTACATTAGAAACATCTTACAATCAAGCTTTTCTGATTTCCATTTGACCAATCACGTTTGAGCAGGTAAAGAGCTGGTGTGGAGGGCAAAAAAGGGCCACATTTGATGAATCTAATTTAAATCCACTGACTATTGTCTGATGATGATTTTAATTTCAAGTAGCTTCTTAAATTTTACCTGGACTCTTAAATAATGCTCACTGGACAGATTAGGAAGACCTGAACTGGATGTTCATTATAATCTATTTGGATAGAGACAGTCGATTTCACTTTTACTTTTGTGTCTGTTTTAGCTTTCCCTTGCACTGTTGTAAAATAGTAATACATGACTAGAAGAGAAAATTCTGACAAATACACACATTTAAGTCTGTTACTGTAGTAAGTTTGATACTGCTCTCCATTTATCTTGTTTTTATTTGTAAAAAATTAAAAATAGCTGGTGTGTCATTTTATCCTTTAATATGTTTAGCCAACGTTCCAGTAAGGCTTTCATTTCAGCATTTCTACATGTCCACATTTATGACTGAAATAACACAGACAAACATATTCCAGTTAAAATCGGATTCATTAAGAGATTTACACCCAAATCAATTACACCCCAACAAAAAATGTGATATTATATTGTGTCACACGCAGCATGCATGTGCCATATATACAGACTGCTTTGAAGATCAAAGAGTGCATAAAGGCAGGGATAATGAGGCTACAGCCACAAATAAATCCTTAAGTGACTTTAAATAACAAGCTTAAGTCTCTGCTCACAGTCGAAGTGGACATTACCTCAGCGACTGCGCCTGTCACTGACAAAAATACACTCTCGGACAGCTTTTCCTGCAATTAAAATACAAGGATTACCTAAAAAAAGCAGAAATATCTGCAATAGGCACAATGCAGCCTTACTGTGACAATACTTGGACGTAAAGTCAATTCATTGTTGCCGGATGGAAAAGGGATGCATGCCAACTATGAAATGCACATAAAAATGCCACAGATTTTTTTTTTAAATGGTAAAATAGGCTAAGCTTGACTGGCACCTATAAAGAACAGTCTTGGCTGTTATCCTTGTTCTTGTATTAGTAATTTTTTTTAGTCAAACAGCAAGTGTTTCCTGAAGCTGAACATTTCCAAAGAGAAGAAGAGCCAGTTATTTCGTATTCTCTTATGTCATGTTGCCATTTTTAGTCGTTTAACTTTTAAGTCGTTTAACGTTTAAATATCCATTTATATCCCCCAAAAGGTTTCTGATTATTGAAGCCAAAACATGAGTCGAAAAGGGTTTTCTTGTTGCCCACAATCAGGATTATGAATGTCCATTTCACTTAGTTTATGTGTAAATGTTTATTTTGATTCTTTTATAAATGTATTTAATCTTAATTATATCTGTGTTCTATACTAATAAAGTACCTCAGTGTCCTGTTATATGTGACACTGAATGCTGACACTGTTTCGTGTCAAACATTACAGGTGTCACTTCTATCAGTGTGAACTGATAGTTTATATGTGTTTGTATAAACTGGATGGTTTATGGAAATAACCAATTTCCAAACTTTAATAATGCACGTAATATTTTACTTTAAAAAATGCCTTAGTGTAATATTCAATTTAATAAATTAAATGCCAGTTATCTACCCTACAAAATTTGTTTCTTTTTCACCAAACTGCAAGATATATATATATATATATGTTGGGTTGGATCCCTAGAATAATGCCAAGAATCCCAGCAAACTGTGGCTCCCAGAAGAGTTCATGTATGCAGATGGGTCCACTGAGTTTAATATGTAATGTTACAACATGAAAAAAAAAAAATTACCCAGAATGTCTTAAATACTTAATGTGATCTCACGCAAGTGAAACTGCATTTGATCGTTGCAGTCATTGCATTTCTGCTATGGAAATGATATTAATTTACCAGCAAGTTTAAGTGCAGCAGCTCACTCAAAATGTGCAATAACTACAGTCAAAAGCATACACATAATCAGAGGCAGTATACTCACATGATCCACAGTTATAGTCCAGGCAATTAAAACAACTCCCCAAACTATAGAATGTAAGATGTAAACTCCCAGAGAAGCACCATGGCTATTGCAAGGAAAGAAAAGAGAAACCAATGAAAAGTCCTCCCTGGGGAAGCGGGCCTACCTGCTAATCAGATACATGGGATGCTAAGGATAGACTGAAAAGCCTTGCTAATCACTCTGAGATTGGACTGAAATCTGCTGAGGCTTTGGACACATGACTTGGACTTCACCATTGCATAAAGGGTGTTAAACACCCTAAGTTAAACACTTAGAAAGCAACTGCAGGCTCAGTAAAATTCAATGACTAAGCACGATACCTTGTTTTACCTTCATAGCAAACCCTTGTTTTCACTCGAGATAGGGATATACATATATATATATACACATATATATATATATATATATATATATATATATATATATATATATATATATATATATATATATATATATATATATATATGTAGAGAGATAGATAGATAGATAGATAGATAGATAGATAGATAGATAGATAGATAGATAGATAGATATGAGCTGAACTGGCTCATGACAAAGCTCTGAAGCATTTTTCTATTTTGTTTTTCATCTTCCTTTTCCTCTTAGTGCTTCCTTAATGCCCAGAATAGTTTTCAACAACATCGCCTGGTCTTGTTGCTCAGGTTTTCTTATTATTTGTCACAGTGACAGTGGAGACAAAAAAAACCCATCTCAGACCCATCACTGTCAAAACCAACTCGCTCTTGGGTTTGCATCAATCGTTGTCAAAAGACAGAAAAATCAAAACCATCTTCTTATTCAAAGATGAATATATATATATACAAACTACAAAACATACATTTTTGGTCTTTTACATAGTCTGGTCCTTGGCAGATGAGAAACAACACATCCTGTCATTGCGTATGTAACAAAAATACTGAAGCAGCGTGTGAAAAACCCATACTGCTTCCATGGGGGTTAGGAGGGTAAGTAGCAACTACACGCTCATGATCACTCGATTAACTGATCATCAGCAAGTGTGAGCGCCTCTTTTTGTCTTTCTCAGGAACACAAAACCTGCCTATTTATCCTTTTATCTTTTCATGTTTCAGTCTTTATTGTAGTCTGCCATGCTCACAATTTAAATATACAGTCTTGGCAAAAAGAAAGTACATCATCATCATCAATTCTAAAATTTTAAATATCACAGCATTAACAATGCAATAAAAAATATACAAAACACGACATATTACACCGTGTCAGTTTTTTTTTAAACAAAATTCCATGAAAAAGCAGAAGCAGTGAGTGAAATGCTAAGTACACCTTTTGATTCAGTCGCTTATAGAACCACCTTGAGAGGCATGAACTTGTATTGATGGTTTTCTGTTTGACTTTATCAGTCTCTCACATCGTTGTCGAGGAATTTTGGCCCACCCCTCTTTACAACATCACTTCAGAGGTCTTTAAACGTCAGTTTATGCACAGCTGTCTTACGGTCACACCACAAGCACATTGTGGGCTGGATTTTGATTGGGTCACTGCAGCACCTGGATTCTTGTCTTTTTCAGCCGTCCTGTTGGAGATTTGTGTGTTTGGGATCATTGTCCTGTTGCATGACCCAGTTTGTTGTCCGACAGATGGCCTTACATTTGACTCTAGTACTCTAATACTTTAGTTTTACAGAGGAGTTCATAGTCTGATACAACTTTTTAATATACCTTAGTATATATGGCAGTGTAAAAATCAATTAAAAAAATATTATTATATTCAACCCTTTCTTCTAGTGCTTTGAAAGTAATTTTGTTACTGTAACAGAACTAAAGATATATGTCCAAAAAGATGATTTGATTGGACTTATAACTTAATCTCACTGTGATTTAGTTTTAAGTAGAGAATCTGAAGCATTTATTTGTTGGGTTTTTGTACATTATGACTAAACATCTCCACTTTGGTTTCATCCACCCATTTTTTAAAATTATCTCTGAGTTGTCTGACCTAGGGACGAATGCCAGGAAGTTCACTCCTGGGAAGACTGGCAGCTCTCTTTCTGTTTTCAATCTGTTAATAATCTTTCTCACTGTTTGGACTTGAATTTTTTTTTGGACATATCCTTATAATCCTTCCCAGATTGATGGTCGCCAACAATTGCTTCTGTAAAATCATTGCTGATCTTTCTTCTCTTTAGCATCGTGTTAGCAAACAGCTGAATGTTCCTTATATGTAAAACCTTATAATTTAAAGAGGGTGTTTCCCTTTACCATGACTGTATCTCTCTGAGATATTTTTTAAAATATGTAAGGATATCCACCAGGTTTTGCAGGTTTTCAAATGATTTACCGGCTGAACATCACCTATTTCACACCTAGTCTTCTAATTGCTGTCTCGTGCTATGTATTCATTGGTATCTCCCTACAAAGCAATTAAGACATGATGGCCAGCAGAAAGAATTGTCTCATGGGTCGTGTCATTGTAAATGGCAGCATTTAAATTTCCCATTTATTTTCTGGGGCCGTGTCATAGAAATAGTACAGGAACTGCCCCCCTAATTAGCCTACTTCATCCCAGACTGGCAGGCTGGCACAGTCTCCTCTGACAGATTGCTGTGGCGACGCACAGTCACAAGGCTCAAAGCATTTCAGCATATGTTCCACCTTGTTGCATGTGCTTCACAGCGTGTGACGCTAATTTAAAAAAATGCACTTTTCTAGTCTAAATATCCCTCTGGGTCAGATCAATCTTTTCAAGGACAAGGAAACCGCCACAGGATGCACGACGGTCTCTCCTTATCAGAGGCTCACAGACGGCATACCAGTCCCTCCCTGTCCTTATGATGTGGGGAGTCTCAAGAAGTGCTTAGTCACATGAGCACCTGTGAAGACTACACGCACATCCACGGGGTGACCCTTTACACCATCTGCTCTTAGTCTTAACAAGCTTGACGGCTCACAGTGGGGTGGAGGTGACCATTTCATTATATCCTGACTCACAGAAGAAAATAAGAGAAAGACCTCCCCTCCACATCCCCTACTGAGTCATGAGGTGAAGGAGTGACTCAGAAGCTAACTGAGGCTAATATTTTAATCATGGGCTTTCCTAGGGAGAGACCTCCCCTTAATCAACTTCTGTCAGGCATACTCTGCCAGCCTGATGGAGGTTTCTAAGAACTTTTAGTCCACATTAAATGGACTTTAAGATGACTAGAATTTAGTTTGCAGCTTCCACTGCATGCGGACGCAGTGTGGATCATAGTCACAGCAGGACTCCCCGAAGCACATCATCCTTCAAGCTTGCACGTGTGCAGTGATGCTCAGGCTTAGCACTCCCCCCCTCCTGGCTGCAGTTAAAATGTCAGGCCTAATTAGTTTGCAACCTGCTGTGCACCAGGACTCCTGCTATATTAAGTCACAGTCTTAATGAAGCATATGCAGAGGAAGGTGAAGCACCGATACATGGCTCCAGTTAAAGGGTGAGGCTTAGACATTTAAATCAAAGGTTGCCTATAAGATGGGATAAACACTCTCACTTAAAAGGTACATCAGTGGTCACACATGGTCACACTGTCAAGAAACTGGATTCATTTTGGATTCACTGATTCTTCTGGCTTATAGAGTGGAAAAGCCAACAATCCATACAGCGACAACAAAGGCTAGCAACTTAAATACTACTAGATTTAGAATGATGTTTCTAAGGCAAACCAACCAACCAGTTTGCATGTCTAAAAACACAAATGGAAAAACCTTCCACATGCTAATATAAAAGCTGCCCAACAACCTCTGCCTTCAACCTGTGAAAGTACTGGAAGACGCCCTAAATCGCCCTAAATCCCTGTTTAAGTCACCTGACCTGACCTTGCACATTAACCCTACGAGCTCTCTCCAGGTGTAAATGTTAAGCAAACGATTCATTTGCTTCCTCAAGTCCTAAGGGTATAAGCACAACACATTGGGGTTTCTGTAAAACAATAAAATCTAAATTCAAATTTTTCTTTTCAACAATGTGTTATGCAGCACCGCAGCAGCACACTTTTCTTTTTTGCCTGTAATCTTCATAAACTAAATTTATAAAAGTTTTAAAAGAAGCTGCAAAAGTTACAGATTCATGTCACTTAATCTGTACAAAGAAGAACCTGCGCTAGTCTCGTGGCAGTATATCCAGACAGGCTTTATGGAGTTATACCCTTTAACCTTTTCCTGTCACACTGAGGCTACTGGTCATTTGTAGTGTTGTTCATTGTTATCTGAAAGTGTTTCACGTCAACAGATTATGATGGATTTGCTTTTACATGAAATGTTTAATATGTAGTTCATTGTATTTACATGTGCTGTATTGTGTAGTGAAGCACTGAAGTGGTGTATAAGTGTGCTTATATGTTTGTGTCACTGTGTTGGGATTCATGTGCAGCAAATGTCCTCACATAACATTTCTATTTTGAGCAAAAAGGGGAAAAAGTCACTATTTTTAGAGCAGTCAGCCTGTTAGAAATGAATCCTATTAGTGACAGCTAAAAGTACTCAAACACCTTCTTCTTGCTGCATGATTAAACCAAGCTGTGGCCCTATCTATTTATTTGCTAAGCTATTTAGCCTTTTAGGATAAACTGAATATCTACTACTTTGTCTTAAGGGTACAAGACCTGCTCCTTTATTAACCATAATTTGTTGAGCCAAATGACCATATGCTACATATCAATCAGTGGTTCTAATAGCTTTTGGATTCATGAAAGAAAAAGTTAAAGCCAATGATAACCCTACTTTGTGTGCTATTAAATTTATAGCAATTTATACACTTTGATATCTGGTAATCCAGATTTACAAGAAAACGTAAGCCAGCAAAAATCTCACAAAGGAATAGACAATCTATTTAAATATTAATTGAATTTTAAGAGGACGCATCCTTCAGTAAGATTCATAGAAAGCTATACCTGTTCCTATACCGAGTTACCTCTAAAACAACCCCATTGTGACTTTAATGTGCGATTGCACAGCCTGTTAACAATTGTAAAAACCCTCAGTCCACGAAGGGCCTTCCCTTAAACCCTGGATCCTCATCTTAAACCCCGGATTTAAAATTTGTGCCAAAGGTTGTGTGAAAACTCCTGTTTGGCACACTGTGTATTCACTATTAAATATGCTGTATTACTGCATATGCACCCAGACAAGCATAAATAACAGGTTTAACATGTTGAGCCTGCCTTGTACTGAATGTTGGATTCCATGCACAGGAAATATAATCCCCACAACTTTCCTAATCTAAACTTTGACTGTTTAAAAAAAAAACAAAAAAAAAAAACATAACACTGTTTTGAGAATAGTTACAAATATGGTTATTCAGCTTTAACAATTTAAAGCTATACTGTGATGAAATACCATGTTACACTGTGCTAAAAGGTAAATGCGAAAAACGTTCTCCTCTCAGACCATAGAGACTGAGCGGAGAACATACTCTACCTTGTTCTGAACAAGGTAGAGCACGAAGCTTACAAAAAATGTTTGATGTCAGAAGTGGGATTCGAACCCACGCCTCCAGGGGAGACTGCGACCTGAACGCAGCGCCTTAGACCGCTCGGCCATCCTGACAACTACGTGAGACACATACGCAGTTTGATATGAATCATAAAACCATACCGACCAATACCACAGCTTTTAGTTATAAATGTTTGAATATTAACACAAAACGTGTAATATGAATCTAACAATGGCGGGAACGTTGATGATTTACCTCTCCTGCTTTATAAGATGATTAGGGCAGACGCAGCTACAGGAAACTAACCTCTCCTCTAAAAACACAAACCCGCTGTTCTCCCGAACAACGGAATACAATCTACCATAAACTAATATAGCCTGTAGTATAACCCACAGGAGAGACATAAACACACGTAGCCGGGGCTTCGTATTGCTGGGATGAGGAAAAGGCTTAAGCCTGCAGTACCTCACATGTCCGCTAGAGGCTGACGCCGACAGAACTACACTTTGGTAGGACGCCTAAACGTGTCTCTGTAAATTAGCAGGTAGGTCGTTTTTTATTTATTTTCTTGATGGGGATGACCGAAGTTAAGCAAATAGAAGGTTGCTATTTGTTTCAAAAGAAAGGCAATTTATTTTTCACAAGGGGGAGCGTGCTGTGCTCCAACTCGCTGCAATGCAAACAATTAGCATTAAAACTGAAGAGCCACTAAATTGGTAGAGGGAAAAAATGAACTGAGTTCAGTATTCGTTAGCTTTGTTGGATGAATATAATGCAATGACATGACTGGGCAGAAAAAGTAACCGTTATTAATAGCCGAGTCATCCATACAGCTGTCACTGACCGTAATTTGTGCACTCTCGTTGTTTTTAATGATTTTGTCTGCAAAACTATGGTCCAACTAACTTGTAAATGATTTTATTTAATATTGCCATGGGCTATAATTATTTAGTCCTTTTTATCAAAGTTCCTAACCCTTTGGGAATTCTGCTCCTTCTGAGTGTAAATGGTGTGATATTAAAGTGTGTGCAATGTGCATAAAAGAGCTGTGATTCTGCAAAAACTAGATATAAATATTTGCAAACGTTTGTTGCTTTTCTGTGTTGTTAAGCAACTGAGAAACATTTGAAGTGTCCAAGGAGCCTGCTGCCAGTTTGCATGCCAAACACTGTAACAGAGTTACTTCTGCATTGGAAAAAAAACAAAAAAACCTAAACTATAATGTAAGTTACTGTAAGACTATTAGCGTTAATGGTTTGTGACTTCCAGTCCAACCTTTGTGTGGGCACTTGTAAGCTCATAGTGGGTACGTGACTCTAGCTGCCTAATTTGCTTATCAGAGCTTTCAGCTATCACTGCTCTTTAAGTATTCTGCCATCTGTAATAAACATAGACCCATCCAGCTCATATCCTGTTTTGAACCTGTCAACATGGTACTTTAGCTCAAGTGTCTGAACTCCTGGGACAACTGTGTGACTCATTTCCATGTGTGTCATTTTTGATGTTGAGTCTTTAAGGAAACAGGGCCGAGCATCCAGCAGGAAGGGATTCCTTCAAGCTCAGACATCAACAACATCCCGAATATTAAAGCCATAGAGTAAAGTCAGAGGAATGGGCGCGAGGATGGAAATTATGCCAGACTTACCCTCTGCCAAGGTCAGTCAGAAGCAGTCTTACCCAGAAATTCTGAGCGTAAACAGCACACATCAAGGCACGGGAAATGCTGTGTGTCAGAAATGACGTACTTCATCTCTGAATAAGCAGCGATACAGCGAAGCTTGTTGTTCCTGTGTACAGGAACTTGCATCATTGATCAGCCACGCGAGACAAAGCTTTCCAGGCCTTGGGCGAAGGAGACTTTAGATATGATTCCAGAGATGTAGATTTGGCATATTTTATGATTTCGATGATAGTAAAGAATATTATAGATGCAACTGACCAGTTTTGGGGGGGTTTTGCGACTGAAAAATGTAATCCATTTAATCCAGAATCATCAAGTCCATAGGTTGGGCCAAAGGGTTGCAAACTAATTCTCTTGAATGCAAAATGTATGTGCTTGCTAGAGCTTTAGACACAAGAAATACACAAGTTTCTTGATTAATTCTAAAGATTAAGAACATTTTTGTTTTAGTGCACTTGCAGTGGTTTAGACTGTTGAGTACTTATATTCTAATTCAGTGTGGGAATCTGGGAAGTCTGATGGTGATAGTAGAACTTCTTTATAGGATTGTTCTGGTGTTCTTAAAAATTACTTTGGCTTTTATTTGTAATATTTGGTGGTGTCTTCCTATGTTTGAAAATAAGTCCAGACTTAACAGAATAATTCTTCTTCTTTTTTTTTTGCATGCATTCATCATTGAAACAGCGCAAAATGCCTTTTAATTTTTAATTGTTACATTGTAACCACTGCTATAATGTAACTGCATGCATCTTATGAATGATAAGTGCTGAAACATCAAACCTTAATGGCTGTTCTCGTGTCTCACAAGCTGTCATCAGACAGCCTGCTGGTTTGCTTTGTCTAGCCTCCCCAGTAGCTGTTAAAAGGGACTCTCTCACACTGCTGAACTTATAACATCACTCATCTAAATCATTACTGCGTCTGCTTTTCAGGATGCATGCTGAGTAGACTCTGTTAGCGCAAGAGAACGCAGCCAGAGCTACAAATGGATTAAGATGGGGCATGACTTAAGCTCAAAGGCATGCTGCCCTTTCACTTAAAAAGAGCTATGTTCCGATGTTTGGACAGTACTTTTATTATTATTATATATATATTTTTTTTTCTACATAACTGTGTATAAAGGGAAAAAAGAACCATAAAAATATATGCAACCAATTTCTAGGGTTTCCAAATTAGAAATTAGCCATTTACCTGGATATCGCAAGTATCAATTACAAATATCTCTCAAAAAATTAAGCATTGCAATGCATATTGTAACTAGCACAATGAAAACATGGATCAGCACAGGTAACATCGCCCCGTTTATTCCCACACACGGTTTTTCGTTCACACACACAACAGATAAGCATGTTCTATCTCTTAAATGGAACAACCACATTGCAATTAGGAAGCACAATAGGAACATCCTCCTCCACATTGAGGTGAAGAGTTATACCACCCCAGGGAAAATCTGCAGCAGTCAAAAACAAGCCAGATAGCGCTGCAGCATACGTGCTATAGACCAGTGCAAGCCATGCTAGTAGAGAGAGAGGCACCAATGCAGGCCAGGCTGCAAAAATAGGACACGCTCTGCATTTTTGCAAACCTCATGTTAGGAAAAAAAAATCCATCTGTAGTAGTATGCATAAGTTTTCATACCTTTTGATTTCTGCTTTGAGATATTAAATAAACACTTTGAAAGAACTTATAAAAGTTTACTGAAATGCACAGAGGAGGAAAAAAAAAAGATTTTTCAATCCCTTTTTTGTGCATTCTGCAGTAGCGCGCAAGCTTTACTGCCTGTGCTGATTTGGTAATCAGGCCGTGCTTATGGGTAAATGGAAATCTAGCCTTCTCCTTCCCCGGGTTGGCAGCCATGTGCTGGCCTCCCTCTGTGCTTTTGCTGGTCGTCTGTATCTGCTTAGAACAGGTGCCGGATCCCGTTCAGCTGCAGCATTCACAGCACAGGTACGGGTGGGAGGCCCTTGGCTGCTCGTTCAGTCCCCCAAGTTTTCCAGGGGTCCCCATCTGTGTCCCCGCACATCCTCTGCCACATGGCACCTGTCCCTCGACGAGTCTGGTCCATTCTTCGTCCGGCGACGTACACGCCTGCCTGCCACCCCACACTCTGCCTGTTGTTGAGCCACAATGAGATGAAGAATAGCTGCACCCATAATCCCTTGCTGTGAGATGTGTGTGTGTGTTTGTTTGTGTGTGTGTGTGTTTTCCCTTCTTTTTCCTCCTTTGGCCAGATTCAGGGCCAAGTACAAATTGTAAACAGGTTATTATGCTGCTGTAACACACTCCAACTGGAAATGCACTCCAACAACATTTAGCGTTTGCTGATGTAAATGTGTCTTTATCCGTCACATAGAGTAGTTTAATTTGGTGGAAAGTTCAGTGCATTTACTGCTGACGATGACGACGACGTTGTAATGGGTTTGCTGTTTTGTGTGCTTGCAAAGCTTTGTGGGAAAATTCCCTCAGAATTGCTCGGAACAATAAGTTTGCTCCACTGAGCAGCAAAAGAGATATATTTTGAGAAGAGGTCACATGTGATCACACAGCATTCAGCAGGAACAGCTAGATAATTCAAATGCACTATATTTTTACACAGGACGTAGGTTTAAACAGCGTCTTAGTCTCCATGGTATGCCTTAGTCACGTAAAACAAATCAACCACATCCTCTTGGCCTATAGTTAATGCTAAAAACGTCATACAGCGCAAATGTTCATCATCCAAATATGACGTTACTGGACGCTCCCTCTCTAGCTACACAATAAACTTTAGTCCACCCAGACAGCCGGCCTCCTCAGTTCCTCCAGAGGACACAATATTCAAAGTGATCACTGATCACCTCGGTCCCAGCAGATGGATAATACTTTACACAGCTGCGAAAGCTCTGGGCCCCGTCCACCCACACCAAGCTTTTCTCTGTTACCTTGACAGTTAGTGTTGCGTTGGACCAGTGAGTTGTTTGTTTGCCCAGGGAAGTGACATGACGGCAGAGGAGGAAATAGGAAACATAACAGACTACCTGACAGACTCATTCCATGGGCTTGACCTGAGACTGGAGCTGAGCCAGCCAGCAATCAGAGAGAAATAACAAGAGGAGCCTCTTTTGTTTGTTCAGTCTATATCCTTAAAATCATTGAAATTGTAAATTTGTGGTCCTGCACATGTGTGAAAAATCAAATTAACCAAATTAAAGGTATTATTAAACTCGGCCAGGGTGGAGAAATCTGCTGTAAGAGGAAAAGCTTAACTGCGCATGTGTGCATTAAATCTAAAATTTACATGGTTCACCACCGCTGGTTGACACGTCATTTTGTCTTTCCGTTCTTGATGATTTATTGCAGTTGGGAAAACGGCAATGGCCGTCTTTGGATTTCAGCAGATGGCTCTGACTAAAGGTTTAGAGTGCTGATGAGTCAACTTCGAGCAAGGACAAAAATTGAAGATGACAAACTGAGTGTTTGTTCTTCCCAGAACCTTAAAAGTCGCAGAATCCACAAATCTCAGCAAACAATCCAAATTATGCAGCTCCTGTGGGCATTTCACAGGAGTGACGCTGGCATGCTAATCACTTCATTATCAATGCAAAATTCAAACCAATTGGCGTGCAATAGTTTGGCAGTGGAGATGAGTTTGAGATAAAAAACAATGCTATTTATTACCTGGCTGCATGCATTAGTCAAAAACAGCATGGCTTGGAATATAATTTTAGCACGGTTATTTGCATATGTGTGGAATTTGAACTTGTTGGTTTAAACCACTTTCATAAATGAAAGCTATGTATCTCTCAATTTATGAAAATTCAAATAAGCTGAATCTATAAATTAGGGGTGTCAAACATAAGGCCTGGGGCCCAGAATTGGCCCACCGAAGACACCAAACTGGTCCACTGGACAGTTTTGGAAATTTTGAAGGAGGGAATATATTTTAGACTTTATCTGTATCTGCTTTGATACCTCTTTTATTTCCACTCGTCCTACACCAAAGTGAAAGTAACAGATAATCAAATAAATGATGGAGAGTTCCTGTTTTTTTTCACCATTTACTATAGAAATGTATTTATGCAGTGGGTTCACAAGAAAAAAAACAAAAAGGGCACATACTGTCAAATAAAAAACAATTTTTGTTTTATAACTGCTGGAAAGTAATTTTACACATGTATTTCTTGCAAGTTAAGCCCAAAGCAGCACTTCTTTATCATGTGGAAAAAGTGAGATGTATTGCTTGAAATTGTTGTTCTTTTTCTTGGATTAAAATATCTCAATGATTAAACGTTTAGTTAAACTTCTCTGCACTGACAGAAACAGGATTTTTACTGCTCTGGCTCACTTAAGATCAAAGTTGGCTGTACAATGAGTTTGACATCCCTGTTTTAAATGATAACAGATAAATAAAGCATTGAGGAAAAAAATATTAATTAGAAAAATGTATTGTATAATAATAAAAAGCGAGGACTATGTCTGTAATTTAGGAAAACGACTTCATGTATATTTATGTGTGTATATTATTAGGCCCTTTAGCTGTTGCTGAAATCTACTACCACTGAAAAAACACCCCCCCCCCTTCATTCTGAACAAACTTCTGCTTTGTTCTGTAATTTATGTCAGATGATACTCTGTTGATGCTTGCGTTTTTGTCCTTGTCACGGCGTCCCACCCTGAGGTGGTGGATTTGATTGTTGAGACATTGCTGGTCATCTTTACCAAGGGAGTCTGCAGTAGCACCCCGAGCTGACCTTGACACTTGTGAGTCTGATGCCCCATCAGCGATTCCCTTCTCACCTTAAATGCCTGGGGCACCACCCGTCCGACATCCAGAATATGGTTGCGTGCATATTGACCCTCCACAGAGTTTTAAACCCTGCAGCTACAGAGGGTAATGATCTAACCTCAGAGAAATGAACACCAATACCAGCCAGCTGCAAAGACGAGTATATGATGAATGTTGTCATTCTGGTGCGTTTTATCACATCTGCTGCGAGCTGTGTCAAAAAATACACAATTGTGGTTGACTGTGGGTAACTATAGGGGTCAGAGTTAGTGCGTGTGCTCACTACAACTGTTGTTTTCAGGATAACAAGCCTGCTTTAAGCTCATTGTTGTGTATGTTTGTGTGATGTGTCTTTATGTTTGTGGTCAAGGTACAATAAGCCAGGTTGACAGAGACTCTCCCCGAAAAACAGTGGATAAGTAAAGACGGGTAAGTAAGATGCTAATCAACACGGCACCGTTTCCTCCCGCTGCTGAACAGCGGGTTCCCTTCCCTCACTCTGACTCTTTAATGCAGGGCCCAGCCAGGCCCAAACATCCTGACGGAGAGAGGCTTTTCCCTTATCAGTCAGGAAACACCGCTCCTCCGCCACATCCTCTTTACAAGAAGCACGACTCAACCATTCCCAAAAAATGCAGGAAGACCAGCCAGACTCCAGGATTTGTCAAAAGCCCCCTGAATTCCTTTTATCGAAAAAAGAAAAATTCAAGAGAACAGAGAGGTTGAGAAGGGGAGGAGTGGAGAGTGGGGGGGGGGGGGTAAAACAGTCAGTTTTTTTACTTATTTTTTCCACAGATTACGAAAGGTCTGCATCAGCAAGATATAACGTGGGGTGAGGGGGTGGGTGTGGAAGGGGGGGGTCCAGCGTGCCGAAGAATGGCACCCAGAATAAGACTATAGGAAAACAAAGGACGGTTGAGATGGAGGCGGGCGCCGACGAATGTGCCTGTTTTACACTAATCCTCTGAACCGGGATGAAATGAAAGCGAGAGGAGACGGATGGAGAAAGATGATGTAGGGTGGAAAAAGCCAGCAGGGGAGTGGGTGTGTAGAATGGGCCTCTCACAGCTAGACAGAGCCTGAAATAGAAGAATACACGGTGTGACACTCAATTCAAAGATGGATGTGATCTTGCTCCCCCCCGCCTCCCCGATTTGTTCATGGAGACCAGCAGGACTCCTGCTATCCTCAGTTTTTTTTTATTTAGAAATCTAAATGTATTTATTAGGACTTAAGTAGCACTACCTGAACTTACCTTCTGCAGGTGAGGTATGAATCTCCTGTTTTTAAGAGATGCTCAAAATTGTGCCTTTTAAAAATCTGCGGGCTCATTATCCAAGCAGCAAATGCCTTAATATAAAAATTGACCTTTATTTTTAAATTATTGTCTTTCACAAACCTAAATCAGCATACAGTTACAGTTAGCATTATTATTTTTCATTGTAGAGGTCGATTATATATTATTAAGTACTTGAGAAGAAGTATAAACGCCTTTCTGTCATCATCATATACATCACTTTGTTAAATTGCATAAGAAATGTCCAAACTAAAACCTCATTCAATTACAACTACTGAGGTAAGACTCCCAAACTAATGAGAGCAGGAACATGATACAAACATTCGAATGGAAAGCGCTGATAAGAGCATTACAGTTAGCATTTATGCAAAACATCAAAGGACTTAAATTAGCTTCTAAAAAGCATCTGTACATGCCTCGCTGGCAACAGTAACTGGTGACATTTACAAGTGGACAAACAAGTCTTTTGTCTTTCTTTTTTTTTTTTGACTGTTTTACTGGTTTAGAGATTTCTTGACAACTGGAGGTGGCATACTGTAAGTGTTTTGTGTCTGCATCCCTGAGGTGTCCATCTCCTTCTCTTCACAGTCCTCCAATTGCTCTTTGTTCTTTCCCCGGCTCCAGACAATCATATTGCTCTATAATCAGTTCAGTTTTTAATCATGGTTGGATTCATTTTCCCTTAGATGCTAAGGGTTTCCCTTTTATCAGCACCCAAGTGCAACATCGTCCTAAATTTCTTCAACCTTTGTAGTGTCTTTGATCAGTCACGCATTCAATAGGAGTTGTGGCCACGCTTATGAGATGCCATAGTTGTTGTAGTAGGCCGCCGTCGCGTCTGCTAGCACGGAAATGAGGCTGGTTTCTGTGGAGCTGCTGGGACACGTAGTGGCAGAAGTGGTGGCAGCAGATGCCACCTGGATGTGTCCTGTAACGGTCATGCCGCTGCCCTGCTCCGGGTGGAAGCCGCTCGCGGTAGAGTTCAGGTACTGGTCAAACTCATTGCGGTCCACTTCACCGAGAAGCTCAGCTTGGCTCAGCTGGTCTAGAGTCTCCAGGTGACCTTGTGTCTCTGGTGGGGGGGACAGCTGACCCAGGTGGCCCTGGTGGACCCCGTGGTGAATCTGGGGGAAAGGTGGGGAGCTGTAAAAAGACAGAGGTGGCCCAGGGATCAGTCCACTGCCGCCTCCAGTATGGGACATGTGAGAGATGTGACCTAATTGTGAGCCCCCACAGTGAATCTGGGTGTGAGTGTAATCAGAGTGGTAAGGGGGTGGGCTGCCCATGTGTGTCTGATTCTGGTGGTGCTCATCTGGACAGGAGACTGAGGAAGAACAGGAAACAGAGGAGCTACTAGATGTTGAGTAATAAGAGGGGGGTATTTGCTCGTGGTCCACCGCATCTAACGGGGACATCTCAGGAGGGGTGGGCAGGCCGTAAGGGTAGGTGTCGAAGCTGCTGTTGGAGCCAGCCGGGTCTCTGAAGCTTCTGACGCTGGGCAGAGCAGGGCTGGAGCTGGAAAAGCTGGTGCCGGCTCCATTAGGGCTGCCCTCGTCTTTGTCGAGGGGGTGGCAGAGGGCTCGTTGATCTGGCAGAGTGCTGTGGTCAGGACCCAGCCCGCTCAGGAGGAACCCGGGGTCGACTCGCTTGCAGATGCGTTTCAGCTGTTTCTTCCGGCGAGGCCGGTACTTGTAGTTGGGGTAGTCCTGCATGTGCTGCACCCGAAGCCTCTCTGCTTCCTCAACATAGGGCCTCTTCTGAGGGGGAGTAAGGGCCTTCCATGACTTGCCTGAATGCAGAGGAAGAAGAAAAAAAAAATCTCAATCTGAATATGGTTCAACAAGTTATAAAATGCAATATATATGCACTAGTTTAGCAGTCTTTATTATTATAAAACAAATCAGCATCTTTTATCTTACTAACAATTTATAAATAACTGCAAAAATAATTTTTTAAAAGTTACAGAACCACATTTCTTTTAATTCATAAGTAAAATATTCAGTTCTAAAAATAAGGAAATTAGAAACGTTGGCAGCTTAAAAACAGGCTACGGAAAAATTAAACGTCATTGTTTAGAAATCGCAGTCTTAATTAACGTCTCAGGTTCGTGATCACAAACAAGAAAAAAAATCAGTGTTTAATTTCACCGCAACTTTCTGCGTCTTTTGTAGCTCTGAATTACATTTAAGAAACTTACCAACGCGCATTAAATGTCCGCTTTCAAGCCGAACGTCAGTTTTTAAAGATAAATACAAAAATAGACACATGCGGGCCTCACAGATTATTTCCGATTTCCGCAAGTGCCAGATTTAAAGCTTAACCTTTACCAATAATCTAAGCAGCAGCACAAAACGCTAATTTTTCTCCGCTTCTGTCTTCTTCTGCCTCGTAACGAATTTGCTGCAAACTAAACTAAACTAAATACACGCGGATTCTGGCGATGCGCTTTTGAAGGCAACTCTAACTGCGGCGAAGTTTCATTTACTTTAAGAAAGACAATGGACAATCTATTCCAATTAAAATTTTAAAAAGTTTTAACGCGTTTTTTTTTTATGTCATTTTAAATAAAGCAGCTCATTTGGCACTGCAGGATACGTGTATTGAAACGTGTTTTACTACAACCGAGGCCTAAGAGAGGAAAAGTAAGTAGAAGTGAAGTGTGTTATAAGTAGCTTAAAAATAATAATTATAATGATGATGATGATGACAATAATAATAATAATAATAATAACAAAAATAATAATAATGATAACAAAACTCGTAACTTTAAATAACTTTTTTCCTCACCCAACATTTTGCTGAGCTCGGCATTGTGCAGGTCAGGATTTTGAATCGCCAGCCGTTTGCGCTCATCTTTGGCCCAAACCATGAACGCGTTCATGGGTCGTCTGATCCGCGGCTCCGGCGCCTTTTCCCCGGCATTCCTGTGAGGACCATGCCCGTCGGCCCCGTCTCCGTCTCCCGGAGGACACTCGAAGGACTCCGGCCACGACGAGTACGCGCTGATGAGAGCAGCCATCTGCGCGCTCTCCTCTGCAAACTTACGATGCGCGTCTCTCAGAGAAGTTGTGTTCTCACTGTCGGCTAATTAAGCGACCGAGAAACTACACAGACGTGCTTAAGTAATAATAATAATGAGAATAATAGTACAATTAAAACTCCACGGCTGCTTCACTCACTCACTAGATCGCTACGGATTTGGGAGAAAGCACAGATGTGCTCAGGCAGCGGCTCCTCTTCTGGTTCAGTCTTTCCTGGTGGATGGGAGGAAGAGCTTTATATTTGACTAGCAGGTTCCAGGAGAAAACCCCGCAGGACTCTCGGCTCCTCCTTGATTGTAAGTTGCGCCCCGTGGAAGGGAAGAGAGAGAGAGCGCGCAACATTTCAACACTACCAACTCTTTAAACTCGCCTCTCTACAAAACAGCACTTTCTTCCTCTGACAGATGTCCCATTTAAGAGATAGGTCAACTTATAAAAGTAATTCATGATTCTTTCGAGCTATTGATCACCGTTTGATCAGCATTTGATCATCATCAGCTGGATTTTCACACAGGAAAATAAATACTTTGCAAACCTCAGTGGTGTTTCCTTGATACAGGTGCTTTAATGCTCACGTGTAATGATGAAAAAGAGGGTTTTGCAATTTTAGAGATTTTACGAGTTGACAAGGAAACCGTAGAAAACACACCTAACCTGTTTTTGCAGTCTACGCAAGGCTTTACGTACCAGACTGAACTGGTTAACTGGCGTTTCCAGATTTCCACTGAACTCCAAGAGCAAACAGCGTGACAAGTAAAACAAACACATACCTTTAAAACTGAGGGAGGACGAAAACAAAACATTTTTTATTTAAATTACTGTACCTTGAAAGGTACAGTAAAACAACTGGTCATGTTTTTGTAGTCCTTAATAGTTTTGAGTGAACTATTTTTTCACAATGAATCTTCTCATGGTCCCACAAAGAATCGTGATGAGACTTTTTCTGAAGTTGGGGATGTAGATTAATTTCTGGAACCTGTAAAGAGACCACATCACACACACACACACTACAAACAAATCAGTTTCCTCCTGTGGCAAGAAGCGGCTGCATATCAAATCCTGGAGTTCCTGTTGACAGGATACTCTTGGGCTGCAGCCATGGAGCAGCTCCCACTCTCTCACAAACACACTTGTCAAGCCCGGACGCTGATCACAGGTCAGATAGCGTCTTGATCTATATCACGTACGCAGACTAGACACTGGAGGAACACTTCTTTTTTCCTTGCAGGTTGAGTTCACAGGCATCAATGTTAAGTTGCAATATGCATCTTTCAGTTGGGTGGCTGTGCCTGCTCCTTACACATCAAACTGAAGTGTCAGCTTTGTGTGAAACTTGCAGTGCACAGGAACAGGATACGGCACCTGAAGCCACAGATTGTGTGTGGAGCAGGCACATGGGTGATATATAGCGCCACACTTCCTCTTGCTTGTCTGACAAGGGTCACACATTGATGTGTAGTCAAAGTGCCAGTGAAAGTCAGCATGCAAGGAAAGTGAACGTGCAAGATCAAGCGCTAAACATCACATTTGCAATTTGGAATTAAAACACATGAGAGCTCAAAGTTGAGGGTTACTGAAATGACTAATAGCTCCTGGTATTAACCGCTGTGTGGGTGAGAGCTGTATCAGCCTGCTGTTCACCCTCTAGAAGACATGTGGCTACTAAAGACCTGGCGGCGTCTGCCTCCATACCTGACGACTGCATGTTTTTAAATCGAGCCTATATCCAAACCTATTTATTAATAGACTATTGTGCTGTTATAAAAGTAAAAGCTTTGTCACCTGTCATGCATGGCCTACTGCTACACTTCCCAAGATCATCCTTTTAGTTTCAAAATAAGTGAGTAAACAGAGGTAAGTGGACAATCACATGGCATATTCTGTTAATGTTAAACAGTTTGTTTTTAATGAAATATGATCATCGCACCCCTCCATGCCCTTGCTGAAATTTAGGAAGAATAAAAACCTACATTTCTAAAACCATTTACTCTTTGATACTTTTATTTTGTATCTATCCACAAACTTATTGTGGTTTCTGTGTGTGGTAACTAACTGAATTGCATAATCCACAGCTATTGATTGCAGAGGAAAAGATACCCGAGACGTCTTTTCGTCACAGGATGACCAATCACCATCTTCACTTTCAGAGGTTTCCGTAAAACCTAAAATAGAGACGAAGAGTACTACAGTGTTTTCATGTGCAAGACTAGACGGCTTTAGTTTCCCTTTTCCTCCTTTGACTCATACCAGACGACTGCTGAACAAGACAGACTAGTTAATAAGCTGTCATATTCGGAAGATTTCATAACGTCGTGCGTCACATTTGAAGTGGAAAAGGTGAATCTTCCAGAAACCACTTGTGTTTGAATATACCTGTGTGAATTTCCTTTTACTTTTTGAAATCTCTACAACCAAGCAGATTTTTTACCTCATCTCTTTCTTAATGTTTGTTTTTTTTTAAATGCTCTTACAGTGCAAAAATCTTGACCCATCTGGTGTTTTGATCCCACATTGCTTCAATAATGTTGAGCCCTGGGGAGGCCAATCCATGAATGATCGAGTTCCACTGTGTGTTTTCTATCCAGTTATGCTTTTACGGCATTGGCAGTGGGTTTGTGATAATTGTCGTGCTGACAAAATGAAGCTGTTGCCTCTAATACAGCGGTGTCCAAACCCAGGCATCGAGGGCTCGTGTCCTTGATCCATCACAGCTGAATTAAATGTATAAATTACCTCCTCAACATTTCTTGAAGTTCTCCAGAAGCCTGGTAATTAACTAATCATTTGATTCAGGTGTGCAGACCCAGGGTGAGATCTAAAACCTGCAGGACACCAGCCCTCGAGGCCTGGAGCTGGCCAGACCTGCTCTGATAGGTTTTACACTCACTCTCTCCTGACCTCCTCCATAGATTAGTAGATTTTGATGACCAAAATGTTCTAATTTGGATTCATCACTCCCTGAGTTGCAGTTGATCTTCAGTCCAGTTCTTGGGTTTACTTCAGCCTCTTCCAGTAAAACAATTTCAATTTCAGTGTGGATCAAATAAAGGGCCGGATGCATCTTTCAGGTTGTTGCTGGATTTTTTTTTTTTTTTTTTTCATATCCTGTTTATCTGTTGTTCCTTCTTGTCCAGTTTTCTCAAATGTTCAAGGACAGACTGCACACCATGCTCAGATATGTCAGGTTTTCAGGGAATCACCTTGTTGGTACAAAAATTTTACTTTATGCTTGTCAAACAGTGTCATTTTTCATTAGATTCAACTAAAGAAATGGGAACAAAGTATGTTCTTACTGCAGGCTCCCGGTAATAATCCAATTCAAAACTGGTTCTTTATCAAGTTATACCTTATGTGTAGAAGCTCTGGTTCATCATGCAAGTTTTTTTTTTTATGGCTGAGTGATTCATAGGTGAGAGGTGGGGAGGGGGTGAATTTACCTACACATACATACACACACTAACATATACAATCCTCTGAAAATGGTCAGGTACAAGTACTGAACTGAAGCCTGGAGGACTATTGCTCAAGAGCACATAAAAAAGTAAGAAGAAAAGAGTTTAACTCACTGGAAGCAAAACAAAGAAATCAGAGGTGTCTCAATACTTTTGCACAACATTTCTCTTGACCTATGGAGAGAGAAAAAAAACAATAAAACAGAGGAAGACAGATTCAAAGGGTGATGGACATTTAGATTTATTTAAAAAAAAAAAAAAAACCTGTAGAACGCAAAATAATCAAGACTTCTTTCATATATCTGGCAAAGCATTATCAAAGTACATCAGTCATGTGACATCAAAGAGAAAACATGTTTCCGTTTCATTTTGTAAAGCTGACAGAAGCTGTCTGAGTCACTTTAATAAAATGAAGGGGCATCAAAAGTGGTGGGAAAAAAATAAACCACTGTGAAAATGGGCAAATAGTAATGCATTTACATATAAGATGGTAATATACAAAATTGTATTTTCCAAAAAAAGCATTTTAGGATCGGCCACATTTCCTATGATGCGCATATTTATTCATTGGGCAACAGAATTCATAGAATGAAGCACATGTATCATCTAAATATTATTTTTATTTTAAAAAGGGATGTCAACTTCTCTCCATCTCTCTCTATATTAAATACATGTTTAAACATAGCTGTATGTCTATACCACTTTAATATCTGTGCAGTAAATATGAGGCTAACTTTGCTAAAGATTGGAAACAGGAAAATGGCTAGCCCAGGTGTACCTTTCTGACTTGCACAACACTGGTGGTAAAACATGTTGGGGGTTTTATGGGAAGCTCCAGACCTTTTTCCTAGTTTGTATTTCCCGTTGAGCCATGATAGTGGTGTTTTTATTCTCATCTCACTGTCAGCAAGATGTCCATACTATCTCCTCCTACAGTGGTGTGTTCCAGAGGCCACCAGTGCAAGGTTGAGGCTTTTTATAGGCTGCTTCAAGGTTTTTTCCAGTGACAAACACTCCCTATCAGTTTTTTTCTACAGTCGCTATTTAAAGAATAATAAGAGAGAAAAAAAAGCATCAATGGATGCTTTAACAGATTATTATGGTGTGTATATACAAGGCATTTAATTTCATAATACAAGTACCCCCTTAGGAGTCAGGAGAATAGCGCAGTACTGAGTCACCCTGCCCTAATCTAAACCCTGCTCTTGATGCTTCCTTTTCTTTTTCTTTTTGGATTTCTTTTCCACCAGCTCTTCCTTCCCGTCTTCTGTTGCTACACTGTTCACCTCATCTCTGCGCTTCTTCTTTTTCTGCACAGTATTCAAATGTAGCGTTTCATCCTCTGCGGGCTCGTGTCCATTTAGTAGCTCACTTTGCTCACTGTGTTTTGTAAGCTTTTTCTTCTTGGTTTGCAATTCTTCACACTCAGTGCTACAGGTGGAGCTACAGTTTTCATTTACTACTTCTTCGCTTTCTGCCATTTTTCTCTTTTTCTTTTTTTTCTTTGAACGTTCTTTCTCTTGATCCTCTACTGCAGCAGGTGTGCTACACTGCTCTTCTGCCACCTCATCTGCAGCCTTTTTCTTCTTCTTCTTCTTCTTTTTCTTTTTGGGCTCTTCGGTATCATCATTGCTGTTGTGGTTGAGACCGACTTCCTCAGATGCATTTGATGTCTCAGGAGGATCTGCATTCTGGGCCCCACGAGCCTTTTTCAGCTGAGCCATACGCTGTGCAAAGTACTCCTGCATAGTAAGAGTACTCGTGACAGTCTTAGTGATGGATTCTGGGTCCTGGTCAGAAGGATCAGGATTCACGCTGTCCTCCGCCTCACCCTGCGAGTCACTGCTGTTGCTCTCCTAAACCACAAAGACACGAGTAAGAAGGCAGAGTCAGGCTTTGATGCATCACTTTGAGAATCTACACAGATAAAGACAACAACCAATGGTAGAGCGAGGGGGGCCTTAAGTGGTCGTCAATCAACATGTAAAAACTACCCAGGCAGACTTCAGTGAGTGAAAAGAAAGAGCACAGAACAGGATGCTGATTTAACAATAGGTGTTAAAGCCTTAAAATAAGAACTGAACCACATTTATCATCCAGTCATTAATAATCTTCAAAAATCCATCAATCCAGCTGTGGGTGTTTGTCACAGTTAGCTTCTTAAACAGTCACCCATCAGTGATGGCTCCTCACAAGTAAATCACAATAAAAAATTTCAGGTACTTCCATTATTTTCTAGCATGTTTCTAAATTCAACCGTCCAAATAGCCTCTTCTATTTTGAATTTGTTGCATAATTTCCCTCCTAACATTGATCCTTTGCTCATACCGAGGCTGCAAGCTTGTGGCTGGCTCTGGATAGCTTTAGCCACTTTTCCTTTGTTCACTTCTTTAAAATGTCGCTGATCGGCTGGCTGAGGGTGATTTAAGTGTCTGTTAAGGTTTATTGTTACAAATGTTTCCCTGGTGGTCTCCCAATGGTTTACTTTGACGAACTTTGTCTCTTCAGTCACAATGTAAACACTTCCACGCTAACAAAATGTTTGTGTGTGGCGCAAATGTGTACACAGCTCTTTGTCTGCATCATGCATGTTGCACGCTTATTAATGCACAGAATAATTAATGCTTTGCTTTATTATTATTATTAATTATTATTATTATTATTATTATTGTTATTATTATTATTATTATTATTATTAATCTTTGTTTTACCAGTAAAGAGTTTAAAAATTCTAGATCTTATACCCAATTAGGCCAACAATGCCAATATATGGTAAAGATTTTTTAAATCGCTGTATTGTGGTGTTGGAAAAACTGCTGTTAAGAAGCCTCTAAGTGAATGTAGATTTTTTGTGTTTAGTAAATGTCACAGTGATATTTCATTGCCCAGTATTTCAAAAAGATTAAACACCTTCAGCCGACTCAGTGGCGATGTAGTGCACCTGTATGTGCCTGCCACTAAGACGCATGATTAGTTTAAAACTGAATGCAAGTGAGAGGTGCTCGCATCAGTCATCGTCCCCACGTTGATCGTAAAGGTTAAAAAGTAGGACAGTAAAGACACATTCTGCCGACCTTTAGGCTCCACATTAAAAGGGGACAACTTTACAACTGTGAGGAACAACTACACTCTAGATTTTAACTCCACAGCATGAACAATTTGTCACCTCACCCCTGTGAGCCATTTGTCTTCATTTTCCTAATGGCCTACTCAATGCATAATGATTTGTTCAGAAGAATACAGAAGCTCCTCTTGAGGATCACACCAAACAATATAGCCTTTCCATATTACCTCAGAGATGGTGAATTATTAGATGGCATTTTTCAAACCCTACAGATTAGAGATAAATTGAAAACACTGTTGTGTCGAGTCACCTCGTGGTTTTGGCCTTTAAGCTTTTACATTAAGATTACACTACTCTGCCCCTCGGCAGTGATTCAGACAGATATGCTAACTAATGTTCGGGTAAAACAATGCATGTATGTTCTGGGACTTAAAAAGGCCTTTAATCTAGAGTGAAGTTACTAGATGTGGCTTTGGTCTTGTGTAGGGATGGTGTACTGTATGTTACTGTATGTAAAAGTGTTTTTTCCTTTCTTTAAACCAGTCACCAGGGACTTTAGTGAGCCCCTACAAGCAATTAGTCTTAGCCAACTAAAAGGCTTTTCATAGTCAATATAGTTTCATCAAGGGAAATGCTATTGTCTTTGTGGTCTGATACACCGATTCATGTGGTAAAAAATGTCTGAAGTGCAAGAAAGGCTGCAACGCAGATTTTAATCTGATCAGAACAGGGGAATGTTTTGCTGTGGGGATATCCGTGTTACATAACACAATCACATCTACAAAACAACAAAATCAAACGATATGAAAAAACGTGACTGAGGCTAAATGGCAATGCAGGTGTTCGAATGGACAAAGTTTTCCACCACCTCAGAGCCTGACTAGAAAGAACTTCTAACAAGGGGAATGAGGCCCTTCAGGTGAGGTGCCATTATACAAAACTTTTCAACTTCCCTGAGAAAATCTATACTCCCCGTTACTGCACAATGGCATCCTCTCTGCTTGGGAGAGTGGAGATGGAGCTTTGAGCTGACATCGCCAAACAACATGTAACTGGGATTTGGGAAGATGGCTGGGGGCCACTTTAGAACTGCCTGTGAAATTACTCTCAGGAGGGAGAGGGAGGGTGAAAGAGCTGGGAAGAATGAGGGGAGAGTGACTGAGCGAAGAACATCTTCATCATCAGGGAAAGGTAGCTTGAGCTTGGTATGTGGTTCATCCTCACTGCCTGGGGATCTCCATTAGACGCTCATCTGACAGGAGCAGAAGTGCTGTGCTGAGCACAGGCTGGACACACATACAGTATGGGGATAAACCTACAGATCCAGTCAGCATTACTAGCAGCCCTGGAGATTTTTCTTGGCGTGGAGTGTTGAGGGCAACATGTTACTAAGAAACTACTCGGCAGTAATGTTTGGGATCTTGTTTCCCCATATCCAGGTGTGTCTTCTATTCTCTAGTAATTTCTTCTGCTTTACGGCATGTGATACAGACCCCAAACTACAAAAAGCGAAATGTTTTTGTTTGGTTTTTTTTAATTAGGATTTCACAGTACATTGTAAACCTTGTTGTTGCAATAAGATTAATGCTATGCTATCAGCAAGAATGGTGGCTGCTTCGTGACTTATTATGGTAAAGCTTCCCATATGATTTAGTGGCAGAAGTTGACTAAATTTCAGTGACGATGATGAAACTTGAAAGGAAATCCTTGCTAAAAAGAACATAAAGAAAGTACAATATAGACAATTTTTTAAAATCTTAATCTTTTAAAGGCATCTTTTCCTTCATTTACACAGATATAAAAGCTGTATTATAAGGTACCAAGTATCACATAATCACTGTATTGGGAGATTTTTTTGTCACATGAAATGTATTGTCATAGCATTGTGAGCTACGCCACAATTTTACTTTTTATATCCTTTTATCCATCTCTACATTTTAAAATACTGTCATTAAAAAAAAAACAAACTAAAATGTTTATTTTCAAGTGAGAATACACTGAACAGCCAATTATTCCACTGGTATAGAAGGAAAATAGGATGTAGCCACGTAACTTAACATTGTGATTTAATTTTACTGGCCACAAACACCTGCAATAGTGAAAATTAAGAGCATATAACTTTCTCACTAAGGCTACGAGTTATAAATGTGTATGCATAAAATTATTTATTAAAATCAACCGAGAGAAAATGTCATTTCTTTTTGATATTTTTCCTTTTGACAGTGGTTAGTTTGGTTCATTAACACTGAATCTAAATCTCCAGCATGCAAAGATACAGGTATGTATTTAAATGCCATAACAGATATGTATTAAGAGGATAAGGACATTTTCTTTTTTTTTTCTTTTTTTTAAACTTGTAGTACTTTGGTTCACTAATAAACAGGGGAAAAAAAGAAAGATTTTTTTTACTTGGTGTGTATATACTAACCTATTCTTTGCATAAGGATGTATCAAATGTACAAATTTATCATTGCTGGGACTAGAAGAACAACTTAAATAAATAAGGCTGTGCTGTAGAACACACCTATATCAAGCCATGTCTACTCCTCCTTCTCCTCCTCTTCTCCCAGACGCAGAACCCCAGGAAAAGGATGCGCTCAATGCACTGTGTGCAGTTCTGAGATAAGGCTCCTTCAGCAGAGGAGCGGCCTGGCTGGCTATCGGGCCCTTCCTGCTCTGCTCTCTCCCCTGGCGGGGGCTGGGGCTGGGCAGGGAACACAGGGAGGGTCCACAGAGGGTCCCAGAGAAAAGGAGAGGGTGGGAAGACATTCAACAGGCCGTCTCCTTCAAGACACTCCAGTTCTATCTCTCCGTGCTAATGTAGTCACTGGAAAGCCGATGGTAAGACATGTGGCAGAGGTGCCAGGATACCGAGGCCAACATATTCAGTGGGAGAGTCAATCAAGCCAGCAGAGAGATGATGGAAAGGGTTCACCAGAGTGCATGCGAAACTTTTCTCCCCAGCAAAATGCAGCAAAAAGAAAGAACTATGTTCAGTTCATTTATTACTAATTTGCTCTAACGGCTTTGCAGAGCAAGCTGGGCTACTTTATGTCTGCCTACTTCTAAAAAGAAACCAAAAGTTCCAGGACAACAGCTCAAGTAACATCCTAAATTAAGGATTTTTGCCAAGTGCAAGATATGTTAGGTAGTAAGTGATCAATTGGTTGTAATAGTCACCTTGTTGAATGTTCAGGTGTAAAAATCTGATCAAACTTTAAAATGAGCCAGGCTTTTACAGGCAGTCAACCAGATCAAAGGATCTCAGTAACTATAGGACTTGAGGGTGCTAGCAGTCAGGAGTAAGGGTCATTACACAGAGAGTGTGTTGCAAAAAGATCAACATGAAATTCAGAATTTTCTGGATCTAAACTTGCCATGTAATGTGTACACACACACACACACACACACACACACACACACACACACACACACACACACACACACACACACACACACACACGCGGTGCATTTCTGTGGAAAAAAAGAAATACTGCAAATCCATCCACTCAAATTCAAATACAGATCTAGTAAATGTACGCAATAACAGAACCACACTTTTTTTTTTTTTTTTTTTTTTTTTAAAGAAACAAAGGTTATAAAATGCATAAACAAACATGCACGTTAAACCTGGAGGAAGTTAGAAAGTTTACCTGTATTTGATTTCTAAAAGTCATTAAAAACCAGGTGAATGTGAATAGTTTTGCAGACACAACACGCCTTCCAACTCATGTTAATTAGGATTTGACAATGCTCCAGTTGCCCATTTATTTTCCTAAAAAAATAAATAAATAATAAAAAAAAAACTGCCTGTTTGCATTACTTGCTTTTTTTTTTCAATAAATTTCTAGCCAATATTGGTCGGGTCTGTAATTGCACGAGTGTGCCCTCATTGTTCTGCCACAATAATAAATTTGGTGATACTCAAGGTCTATGGATCAGGCCCTGATTAGCCAGCTGTCTCTCCCTGATGAACACGCAAGTCCAGCAGCCCCATCCTTCATGAGCCTGATGTGGGCGGACACGAGAAAAGGGAAAAAAAAATAGATTGATACTTTGTTTCCTGGGAAATAGGTAAATGCATCCGTTGACCACTTTAAGTACTGACGCTGCCTTCAGTGTCATTCCTTCATGAATCCTTGTTCTGTATAAATGTGGCCTACACAAAGTAAAGTTTAAAACTAAAAAAAAGTAAATAAAATGATGTAGTGTACGCACATCAAATGCCACACACGGCATGAAGCTTCCAAAAAGCAATACTTTGCTTAACGCATAGCCTCTGTGTGCAGTTGAGACAAAACGCATTAAAATGGGTTTGAAAAATTGCACTTTGTGCCTGGTGCGAGAACGTTTATCATAAGTAACAAATGAAGACAACATTATGCATGCAGCATGACTGCCCTGTGCTTGTTTAACATTGCAAACGCTTGCTGACAATGCCCCCCTCACGAACATTGGGGTACTCCCCCCCATTCCAACCCCAAGCCCGGGGAGAGAAGAGACCGTGATTATTTTCCCCCGCTGTGATTTATTAGATTAAAGAGTCAGTGATTAAACGGTAGTCTGCGGCTGTAAACAGCCGAGAGAGCTGGAAATCTTTGGGCGGTTAGCTTTACCAGGCGGTAATTACCCTGCTCTCATGTATTCTAGCTTGGGCTGTAACTAAGAGACAGACACTCTTTCTTTCCCTTTTTTTTTTTGTCCCACGCTAATCTGCAAGTGTCAGCGAGCTGGCATGAGAGCAATCCACATAACTGCCAGGGAGGTAAAGTGGCAAATGCGATGCGTGTGTGTGTGTGTCTTTTGGGGAGTGGGGGGGGATATTTGGCGGGCCTTGATATTTTCGGCGGTCGTGTAAAAGGGCCTGTCAACAAAAATGCTCAAGAAAGGGAATGCTTTGCTCGAGGCAATTAGATGTTATCTGAGAATGTATTAGAGCTCTCCAGCTTCACAATGAGCCCTGCAGCCTGCACGAATGCACCACCCCGTTTAAAACTGCGGCAACCACACAGCGACAATGCACGTTTACACCTGCATCCCCTTTCAACATTTCAGTTCTGCATACACACTATGAAAGATAACTTCTCAGTTTGCTTACATGCCGTAAGTAAAGCTGGTACTCGGGCTTTTTCTATGACCAAGCACCCACATTTCCTGGTCATTTTTAACTTACTTTACTCTCCACTGGCCTCAGTAATAAGCTGTAAAGCATAATAGAATTATAAAAAATAATGTCATCAAATAAAAACGTCCTGAAAAATCGTGCTTCTGCGCCGTCAGCAAAGTTTCGTCCGACCCCTCGGCACTTCGGCGTCGCATCTTCCAAATGCTCAAGAGCCACCCGTGTCACCCCTGCCCCATATTCCTTAACACGGCAGTATCGGGGGGAGCCCCTGCTGAAGCGCGATCCTTCATGTCGACAACGCGTGGGCAGGAAGCACTTGCAACAGGTGCCGCCCGATGAGGCTCGATCCTCGGCCCTTTGTGCCGGAGCACGAGTGGGAGTGGGAGAGGCCGCAGGGGTCGCACTGACCCAAGAACAGGGCGCACCATGCCTACTGTCTGACTGGAGGTTCAGACGTCAAAACAAGGCTCGCACTAAATTATTCGCCACCATTTTTCTTCCCTGACACTTTTAGGAGTACAGAACTAATGAATGGATTGATGTTGGAACAGCTGTCATGTCTGTAGTGGTCATAATGGTTAATATAAAACCGTAATCTTTAGATGTTTCTTTTTTCTTATGACTACCAGCCAAGTTTTTAGTTTTCAAACTGGTAAATTGAAAACTCAAGCACCAAACTTTTCCATCATGCTTGGGCGTCTTAACTTTAGTATATGAAAGATTAAAAGTACTAAAAAAAATAATAATGATAATAATTTAATCTCATTCCCTTTAATTTTAAACTAGTAGGAGTTTTAAAAAAAATACATCAAATCATAACTATTACTACTACTACTACCACTACCCACTCCCTTAAAAAGAAAAAGGAAGAAGGAAATGTAGGTGGAAAAATAAAACTATGGCTTGTTTCCACCTTTCAACTGAGCTGGCGGCTTTAAAAAATGACTAACTTTTGTTGATGTATGAATCGGCGGGGAGTCTATTTATCAGCAGGCCCTCTGCGGTCGCCCGCTTGGGTCCCTCAAGTCACAAGCCGCGTCGCTCCCCTTTGACTGATTAATTAGCCAATCAGAGGACATTTTTCACTGGGCGGCAGAATGGTTTATTTCAGCTAATGCCGGGGTTTCGAGTTGAGGCCCGTTGGAGCCTCGTTGGCTCTTTCGGCCTGCCTGAGTGGCTGGGCAGAGGGGCAAGGGAGATAAATCAAGCTGGGCTGGCCCTCCATGTGGCTCCCCTAACTAAACCCCCTGAGGAGGGCACGGAGAGCAGGGGTGGTGGAGAAGGAGGGGGGAGGAAGGAGAGCAGGACGCAAGACGGCCAGGGGCACTGCTTGCCTGCCGATAAGAACGGGGAGCAGGGCGCTGCCAAAGTGCCTTCATTTAAAAGTGGCCGGGGCTTTTTTGATATCTCGGCAGAGAGCGCCTGTCATTTGTCATGCGGTGAGTAATTGTACCGAGGGGTACAAGGAGGAGGCAGGAGATGGAGGCGGGTTGCTAGCGTGGGATGGGTGATGGATAACAGAGAGGTAAGTAGATGGACAGGTGCTACGCCGCAACCCTCACAGTAAGGCAGAGTAAATAAGGTTTTTCATTTTTTTTAAGCACATATTTTCATGTGGCTACATAAAAACTGTGGTTATGGATGAAATGGGAGATTCTCTAAGAAAACAACCTTAAGAAATACTCTTGCACAAGTAAAATTAAGTTACAATCATGCTCAACTACATGTTTGTACATGCATTTACAAAAAAAAAAAAAAAAAACCCAAAAACAGAGTGCTTCTAATCCCTGCTCTATCATACACTGTAAGAAAGGAGGGAGTAATGTGCATTTCACTACAATATCCCATCTGTCAGCATACTTAATCACAGATAATCACTTGTCAGTTAATTAAAGTTGACACAAAAATGCTTGTTTAATCACGGTTTGATCAAACATCTGCTGAACTATGCCAGGAAACAGGGTCAGTATGAGTTTCCCTTAAGCTTTCATGTGCATTTCTCATTGTTTAAATATCAAAAATAACAGAAAAAAAATGCAATAAAAAAACAAAAAACACCCACGCAGATTTTTCATTATGCACAGCTTTAAAATAAATGGATTCTTAACCTGAAAGAAATAAATTTTTTACCTTAAACAGAGCTCTACCCTCAGAACAAGATACTTACATTTATTTTAACACTAAAGGAACAGAGCAGCTGCTCCCTGTAAATAACCAATTAAAATATTCTCACATACTGTTTTCAATACATTCTCATCTTTGATGAATAGAGGCATCTGGGACAGCTGAATGTGTACACAGTGTGTGTGTGTGTGTGTGTGTGTGTGTGTGTGTGTGTGTGTGTGTGCGTGCGTGCGTGCGTGCGTGCGTGCGCGCGCGCTTGTCTGCATTTCAGGGAGGGTTGTGAGCTGCGATAAGAGGTGAGCAGGAAGCACATCACTGCAAAGGAAGGAAAACACCAGCAGTGGGGGACTGGTGGAAAGGAGGCTGGAGAGACAGCAGTGGGTGGTGGGTGTGATTGTGCTGGAAGATTCATGAGGGGGAAGGAGGGCAGGTCTGGAGAAGCCGATCCAGATTTGGTCAAAGTCTCTTGGCCTCACCTTGTCACGATGCAGATATGTGATATAATGCGACCGGTGACAGTGGCTTCTGCAAGCCACTACAAATCAACTACACCATCAAGCCAAAGCTCGTCGCTACTAAGGGTTACAACTCCATGAGGCACTGAGATTACTGCAAGCATATATTATACTTTTGCAGCAACAGCAGTTAAATGTAAGCACAGATCAGTGTGAGCTGAGGGTCACTGGCAGCGTCGCCTACACACTCGCAAGAGATTCGGCAAAATGCCTAGAGCTCGATTGGTCCATCACCCTCTTTACCTCTTTTCCAGCAACCTCAGATGTTGCTGGGTTTCAACACAAGGCCTCATGGGAAAGCATTGTAATTGTGTTGAGTGTTTTCGATATGGTCAATGGCGTCCCTCCTGGCTGTAAAATAACAACCCATAACCAAATGTTCAGAGGAAAAAAATATGGTGTGTATTGCTTGCATTTCCAGTGTTAATCAGCTGGGGAGCAGCTGCCATTGTGATGTTATGGCTCAGCACCTGCTGGGGGAATAGAGCAGGGTTTTTTTGTACAATTTATGGATATTTAAGATGCCAATTTCTTCAAGCCAAATGCTCGAGATAAACACAAGAAGCCAGCAAGAGGCTTTTTCTGGGCCTTGGAGTCCAAAAGCTAGATATGTTATTGTTCTTCTGGCCCTCTACTGGGCCAGTAAAAGTTCTAAGAACAACAAAAAAAGTTTTTATTGCACATTTTTAAATGTGTTATTTTTTTTCATAATAAAATAATAAAAAGCACAAGTTTTGTGGGTGCTTAATAATTTCCAGTTCTTCTGTACATGTAAATCTGGTCTATTAATCAGCTCAGATCATTTTTAATAGCACCTGTTATATACATGTATTTTTAACTATACAATTCACTCATCTGACTTTCATTTCAATAAATGACATCTTTGATGTGAGTTTCAATAAGTACGGCTTCATACACCAGAGATAAACACTTGAGCTGATTTTCTGATTAAAACAGCTTGACAACTTATTTAAAAATCTATAGAAAGATGATGCAGGCGAATTTCATAAATAACATTTTGTTTTTGATATGTAAGCTAAAGGTTCTTACTGGATTCGAAATACAACTTGGACCCACAGGAGCCTGTAAGCCATGCTCCAAAAGCATGAGACCTACCATAACGCCAAATGGCAAAGTGACGTTTGAAGTGACGGGCCCACCAATGCCAAGAGCGAAAAAGAAACTTTTTTTGCAAGCGTCATCATTTCAGATTTCTGCACACCTCACTGCAATTTTGATGTTCCTTTAATAATGCCCGCTGGCACTCTTAACTAGCTGATGTGACGCTTCGAGACAGAAGCACAGCAAAGCAGGAGTGCGAGGGAGAGGAGTAGGGGGTAAGAGTGCAAATCCCTTAACTGGATTTAGGCGCTCTTGCCGCCATCGGTGGCCTGTTAGAGGTGTTAAAGCTGCATGCTGTGACACGGCTAATCTAGGGCCATGGGCTGCTCAAGGAGCCGTACCCCGCAGTAGCAGAAGGACCAGATGATACCAGAGTTACCGATGGAAGCATCAGCGACCAATAATCATTTGGAATTACCAAGGAGACACAGATAAGTGCAAGCCAGTTGGGCCAGTGGTGCGGCATCTCCTGCTGGACTGCACGCTTGACTTTGACGAGGTTAAGGAAGATCAGAGTCCTGTTCCCTGGCACTAATGTTTTAGGAACAGCAACTTATCCACTGGATTAGAATTACTATCTACAAATCTTTTGTTCGAGGCCACAGGACAGTTTGACAAGTTAAAAACAAACTAAGTGGATTTGGTTAATAAAAATGAAAACCTAATGTTTTTATAAATGATGATATTGAAGTCTCAAAACAACTTTTTTTTTTTTATTCTGAATGATGTAAATAGGTGTAATCTCTTACCTGATCTTGGACTTTTGCTGATTTAGCCCTCTTCCCAAAGATACAGTTAAGATCTGTTTCACTACGACTGGACAGATCCTTTCCTGAAAGAGTAATAAGCAGAAAAGAATATGTACAAAGCATTAACACGAGGCTCGAAAACTTTTATGCTGTATCACTATGATTCGGAATAAAAAGACCACCCTATGAATTAAAAGGTGATAAAAATGGATTCACAGTCCCATTTTCAATAACACGCACGCTTTTTTCCCCCAAAGTAAGAACATTGTTTATTGTTTCTCTTTTTTCCAGGCAAACCTTTAAATATTGCAGCTGAGTACCTTTGTGTGTGTTTGTGTGTTGGGGGTGAGCAGAAGGTGGTCACTGAGTAAATAAAAGAAACAGGGTAGGGGTGGTGGGGGGCTCTATGGTTTGCTTCTTTTTGCAGGGATAAAACAGTAAAGAAAAATAAACTGGACGAAAAGGTCTGGCATGCCACGCCTCCGGATTCCCCTTTTCAAGCGGGTCCTCAAAGACTCCTGAAGCACACAGTCGCTTGTCTCAAGCCTGGGTCCTGTTCATGCAGCTGCATCCTCTTCCTTCAGCGGGGCTCTGATAACATTCGGTTATTTATTGCTTTTAAACCTCTATCTCCCCTGCTCTTGGCTTTGAAAGTCCCTGCACATACAAGGTCTAAACAGCAAAACCGAGAAAGTCCGATGAAAAGTAAAATAAATGGAAAGGACCGTGGGGGGTGGGGGGTGTTTGCTGTGGTGGTTGTCATCTAGTGAACTCAGGTCAGACATAAAAATTATGCCCAATTTGACCTTTCTACTGTTTGGATGAGGAAGTGCCTGTCAAAATTGTCAGGCTTTCAGGTGAAAGTGCAAATAACAACGTTCTGATTTAAAAAAAAAAAAAAAAAAAATCCTAGTTTTTCCCACTATGCGTTTAAAGCTGGATGAATACACTCAAATGGGATGAAGCGTGGGTACTGCCTCCTTGCAGTGGAAAAGGTTTGTGGTTTCCAAGGTCACAGATGAAACAACAATTATCAGTAGAGAATTACAGAAGCTCCAGTGGACAGAAAACACTGTCAGTGATATTAGAACAGGAGGTCCTCAGCATGATATTATACATGTAATTCACACGGCCTGTTAAGCTCCGTCAATTCACATCGGCCGTGATGCAAAAACATGTTTAATTAAACGCCCAAAAGCTGGAATGAAGCCACCACACAGAGCTGCCGATGGAGAGCTGTAGTTAAATTCTGCATCAACCACCCTTGCTGCCCTGACAGGTGATAGATGGAGGTGGCAATTAAAACTGGGTTACTGGTTTATGCTGTGGGCCCTGGACCTAAGCAGTGGAGATTTTGGTGCCTTTCCCCACAAACAAAGGCCATCAATCCTCAGCGCTGGCAGAGAGAGAGCCAGCATGAACAGGATATCAATAAAAAAAGGGAAAAAAAAAGGAAAAAGAAAGGGAGAGTCGGGAGGAGACCCGCACTGAAAACGAGAGGTACTGATGATGCTGTGGCCACAATGTTTTTACAGCAGTACTGCAGGAATGCACTGAGCTCAGTGACTGGTTATAGACCAAGCCGGTAATTCTCAAGAATGGGGCACTTCGGCAGAAGTGAGAGGGGAAGGCCCAGGAAGAATTTTAAGTTATATTTTGATTCAAAAGCAAGTTTGAGCACAAAAAAAAGTTAAGCAGTACAAACTGAGAGCCAAAAGGAAAACCTGGATGATTAAAATAGTGATCATAATGGAAAAATGTTTAATTATGGCTAACAAGCGTTAGATAAGAGTACGGATAAACTATTAGATTAGTTGGAAAGTGCTAATTTGACACCTCTGTTTTAAACAATTCACAAGCATAACTGCTTTAAACCAAGCTAAAAGTAGTCCAATCTCAGAATAAAATTAATTCAACTGAAGCTGGGAGGTGGTGCTGAAGTGTTTCAGATGCAAAAAACTACAAAATAAACAATGCACTTCTAAATGTCTCAAATGAAGTTGGAATATTCAACCAGAGAAACCATCATGAAAAGGCTGACAGTCCATGACAGAGCTATTATCTGATCTTTTCAACCTCTCATGTAACAAGCTTAACAACTCTAAATCCAAGCCTCAACTTGGCAACAGCTTCACAGAAAGGAGAGCAGTCAGTGGAAACTTGCTAACAGCCGTGACAGGTTATATGTTGCCAGGTAACTCTTTGGTTGTAATCTGCGCCATAAACTGAAAACAACATGACAATCTGTCAAGAGGTGCCGCCCAATACATAAAATACCGCCACCTGCCACTTAGAGAGAACTATAAATATGTTCTCAATTTAAAAAGGTCAAAAATGACCGTTCTCTTGTTCAAAGTGCACTGAACATAAATGCCTACCAGACCACTGAGAACTGGGAGTCTCAAGTTTCCAATTAAATTATAAGTTGCGTACGGTCAAACATGAAGTACCAGCCTCCTTGTTGTTGCGTGACAACGGTTGTCACCTCTTTGTGTACAGACATGTTAAAACGGTGTTATATTCCCAAAGACAGTTGAAAGTCTACGGTCAACAGAGCTGCACTGTCCTTCAAGATTCCAGCTACAATGATCGCACCTGCAATCCCCCTAAACGGTTTCACTCTCAACATGCCAAATGCAATGAATTGCTAATTTTCCCTTTAGTTTCCTCTGAAATTTTATAAACATCTGGTGGGAATAAGAGTAGCACTTCAGCAGGTTCACTAGCAACATGTAGAAGACACATTTAACAAGAAACTGGTGTGCAACAGTTCAGACTAATGAGACAAAATTCAACTTACATCTTCAACAACAGAGACCACTATAGAGACGGCTGGGGCATGCATTTATGCCAATGGAACTTGCACACAAGACATGCTACGATAAATCAGAGATTAAAAGCAGCATGTGCTTAGATTCAGCTGAATGCATGAAAACCCTTGAAATGAAGCTTTGTTCGTCAGGAAGATCCCCCCCCCCCCCAAAAAAAAAAAAAAAAGTCCAGAGCCGTCAAACAAAGCCTGGGGGTCAACAAAGACTCCAGTCCACTGGACAGTTTAAAAAAAAAAAAAAAATGTGGAAGACCTCACCCATGGCTATTCAAACTACACCAAAGTAACTGAGTTGTGGATTTCTGTATTTTACACATTTAATTCTTACAATTTAAGCACAAAGAGTCATGCTGACAGCATTTTTCTTCTTTTTCCTTCTATGATGATTTCTCATTTATTACACATGTAGTTAAATCTCTCTACACTTACAGAGAGGGGACCTTCACTGTATGTGGCCCGTGATGTAAAATGAGTTTGACATCTTAGTGCGATTCCAATTATGTGTTTAACAGTCATCCTCTCCCATACAGATGTTGATGTAAACCTACTCAAATCTAAGCTTCAGCACAGTATTTTATAACATAACTGTCCAGAAACAAATTTTATCTTGTATACTCATGAGGCCTAATAACATATTATAAGAAACTTAGTTGGCCATATTTCGCATTTCAAAAACAGATGTGGTTAAAAAGGCAGTGCGCTGTATATAACAATGTAAAGCGATCAGGAAGCAGGCGGAAAGAGAATGAGCCAAAGGTGCTTCTGGGTGAGTCACAAAGGTTTCAGCCTAAACCTAAACTAAACTTTACACAGGGCTGTACGAGTACTCAGCATCTAGCTCTGATCTGTAGTGAACCAAGAAAAACTGAGCATCATCATAATCATCATCATCATCCCGCCATGTCCACGCTTTATGCTTTAAGTGTCTCTTGTATAGGTGAATCTCATCAGCCAGGAAACACGCGCAAAAAAAAAAAAAAAAAAAAAAAAAAAAAAAAAAGGGGGTCCGTTTTTGGCTCCTGCTAAATTAAGAATACAAAAACAGGGCAAGAGGGTCTGGGGGAGAGACCGAGGCAGTGTTTTATCAGGATGGGTCATCTAATAGGTCACGGGAGGTTGTTGTTTTTGGGGGGCCAGTAAATGGAGATGCCAGATGCCCCAAACAGGAAGCAGGAAGCTGCTATTGAATGACGTAAAGTGTAGAAGGCTCTTCCAGGTGAGGCAAAAGTTGAGGTATTTTGTTTTTGCAGAGCAGGGTGACTTGATGAGGTAGATTTTAAGCTAGTGACAAACAATTATTGATTATTTAGACGTGTTTACAATCGATGGGCGCACTAACATAGAAAACAAAAATAGTATCTGTATCAGCTACATAATCCAAGAACAAAATAACACATAGTTTCATCATTTCACCAAAGAAGTTAGGTGTGTGATCGTGAAACTATGCTGCAAGCTCAAATAAAGCGACTCAGCAGTAAAATATGGGCTAGTGGTTATTCATTTTGGTCCGGAACACAAAAGTCCTCCTTATGCCTATCAGTGTTCTGGCCTTGACCAGCAAATCTTAACTTCCTGACGTGTAAAAGAGCAATGCAAGGAGAGGGGAGAGTTATAAATAACCTCCCCTAGTGCTCACCGGGCCAACTGACCCAGGACAGGCTGACGGAGCTCTGATCAGCGCCTGTGGTCTGAGACGAAAGCACAAAGCTTAACGAAGGGTCAAAGAGGTTGTCTGTCCGTCTGCCTGAGTAGATGGTATGCAGGTGTATATTGGCATCAAAATAAGAGAGCAGGGGGAGTTATTTTTGCTTGCAGTTAGAATGAACTAATTATCCACAATGCATTTCTAACTTTCTGCTGTGTTAAGAATATAATATCAGGCCTGCTGGCTGACTTTTTAAAATTTTTAAATAGGATATAGTTTGACAGGTAATTGCTGCAGAGAGCAAGAAAACTGTGTTTAGCATCGTATAACTTAGCACATTTATATTTCTGTTCATCTCGCTCCATTGCCACCTCATGATAAACCCACCTTTAGTGAATTTCATGTAGTGGACCCTCTTTTTGGATGTCTTAGATTTTTCTTCCAAACTGAAGCCTTTCTGCTCATCTGGTGGAGTTTCTACAGAAGAAGAAAATTTAAGATAAAAGTTGAAACATGACCCAGATTGAGTTAGAAAATTAGAATGTTATTTACTATCATCATCATCCAGTAGTGTAAACATGTTTTTGTCACAGCCCTGAGGATAATGGTTTCTGTGAATATAGCCTTGCCTTTACGTAACTAAATGTTGCACTGTAGCACCCTCTACTGTCCAACAGGCTGATTGAAAGAAAAGACTAAAGAAATGACAAGAAAACTGCTCAAGCGAGTTGAACAATAAAAGTGGTCATACTAAATATTGACTTTAAAAGTCATTAGAATTATATAAACTCTGTTGTTGAATTTTATACTGCATTTCCATGCATGTTTGAACATTTCAATGCATGAACTCACCTATTTCCCATTTTCCTAGTAAAATATATTACAAGGAGTGGTGAATCAAGACTTTTGCATAGTACTCTACATAGTTGATCAATGGCAGAATGAAGTGAGAATCTCTGCACAGATTATTACAATAAAACTACCCAAATATAATTATGAACATGTAGGAAGTCACTAAATCCTGGCCATCCAGGATATCATTGTATACTTGACATGCTGCTGTGTTGTGCTATGACACGAGATAAGCAGCCTTCACTAGTTTTTCATTAGTTTGTCTTATTAAGATATGATCGCCTTTATTAGTCCGACAGCTAAGAAATTTAGTTGAATACAGTTCATAAAATGTAATTGAGCTTTGTGTACATACCACTGCTGTTGTTTTGACCATGGCAGCTGTTCAGCTGAGCAAGCAGCTCATTAAAATCATCTTGGTGAGCAATCCACTTATCCTGTGAAAAAAACGGCAACACAATGTGACAAAAAAAAAAAAAATGACAGGTTAAAGATACTTTTCAGTCAAATTTAAAATCAACTTAGATGATTAATGAGGATTTGTAAAGTCGAAAAAAGTTGAGTTACACCACGCAAAACAAAATGATGTGGTCAGGGTCAACACAAATGTGACTTTTTAAAAGCCCCCATTTGATTGAAATATAAAACTGGGCTTTAAACGTTTGCTTACCTCATAGCTGGCATTTGCTCCAAGCCCATAGCTGTCATTTTTAACTTTCACTTTGATATGGTCAGTTGAGCCTTGCTCACTCCTCCCAAGACCCTTAATTCAGATTTGAAAAAGGGGAAAGAAAAAAAAGACATGCTCACCAGTTCTTCCAATGTACAGTCTCTGAGACGAAAAACAATATTAACCGCTTTCATTACTTACCTTTCCCTTGGACCACCCCATTCGCTCCAGCATCTTCTGGCCAAATTTGGAGTCATCATTACTCCAAGCGCTGTTCCTGGGGTCGACAGACCACTTAAGCTTCCTACGAGCTGAACATACAACAGCAGCAACAGTGTTACATAACAGGAGACCAGAACAATTCACTCACAATTCACTTACTTTAAATGGTCTATACGCCTGACTGACACTGGGTTTATGGGGCCAACGCACATATGATTAACACCGATAAAAACAAAGACTGGATGCATTATGCGTGTGTTCAGAGAGAATGACAAGAGCTATCCTGACAGTTATGAGAGATCACAATTAAAGTTTTACACTCCAACCTCCAACCATGTTTCCAGAGAGCTGTCTGCCACAACTTACAATTAAAGAGTTAACAGATAGCATGTTTTAATAAACCTCTGTATCCCCAGAGCAAAACTTAACTACAAATGAGTGAGTTACTGTCGTTAGGAAGCAGTCAAAAGAAGAAACACGTGTCCACAGACAGCTGTTAAAAAATGCTAATGCTAACTACCGGAATACTTTAACACACAATTCTACAAACTAATGAGCGTTTTCAGGAGGAAACTATGTGACATATGTTGTAGACTGGGTATTGCAAAAAACAACCACCTAAACGTGGCGTCTTACGACGTCAGAAAAAATAAATGTATATCAAAAAAACGAAACAAGTATACATACGCTCAGCGAGCATGGACATCCTGAGGTCCTTTAACAGCTTGACGAAGGTCCAGGAGGGTTCTCAAAATATGCCTGTGCAAAATACAGGACTACGGCGGTATGGGAGGTGAATATCGCCTCACGGAAGAAAATGTTGTGTGCCTCATTCATTATGAATAACTCTATATGAATTTTTATATTATTTTAACCTTTCATGTTATCTTTATTTTATTTGTTAACGTTACAGGTGAATATTTTTCGCCGACAGAGGGCGCTACAGCCAAACATTGGTGAGTCATTGGTCAGGACAGTTTGCTGCACGTGGCAGCTCACGCGTGCTTAAACAGCCAATCAGAGTTATTCTGGGTTTCTGAATTTAATACTGCTATAATGCTTAATATACAAGTACAGTGTACAGCCCACCTATAGACAATAATTGTTAGGCACAAAACTAAAATGGGCTGGAGGTGTAAGTGACATCATAGCTGAAATTAATTAATTAATACAAACAGTCTATATTCCAGCACACATCACAAGACCACTTGGGCAATGTATGTGCAGTGAGCCAATTCAGCTGATATCAGCTCCCGGATCTTTCAGTCAAGTTCCACCCAAGCTATTCCGTGCCCAGGTCAAACAAAGCACTGCATAATGTCCTTCCCATATATGCAGCGGAGAAAGAAATATCACAGTTCTAAGTGGTGCATGTGACACAACGACCTTTGACTATGCAGCAACACATTTCAAGAGGTTTTTATATAAAGATGATTTGTGAACCAGAAGAACTATAAAAATGTCAAATGATTATGGAAATCTCAGTGCAGACCTGCTGTGGAAAGATTGTTTTGTTTGTTTGTTTTTCTTTTTGGGTTTTTTTTAAAGTTGCTTAACTCATGGGAGCAAAGAAGCAGACCTGAATCATCTCTCCTCTCTCACTTAATACCCGATATCACTTTTCACCTTTAGAAATCCTGTTGAAAGGACTTTAACAACTAACAGAAGAAGCACTTGAACTCTGAAAAAGAAGCCTGCTAACTGCCTTTGAATTCGGCGGCTTTACCCGCAGCAGAATAAACAGTAAATGCACATGTGGGCCAACTGAAGTTCACACAAAATACTGTAGTCATGCTTATGTAACTTAGCACAAACTTAAATAAAGACACAGCAATAGTATCAACAGATGCAGCGGTGGACTCTGGAATAGTGACTTTCATTTTGATCATTGGCATGCAAAAAAATTAAGCTTGGTAGAGCATGGTACATCAAAATCTGACACTTCAACATTCACAGCTGCATCAGTTTTGACGAAATCTCCAACAACACTGGTTGAATTGCAGCCCCAACCCATGACAGAGCCTCCACCATGCTTTCCTGACCTCCTCCTCCAGCTGTTCCTTGCTGTTTACCGTCCTTAAGAATGGCTTCTTGACAGCCACCCTTCCACTGAAACCATTTCTGACGATGCTTCGGTGAACAGTAAATGGATCAACTGAAGGTTTAGATGGATCTCACAAATCTGTGTTAGAGCTTTGCTGGATTTTTTTCCCTATTTCTTAAGGACACAATGTTCAGATACCGTTCATCTGCTGTAGATAGTTTTTTTTGGGGGGGGTTGCTCAAGTTGTCCACTTTCCTGAAATATTTAAAGACAACTCTCTTTGGGAAATACATTGTTGGTGCAAAAATACTATTTTATGCCTGTCAAATTGTCCCATCTTTAGCATTTTAATAGATTTGGTGAAATGGGAAACATTTGTGCATTTTTTGACAGGCTGCTGGTAACAAAATGGCTAAAGACACGACTTACAATTGCTCAATACCCACAAAGTCACAAAAATCTGTCTCCTTGGAAACATAATGTAAAGGAATGAGGGTTGACTCAAGACTTTGTATAGTGCTGTAGATTTGTGATGTTTACTTTATATAATCTCCATATTCAGATTAGCATGAGCATATTTTATTATGATTTATGATTTTGCATCTATCAGCATTTTAAGCTTTACTGAATGAAGGCATATTATGATGTATTTCACCTGCTGTTAGCAACCTTAAAAAATCCAAGAGCCCATAGCTCAGTATGTCTGCTAGAGATCACTGATCTGCTTTAAAACTAATTCAAATGAATTCCTTTAAAACGTAACAGCTCTAATATTGTTTAACAAGCAGGAAAAAGTTGTTTTCTCAGGATTGATGTTGTCACACTTGCTTTATCTGTAACTAGGAGTCTGTACAGTCTGTACAAAAGTTTTTGGCGAGCTGCCCTCCTTGATCCCGAGCACAACAGCTTTCTCCTGTGGTGTGCGAGTCTTGAATTTGCTGGAGGTCAACAAACCAATGATTAAATAAAAGGTGTAGAAATTTTTAATTGTGCAAAAGAACAGACAGAGCCTAATGAGGCTTTCAAGCACAGAAAACAAACTTCAGAGATCCTTTTACACAAACACAGACACCTAAAATTGTTGCAGCAGTACATTGCAGGGTCCTAGCTTTACAGGCAAAAGTGTTGGGATGGCGTAAGTGTTTGTAGAAGCTTTCTGGGAATATTTATCAGACTTCTTCGAAGAAAACCTGAAGAGTAAAACTCTTATTCTTGATATGCTGACCTGGGTCACCTTCACATTTGTTTGTGTAGAAAGAGCGAGAGCAGGAGTTGTTACTAGTAAGCCATTTCTTTTTCAATTGAATTCTTGAACAGTGATTCTAAATGAAGATTTCACATAGGATGTTGATCATTGTCTGATATGCAGCTGTTTTGTTGAATCTTTGCGTTTAGTCACTAGGATCACCACTCAAACTGAACAGTTTGGGTTTCCATGTTTTCTGTCCTAAAGACTGAAGCTTCTCCGACAGCCAAGAATGAATATGTCACTAACTGCTACATAGACTCTGTAGATAGGCTGGCATAAAGGTGAAACCCAGCCTACACTGGACACTGACATGTTTGTATGCCTCAGAGTCTTGTCCTGATAGCACAGATTTACTTGGATTAGAAGGAGCGACACTCATTTTATCTGCTGGTCCAGTGTCAGGTATCATTTGGAGTTTCTAACGGTCAAAACTGGATCAAGGGAACATATAATCTGACCTGAACTGTGGCTGGGGTTAACACCTCAAGCAGGGAATTAGGTTGCATAACCAAAGCCATGAAAGGATCAGTAGCAAAAAGTGTGCTCATCTTAACTCATGAGACAGCAGAACCTACACTTAATCAATCGTCATTCATTTTTTCATGAATCTTGAAAGAGTGCTTTGTGTGTTACAGCGACGAAGCGGATCATATAAAATGCTAAAAGTGCTTTTCTAAGCATGTGCACACCGTGTACTTGAGTTGAAAAGGTCAGATCAGGTCTAAACATCATTAAATTAAAAACGTAGAGCTAAATTTAGAGATAGTTTAACCACGCAGTGCATCAAGGGGAACATAACCCCGCAGTAAAAATTGATTTTACGACAGTTGTAAATATAGCCCAGTTCCAGACGACTGAACCAGTGAAAAATACACTGAGAAATTTGTAACCAACATTGCCCTATGGGATGAAGCGCTTTCTGCAAACTCATGTAGTGTAAATAAATGTTTTTTTTATTTTTATGAATCTTTCCTTCACCCATACCTGTGTGTAACTGTGTAGTGGTGTCACAGAGGAGAGAAGCCCCAGTGAATGCACTCATAGGGAGGCCTATACCATACAGCACAGGCCTCTACTGTTTTCTGCTGATGGTGGAGGGTGTTAAACGAAGGCTTGTGGTTTTGGGTCCTTGGTGGTGGTGGTGTTAGGGGAGTGTCTTGCCCTCCATCCCCATGGCAACAAGCCTCCATGTGGACTAACAACTGGCTGTGGAACAGAGGCTGTGGTGTCTTCGGCTGACTGCTCCAGTCTAACATAATCTCCTGCACACTGTGAGAATCTCGTTACACGATGACGAACAGAGCAGCGGGGGCCGAGCAACAAGAGAAGCTCTCTGACTGGCTGGTGAAAGGCAGCACCCAGGGAGATGTCTTACATAAGAGGCAAGAGAACAGAAGTAGTAAAAACATGAGAGCCTCTCTGTTTCCTCCACCACCCTTTAGTGCCCCTCCTTCTTGTCACACACATGTTCACTCACATTCAGATACAGTCATCCAAAGCTGAGGTTCTATGGGATAAGACTGGCTCTGAGAACTTAACCTGCAGCCAGACCAAACTATTTTATGCCTCAGTAGTGCATACCTGCACATGAGTGTAAGTTAACTGGAAATCCTACCGGTTTTATATAGCTTTTTTGTTTTTTTGTAGCCCAGAATAAGCTTTACTTTTAATTCACAACAACAGAGAGTGAAAATGGGGCAAATATCGATTTCCATTTTCAAGCCCATAAAGCACAAGACTGCAAGCACACCTGGTGTTATTCACGAGAGTAGAAATCACATAAAACAAAAATTTGAAAAGGATTTGTACAAGGTGAGTTGGAGTAGTTTGAAATCCCACAGTTTTAAAAGCTTCCCCGAGAGTTTGTTGAGATTTTCAAATAAAAGATAAGAAACCTCCCAGCTTGGAGGTATACCTGCAGTTTTGCCGACACATATTAAGACTGAACAGGTGATCATTAGTGATGAGAGCTCATGAGAGAAAGATAAAAGGCAGCGCGCCTTCTTTCACTTCACTGGCATAAACTCCCCCTCTGTGCTCTTTTTCGCGAAGCACAAACTGCAAACAAAGCAAAGCGAGGTCACCTGGAACAGCTGCAGCAGTCACTGACACAGAGAAATATGAGACAGGCTATTGAGTGTGTGGAGGACACTGCTGTCCTCAGGGTTACAGTTTATGATCCCGTTTGTAAGGAAAATCCAGCAGCTCTGGTTTTATTGATGAGGAGGACACTTTTATTTAGGAGGTTTATTTCCTCTTTCTTCTTCTCCTGTAGGAGAACATCATCGACTATGTAAACTGGAGGGCCTATATTCTGCATTTTACAAGTTTTTGGTTGCTAATTAATTCCCATTTCTCTCAAATAATCAAGCAGAGAAGTAGTTTGGTGTGTCTCAAATTTCAAACTGCATTATTGTTTGAGATAAAATTTGTTCTGTCAAGATGATCCAATATTGCTTCAATAATGTTGAGGTCCGGGCTTTGGGGAGATCAATCCATGACTGATAGTGTTCCACGGTGTGTTTTTCTATCTGGTATGCATTTACTGCATTGGTAGAGTTTTCTATAGAATCAGCTAAAGGAATAGGAACAAATTATTTCTTAAATATACAATTTTTCAGATTCTGTTCATCTGCTGGAGATGGTTTTTCCTCTTTTGTCCTTCACTTGTCCATTTTCCTCAAATTCTTAAAGGCACACACCACACACCATACTGAGATATGCCAGAGTTTCAGTTAGTGACTCATTGGTAAACACCTTGTTGGTGCAAAAAATGCAATTTAATTCCTGCCAAAATGTGTTATATTTGATTCAGTTAAAGAAGTGGGAACAAACTGTTTTTTGACAGGCTGCTAGTGCTAGTTATGTGTAGAATTACACCGATTCTTGCTTTGAGATATGTGCCTTTTTTATGTCTTAATTTATAGGTCAGTGTTAAGTGGCTTAAACAAAAACAGCATTCCTCTGAAAATGGTCAGGTACAAGCACTTGACTAAAAATGAGTGAAAAAGCAGCCAGTGTCCAAAGAAAAGCTTTGAAAGACCTTCAGAAAGCTGAAGAACTGTTGCTCAAAACCTCTTTAAAAACAAGAACAAGAAAGTCTGGCTTCTTGGAAGCAAGATACAGTTGCCGAGAAGTGACTCAAGACTTTTTCATAGTATTATATCTCTGTTGCTATAAGCACAAGCTTTGACATTTCCACTATGTAATCTTTATATTCAGATCAGTAAAGAACAGATTTGAAGGTAATCTGATTGTCAGTTCTACATCTATCAACAGTTTAAGCTTTCAGCAACAATTGAGGCCAGCAAATGCATACTATAGTACACTTAACTCTGCTGTCAGTAACTGAAATATCCAAGTTCTGATCAACAGCATGCACAGCTCACAGGCCAATATGTCTGCTAGGGATCACTGATCTGCTTTAAAACAAATGGAAATGAATTCCTTTAAGACTTAACATCTCTAACATTCTTTACAGAGAAGGAAAGAGTTGTGTTCTCAGGACTGATGTGTTCACACTTGCTTCATCTGTGACGGGAGAACAGTCTGTACAAAAGTTTTTGGTATGGCAAGCTGCCCTCCTCGAGCCCGGTTTTTGAACTCACTACAGGTCAACAAACTGATGGTTAAATAAAAGGTGCAGAAAATTACCGGAAAAGCACTCACAGTTATGTGAATTATTTTTTGTTTTTTTATTGTCAAAGCTTGCTGTTTGAATGAACAGGCAAAACCTGCTAAGACATTCACATAGAAGACAATCTTCAGAGTTCCTTTTACAGAAATACAGTCTCATCCAAACTCCGATAAATGTAATTCATTTCCCTTTCATCTGAAAATTATCAAAGACCTAATGTTAAAAATGAAGTAACAAACACGGACAGCAACATGTGGAAAAAAAGAAAAAAAAAAAAAAAAAAAGAATAGAGTGCTAAGAAGTGCTCCCACATATTAAAACACCAACAGAATAAATAATTTGTCATGGAATACAAAGAAAAAACAATTCTTAAGAATCCCTGCACCACACTGCTTGAAAAAAACGGATGCAATGTATCAGGTATTCACCCCTGTAGGTGATTAGGCTCCTTGATTTGTGAGAGATTTTAAGATCCAACTCTGTCTAAAGTGCAACAAAGGATACACCTCGTGTACGAGTATACTCCTTGCTTGAGTTTGGCCCCAAAGCTTTAGGCCTAAAATTCCCAGATTATGGAAACTTAGCAGAAAAAAACCCCTTACCATTTGGGTTTTCAAAAGAAAAACAAAGAAATGCTTTCAGTTGTACAATGCAACATTCCCAATTTGTTAACTAGATTCCACAGAAAATATTGCAAAATTTTGCACAGTTCCTCAGCATGCAAGTTAACCTTTGTTTCATCTAAACACAGCTTCATGTTGATAATGTTGACACCAATTCAACTCATTGACTGCTCCTCACCCAAATCTCTAAAAAGAAAAGGGATAAAAGAGAGCAAAGCAGAGGTGGAGAGACTAGATTCCAGGGATGGGGGTGGGGACTTTCTAGTGCTCATTGACCATCACATTTGAGACAAGCCCGGCCAGTGGCAAGCACGAAGGACCCTGCTGATGTTACACAGAGAAGTGAGATGATGATGACTTACAGGCCATGTTTCTCTGTTCTCTTTGGTCAGTCTTTTACATTATGTACAAAAAAAACATTTTAAAAAAATACTACGATTGATGCGGCGTTGCCTCAGTTAAAACGAGCCATGCGTGTTTCAGAGCCAAAGAAGTTGAGCATCGTCTGAACGAGTTCTGGGAGATCATAATCGTGTTTCCAGGCCCAGTCTTTCCGTGCGTTGGAGTCATCAAAGTTCATCGGCCAGCTGTCGGCTGAAAAGGAACAGATTTACAGCATGTGTCAGTTTATCTTATGGGATTTTCACCATGAAAAAAATATCAAAGATTAATGAGAAATTTCCCCTTTAGGAAATCAAAGCCTTGCTTACCAATTGCCTGTCGTACAGGGTCAACCTCATATGTGACCTCCAGCTCAGGCATCTGCTTCTGGAGTTCCTGGGCCAGTTCCTCGGGGGTGAAGCTCATGGCGTTGATGTTGTACGTCCTCATGCTTAGTGTCTCAGCCGGTGCTTCCATTACCTCCAGCGTGGCACGCAGGCAGTCGTCGATGTACATCATGGGCAGCCGTGTGTCAGGTCTCAGGTTGCACTCAAACTTGCCAGTTTTGATTGCGTCGTGGAAAATCTGGACAGCGTAGTCTGGTCAGAGATGGAGAAACAAAAACAAAAAGAGCCTTGTTACAGAAATGCTGAAAAATCTAAACTTTGTTATACACTTAATCAAGAAAGTAACACATGCAGCATAATCAGAGTATTCCAAGTAAAATATTTGAGGAACATGCGGTTAAGAAAAGCTAAACTGTAATTAAAAATCAAACTGATAAGTGGATTTGGGTGTGGTGGCTGAGCAAAGAAGTGAAAATATGGAGACACCGGATTAAGTTATGCGCTGGCTTAAAAAAAAATAAAAAAATGCAACAAGTCATAACAACACTCTGAAATAGATCAGTTGCATAACAAAGTTGAGACCTGATAGCAGCACAGGAATAAGCAACCGTTAAAAGTGTAACCTTATCTGTAGTCTGAATCCGCCCTACCTGTTGTGCCACCGCCGGGCATGGAATCAGCAGAGATTATTCCAGGATAGCGTAGACAGCGGAAGTCCAGCCCATAACGGTGGTGGTAGTACTGTTAAAGAGCAGAAAGAACTCAACTATTTAGAGCAAGCAGGTTCTCAGATGAACTTAGATTTAACAGTCATCAATTGATGATAGATGGGAAAAACAAACAAAACAAAAAAAAAAAAACAACAACATTCACATGCACTGAGAATCATCAGTTTTCAGGACATTCTATGGTTTTGATATCAAGTTCGCCCATTAAGAGTTTAGATTAAACTCTGAGCTCTCACCTCTCCCATCAACTCAGCATGTACTTTGGAAACACCGTAGATAGTGCGGGGTCTCTGCACACACAGATCTGGCGTAGGGTTGCGGGGGGAACTGGGACCAAAGGCACCAATGGTGCTGGGGACAAAGAGACGCAAGCCGTGCTCTGCTGCAATGTCCAGGATGTTGTGAAGCCCTGAGAAACAGACAGCTAAACACTTAGCAAGTACCCCATGAAAACCTTTACACCCAAATGAGACAGATTAGTTACAAATTCACTTACCAGTGATGTTAACAGAGCGTGCCAAGGCCACATTTGCCTCTCCAACAGCACTGAGGAGTGCGCTATAGTGAACCAGCCACGTGATGCGGTTGTTCACCACAATTTCCCGCAGGTTCTTGTAGTCCAGGATGTCTGAGTAGATGAAGGGGCCTGATCCCGACAGAGATGGATAAGCATTGTAAAGAGTTTTGTTTCACTTTCGCAGTGACTGCGCTTGTTTGATGCTCCCTAGCCTTCAGTACAGGCTGCCAATAGCACACCAGTAGTTGATAATGTATCAGAGCATGTGTATTTGGAATTGGTATGTTCTCCATGTTCATAAACAACTTCTGATCATTGCTAAATGGTAGCAAAGTAACTTAAGACGTTTCAAATGTTGATTTAGAGAAATTTATTAACCCCCCCCCACCCCCCACCCCTGCAGGAAATTATGACACAACCTAAAGCATAAAGGAAAAATCAATATTAAAGCAAGCAAGCAAGTGGCTTTATTTGCTGACATCGTACTATTCAAATGTGCCCATTTCAGTCTGACGCAATAAGCTGTTATTTATTTCAAAAGAGTCACAACCTGTATTGCCAAATCCCTGACCTTTTTTTTTTTTTTTTTTTTTTTTAAGGCTGGCATTAGTCAGCAATGCACCCAAAAGAGGATCATCACACTGAAAAAACGACTGTCTGCACACTCTACAAATATTACAGTTGGACATGGCTTTTTCGATAACACCTGGGCTTTGTTGCTGTAAATTTAATGCCCTTAGTATCACTTTGCACAAAAGCACGATTAAGATAATCCATCATTTTAAAATGGTGTAAATGCATTATTTCTTCAGAAGAGGCTCCTAGTCAATCATTTACAATAGTTTCAGCACTGTCTGCAGCACATGCAGCAGAGTATGCATCACAGCTGAGTGGTTGGTAGTGCCCAGTTAAGATAAATAAATATATATTAAAAAAAAAGAAAAAGTTAAAGAAAAGGGCATAAATGTTCTGTATGTACTTGTATATGCTATGCAACGTAATCATTAAACACTGCTAACAGAGTATCTTTTGTGTATCTGAACTGTATACATTTCATGTAGCATATGAGTATACTCACCACTGTGAAAAACGCTGTTTGGAGGTTTCCTGATGTCAGATAGGATGACGTTGTTCTTTCCGTACCTCTTCCTGTGAAGGAACCAATATTACACAGTTTGCCTTATAATAAACTGTTGAACTGCAGTGTTAAAATTCATGCACTAATCATCATATTCGGAAAAATTAAAATCCTTACCTCAGCAATTTGGCCAGGCCTACACCGAGCTGTCCCAGGCCACCTGCAGAGGTTGGAAGGAGTTGGAAATATTATGAGTGATCTGAGGACACCACACACAAATCAGATGCGCAGCAGCTAATAAGTACTAGCGCTTAGTTTCCATGGAGACTGAAGTACCTCAGGAGGAGAGTGGCCATAAGAAAAAAAGGTCACAGCACTGGACGCCCACATTTTATTTTTTAATGGCATACCTCTCAGCTCTCATTGCCAAACTTGTCAGAAGCCCCGCTGATCTCAAAGGCCCAGAACAGTATATTTTCTAACCCTCAACCCTCATGCATTTTAAAATGGCCTTATTTTGTTAAAGCATTAGACTAAACTGCATGGCTGCAAAAGACCAAAACCTGATATGTACCTGTGATGAGCACCTTGGGGTGGTCTGTTTCTGAGAAGGACACAGAATGGAAGCTGGCATCAGAGGTCACCTGTCGAGGGGAGAAGCTGATGTTGCGTACAGCCACCGTTAAGGGCTGGCAGCCACAGCCTGGGGTGCTGAGTAACGCCTGCTTGGCCACCTTGCTGAAGAACCTCATGACAGGCATGTTGGTACCTGCAGGAAGGGAACAATGTGTCTGTTTACTTTTAGGTGACACTTTGGTTGGTAAATTCCAATAAAAAAAGGGGTCTAGCAGAGCTCTACAAATCTAATGAAAGTCAATTTGCATTTATATTTAATTAGACTCTGTCATCATTTGGTGACCTCGACCCGCAACATTTTTGTCATGAGGTTTTCGGCTCATTTCCAAGCCTCAAGCTCCGAGAGATGGACAAACAAGTTTTAAACGACAAAAGTGGCACTCGGAAAATTTTATTTTAATTCCCTTAAAAGTCAGATTGATCAAACGCATCTGAAAACACTGAGATTAGAGAAAGCATACCAAAAGCGAAAACACGTGGATTGCAACAAATGACATGCTAATGACAAGATGCAGAGAAAATGAGTGCAATGGAAGGATCAAAGCGCATAAAAACACCAAAACAGTCAAAGTTAAGCAAAACTTTAACGCAACATTACTTTAACTAATATATATATATATATATATATATATATATATATATATATATATATATATATATATATATATATATATATATATATATATATATATATATATATATATATATAAACATTATAAAACACGAACATTATAAAACATGAACACCACATATCTTTAGAAAGGTACAGAACTGCAGAAAAGTAAGCATAATGAGCCACTTACTATTATTCATGCAAAAATAGCACTAAATTTGATGAAATCTAATTATACTGTCGTTCATTACGGGACGTCTAGACTTTTACGCAACGCATCACTTCAGAAAAGACTTACCGAGGGTTCAATGAGCTTCCCAGTAAAAGAATGAACGGAGTTACTTGGGAGTATATATGTACTGCCCTGCCTTCAACGAGAGCCAATCAGGGAGAGAGGGCGTACAGCGGCATACAGTAGACTTGGAAACAGTGTTGGGAAGGTTACTTTTAAAATGTATTCCACTACAGAATACTGAATACATGCCCCAAAATGTATTCTGTAACGTATTCCGTTACGTTACTCAATGAGAGTAACGTATTCTGAATACTTTGGAATACTTAATATATTATCATGCTGTTTACAACTACATGAATGTCCTATTGCTGTGATTTATTACTGTTACTGAAGGTCCGCGGCTCCGAAACGTAGTAAAGGGACCTCTGGCTAATACGTCGGGTTCGTGTCGGGCTGGTAGCCGAAAACTAGCTTTACTTTGTTGTCTGGGTCAACTTTGCTTGCGGGAGACAGAGAGAGGCGTTGAAAGGCTGCTCCAACAGAACTTATTTTTCCGGAGGAAAACACGAACACAGTGTACAGTTGAGTCTTAATAGCTTACTTACAGCTGGGCTCCTCAGGCACTCTTCTTGGTTGCTGTGGTTATTATTATATTTACATGCTTCCAGCTCCCGTTTTTGCTCCGTGACAGCTCGGACTTTTCCTTTCTCTCCCTCCCTCGCTCACAGACACATCACGTGTATGGCAGTCCATTCTCGCTGCAGCACGGACTACACTGCCCATGAGGCTACATGCTTTAGAGCTATGCCTGTAGCATTCTGCCTTTTAGCTTAGCACAACAACAACAACAAAAAAGCGCTCTCTCACCCAGGAAACACGCAGAGAGAGAGCGCGTCACCCTGTAACCATGGCAACCGTAACGCTGCCGCCTGGAACAACAGAACGTAGCTGTCAAACAAACCCAAACAATCCTGACCCGCGACAATATGAAACAGGAAAGTACCGCCGTGTATTCCATTTATTTCAACAAAGTAACTGTATTCTGAATACCACCTTTTTAAACGGTAACTGTAACGGAATACAGTTACTCATATTTTGTATTCTGAATACGTAACGGCGGTACATGTATTCCGTTACTCCCCAACACTGCTTGGAAAACGGTGCCGAGATCAGGGTGGCATGGACTCAAAGTCGGAATGTGCTTTCATTTTGTTTGCCTTTATTTCCTTACAAATATATATTGAACTATAACATTATTAATAACAGAGATCACGATTTAAGCATAAAAATATTACTTTTGCGCAAAAGCACGCTCTCCCGCTCCATCATGCTTGTGGCCTATCCCCTTCTGATAGCATGTGCTGTTCAACATTGAGCCAACATCGTTTAAGGTACTCATCATATAAGCCCCCTGTTTAATATGGGCTCAGTCTGGCTCCCTCCTCTGCTGACATAGCTCGCCAAGATTCCTTTCTATAGGACATGCCGATCGTTTAATTCCTTAACGGCAGCGTAACTGATCTCCATACCCTCCAATGTGCAGCTGCTTTTCCACGAAGGCGAAACTGCTGCTGCTGGTGGTGGTGGACGAAATTCTGAATGAGAGCAACCACTATTTTAGATCCTAAATAATTTTCTCATTAAAAAAAGGAGACCCGTGAAAGGCAGCGGGCCACAAAGAGAAATGAACCCAGGCCAATAAGCCGGTGTGAAGCTGCTGGCACTTTGCCTGAGCTCAGCACGTCACTGTGACTTAGCAACCGGGTGCACTTCAGAAAAGGACTTTGCTTTGGTTTAAAAAAAAAAAAAAAAAGAAGAAGAGAGAGATGGTCTTATCGGGAAATAAAGGTTAAACACACAGGATTTAAAAAAGAAAAATGAAAAAAAGAGTGGAAGCACGAATTGATAAATTGCGCATAATTTCCCTAAAATTAATTTTAAATTTCCCTAGAAAAGAGGACTGATTAAAAAAAGGTCAGGTTCTTAAATGTAAAAGAAATCAAATATCGGGATCGGTGCACTCACCAGTTAACACAGCCACACACAAAAAGAAAGCTCCTCTGCGATTTGCGTCTTTTTGAGAATGGGATGCTGATTTCACGCTGACGTGATGTTCGTGTTATCTCCGTTCAGTGTTGCATCAGCTCAGTTGCGCCTTCAAACTATATATCAGCGACCATCTGTTTAAGGGGAAGCCGGCTTTCTCTCGGATTGGCGGAGACCCGGAGGTGCGGTCTTCTCTCGCAGACCACTCCCTCCGGTGGCGTCACCGACGCCCGGTCAGTCTTTGTGCATCCACGTAATCTGAGGCCATGCGGTTTATCCATTACTTAAAAATACCCGAGGCTGCACATTGGCAGGGGATGGTTAGACCGTGTCAAACGTGCACGCAAATACTGTGGCAAATACACGTTTACCATGACAGTCGTATTCACACGATGAACGTGGGCTCAAAGTCCAGCTTCAGATCAAGAGTGTCCACTCTAAATCGCAGGAAGTTTAGGATATAAGGCCCTCTCCTTTTCAGGCGACCAAAGAAAAGCGGGCAGTTGACGTGAAAGGCAGTTTCACAGAGTGAGGCGCTATTCTTCATCAGTTAAGTGGGTAAAAAGAGGAGTGGAGTGGGTTTAAAATGTGGTTTTCAATTTCCTTTTGGAAGCTGTGGCTGTGAATCTGCAACATGCAGTCAAATGAGATGAAAGTTAAAGTGCCTAAAAAACTGTGAGCTCGGCAACATAAAAGGGACTGAACTTCAACAGAGGGCAACAGTGGGGTAGATCATCACAGTATCCGAGAGAGTACTTTCCAGCAGGTAAGCGTCTTCATAAGTGAAGATAAGTATAAGAAATACTTTATTAATCCCAGAGTTGGGAAATAACTCTGTCTCAGCAGTTATCCTAGTCGTTTCTATTGAGAAAAACACAATCCAGAGAGAAAGTAGAGACGGTTTAGCACAAGGTGCAAACAAGTTATCAGTCACAAGAACAAAAAGGTCACATTAGATTTATGCCAAAACATACAAAAGTCCAAAAAGCTCTGCAAGATCAATCATATGTGCCAGAATGAAGAGAGGGGGGGTGGTGGAAAATTTTTATAACTACATGGGAATATGTACCAGTGTAGTAAAACACATTTCGCTATACTGAAAGTAAACAGTTCGAATGCGCTCATGTCTTTATGGATATGAATGGTGCATAATTTAGAAGTAGCAGACGTCTACGTAAAGCAAAACAAGGCGTTGAGCCCGATGCAGCCCTGCAATCAACAAAATTGAACGATTACAGGATGGACTTTAAAAGCCATTTAACACCAAATCCTTGGCTTCACTGGAGTTTTTGTGACCTGGCAAAAAAAAAAAAAAAAAAAAAATAGAAGCTCTCCAGCCTCTTTGATTCGAATCTAGATGTTTATCAGTGAACGATATGATGAATGCACACACTTTCTGTTTGACTTTCAGGTTTGTTTGCAGGAGATAGAGCCAAGCCAGAACGACTGATGACGTTGCTGAATGGAGCAAGCAGAGGGTGGGCTTAAGGTCTGCACTGGAATATGAGTGGAGCATGCGAGCACACCCCCATGCCTGTCATGACTGGGAAAGAAACAGCTACCTGAAAAACAAGTTGACCTGATCTTTGGCAAGAAAAACAAGACTTAATTTTCTCAAAAGAAAAAAAAAATCATAAATATATTTTTACTTTAAACTGCAGACTTGGATAACCTTCTAATTAACCTGCAATTCCAGGAAATGTGAGACAAACATGACACTTGATAGCTGTGAGGTTACATAGCTCAGTGTCACTACTAAAAATGGGAATCAAAGTCTCTTATAAACCAAGCTATAGTTTCTATCTAAAATATTACTTGATAATACACAAAATGCTCCCTTGTTTCAAGAGAATTTTAAGGGTTCCCTTGTGAGTAATAAACATAAAATTGGGGTATTGATAGACACAAAGACTTAATAATACAGACAGAAGAGTTGTGGCTGACCAGTAGCACTGTAAACACCAACTATAACACAGATATGTCTCCTTATGAAGCAGCTGACCCTTGGCTATTTTTTGCCCCAGTCGCCACATCAGATGATTGTGTCGTCACAGCAGTGGGAACATATTTCATTAGGGTGCTGTTTACTAATCTTCGGACAGACTGTCAAGGACAGGGTACATAACGTGGATATTTTCTATGACTTCTTTCTGGTATTTGGAACCTTTGGAAGGAAAAAAAAAGAAATAATACTGATATATTTAAAGCAGATTTTTGTCCACATGAAAATAATGCAACAATGACCCTAATATGTTTACATTAAAAAGTTGTCCTGTTGAGCCACAGACTGTATATAAAAGATGGACACACCCTCCAAGTCAATGTGTCAGTCAATGAGGAAATGCCTTATTGTGGGATTATTTCTAATGGCCAGCAGGGGGTGATGCTTTTTCCTGCAAAAGAAAGTCAGACAGTAAAAAAAGAGTATGTCAAAAACAAATGTACTATTCTCTTCATCTCTGAATTCAACAATAAACTCTTCCCTTCTGATTTTATTGTTTTTATTATACAACACTAAATGTGTACTCCTTACCTGGTTGTGATTGGTTACTGAAGGTTACTGGCAGTTGCTGTGAAATTGCTGACGTTGCACTCACGCAGGCCTACAGACCGACCAGCCTGGAAACCACTGTTCACTGTGGAAAAACGTGTATTCTGCATGTGGTAGCTGGTAGTCAGTAGCGTGAAATTGTTCTTAAATGGGTATAAGGCCCTGCACTGGGATTGTTTTGGTTGTTTCAGCTTGCTGCAGTCAGTAGGAATTTGCATGGAAGACGCTGATTTGTCTGCAAAAGCACGCTACTTGACAAGCGGAAAACGTGAGAAGTGCAACACAGACTGTAAACAGAGCACGTTCACCTTCAAAGTAAAAGTTGAGCCTTTTGATATGTGTCGGTTGCACAAGTAAGGTCCAACTTTTACTGTGAAGGTGAACGTTCTCAGTATACCATTTCACATTTTCTTTCAACCTCATCTCAGACAAGTCAGTGTCTTCCACCTTCCATGGTAGTGAGATCCACCACCAAGTAATCTCATATAGTTAAAAAAAAAAAACAGAGTTGGAGATGAAGCTGAGGCTTTGAAAAAGGTCTTCACATGCCAAGGGATAACATCAGGGTAGCCCTTGGTATGGGTAGGTATGGGTAGGGTAGGTATATTTTATTGCTCAATTTACAGACAACTAGGTAGCTTTCACTTTGTTTTCTTAAAAAACAAAACAAAAAAAAGTACTGTGATCAGAAACTAACTTAATAAGACTGGTGAGACTGAATCACGGAAAACTGAATGATGCACAGACTGTGTGGTGATTAAAGAACTGAAACGCTTCCTTTGTTGTGATACAGATTTTAATGGCGTGAAAACTTTAAAAAGAACAACAACAACAACAACAACAACTTTTAATCAATATTAGATTTTTCAAGCATTCTCTGATCAGCAGCAACAAAAATATGTACACATAATTTTGAATCTGGATTTTACAGTAAGGCATTGCACAAAGTACAACAGACAAGATTATTAATCTACTGTGTGACATTACATTTTTGAATTTTGTCAACTTTTTGACAAATCGACAATCCCTTAGGCATCACACAACTATAAGAAATGTTCTATCCATGCACACATGAAATATACACGTAAACTTTCTCTTTGTCAAAGCATTTCAAAGTAGTGGAAGTAAGTTAAGCTTAGTGTGATTATTAGTATTAGTTTTGAGCAGACATTGAGATAAATCATAGATCATTCACTTTGTTACAGGCAATCAAACAAAACTGGCCAAAGATGGCTGCCGTGCATTTAATTTTTAATCCCAGGCCACCATAACAAAAAAAATATTTATATTTACAACTCTAGGTGATGCTTTTCTAACGAGACTACCAAAGAGTGCACTGAAAGATGAAAGAACTAATGTCAATAAGCAAAGAGCGCTGCGAGTTTCAGCCTGCCATAATGACACAGACGATGTTTTTATGCAGCTTTACTGACCGCTGAAGTTTAGGATAATTCCTATGTTTGTGAGATAAGTATGAGCTTGGATGTGAGAAGCTGACAATTAAGTACATTTTCCAGAAGAGACACGAGATTTGGAGTGTAACGTGTGTAGGTTAGTTGGAAACATTGGCATTTTGTCTTGTTTGATATTTGGACATTTGTCATCTATTATGGCAACAACTAATGAGTTTTCAAAGTGGGAGTAAAACTGATTTGCATATACGTGCATACAGATAAAGAAATGCTATTGACACAAAGTGCATCAGTTCTGAATGTTTAACTCAAGAAGTCAGAGATGCTCAGCAACCTAACCTATTGTTAGATGTGGTTACATCAAATCATTTGTGTAAATTCTGGCTGTGATACTCACTGGAATGTCAAGCACTGATCTGATATTTTACATATTATACAAACCTCCCTCCTCACTGGCCCGACCCTACCTACGCTTAGTATGTCATCTCAATGTGCAGCAAAAGCACATGCTGAATTACAGCACCCTATATGTTGCCATAGTTACTCTGCAGCGGTCTAATGGTGTGCACATTCAGCACAACTTTTATGGAATATGTGAACCCTGTAGCAAATGAGACACTTTATTTTCCAGCTGTCCTTAAAATGCCCCTTTAATCCTCTACTACACAAGATCAGTGCTGAGAAGCACAGAAGGGTCCACAATGTCGTTTTTACACATCATGTGTGTAGAAATGGAAGCCGGCAAGTACGAGTGTGGGTGTTTGAAGAGGCTTGGCAACAGTGAAATCAGCCGCCCAGTCACAGCACAATCTATAGGAATGAGCAGTAGGCATGTGGAGGTCTGGCAGTACGCTGATATTACACCACAGTGAGATAAGGGAGGTTTAGCTTTTATCTGCATTCTGAGAAATGGCTAATGAGGATGGCGCTTTTGTTTCTAAATGTTTTCCTCTTGAGTGTAGTTTGCAATGAGTCACCATGATAGAAATGTTTTTCATTAAAGTGTCAAAATTGAAGTTCATTTAGTCGCGTTCATTCTCTAAAGAATAACTTGACAATGTTATTTTCTTACATTATGTTTTAAAAAGGGGAAGAAAAAAGTTTAAGGCTAAAGCTGGGATGTCTGTGATTGTTTGTATGTACCACCTCGTTTACTTTTAGAGCTCTCTCTCTCTCTCTCTATGGTGTATGCAGCAGAGGGTCTTCAGTTTCAAGCTGGGCCAGCTGCCTGCGCAGGCTGTTTACTTTGGTCTGAAGCTCCTTGTTGTACTCAATTATATGAACCATTTCCTCATAGGCCTCATCCAGACACTTGGAGGAGCGGTTCCAACGAAGGAACACTCCTGTCACAGAAGAGCAGGACCAATCAGAAAAGAACAATTCACAAACTGGTTTCTTCCAGTTCTGGTTTCTTCTAAACATTGCAGTCTCACAACATTGTTAAAGGTTATGTAAGCGTTGCATGTGCAGTCACTGTACACTAATGGGAAAACATGCACCAAACATGTACCACATACTGTTAATTTGGATAAATAAAACAAACAGCAAACAGATAATGTGTACTAATGTGGTTCTTTGTGGAGCTTTGAGTTGGAGTACAAATACAAGATTTTGACATGTCTAAAACTTAAAGCAATCTTGAAAAACAGCACAAATTGTGTGAACTGAGTGCAAAAAAAACAAAACCAGTGGACCTTAATGGTGGTTGGAGGGTGTTGGCAGAGAAACAGGTGTAAACACAGAGGAGCTGTATGACTGGAATGAACCATCACTTTACTTGTCAGTCATAAGAAAAGCCAGTGTGTCAACAAACTGAGCTTTCTGAACCCAGTAACACGTCTGTAGATAGCACTACTCAATAAGATCTCAGTTATTTTAGTTGTTTTAAAGTTCAGGTCATTGGTAACAAAATACTTGTGAAATGTATGGTGGCTGCGGAAGGATGTGCATTTGCATTCCTATGTTTACGCAATATTTGGAACAATAAATTAACTGCAGCCAAGTTTGCCCTTTGCTAAAACATGTGCTGTCTCTTGGGTCTGTACTCCAAACGCCTATCGATATATTTTATACTGATATTTAGACACACTTGCCTCTGAGCCCTCAGTGAATTTCTTATTGTTTAGCTGACATTAAAGCCTTGTTTTTACCCAATTTCCTCACCTTTAATGAAAAATAAAACTCTGTCTTTTGCCTGATCCCTTTAGGGGGTCACCACAGTGGATCCTCCTTCACTGCATCTATGAATCTTCTCTGTGGTCTTCCTCTTTTCTTCCTGCATGGCAACTTTATTATCAACATCCTTTGTCCAATATACCCACTATCCCTTCTCTGCACATGTCCAAACCCTCTCAGCCTTACTGCTAGTACTTTGTCTCCATATTGCTCACTGTGAGCAATATTTCCAGTATTTCTTTGCAACTTAGGTCCTTGGCATCATATTGTAAATCTCATGTTTAAAACAAACTGTCATTTTTGACTATTCTTTTAAATAAGCTTAAGCTTGTTTTAAGACACTTTTAGCTGTGTCATCAGTGACTGTCAGAAAAGAAGGATGGAAAAGCCCTTCGTTTTGTTTGTGCTGATAAATAAATCCTGCTACCTGCAAGTTGCAATCACCATTGAAAACCCTATGCACTATTTTTTTCCTCTATATTATCAGAAATATCATTATCCTAAATTTCCTTGAAATACCATTACATAATTTTGAGGCTATATCGCCCAACCAAGAACCAAGAACATGCAAACTCCACACAGAAAGGCCCAGGATGGATAAATGATATTTCACCTATCCTGGACTTCATTACACAGTTATACCCGTGCAGTTCAGAAATAATCTTGAAATCCTTTTGCTCATTAACTTTTTGGAATTATATTCAATTTATAACTTTTGTGTCTTTTGTGAATATTTTTGATTGCTTTCCATTTCTTTCCTGTGTATTTGTAAAGTCTTTTTCTCACCGGACTTTAAAATGTTTAAAAGTCATGTTTATCAGAGTTTTAACTCTTACATCTCTTTTAGCTATTTTTTAAACGGTTTAAATGGTGGTTTCACTTGTCTGTTGTGCAGCACTCTATTTAAAGTCTGCTGTTCTTAAATGTGCTACACAAATAAAATGACTAAAACCTCCACATTTTTGCTCAACACTTTTAAAGTGATCGAACTGCAGTCCAATTTTAAAAAACATTATTTTAGTGCATTTTTTGTTTTTTTAATTAAACCAATATTTTTCTTCAATATTATTTCGCTAAGAATTACACAGAACTTTCGGGATGTAAAGATTTTACACACGCCATCAGTTTCTTTTAGTGTCCACATCAGCAGCGAGAGTTCAGGACTTCCATTGGGTCTTTTAAGGTGGGCTGAGGAGTGTGCGTCACTTTCTATGAAAGAGCTGCATAAGCAGGATATCACGTGTTCCACTCAGTTTTTATGCATTCCACTTCATATAGCGTGAACGTGATTCTAAGGCTTTAGGCTGTAAGAGAGGCCCCATGCACAAAATGCATGAACCTAATGACCTCTAGTTGGTCTGGATTCCCCCTCCCCCAACTTTTCTTTATGAATGGTCTAACACAGATCTCCCCGGGGCTTTGCTGTACTTTACTATGCTGAACCCACTGACATTAAGACAACCATAGTTAAGAATATGAATAACCACCATTATTAAAGTTGTGGGGGAAAAAACCCCTCATCAATTAAGACTTTAGAAAATCAAAAAATGTTTTAAGTTTCACTGCAGTCACTCAACAGTGACAGTCTTAATTCGTTAAAATTCCAATTAGTACACTGTCAGTGTTTTAAAAAGTATGAAAAATGTGAAAAAAAGTGATAATATTAAACCGAAAACAATGATGATATAATGCTAACATTGGTAAAGCTGGTTTTATCTAGCATTTTAAATAAAAAAGATTATGTAAAATTATCAAATAACTTTGATTTAAACAGATTTAGGATCACATTTATATACACTGATATTCTGATATAACCTCCCACTGATACATGATGTTTGTGTTTAATGCCAAAAGGCACTTGTGAAAAAACAGCACTTTAAATTACCCACAACAGATTTTGTGGTTGTACGCCTGTATCAGTGCTTCTTTATTTATCACCATTTTGCTACTTATGTTTTACCATAATATCACCGCACTGCCTGTCAGTGAGGAAACCATTTGTAAAAAGACACACAGGCAGGCTGAGCATGTCACGGACATGCCTCAGGAGCATTTTGAACACTTGTGTGTTCTACCTCTTGTAAAATGATTCATAATGCTAGCTATACCTGAAACTCCAAGGAGGTCAAAAAACAAATTTGTTCACACAATATTTCTGATGATATTAAATATTATTAAGATCGTTATTTCATTTTAACTTTTATGCCCGTGTAGCACAACATTACTATTTAACCTACAATAGTACTCTGGGAGAACCATCCACAAAGGTCATTGAAGCCATTCATTTTGTAACATGCCGGTCTGAAATATACTAGGTTTTTCTTTTGAGAGTCAGCTGAGTCATCTTGCCGAGTTTCAGGTGGCAGGTCAGACAGCACTGATCACATACCTCACCTAGTAGCTGTACACGACATGACAAAGCTGCAACCAACAGTTAGTTCACTATTGGATAATCATGGGACTGAATGCTTATCTTTACTAAAGATGGTCTTTATTGTGCCTGAAGTGTCACACACTCGATCAAAGGTGACTGTAAAAGGACTAAATTGACGTGCAGCATTTTGTTTATTTATCTAAAATTATTTGCTGATGATATATATATATTTTTTTAAAAATCCTGTACAATGCATGTATACTTGTCTTCATGCTTGTAACCTTGGAAAGCACAAATAGCTGGTCCTTGGGTCCCAGTGGCTGTCAGGGTCATTCAGGGTTCAAATGCTCAAACCAATGGTGTCCCCTACTGGTGAGATTTCAGAATGTATGCGTGAGCAAATGTGTATTCGTAATTGTGAGTACGCCCAATTTCTAATCGTGTACCTGCGGCTACAACAGCAGTTTTATCACCTGATCCTCATGGTACGTTTTTAGATATTAAGCTACTCCATCTTCAGACTGAGAATAAACTTAAAGCATGAGTCAAAACTGCAAAATATGTACAGCATGTGGTCTCACTGGACTGCTTTCAATGAAGAATATTAAGGTGTGCCATTTAATTGCTCACTCAGTGTAACAGTGGGATTTAATATATGTATAAAAAATAAATAAATACAGCTTAAACTTAAATAAAGGTTAAATAAAAAAAACTCCCAGCTATAAATGTTCCCTTAAAACCTGCAAACAAAACTTTATGTGTTCTTTATTATTTTAAAACTTAAAATTATTTGGCACGTTTCCTTTTTTTCCACTTTAGGAAACTTTCTTTTATAAAAAGGAAGCAAGGTCTGAAAATTAAATTTGATGATTTTTCTATCTATCCATCTATTATGGATCACAGAGGCAGAAGTCTTTTGTACAGACACCCAGACCTCCCTCTACCTCCTCTCCCTCTTCTTAAGAGATACCTATGAATATATTTGTTTCTTACCTTCCCACAGCAGCAGACTCTGAGGGGCCACAGAGGGCCAGATCACAAGACTGTTGGGCTCGTAAAGTGGGTTGGTCAGACGCTCCAGCTCCTGGGGCCGATTCACCCATGACCAAAGGGACACAGTTTTTTCAGGCAAGCACAGTCTGGCTCTGGGAAAAAGAGAGAAATGTGTCAGACTGACCGATAAGAAGACTGGTTACCTAGAGTTTCTAAGAGTGAGCTGGTAACATCACATAAATGAATGAGCTGGAAATATTTATTTGCTTTTTTTTTTAATAAAAGCTTTAGAAGTGACTTGGAAAGTTGCCTAATCCACGGCTGTTTTATCAGAGGTGGTTCATAGCTGCAGGGAGAGCATTGTGATTTTTGTATGACCTAACTATCAGCAATACAACAAATAATAACAAATGATGTATTCTTAAACTACGTAGGGTGACACCCACATTGACACCCACATCACACAGCTGAAAGTGTAGCCCTGACATCAACTGAAAGTCTAACATCAGCTAACTCCTATCTTACCTCTCAGCTGCACTGTTGCCCAAGAACGTCCCAAACTGAGATGCGTAGGCGTGTTCGAAGAGCAGTACCAAGAAACTCTCGTTGAATTCAAAGGAGCAGGGAAACTGGCGAAGGATCTGCCACACACAGTCCAGGAAGAGAAGAAAGACAGGGGCCTCATAGCGAGGCTTGCTGTTGGAGAAGGCAGACTGGGCACAGCGCTGCTGGAAAGGGTGACCAGCCTGTGTAAGCAGTCAAAGAGGTGAGAGGGGGGCCATGAGTGGAAACACCCACACTGTGAAGGAGAACGTGGAAGAAAACACAACATTTGGCTCTAAACAGTGCATCGAAGCTCACCTGGAGCCACTCCCGCTCTACCAAGCTTTGAAAGCCTTTAATGGTCCTGCAGCCGGGATCCAGGATGATCTGAGCCAAGGAGGTGACCTGCAGGGTGGAGTCTGTCCCTTCTGTACCGTGAACAAGCACTGACGCTCCCTCCCTGAGGTAAACACATGAGCCCACAGTCTGTCACTGCTTGCTGCTTTTCGAGTTTATGTTTACTGGGACATGAGGACAACCAAATGAAAAACAGACCTGTCAATACACTGGGCAGCCAAGCAGGCAGTGGTGAGGATCTCTTTGACATTAGTTTGCCAGTTGGAAGCCTCCAACTTGCTTAACCAGCGGTCCATGCTGTGGGACTGGTCGTTACATGCCTCCACCAACTTAATCAGGCTCTCCTGAAGGACATTATACCTGCAAAAAGATTTATTTAGATCATTTAAATTAGCAGATACATTTTAATCAGTTTCCGCTTTATCTAGTCTTCTCGGTAATACTTCATAATACAGCCCACAACTAAGGGTGTAATTCCCTTTTTCATTAAATTAAAAGTTAATGTATTTTATTTGAAATTAAAATGTCATTATATTTACCTGCAAATAATTAAAAGTAGGTACACTAGAATGAGGGGGGCAACAAGTCAGCTTTTTTACAGGAAATTAAAACAAGTAAATTTAAGCTGTGCAATTTCTTGGTAATTTTGCAGAAAAACACAAGTTGCACTTTTCAGTGCCATATTATGGAGTGGATTAATCATGCCTTTTTGCATCTTTATTTTTTTAATATTTGTTATGTTGATGTGCATGATGGACGTTCTATTATTCAAATGTCCTTAAGGCTTGTTGTCCCTTATCAGCTTACAAGAAAAAACAAATACCTTCAAAAACAGCCAGAATTCAGGCACTACTTAAATGTACTTACAGTATAATTATTTCTTTGATTCCTGTATAAAGGCGACTTGCTACCCCAGTATTCTAGCGTACCCACCTTTAAGCATTTATAGGCAATTATAATGACATCGTAATTTCTAATAAAATAAATTGAAATTCCATTTATTCATAGGGGAATTGCAATGCAGCAGACTCTAAACAGGTCGTATTATAAAGTGTTACTGTCTTCTTAATATCTAAGTGTCCAATCACCTTTCAATGGCCTTGTGGATCCTCCTCCACTGTGGGTAGTTGGCCTCCAACTCAAACCCTCCACCTCGGGCTTTGGCCTGCTGAGCAACATTGATAGCGCGTGTATCAATGATGTAACCACGCTTTCCTGGCCGCAGAGTGGCGTTGATCAGCTTCTCGTCCTCCTTACACCGTCGCCCATTGGTGCCTGTCAGTGGCTGTCCTGCTCGCATCATCACCTGAAAGTGCAAGTGATTTGTCAGCCGCTATAATTAGAGATGGCACGATACCACTTTTTTATGTTCGATACGATATCATAAATTTGGATATCTGTCGATACCGATATAAATCCGATATAGTCTATTTTATAATCAATAAAACTGTTTTTTTTAATATCTTGCATATCTTGTATATGGTCATACTCAAATTTAAAAAGACAAAACACTAAAGCTATTCTATTACACTTGCAAAAAATACACTGCATCCAAAATATTTTGCAGTTCAGCAATACTGATCTTTTTATTTAAGCTTTTAGCAGAACTGTAAATTAAGTATTTAAAGTAATATTCAAAAAGTAATTTAAAATTCAATTTATACAGATTTCAAAAACTCTTTGGTTCTGAAAAAAAGAAGTGCCATATCAGCACAAAATAATGTTTATATTCAACAACTAAAAAATAAATGGGTTGTAGAATGGACCCTTTTATACTTAAAGCTTAACATAAATAGATATCCAGAGTGGAAAGCAGTGCAAATAAATGCAAACATGCCTTAATGACACTCATGTTTTATCAAGATGGATGTCAGTGTAAGAAGTTTCTATCACATTTAACCTTAGACTGAATTTTGTGTAATTTCTATACAAAACACAAGTATGAAAAAGTGTTTTCATAGTTTTTTGGGGGGGGAACCACAGAACTGTTTAACCTGCAACACAGTTGTTTTTTTTTCCCAAAGTAAAACTTGAGTCTATCCATTGTACGGTCAGACTTAGCAATGACAACGCACAGACGTCCGAGCTCCATATATCAGTTGTTAAGCTTAACGTAACAATGCTTGACAAACATTCAGAGATGAACTTACACACTTGCTTTACTTCTCTGGGATAGCTTACTCAGAGGTGAAATACCGGTTTGGCAGCACGTAGCGAGGCTCCAGATGCTTTCAGTGACAAGCAACTCCAGACCACCAACAGGTCTCGCACGCAACAGCCGCTCTATCACGTGACGCATACTTCTCTGACGTGCTAAGGTCACTACCTGGGTTAAGCCATGTTGCAAGTTTTGTAAGGTGCTTTTGTAATATTTAATGGATCGGGTTACATTTTTTATTTCTCCTCGATATCCAATCCAGTAATTTAGGTCAGGATCGGACCGATACCGATACTGTATATTGGATCAGTCCATCCCTAGCTATAATGTTCAAATACACAAACAATGAGAAGCAAAAGAGATGGTCAAAGGCAGAGAGTAATTATCTTTCCTTGCGCTTACCATGCCGTTCTTCTTGTGATAGTAGCTAAGTACTGGAAAACGGCCACCGTGACGGAAAGTAGCTACTTTCTTCAGTGTTTCATCATCAACATCTTTGGGTACTGCTACTAGTGGGGGGTATGACGGACACAAGCTGAAGTCTTTGTTGACCTCACTCAGCCTCCACTCATCTGTCTGCAAAGTGATGTAGAGGGGAAAAAAGGTCCAATAACCCTGATTCAAATTGAATTACTCTGTAATGTCACAGCAGAGACCTAAACGTACCATGGACTCCAAATCTTTAAAGGCATTCTGGGGAAGAAATGAATTCCATCCATCCTCTATGACTTCAAACATGGGCCGGTAGAAGAAAGGGTACATCAGGGAGACTGAATCAAGAGTGGACAGAGCCTTGAGAGGAATGAAAACATTTAGTTGTTATTCACAATTTTAATCACATGCAGAATTTAACTTGACATGACAAAAACAAAGAGAGCCTGAGAGAAAAATATAGCGTAGCTAAAAATAATCACTCTCTTTCCGGCGGGGAGCCTTTGTTCTTACCTCGATAGAGCTGGCAATGTTGAGACACTCCTCCATACCAGTGATTTCAAGCTGAATCATTCTCAAGTCTTTGCATTTGACAGTGATGTGCCCCAAAGACCCCACAAATCTAAAATTTAAAAGGTGAGCACAATAAAGAGGATGAATATCATGAACAAACACAGAGTATCAGTGAACTACTCTGAGCCCTACAGCTCGGCTTTCTGTGTGTAATTTGCATGTTATCCTCATGTTGGGTTTCTGGAAGAATCTTTGAAACAACTGTTAGTTTGACTGTAGATTCGGTGATTGTTATTAAAGGCAGTCTCAGTACTCAGTGCTCAGTACGTAAGCTCTAAGCAGCAATATGCCCCAGCTACAGATGAAAGAGTGGATTGGCCAGTATCCAAGTACAATGAGCTGCATAAATCCATTCTTAATGGATTAATGTGAAGGTATCTGCATGAAGTTCAGTCAGAAAGGCAGGATGATTTATGAGTCATTTGCTTTACAATGAAAGAGACAATACAGTGCTGTGAAACTGTATTTGCCTGCTTCGTTTTTTGTTTTGTTTTTCTGCATATTTGTCACACTTTAATGTTTCAGATCAAATATATTTTAATATTAGACAAAGATAACCTGAGTAAATGCAAAATGCCATTTTAAAATGATGTCATTTATTAAAGGAAATAGATATCCAAACCTACCTGGAACCATCTAAAAAAACCTAATAACTTGTGTTTTGCCACCCTTAACAGCAAGAACTGCAATCAAGTGTTTGTGATAACTGGCAATGAGTCTTTCAGAGGTAGACTTGTGTGTTTCAGACCAATGTCCTGGTGCATAACCAAAGTGTGCTTGAGTTTCAGGGCATGAACTGATGATTGAACATTTTCCTTCAGGATTTTTGGGTAGTGGAGAATTGATTAAATACAGCAAGCCACCCAGATTCCGAAGCAGCAATGCAGCTCAGACCATCACACTAATACCACCATGTTTGACTGGTGGTATGACTTTGTTTTTTTAAATAAAATGCCATGTTAGTTTCATACCAAAAGGTTCAACTTCTGTCTCGTTAGTCCACAGAGTATTTTTCCAAAAGTCTTGGGCATCATCAAGATATCTTTTGCAAATGTGAGACAAGCCCTTTGTGTTGTTTTTGGTCAGCAGTGATTTTTCACCTTGGAACTTTCCCATGGATGCCATTTTTGTGCAACATCTATCTTATTGTTAAATCATGAACACTGGCTTTAACTGACGTCTTCAGTTCTTTAAAGGTTGATCTGGTATCTATTCAGACCTCCTGGATGTGTCAGTGTTGGTCGGCTGGGCACACTTGGGAAGGTTTACCACTGTTCCAAGTTATTTTCCATTTAGAAAACCCATACCAAAACCTAAAATTAAACCTTAAGGTCATCTGCAGGTTCGGCCAATACTGGAGGAGAAACTGACAGTTAAGTACTAGGCAAACCTCCTGAAGCTTGTGTGTCCAACCTAAAATGTTTAAAAACGGTACAAATACCAGAAATAGCAGTGAAGAAAAACAAATTCTTTGCCACTACAAGCCCCATGTCTTTAACCAGTTGATGTTAGTTTCTCTAACCAGTTTAACTATAAGCAAGTTAAGCATATGGACACTATTAATAAATAATCAGATCTGCAGCATGCACTAAAAAACAGGCGTAACTCAAACTGATTTTAACAAATGCATGCTCTACTGACCTGCATCTATTTAAGGTAGGTGATGTACCATTTTCATAAAGAGATTACATAACAGTCATTTAGAAAAACAACAACACAACGCTGTCACCTCTTCTCTATCGAGTCAATGTTTGAATGAAGCAGCCACAGCTCCTCCGTGTTGTCCTGTCTGGAGGAGAGAATCAGGTGATGACCAGTCAAACACAGAGTCCCCTCCACAGTAGGCATGAAAGGCCTGTGTAGGACAACCCCGTCCACCCTGGGTGTCTTTATCAGCTCTGCAAACTCCATAATCTGACCAGACAGAAAGAAAAAAGACGCGGTGATTTTAAAGCATAAAGACAACGCTATTGGTTAGGTCAAGCTACTATTATTGTAAGGACAGGCCAGCGCAACCTCTGTCGACATATATCGTGTGTGTCCATGTCGGTTAACAGTAAAGATGAAAAAGTACTACAAAAATAGGTCATCTTGATAAAGTTATTCTATTCCGGAAATTAAACCGCTAACGTCAGCTAGCAGGCTAATCGTGACAGAAAGGAGGATAATTTACCATAAAAAACGGCCGACATTTCAAAATTCAAGCCAAAGCACAAACATCACGTATAATATAAATATTAAAAACAACAAGGACCATTTTTTACCAACACTAAAAATATTTATCGTACAACTACCTGACAATGTTTTCTTTTATTTGGTCGCAGGGCGATACTGGTACGTTAAGAAAAACACGCCGACTGGAAACAACCGGCTTTTCTCGGCTCAGTTCTGCATCCCAAATTCCGCAATTCTCGTCTAAAACGGGAAGTGACTCTGTGCTCTCCAGTGTTCTTTAACATTAGCGTTATACTTTAAATCTGTACAGCCGCCGAAGAACTTATAATGTCCACATATTAGATATAAGTATGTTTAAACATCCATACGGCAACACAGTGAATGAGTTAGAGTTTAGTGGTTTGGAGGCAGCGTCAGATCTGTGCTTCATCTACAAGGCTTCTGAAAATCCGTGAAAGGCTGTTTCATTTTAGTCTGTGTGTTTGGGGTCTACCGACCAATATCAAAAAAGGTCACTAGGTGGTGACATTGGAGTACTTTTGAGAGATTTCTGGCTTTCAGAAGTCTAAACAGTTTTGCCCTGATTTCACCGGGTAGATAATGTAAGATGATAGATGTGCTGTGAGTCATGTTATACATTTAGACATGTTATTTAACATTAAGCTTAAAACGTTCCTTTTCGATAAAACTTAGAGTTAGTGCTGGATCAGGTGACCCCGAGCCATCTCTTTGTAATACTGTAATAGGCTTAGACTGCTGGGGGTGGGGAGCTTCCCATGATGCACTGAATCACGTACCTCTTGTCACTTCCTGCGGGTTTACACGCCACTACTCAATTTAATAATTGGCAATTATTAAACTCCGGCTCTCTCTCTCCTGTCTAATTGTCTGTTTCCATTGGAGATTTTTTCCTATTAACAGAGAGATTGTCATTCCCACAGTTGCCAAGTGCTTCCTTATAGGAGCTCATCTGGTAATTAAAGTTTCTTTCTAATATTGTAGGGTATTTACCTTACAAAATAAAGCAACTTGGTGTGACTGTTGTTGACAATTGTTGCTATAGACTGTAAAAAAAAAAATGGAATTACACTAAACTATTGATCCAGCCTGGTGGTGGAGGCCTGATAATACCACTGATCACAGATAGGTATGCAAGGTAAGACTGCAGTAAGTCAGGTAAATGCACAAGCTGTAAACTAAAATGTAAGGGTATCAAGAAAACTTAGACAACAACAAAAAGAAAAAATAAGTGGACAACAATGACCTGCAGAGTCCCATCTCGAATTGAAAAAATGGGAGTTAAAGTGAACTGAAGACAGAGTTTTAACAGTTAATATTAAGTCCAGTGATTCGAGGCCCCAAAGGAAAAAAAGTCTAGTGTGGGGTCTTTGTGTAGTTCCAAGTACAGTTTGACAGGCTGGTGTAGCAAAGTTTAACAAGGAGAGCAGAGAGAAGTCATATCTGGCCTGAGGAGGAGGAGGAAGAAGAGGAGGAGGAGGGGGGGTAGAGGAAGGAGGAGCCAGTAGGCAGCTGGCAGGGGCAGAACAGACACAGGAGACTTCAGTACCCTTAAACACAAATAACAGAGGAGGAGGGGACCTACTGACAAGGCTAAGCATGAGCTCAAACTAAACTGCACTTTTCTGCTTTATGGATGCTGATTAAATAATCAGGAGATTAAAAAGCTGCACACACTCATACTCATTAGAGATAATGACATTTTGACTCGGGCTTTAAAGATCATGTGTGCGCTGCATTAGCTGAAGGCGGCTGGGGAGTTTATTCTAAAGAAAGGGCGTGCAGCAGGGGGAAAAAAAAGAAGAAACGTTGCCTGAGGTTTTTGTCTTAGCTCTCTGAATAGCGAGGACAACTGCCCGCTGAGATCTTAAAGCATATGAAGGAACACACAAGGAGCCTGAACGGCAGACTCCCTAAAGAGGTGAACGCTTTTGGAGGGAGAAGAAGAATAGCAGATAGCTTGGCAGAGGCTACTGTGGACCATTTTGTTTTAGACATTCTGAGCATTGTGTGGGTGTGTGTGTGTGTCTGTGATGTATTGCAAATCAGCACGGTATTTGCTTCACTTGCAGCCTGTCTAAGCTTCACAATAGATGGTTTGCTCTGGGCCTTCCCAGCCCACATCATAGGGAGCGCTGTACAGACACCAGGGCTAAATTGAATGTGAAACCCAGCGTTGCTTTACAAACCAAATAACTGCTCTTCTTCTGGGGAGAAGATGCTTTGCTGTCAAGAGATGAACTGATAAAAAATAACTTTCAAAGCAAACATGCACTTCACAGAATACAACAGAGAAGCCTAACCTCTATCTTTTATTTAAGAGGATGCTCTGACAAATGTGAAGATGATTTAGTTTAGCATCTGTTATAAAAGATCCACAACCTACAAAAAAGAAGAATAAGTTATAAATATAAAAGTGGGTGAAGCATAATGACTGTAACTCCATGGAACGTGGGAAATCACTGCATGTAACTATTGCCAAAGACATACTCACATTTCCCATTAAAGGTGCTCTCACAGGCTCCCAGTTAACGTCAAACTGCGATCTGTTAAGTGTCCAAATTTGTCGCGAGGGAACTGAATGCTCACTCCCACACTTCCCACAGAGCAATTTTTTGACATTTATTGAAGAGTTCCAAACATGCTGGAACATCGTCTGGCAAATTTTAGGGGCTGGATAATTAGTACCCACACCAACACCAATTACTCACCCAGGCTCTTCATTCATCTTCTGATGAAGACAATCTCATCCATGATTCACTCCTTCACTTTAACCTTCTGTTCTGAATGGTTCTTGTTTGTGTGGTGTTATTTTGGGCATGTCCAGTGAATCAGAGCTGTCTGTCAAGGCAGATAATGACTTTGATGTAGGTGCGGAGTCTAACACCAGAATCTGTTGTGATTTTTCACTGTGACAAATGTCTGGATTTGCACTTCTGTGCTCCATCAGTAGGCTTATTGCCTCTGATCGAGTTGATTAAGCTCCTTCAATGAATAGTGATAGAGCTCAGTGTTTCTTTGTAATTTTTCTTTGTAATTGATTAGAACTTCTTTTTCTCTCATTCTTTGTCTTCTATTCCTGGTTTATATAAATTTACATACATAAGAAGACACACACAAACAAAAACAAAGCATGATCTGCCTTCTTAGATTTATACATTGATATTTTGGGGATAATCATTCACATCAGTAGAAGTGACCCATGGTAAAATTTAACATAAGCCAGATGGATGTTATTTACAGCATCACTAGTATTCATACAAAGTAGAGGAGAATCCCACAGTCTTGTTATTAGCTTCTCATTGCCACTTGTATTGATTTAACCTCTGAAATCACAACACAGCCTTGCCTACAGTGCATCATTGATTTGTTCAACCTGAACATATTATTCACAGGATGCCACATTTACATTTGAAGTAAAGCCACACTGCTTCGCGGATTCCTTGTACTTGGGTGGGAATCACACACATACTGCCTGAATAATTTTGCGTATGCCACCCTTAGAAAACCATCACCCCAGACCTACTCCTCAAAAAAGCCTTATTGTTCCTGTCTTGTATTCTTTCAGCCTTCTGAGTCCATCTGATCCCATGCTATCCGAATGTGTCGATTTTTGTATGTTTAATATGTTCTCCCACCAATTAAAAGAAAATGTTCTTGGAAATTAGTAATAAAAATATTTGAATTGATGCGCGTAACAGCTATTTACATTGCTTTTTCTAACAAATAAGTATTTGTTTGTTTATCTCTCAAAATGTTGGGATTTAGGACCATGTTTGGGGTCATCACTGACCTCACAGGGTTAAAGTTAACTCATCTCTGAGTCTCACACACTTACTACTGTAGGTTTGTGTTTTGCTTTTTTGTGTGTAAAATTATTGTTATTACAAGAAAACAGTTGTTGCTGTATAATTTTGTTTTTTAATTATTATTGCTCTGAGGCCTTTTTTTCACTGCCTACCCCAGGCCATTAAACCTGAGTGTGCATTCAGAGTGCTGCTCACAAGGCACTGTTTAGAGACCTGAGGTAGTAATGAAGTTATACCTGCTACTCTGAGCCAAATAACTGGTGCTGGAAACACTCCTCAGAGATTTTGTTCGACATGAGGATCACAAAGTTGCTGCAGTTGGCTGCATATCCATGATGTAAATCCCAAAGATGCACTATTGGATTGAGCTCTGGTTCCTGAGCTTACTGAAGTAGTGGCACTTGGTGTGGTCTTCTGCTGCTGTAGCCCAGCTGCTTCAAGATTTGATGTGCTGTGCATTCAGAGATGCTCTTGTGAATTCCTTGGTTGTAACAAGTGCTTATTTGAGTTGCTGTTGCCTGTTGCTGAAGCAGTCTGGCCTTCTCCTCTGACCCCTGCTTCAGCAAAGTATTTTCACCCAGAGAATAGCTGCTCACTTCATATTTTCTCTTTTTCTCTGTAAACCCTAGAGATGGTTGTGTGGGAAAATCCCAGCAGATCATCAGTTTCTGAAATACTCAGACCAGCTCGTCTGGCACCAACAACCATCCCACGTTCAAAATCACTTAAACCGCCATTCTTTCACATTCTGATGCTCAGCTTGAACATCAACTAGTTAGGCCTGACCCCTAAATGCAAATGAAATGTAATCGGCTGATTCAATGCCTGCATTAATAAGAAGATGACTGGATGTACCTAATGAAGTGGCCAGTGAGTGTAGATTGTAGGGATGCTTTTGTCAGTTGACTACCGGACATGTTATAGTTTTGTTTCCTCCAATTAGTTTTCATTTTAATTTCATTTTGACTGTTTGTTTTTAAGTCAGTTTTATTTAGTTAGTTTTTTTTTGCATTTTTTTGTCTTTTCAGTTTAGTTTTTCATTAGTTTTAGTGTTTTTATTTGATATTGTATGAAGGAACATGCCAGAGGCAAGATATAGGAAAATCAGCATATGTAGCACAATAGAAAACAGAGCTTTTTGAAAGCAGTTGACTCACAGTTTTGTAGAAATGCTAAGTCTCAGTAAAAACTAAAGCCTCATCAGGCAAGGTGGGATAATACATTTTGCCAGACTGACAAGGAGTAAACTTAAGGGTGTTTTCTTTATAGTTTTAGTTTATTTTAGTCAGTTGTTCACAAAATCATTTCAGTTCATTTTGATTTTCTTTCCCTAAAAAAAAAAAAAAAAAAAAAATTTAGCAAACAAACTAAAATGTATATTTCACGTTAATTTTCAGTTTCAGTTTAGTTACAGTAACCTTGTTAGATAGATAACTAGTTCAGACGACGCGTTCTCAATTAGGGCCTTCGGGAATAAAGACAGAGCTGTCGAGGATTCAGCACTAGACAGCTCCCATCAAGTCCGCACAGGCAGAGCTGAGCAGACAGCGGGGGTGAAGCGGACATGATCCAATCAATCTCACATTGGATATGACCCTGCGTGGCAGCTCAGTGGGCACATTCTAATCAGAGTTGTTGAGCCTGCAGCGGACTCACCAGCTCTTTGTTCCCACATGTAACCCGAGGGTGGGGTGGGGGTGCTTTTCAGTATACGCTTAACCCCTCCGATTCCCACTGAAACAAACCCCATCCTATATTTTGTATAGAAGTTACCCATCTCTCTTTTTTGTATTAATAGTCTAAACATTTACGACTGAAAATAACCTCATATGCGCTCACACGCACGGCGAAAACCACAGCAGGTCACGTAAACTTTCGGGAGCATATGTTTTTTTTGTGTGTTTTTTTTGTGTGTGTGTGTGTGTGTGTGTGTTTTTTTTTTTTTTTTTTTTTTACGTAAACGGAGGAGCTTCTGTTTTCATCCCACAAACAGTGACTCCAAACTGTGTCAGTATGATTGATTCAAACACTCAAGTCATCACCAAATCATCATCTACATTATGCAGTCAGCCCACTCCTACATATTTTGGGGCTTCAAATGAGACACTAGATGGCAACCACGTTGGCAGTGAGTCTGTGTGTGTGTGTGTGTGTGTGTGTGTGTGTGTGTGTGTGTGTGTGTGTGTGTGTGTGTGTGAGAGAGAGAGAGAGAGAGAGGGAGAGAGGGGGGTGAATTACGTCGGCGTGGGACAGTGGAGGGACCGTCTGCTCATGGCACTCCGCTTGCAGCTGGAGGCGAGCTGCAGAGATGGGAAACAACTGAACAGCAGGAAATGAGATTAATGCGCAGGTAAAAATTGTTGGATCGCAGTCGGACGCATGAGTTGCCAATTAAATTGTTTGAACTCGCAGATTAGATTGTTGTTACCAGGTGGGAGTAGATCTGCAGTGGAGGGAAAGCAGGGGAAAATGTGCCGCGTCTGTTGCGCCACCGGTGCGCTTTCTGGGGACGGAGCGAGCGACGGCGACGCGCTGACACCCCGCTTTTAGATGGCTCCAACATTTGGGGTGCAAAACAGGTGTCAGGGAAGTGTCGTCACGAACCCCGGAAGCCGGAGGAGGTGGGAACATCAGAGGGAAAGATGGCAGCGAAATCCGATGGTCGCGGGGTCGTCACCGGTTTCGCCCAGCTGCACAATCTGGACGAGGTGGTGGGGACGGGAGAGGACGACACTCGGGACGGCAGCTCATTCCACATCTGTCACTGCTGCAACACCTCGTCGTGCTACTGGGGCTGCCGGAGCGCCTGCCTGCATTACCTCCGGGGGAAGGGGAAGGGGAAGGGGAGAGATGCAGCGCGACCACCGCAGGAGGAACGCCTCTGGCTGGACTGCCTGTGGATCATCCTGGCACTGCTGGTGTTCTTCTGGGACGTGGGGACCGATTTGTGGCTGGCCGTCGACTATTATCACAAACAGGACTTCCTGTGGTCAGGCCTGACCCTGTTCTTCGTGTTGGTGCCCTCGGTTCTGGTTCAGATCCTGAGCTTCAGGTGGTTTGTCCAGGATTACACGGGGGGAGGACTGGGCTCCGTGGAGGGGCTGAGTAGTCGCAGAGCTACAGCCAGTTTGCAAAGAGACAGGTGCTGCCGCCTCTCCGTCTGGGTCTGGCAGACCCTCATACACATCTTTCAGATGGGACAAGTGTGGAGGTAAGACAAACTTTTAAGTTTGGGCCTCAAAAGAATCGGTTAAGCTCCTCAAAGCGCAGTGTTTCCAGCTCCTCTCACTCTATCCACTCAGCCAGCCTTCTAACCTCTTCTTGACTGTCACCTGGTATAACCCGATCTTGTGTACATGACTGGGGTAAAAAAATCAGCACCACGGTGATGCCGTTACGCTCGGCTCTCAGCCTCCTTGTGGCTCACATGTATGCATTTACATTTTAGCTTATTTCGACATTCAGTCACACCACGCGCGTTTATGTTGCGCAAATGTGTCCACATCTGCACAGAAATCGCACCGCTGTGCGTGCACCACAGTGCGCCATTGCGCTTTTGTGGGGAGGGAAGAGAACTATTTGCTCAGACGGAGCAGGTAGTAACCTAAAGCTCGTTTGTGTGTGTGTGTGTGTGTGTGTGTGTGTGTGTGTGGGGCTCACATCACAGTGCACAGTCGCCTCAATTCACCCGCTTTCCCCTCCCCGCATCAGATACTCCAACCAGAGGCCAGACGAGCATCTGTTTTCACGGCTCGCAAAAACTACATCTTCCCCCCACAGACATGATGTCATCGATTCCTCTGCGACGCTCGGCAGATTTTGGTCCCCAAAATCCGCTTTTTTTGGCCATGCAAATTGATGAGCCGGAGGGACTACGAAGATGCTTAAAGGTGTAGATCTCAGCGCGCAATCTGTGACATCTAGAGTCTATAGTAGTAAATCTGACACCGGTGCGCATAGCTCTCCTACTATATGTGGGCTGTTTAGTCGGAGCTTCTGGCCGACGAGTTGTTTTTTTTTTTTTTTTTTTGGTGCAGACAGACGCAGTGGCTGGCATTTAATGGGGGGGAAAAGTAACGCATGACGGCTGCCCAGAGAGAAGTGGGGAAAAATGTAAAGCAGTACACCGTGGGAACCGGCGAAAGGGTCCACCTCATTCTTTTACGGTGTTTGTGTTTGACAGCAGCCTTTTTGCTCCTCATCGGACAAATGGATTTTTTTTTCCTAAGCCCTGACTGGTTTTAGTGTGATGCACAATAACATCTGTGCTACGGGCTAAATTACTCACACGCCGAGGCTGGGAGTAAAATGTGAACTAAAACTCACTGACCTTTATGGGAAAAATGCCACGGGCAATTAAATTAGATATCTTCTCGTGCCATTCCTCCAATTTTGAGCCTTGCAGTTTAGTGTAAAGGAAAAAAGCCCAATGTCCTTTTTATGTTCTTGAAAAACAAACAAACAAAAAACCCCCAAATCAAAACAACCTCACTACTGCACTAAAGTTAAATTTAGTGCTTGCTGGTGGGTCTCCAGTAGCTTTCCCCCATCCAACCCGTTTTGAGGTACACCTATAGGCTGTTAGACTGATTAGCTGCAGTTGCACTGGCTCATGTTTATTTACTCCAGTGTGGTTCGATTGATTATTTTTGCTCATGTCTGTAGTGGGTTGAGGGCATGGAGATTGCTGTTAGCAGCCACCCAGTCAAAGACACTGCTTGTGTTGATGGTAAAAGTGATTGGTCATATGCATCCTACGTAAAAATGTACAAATATGAAGAGAACCCCAATTTGCCTAACCTCATTGTTGGACACTCTGTTTTAGAGACATACCACTGAGCATTTGCTGAAACGCATTAGATATTTGCTTCTCTGCAGATATTCAGCATGTAAGGAAAAACATTGATGTAAACAATATAATTGATTATGGCTGTATTAATTACACCAGGGTCCTGGTAGACATGCTGGCTCAGTGGCTTGGCTTACAGGGATTTGTAAATGGAAGTGAGCCATCAGTAGTGTTATTAGTCTGATATGACTGTCTGCATCTTTGTTTAGGCGCCTACGAACTCCAGTAAACCCATGATACAATAGCAGCTGGAAAATAGGTATTTTTCCTGTTCTATTGCCATATTTAAATGAGCTCAGTGCCACACTTGAACTATTTAAAAAATCTTTTTAAATATATAAACTTCCACATGCAGCTGGCTTGCTTAGCTAAGCTCAAAGATGGAAATGGGGGACCCCAGCCTGGCTCTTCCTGTATAATCTCCTCTGGTTGCCTGGTAACTGTTCCCCTGACCCTAGCTGCATAACCGTAAAATAGCAAAGTTAAGTTTATACCAAACAACTTCAACTTTGCATGAACATGAGAAGTAAGAATTTGCACAAGAGAAATCCAAGATGGTTAAAGTACAACAACAGACCCGAGTGATTAAACGTTGCTTATGAGGAACTCAAGGAAACATAATGTGTTGGTGTGTATGTTGTGACAGCACAAAGCCTGGGGGCAGGGGATCATTGTCAGCCCACTTTCTCCCTTTGGACATGATCCGCCTGGCTGCTGGTTTGGAGTGGAGGGTCAAAAGCTGCTCTTGTCAGCTTAGTGAGAGTTCATAACCTGAGCCCCACAGGGCTAACAGTTGATATGGAGATTATTAGATGCTGCAAGATGCCACCCTGCCAATAAGCAGCATATGTTGTCATACTGCGCTGCATCATGTGGCGTGCATATATATTAAACTGTTCTCTACCTAGTTCACTTTGTTGCATTTTATCAGCTGTGTCTGAACTTTGAGAAGCATGTGTTTTGTTTCTTTTATGGGTGATGTTGTTGTTTTTTCATGACTGGATTTCAAATGACCAATAATGGCCATTCTCAGGCGAGCTGCTGCAGTATCAGTTTGTGAAATTTTTTGCCATCATTAATACGAGGAAACAGCCTGAAGTGCTGACAGGAGTCAAAAACGCAGCCTCATCATGTCTCATTACTGAGTTCTACTTTCAATTCTACATTCAATTAGCTCCTTTCTTTCCCCCCTCTCCTTCTCTGTGCACCTGAGGACCGAGCCGATGACAGAATCGCCGAGCTTGTTTTGCAGTTATCTGCTTGTTAATTGTTGACAGAGTGGGGAGGATTCTTCTCCCATCTGTAATCCCACTATGACACCGGCTGTCCGTAGCTCTTTCATGTCCTCTCTCCCCGTGAGTCGCCAGCACTGCTGATGGTGTCTCCTTGAGCTTTAGAGATTCTGCTCACATACGCTTAGCGGATCGCACATACACAGTGGTCTACTGGCAGCACGATGGACAGCTTAATCAGTGTAAGCCCAAATTAGCGCCTGGCTGAAAGAGAACTGCATCCATCCGCACCTCATTGCAGGAATCCATACAGAAATTTCAGGAGGTCTCAGGAGGTTGGGAATTCCCTGCAGAACCGGGGCGGGGCATAGTCTACCCCTTCTCTTTTTTAATTCTAATAGCTTTGTGAAAGTGGTAAGCTCCTGTGCTGTTCCTCCAAAGTGAGCAACATTTGTGCAGCAGCTATTGCTAACCACTAAAAAGTGAATGCATAAACATCACATCGCTTTTTCAGCCACAGATACCGGTATTTGGCAAAACATTTTTAAAGATTGTTTTAACACGACTGAAGTGTTTATTGGTTTAAATGAGCAATCCAGATGTTAGGCAAGACATTCGGTTTACATGCCCCTACACATCTGTCTTTTGTCTTGTGTGGTTGTTGGCTGAAGGTGAAAGTGTGCATCACAGGTTAAAGAAGCGGAAGAGTTGGGCATATTTAAGAGGTTGGAACCATCCAGTATTGTTGTTTTTTTAACCAGCCTTAACGATTAAGGTCAGAATATTTCACATTCTTCGGCTTTAACTTTGTCAATCCTTGTTTTTTTTTTAAGCTGTTTCTCGTGAGCCCCCCGACTAAGGGCACATTAAGAAAATATGCATCAGAGCAACAAGTGGCTAGTCTGAGACAGCCATTCCCATTCAACATTTTAAACATTGTCTCGTTCAGCCCTGGATAAAAGACTGTACATGCTATATTATGAAAGACTATTAAAAGTTTCATGTTGGTGCTTTTACAAGTCCAGTAGGTAGCGATGAGGATTGTTTGAAAAAACAAAATCCTTCTGAAGAGGTTGTTTTTCTTTTAACGGTTTTGGTGATCACAACTGGCATTTGAGAAGTGATCTGAAAGATGGTGGTAATTTGTCAGAATATAAGAAAAAGGCTGGGGAGCTGTGCCTCTGTGAAACGACTGCTCTGCTGGTGTCAGTGCTGAAATTCTACCTCGAGCACCAAGAAAGTTTCAGCGCCTCATCTTGGTATTTTTAACCTTATGAGGTCCTGGTTTCAGACTACACTCAGTGAATATTAAAGGGTGCCTGTATACAGGGGTTTTTGTATTGATTTTTTTCTGTCTCCCAGGCATATGCAGCTCTGTTTTTTCACAGTGTTGTAACCACAGTGATGAAGGGGTCATCTGGGAACTGTGTACCGTGTTTGGATATGATCAAATTTGCTAGTCTTAGTTTGTATTTGGTGCACATTTTGAGTCCTTTCTCTCACACACTTTAAACCTTCACTCGGTTCTTGACAGTTTGTCAGCGCACAAGGGAAAACTTTGAAAGTATTATGAGTTTATGAATATTTTTCATTTTGCTATGTCCATCTGAATCAGTAGAGTAGGCTGATAGGTTTCAATCTGGTTAGCGAGAAAGTAGTATGTTAAAGATGGTGTCTAAGATCATCATTGTGTGTGGGATGTATTACTGCTTTTTTTTCCCTCATATAAAAATTTTTTCCAACTCAGTGCAAGAAAACTTAAATGAAAAAAACATCTACAGTGTATATTGAAAATTCCCAGTGAGACTGCTAATCAGACTGGTTAACATATAGCGTCACTCAAATCCTACGATCATCTTGGTTTTTAAGGAATTCTCCAGCTGAACAGAAGCCAACAGCGTGGGGATTCCCCCCCACCAATTCCTCACACCCCCCCTTACTGCAGCAAGCAATGTTTAAACACTGCAAAATCTGGTTGGTTGGATTATGCTTTAATCCAAAAAACAAGAACGGGCTTACCACCAAGCAACACGAAGGAATCGCCTCATGGTCGATGTCTGCCTGTGTTTCAGAGCCTGGTAAATATTAATACAGTCTGCGAAGGAGTCAACAAAAGCCTCCCTTGGCTGGCTGGGCTGCTTGTAGTTGCCAAAAAAGGTTTGTAGACGCAGTGAAGCAAGACACTGAGATGATTCAATGCAACCAGCTGCCATGTCAATGCAAAAAAACACAAAAAAGACAAAAAAAAAAAAAAAAACAGCCGAGAGGGTGAAAGAAGGTAACGATGAAGGCTTGGATGGATTGGTGATTGGCAATTACATATTGAGAGTTTAAAGCGGTGAAAGATGGGAACATCTTGTTCCCTCCGCCGTGGAGGCACTGGAGTATTTTTGGAATGAAGGGAAGGAGCGATCGATGCCTGGGGTCTTATTGGACTGCTTATTCTCTTTGCTGGTAGCAAAGACGGGGAATCTCCTTTAAAAAAAGATATATAAAACATATTATGTATTTATATTTACATGCTAAAGACATCAAAATACTTCAGCTAGCAAACCTATCTGCCTCCCCTTTAGAGAACAAAAAGATCATAAGAGCATGCGTGCATGGACACCAAAACACTTGTTTTTTAAAACATTCAGGTGCACATCTACCTCTGTTATGTCTTATTTACAGGCAGCACTTTACATTCCAATTGGTGGATCACATCAGTGTAACGCTGCTCATTTTCTCATTAGCAGTGATAACAGGGAACAAACCTTTAAAGCCAGCTCTCCAAGAAAACCCCCAATTATGTGACAGAGGAGCCCATCAAAATACAAGAAAAGCCAGCTTTCTTGGGAACGCGCCGCAGCCGGGGGTAAAGAGACAGAAAGCCATAAATGGCAGAGAAATATTTGCTTCAGTTATTTGAGAAGCGGAGATGAGGGGGAGAGAGTTGAAAAAGAGAACTCAATTGCTGTTTTGGTTCCATTTCTTCATGATTTTGGTTGAGGCTGGTTCACTGAATTAGAGAGCATTGCTGGAAAACGTTTCATTCAGTGGGTATTCAAATCCAGATGTTTCACCTCTTAATAAACAGATGGGCGATTAAACTGGGTCTTATAAAAGACTCAACAAGCTTTAGCGGAGGGTTTTGACAACACATGGGTACGTAAGGGTAACCCCGTAAATAAATGAGTAGCTAACATGTCGGTTCATTCCACTCTTGTTTCTACAGGCGGTAACGCCAGCTGTTACTGTAGAAGGCTCTTAAGTTCAGTGCAGGGCAAATGAATACGGATAAAAAGCATGTGATCATGCTTGATTTAACCGCCTCAGGCTGGCCTCCTAAGCAAAACAATATTTTGTCGTAGACGCCTGAAGGCCCTGATGCTAAATTCTTTCTGCCTCTCCACGCTGTTCAACAGACAGAGGCAGGCTCATGACTGAATATCAAGCACACGGGGGGCAGATGGGTTACCAGACAGAGATCTGTATGCGGATCACACAAACACACACACCAACACACACACCGACACACACATACGTGTGTACGTGAACCTCAAGGGAGTAGGGAGAAGCTGTTTTTTTATACACCTCTTTATATGCAGTCTCACGTCACAGCATCTTGCTCTCTTACAGGAAGCGCACACCTTGAGAATAACACATTTCCAGGTCCTGTTTCTCAAGGCGCTCAGATCAGAGAGGGGTGAGTCAGCTGGCAGTGAACTCCTCCTGTCCTCCCGTGGCTCTCTCCTTTTGCCTGAAGTCATCTCCTTCACTCTCTTCCTTAGAGAGTACAGTCTGCCTTTTGTTGCCGATTGAGTCAACAGTGTTTGTGACGCTGGTGACATTTGGAGCATTTTTAATCAGACTACATGACAAATAATGCGGCTTGTCTGTGTTCCAGTTTTGGTGAATGGAGGTGTAGCACTAGATAGCAAGGATTTGTTTCTGTGGGGTGGATTCATATACAATCTCTGAATGCAGGCGTGCTGACCATGTTAAGAACCTAAAGTGTGATTTAAATCACTGCTGGCATTAAAATGAGGGTGACATCACAAGGTCTATGTCCATCTTTTATGTACAGTTTATTGGCAGTAATATCAAACGACTTCTTAAACTGCCCATCTCCTTTTGTTTGTTGTTTTGTTTGTTATTGTTGTACGAAACCATACATTTATTAATGATATTAAAGTAAACATGTCTTTAAAAGGCACCAGTGGGCTTGTGAGTGCCTCAAACAGGGTAAAAATGTCCCGAGAATGAGGCTAACATGGGTGTTTTCAGTCAAATCCAGCCTTATCTTTACATTTGATTAGACAAATACTCACCAGATTCAGAGTATTGTTCAATTTGCCTTTGTGTATGCTAACATGTTTACACTCGTCTTTGCTGCTCACTACAGTTGTAGCTTGCCAGCTTGTGGAAATTGGCTCGTGACGATGTAGGATTTATTGACTCTGAAGTCTCTTGTTTGCTCAGTGTGGCGTGCGGCTGGTTTTATTGGCTGCATCATTTCGGTTCCCGGTCCTCCCTACAACTGTCTGCTAATCCCATTCTCCTCTAAACAAAACCCTAAATCGGCCCTTTTTGCCACTTTCCCCTTTGAAGGCCTCACAACAGCACGTGTGATGTATATTCCCCCATTACCCAACTGCATATTCTACTCAGAGAAAATCATTACGTGGGCCCATGGGCTATCCAGTGCGAGCTGAAATACTCACATACAAAAGCTATTTTTCATCTAGAGTCTCTTGCCTAATAGCTGCATCTCTAATATATATTTATGCCCCTTTTTCTCCTGGAACAGGTGAGGCCCACACTCCCAGATGGACCATTTGAGTTCATCATGTGTCCTCCCCGTATAGTCTCTCTATCCATTAGTGCTTCATAAGCTCTATCTACCCTAACATATGTTTTTATTTTTATCCCTCTCTCTCACTCACATCTATTAATGTTCTCAGCCTCCTCATAAACCCCATTACTCCCCCCTTCATCTATCCTGGAAGTAGACACCACACAGTCTTATCCTCCCCTGCTGTAGTTAGAAAGATGGGGCTCTCTACACGGTGTGCAGTGTCCCTTACCACTAGTTAAAGTCATGATGCTGCCTCCCTCCCCTCTATAGTTCTCTCTATGTCTGTGCCTCTCTCTCTCTGTGTTGCCTTCGCATAAAGCTGCATTTGACCTCCATTTCTGTCAAGGAAACTGGAGCATCTGGCTCCTGCCCCATTACAACTCAGCGCCTCTTCCCTCCCTGCCTTCCTTATCCTGCCATACCACCCATCTTATACTCCCTGCAGAGCCCATTTTCAGATCTCCCACGTTCCGTTCCTCATTTCCGTCCTGACAAAACGTCTTGTTCCTGCAGGAAACTGTTACACCTCGGTTCAAGAGTCCACCTGTGGCGTAATGGCTCTCTTCTCGCAGCTCATGGCATTCCTTTAGATTCACAGCTTTTCACACAGCCACTTATTTATGCTCTGCTGAAAAGACCGCACGCAACAGAGCAAGTCGTAGTTCACGTCGTAAAAAAAGGGAGAGGGCACAGTCTTACATTGTAAAATCTGAAGAGTCTTCGAAGGTGTGTTGAATGAGATTTCGATGCTAGGGCAGAAAAACTGGTTTAAAAAGGTTTGCTGGTATTGCAGATCCCACTGAGAATCAACACCCGGCCGTGCAGTGCGTGTGCGTGTGTGTGTGCGGTGCAGCTTATGGCCACTTTTCAACTCAAGGCAAAATAATGTTAGTTCAGAGAAGCTGCAGGCAGCCCACGAGATCACACCAGCTGACTGTACACAAGCTGTTCAGTGTGAAGTGGAGAAAAACAAGCAACAGGTGAAGGAAGGCAAACATCAAGCCAAACAGAAAGCAGTCTCTCTCAGTAATTGAACCAATAAATCAAGTAGAACATATAACATTAGAGTGAATAATAATGCAAAGTATGCAAGTGTTTTGCAGATCGAAATAAAAACTCACAAACAAGTGATTCCAACAGGACGCACGGCATATTCTGTTTCTGCAGGTTGTGTAAGGAGCTGGAAGAATCTGGTTTGATATAAGCAAGAATATTTTCTGCAAGTGGGTAAAAGTTGTTTTATTGCCACTTTAAAGAAGATATTTCAGTAGACTCTTACATAATAATGTGAACAAACAGGTTCAAAAGGCTTTTAAAGACTTTACAGCCTGAGCATATATCATCCCAAAGGAGCTCAGGTGACTGTGGAGGCCATTTGAGTGCAGTGAACTCATTGTGATGTTCAAGAAACCAGTTTCAGGTGATTTGAGTTTTAAGACATGCTGTGTGCTTCCTGCTGGAAGCAGCCACCAGAAGGTGGGCATGCTGTGCTCATAAAAGGACGGACACCATCAGAGGCAATAACCCACATAGCAAAATTGGTATGGTCCGGATCTGGCCCACACAATGTGCTTACACATGGCCCACATACCGCAAAGAATGACGGCCCTTTGGTGGCCCAGACCTGGTTTGCCAGAGGTGGCCCACACATGGGCCAGCACAAGGCCAGTTGCAGACACACTGCTGGCCCGTTGCTGGCCCAGAACAGTTTCAGCTCTGGCCCCAGATGTCAGCCTAATGTGTACCTTAATCAAGCCATGTAATAACAACATGTGCTGGAACATAATAGTGCAAAAGTAACATGAAGAAAATCTGTTGGGACAGTGAATGGACTGATTCTTATATAGTGTTTTTCTACTCTCTCGCATTACTCAAAGTGCTCTATACAACATGCCACATTCACACACTTTCTCTAAACTGAGTGCTTCCTAACTCCATTTACACTCTTGACATGCAGACTGGAGGAGCCAGGGATCAAACCACTAACCTTCTGGTCAGTAGGTGACCTGCTCTACCTCCTGAGCTACAGCCACCCAGTGGTAAACATGAGTAAATCCTCACTAGGTTTTGGATAAAGTCTACACTCACAAACCTGTCAAATCTGCATTTGAAACATTGGCTACCATAGCAGTATAGTATTGCAACATGGCATTTGGGTCTTCTAACTTAAACTGGAAAATAGGAACATAAATAGTGCCATCATTGCCAGACCTGGCCCACATCTGGTTGACATACACCCTACCATGACACCGGTTAGTCAGAAGTGCCAGTTTGATGCCGGATCCGGGCTAGACCCGTTTTCTATGAGCCTGGGCCACAAAGGGACGCAAAGTTTGTCAAGAAAACATCCCCCACACCGTTAAACCACCAACAGCAGCCTGATAGAAGGCAGGATGGAGCCATGATTTCATGTTGTTTACACCGAATTCTGAACCTGCCCTGTGAATGTTGCAGCACAAATCGAGTATCATCAGACCAGGCAACATTTTTCCAATCTTTTATTGTTCAATTTTGGTGATCCAGTGTGAACTATAACCTCAGTTTCCTGTTCTTAGCTGACAGTGACAGTGGCTGGTGTGGTTTTCTTCCCGCTGTAACCGATCTACTCCAAGGTTCAATTTGTTGTGCGTTCAGGGATGCTCTTCTACATGCCTTGGCTGTAACAAGCACTTATTTGTGTTACTGTTGCCTGTTATTGAAGCAGTGTGCCCATTCTCCTCAGACCCCTGGGATTAACAAGGGCATTCTCACCCAGAGAACCACCGCTCGCTGGATATTTTCACTTTTTCATACTATTGTCTGTAAAACCCAGAGCTGGCTGGTTGTGGGGAAAAACCCCAGTATATCAGCAGTTGATCCGATGCCTCAGTGCATTGAGTTGCATTTGGTTGGCTAATTAGATATTTGCATTAACCACCAGTTGAACAGGTCTAACACACTTACGGTATGCTAGAGTCGAGGTCTAAGCAGATATAAGGATGCTGCGTGTTAATTTTTCAACAACTATTAGTTTCCACATGAAGTATTCATAAGAGGTGTATAAATGATGACTGGATATTTTACAACATAATAATCCATTCTTAACAGTGTGAAAACCAACACTGAAAAACTATTTATACACACAAGCACACATACACACACACATACTCACTCACGCACACTTTGATGCTGTCTGCACTTTATTCATATCTAGTCTGTGTCTTGAAAGCTGGCTCAGCAGTGTTCAGTGAAGACCACCATTGTTTGAGTCTAATCATGGCCGACGCTCCAGGCGTCAGTTTGATAAACAGACAATCTCTGCTTATAAATAATTGAACAGCCCCGTTAGTTCTCATGCTCTCTCAGTGTCACACTTGCAGGGTTTCACACTCTTCTCTTCTCATTCTCATATTTGCATGGTGATACCCTGCTTAGTGAGCTGTTACACTCACTGAGAAATTGGGAATGTGACGATAGAAAGTCAAAAAGCGCGCACGCACTTTCAAAATAAAAAAAACTTGGATGTTGTGCGGCGTGTGCACGCCGTCTCAGCTCGCTATGCCTGGATTTACCCTCTGAGACAGTTTTATCTAGTCTTTTGCTGAGGTACTGTAACACTTCCCTCATTCCGGCTTTCTTGCAAACAGACACTCATGAAAGCGATCCTTTTCTCCAGGTCCCAACAAGGAAACAAAAAAGTGCACATTTCTTTACGGCATGTGTAAACCCACATGCTTGAATTCATCTTGGACTTTCACGCATGACGTTTACTGTAAGAAAAACATCTGTTCTGTCCCACATAATGTTAGTGACCTGCTCGTATTTAGAACAGCTTGTATTCAGGCCTCTTGCTCAGTAGTCCATTGCTGTCCTTCTTGTGTCCTTCTTTTCTTCTTTATGATTGCGGCTGGATGGATTTTTCCTTTATTCGGGTGGCTGTGGTGAGGCAGAAGAGCTAAATTGGGTTCTTGTGGAGGGCTGAGAGCATCACAGGAGAGAGGTCATCTGCTCAGGAGACCAACAGTGATCAGTTAGATGTCATACATCACCACCACTTCAGGCCTAACAGGGAAGGGGTTCATTAAAAGTGCATTTCATATGTTGGGATTATTTTCTCTGTTTACCACTCATTTTTTCTCTCTCTCTCTCCTCTGACTCTTGCCCCTCCTCGTATCCTTCTGTCTTTGTTTCTATTTGTGTATGCTCTTTGCACTTCCTGCTTCCCCTCCCACTCTTCGCCTTCATCCCTCTGTTTTTCAGCTCTTATCTCATGTCTGTTTGTCCTCAGAGCAAATTACATATTAACAGGAGTCTGAATGCTTTGTGCTCAGCAGGCCATTTAAATGCATTGTGGTCAATATGCCTGGCAGCAAAAGCAGCAATGCCCAAACAAGTTCCTATAGATCGAAACGGTTGCCTTTGCAAAGGTGTTTTAAGAACTGTAGAGTATGCAGACTTTCCCCCTTTTCTGCAACAAAAGCAGCGAGACTGACTTTATACTTAAGTCGCCTCTTACTCAGATCTAAATCTGTTTGTTTCCAGCTACGTGTGCAAACGTGTGATCAGGGATACATGCATAGGCGGTGTGAATGTTCTTTTGCCTTATGTTTCGATGAGTGTTCAGAAGCACTCGACTCATCTCATATGGTATAGTGTAAAACATCAGATTATATGCCGTGAAGTTTTGCTCTGCGGCAACACATGTTGCAACACTTCTTATGTCAGATTCAGACCTATTTGAAAAAAGAAAACACTCATTTTCAAAAAATAAATCCAAAGGTTCTGAGAGAAGAACGACAGAAAGGGAAATACGAAAGACGACAGACATTGCACAAAATAAAAGCTCTATATGTGCGCAGCGGGTTGATTCTTTGCAGTGTTTGTAGTCAAGATGACTGAGCAGTCTCAGCGCTGAATTCAGGTCAATTTCCCCCAGAGACAAGGGTTTCAATGCCACTTCTTAGGCACATGCATACACATACACTTGTGTACAGTTCAATATACATATAATATTATGAACATGGAATTCTAGTATATAAGGAATAATTATATACAGTATGGACATGGATTATGGGCCCAATATGTCAATGAACATTGCTCCACTTGGTTCTTCCCCTGCAGTGTTTTGAGGATGAAATGGAGTCAGTGAGATATTTTCAGCCGCCGTAACTGAGTGGATTAGTCCACTATTCCTTGAAGGGACATAACAGTGTAAAACTGCCACTGTGACTCCCCTGCCTCTATATGGATTACAGGTTCAGAAGAAACAACAAGAAGCGTGCTATGAACATTTCATATGGTGTACATCCTATACAATATTGTCCAAGAGTTTTAGATGGAGGTGTTTTAGATGGAACACGTGTGATCACTCCCAAATGTGTTCATTCAGCACATGAATGCAACCGCAAACATACAGTCACAATCTGAGCGAGTAGCAACAAGAAGAACGGGGAGTTGCGCAGCAATTGCTTTGGTCCTGGCCTTGATTTTAACTTTACAGAGTCATATTCTGTAGAGGAGCCTTGGCAAGTCCATCAAAAGTGCCCAAAAAACATACCTGCAAAGTTTCTTGAAGAATCGTGTGCAAGTATTATAAGGTGTTAGATCCTGATATATTTTGGCATTTGGTTTCTGCTCAATCAGCAGATTACCAAGAATCTGATGTGAGGTCACACAAATGGATGCTTTGTTCATCTCTCACAGCTTTGGTGCTTGCAACATGTTTATCTTTTTATTTATATCAAGAAACTTTCATGCAGCACATTTCCACCAATGTGTTATGTCCTTTCTTGTGTTCGGTGTACAACCAGGTGTCATAAAATCCATCCAAGAAGGAGTTTCAGCAAACTGTCAATTTCTGGATGGCATGAAAAAATTACACACACCAACCATTTTTTTCTTTTCTTTTTTTTTTTTTTTTTTTTTAGAAATGTAGCAATCCAAGCCATATGGCCAATTTACACATTTTTAACCTCGATGAGCAGTGACGAGCAAACACATTTCCGAACGCTCCACGTCTTTATGGTTGCCATTTTCACCCTGAAAATTGGTAGCAACCCCACTTTCTGTTTGCCTTCCCTCACATTTTGCAGTAAATGGATTTATGCTCTGTGGATTTTTATGTAGAACGCTCCAAGATTAGCAGGACGTTTAATCATGGAGCCTTTTGAAATAAGCTTAACATTTATCCGAGTGCAAGGCTGGGAAAAAAAATAGCCTGGGAATTCTTTTTCGTCTGCTCTCAGGAGAAAGGTCCTTGGTAATGGAGAAAAAAAAGAGAGAAAAAAAATCAAGCAACGCTATCAAATATGTGGGTGTCTTTTTATTGATTTATTCGAGACTATTTTGATGCAGAATTTCTGTGGAAGACTTTGAGGCTTTTCCCACACTATTTTCATCCAAGCGAGAGAAGGTTGCTTATTTGATCATTTATTTTTGTCCACTTTGGCATTTTCCCTCTCACTGCCACAAGAGATTGCTGACTGGGTTTTGTCTTTTTGGGCAAGGCTGAGCTTTCCTCTCCACTCTCTCTCTCTCACACACACACTTCCCCAGTGGGCACAAATCTCTCTTTTGAAGAAGAGTCAGTGTAACAAAACATGGAGCAATATAGATAGTAGTAGAGCGCAAGGGCTCCATTTCAAATATATATTCACAGATAATGGCGCTTTCATACCTGATTTTCTCGAACGCTTTACTTCAAAACCTCTCAAAGTGGTGTCTGTGAGCCTGTGTGTTACTGAAAACAAAATGCTCTCCTGTTATTACCCTAAAACCTTGTCATGTAGAAACTTATTATGATTTATTAACATATTTTCATGTAATTTATGTAGAATAGTGACACACACAATACTACTTTAAACATAAGTTGTACATTAATTTATCTTATGATTTAAATTAAAGATAGCATTAGCTATTTGCTATCTATATTTACTATTAATGCAATATTTAGTTACATGCCATTCATTCATCACTTTTAAATTATTATTTTTAAATAACAATTTTCTCCAATATCTTGAGCTGGTTATTTCTGTCTGAAGAACAAAACATTTTTAATCTTTGCATTTGTAGTTTGGTTTATTAAGGTCAAAATCACACATACCTGGAGACTAGCTGGTGACCCCCTGGCTACCACTGGTCACTCAGGGAAAAATGGTTGGTGACTGGTCGCTGGCAAATGGAAAGTGATATTGGTCGTAATTGCACAGATAACCTCCTTGCGTTGGTCACTATCAGAAACTGTGAAAAGTACAATTCAAACAGTGAATGGAGACTGTTCTCCTTCAAAGTAAATGTTATCCTTACCACTGCAACCAACACAAAAGCCACAACTTTTATTTTGAAGGAGAATCTCTGTTTTTGAAGGAGTCTCTGTTTCCAGTTTGCACTCAGTGAGTAGTGGGCCACAGTCTACAGATGAGATGACGTCTTTCATCCAAACTGCAACCATGGTATTCAGTGGACGAAGCAATCGCAGGGAGGTTTTTGGTGCAGCATCCTCTTTGCAACTGATTTCACCCAGTCATTGGCAGCAACCGCTTGTCAACCAGTTGGGGAATACACACTTTTGTGACCATTCTCTTGGCCTGCATGATTGAGGCCTAATGTGCACATACACATCCAATGAGATGGAAAACATTTTGAAATATTAGCAGACATTTAAGACAACTTGCAGTTACATCATTGTATTACTGTCATGAAATGTGAAGAGGACTGAAGTGCAGCTTGCAAACAAACTAACTAAGATCCTTTAACTAACAAAAGCAAAGACGCCCAAAAGTCTAAAATATACATAAATCCAAAAAAAGGAAGCACACAGCTGATACCGGGGAAAGACAAAAATCCAAATAATACACGACTTGGAAAAAAAATGACAAGGGAAAAATCCAGGCAAACAGAATGATGAATTTAGTAAGAAACACCAGAGGAAATTCAACAGTTGGATCTGACAAACAGAGAGAAGGTGAAAAAAGAATTAAAAACTAGTTTCAGTAGACTCTCAAAGGGAGGAAGTAAAATTACCATAAGACAAGAAAGAAAACTATCCTACAAAGTACAATAGGAAAAAGCAAAATGAAAAGATAACCAACACTGGAGATTAACCTAAACATTATTACAGACAGGGTAGCATTGAAGGCTCACCAACCCATTTGCAGCAAGGCTATTTTAAAGGCCTGGGTTTATTTTACTTGGGTCATTTGCTGCATGTCTTCTCCTGCTCTTCTACTCTTACTCCCACCTTTCCTGTCCACTCCTGAAACCTGCCCTATCATAATAAAAGCTAAAAATCCCCCTAAAGTATGAAAAAAAGCACAAAAGGTGAAAGCAAATGAATGAGACAGAGGAAACACTGAAAGCGAAGGTTAGACTATCAAAAAGAATGAGACCAGAAGAATTTAACAAGATCTAAGGCTTGGAATCTAAACTTTGTCATGAAATGGACAATGAAGTCCAAATAAAAACTGAAATGAAGCTAAATATGACCATAATAATTGACTCAAAACAGGAAATCAAACTAACCAATAATAGACAAGAACCCAAATCTCAAAAGCCACACCAAGCTCTTGGATCATGAAAATTACATGATCCAAGAGAGATGGATGTATAGCACTGCACGACTACCAATGACAACTTGTAATAGGTCTTCAGAGAGGTTTTGCACTGTATAAATCTACACTTTTACATATAATTATATTACATTTTTATACCAAGCCAAATGCTGTTAATGCTGTACAGTGAGTTTGACACTTCAGATGACTGTGTGTGTTTGTGTGTTTGTGTGCGTGCATGCGCACATTCTGGCTTGTGTTGTTGTGTGTTTCGCGCCTGGATGTGGACTGTTGATGACGATTTGATGTGTCAGGTTTCATTTAAACCTGTCCTTGCCAGAGACACTGTGAAATTAATTGAGCCAAAACACGAAGTTGCCTAAGGTTTCTCCAAATGTCTAATCAGTTATTAACATGTCTTACCTCAAAGTTGCACGTCTGTGTGCAACAGAGAGGAAACGAGAGGAAAGAGCAGAGCAGAATATCTGTGCTATGTGTGTACGTAAGAGTGATTGAAGGAGAGAAAGACTAAGAAGGAGAGTGGAACAAGAGAATATAGGAACATGCTACAGTAGACGTTGATTATGAGATTGTAAAAATGCTCTGCCTGCTGAGGGAGATTTCCCAAACTCATTTGTTCTTTAGTGAGAATTATTAAATAGATCATCTGGCAGTACAGTAATAATGCAATTAATTATTCACTGCTGAATCCCCAGTACAGTTTTAATTAGCTCTTTGCACAGCATCTGCCCATCAGAATTACAAAAAAACAAAAAAAGTGACACTTCCCACTAAACATTGGGTGTCGAATAGACGTGCAGATCTCGACTATATTGGGTCTGTCGGTCCATGATCAATTCTGGACATCTATACGATGTCCAAACTAGGTCCCGAATTTGGACGCCGAACAGTGACCCAAGCTGGAAGTGAATATGACGGGTTTTTTTGGACATGATGTGGACATCTATGACAGGTGCAGGAAATTTACATGAGCAATAAATGTAATAGATTTTTATTTACAAATGTCAACGTTGTTATCAACATGATACATGAATACAGATTATTTAAAAACAAACACAATTTATTGTGTGCTAGCCTACTGATTTATTCAAGCATTATAAAAACAACATTTAAAATGAGTCATTTTTGACATTGTCGTTTGAGTCGTTTTTTAAGTCGTTTTTTTAAGACGTCCTACAGACGTCAACACTAGGCATTCAGTAGACGTTGAAAAAAAGACACTTGGCGTTACAAAACAACCCCTTCAGTGGACAAGAATTCTACATCCCAAAGTGACATATAAAAGACGTTGGCGCAGTGGGTTCACTTAACCAGAGTTAGGAGAGCTGGAGAACTTTTCATAGTTTTGTTGTTGGAGAACATATGATATATTTATGAAGCTGGTGTTCTGATCTGCATTTTATCCATCCATCCATCCATCCATCCATCCATCCATCCATCCATCCATCCATCCATCCATTTTCTCATCCAAGGCTTGGTTGTGGGGGGGAGAAGCCTAAGCAGAGAAACCCAGACCTCCATCTCCCCAGCGACCTAAATTAATCTTATCTGGGGTTACGCCAAGCTCATCCTAGGCCAGTTGAGAGATATATTCTCTCTAACATGTCCTCGGTTTACCCTGGTACCTCCTCCCAGTACCACATAGATGGAACACCACACCCAGGAGCTGCCTAGGAGGCATCCTAGTCAGATGCCCGAAGCACCTGAAGTGGCTCCTTTCAATGTGGAGGAGTAGCAGCTCTGCTCTGAGCCCCTCTCAAATGACTGAACTCCTCGCTCTATCACTAAAGTAGAGGCCACTCTTCAGAGAAAAGCTTTTTTCTGCCGTTTGTATCCACAATTTCATTCTTTCAGTCTCTACCCACAGCTTGTGGCCATAGGTGAAGGTGGGGATTTAGATTGAACGCTAAATCAAAAGCTTTACTTTTATGCTCAGCTCCCTCTGCACCACAACAGACCAGTGCCATATCCACATCACTGCATCACCCCAAACGTCTGTAAATCTCCCTCTTTCAATGCTCATAAAGAACACCCCAAGATACTTAAACTCATCCACTCAGCAACTCGTTCCTGTCCCAGAGAGGGCACCACCCGTTTCCTTCTGAGGACCATGGCCTCAGACTTGGAAGTGCTGATTCTCATTCCTGCTGCTCTACACTCAACTGTAAACGGGAGGCTACAACCTGATGATTTTACTTCTAAGCACCCATACTGTCTTTTAATTTTTAAAAATGGTCTTGAACAATACTTCTCCAGATTTTCTGGAGGTCTTTCAAAGTTTTTCTTTGGACACTGGCTGGTTGTCACTCATTTTCAGTCCAGTCCTTGTACCTGACCATTTTCAGATGAATGTTCTTTTGTTTTTAAACCACTTAACACTGATATATGAATCATTTAAGCTTTCAATAAGGCATCTAACGCAAGAGATGAACCAGTGTCGTATCCACACATAATCGATAACTTAGCAAAGAACAAATTTTAAATGGTATCTTTAAAAGCTGTGTTACTAACAGCCTGTCACAAAAACACATAATTTGTTCTCATTCCTGTATTTGAATCTGCTTATAAATTGTCAAAGATAACACAGTTTGATAGGCATAAAATGGTACTTTTGCACCAACGAGGTGATTTCCAAACAGATAGCAGCTGGAAACTTGGCATATCTCAGCATGCTGTGAAGTCTGTCCTTAAAAAATTGGAGGAAAGTCGAGAAGTGGAGGACAAAAGATAAAGGCAGGCCTTAAGAAACCAGAAAAAATATCTAGCAAAGACCTGACACAGGACCTGAGAGATCCATCTACCCTTCAGTTAAAAAATGAATGCAACTCTGGATGGAAATAAAAGTTCTGACATAGCATGCGCTTACTGAAATAATGACACAGTGAATGTGCCATCATCAAAACTAAAGGTGGCCCAACGAAATATTTGAGAATGTGACTGTTTTTTGGTCGGGCAGTTTGAATGATATTTGATGCTTTCTTATTAGTTTGTATGAAAGTTTCTACATGAACAGAAAAGGAATCTGTATTTAGGTGAAAATATATAAACAAAATGATTTACTCAATGTAGTGAAAGATGATAAAGATTCTGTGGACATTTGACATTCTATCAGGTTTTTTCCATGTCAAAATGAACCTGTTGCCGAGATATCAGCTGACAGTAATGAAAAATGTAAATTATTTACTGTAACGTGGCCAGCTAACATAGGTTATTACAAAGGTTTGCTTAGGGTAAGTGGAAATAGTGACTAAAGCAAATGAACACAAAGGACAAATTTTGAGAACCCATCAATTCATCTGCCTTGTAAAGTTTCCCTCTGTACATTTTTTCTTTTACTATCTAGACGCCTTGTAGCCAGAGAGCTAAAATGTAGACGCGTGTATTGAGAACTGTTAATTAGGTAATGCCCTGCTGCAAACTGTGACCTAGATTTATAGCAGAGCCCTACACTGACCAGTCAGACCGGCGCTGCTGTACAGTGGCAGTGCTCTGTTTTCATTAAAAGCACACTCAGCTTCAACCATGCGTAGAAAAATGAAGAACAAAAAGCACAAACCCTCTCTCGCTCACTCTGTCTCTCCTTCTTTCTGCCTGTATGTTTCATCAAAATGTGCTCAATAAGAGAAAATGGATTTGAAGTATTTATTTGGGTTTGAAATTCCTCTCCGATTTCACTCTATCATGAGACGAAATATTCACCAACCATTGGCCATATAAAAAGGAACAAAGGAGTGGTTTGTAGTGAATTTAGATGTTGAAATAAGAAGTGGAGGAAAGCCTATATTTGGCTGAAAGATCCAAAAGCCACTTAGAAAGGGCAGGTTAGCAATACTTTTTCAAGTCAGATGGAGCATACAGTTTTTCAATTATCATGATCCTGTCATTCAGTCTTTCAGACCTTTTGAGCAACCCAGTACCTCCACATAACAAGGTCACCTCCAGGATGTTAAGGCAGATTAATTTTAATGCCTCTGAGGATACCAATGAAAAATAGCTTACTTAAAAAAACCCAAAAAACACAAGTCATCTGTCACCCACCTACTATCTCTATCTATCCAGCATTTCAATGTAGAAATGTTTGGCTTGCATTGTCTCAATTTTGATTTATTATTTTGAAATTAGCATGATGTTGCAGTAAGTTTTGTGCATTTCTCCTATTTACCATAACTATCACATCAAGGATCTTTGAGAGGCATTTCATGGTATGATTTCAGTCCTCTTGTCGCCTTAAAGAGAAGAAGCACCAAAAATAATTATAAAGTTAATTCAGAGTGAGCAACCACATTTATTGTGTGATCAAACATGTCTACCCTGGTGGGAGTGGCCTTTCATAGGACGATAGCGTCTCCATCCTTAGGGCACCACATGAAGGAATATCTTTTAAAAAATGGTCTCCAGTAGAGTTTCAAAGACTTGTAGATTCAGTGATTGGTAATCTGAAGAAGTTCTGATGGTATGTGGTAGATCAACACCTTATGAAGATACTTTTGTTTTTTTCCAAAGTTGTCGCCCACTGGCAGTGTTGAGTAGCGATGCTTTTGAAAGTATCTGTCATATTACCTTAATGATTATAACCATTAAAAAGTAATCTGTTACATTGTAGTGCTACCCCCTGAGAAAACTTAGTATCATTAACATTACCACAAATATGCACTCATTTATATTTTGCTTGCTCTTGTTGGTTACAATTCTAGACAGCGTGTGTGAGACTTTGCCTAATAGCACAGTAGGGATGTCACGTTACCAGAAATTTAGTATTCAGTACCAAAACCAGTTGAATTACACAATTCTCAATATTTATATTCAAGTAAATGACCATCTCATTTACTTGAATATAAACTCTATCATTAAAAACTTTATGTACCAGCATGTTAGCAATCCATTTATTTAAAATTATAAATGATATCCTGTTTACAAGACACAAACTGAAATGTTAGGATGTTTGCTGAGTAGCCGACTAATACTACATTATGTTAACATTAGCCACTGCAAACAGTTCAGCCTATGGAACAAAAGTTGATTTCACAAATGCAGTGCCATCTGTCTCACAAAAAATTATAATGTGCATTTCAAGATAAAGTAAAAAGCTTTGGATATTTTTACTGTCATCGAGTAATAGAAATGTAATCGACTGAAATTCTTTGAAAAGTTCTGGAGGTTGATGTCAATAATTGGAAGCATTTCCTCCCTTGGTCTGAAAAACATGACAACGTGGTTTGCATACTGCCTTATTAATGAAGCACGTAAGGTTAGACTAGAACACTTGTTGCTGTATGCTCTTTTTCGAAGCACTTGCCACCTCAGTACATATGCTGCATGTTACCAATGGTAGCAAAGAGCAACAAGTACTGTTGCATTCTCAGAATTTTGGTATTAAATAGTAGCCTAAGTATCACTTCTGGTGACGTTTCTATTTCATAATGAGTTGATATCAGTACTGTTTCTTGCACATTTAACCAATTACAAGCTTGTTAATTTTACCTCAGCACTACAGCTTGAACCGAACTAAAAGCTAGCTGGTGCTGTTTTGGAGTACCACAATTAGCCTCACCTCCATACTTCATCTAAATGTTAAGTAGAATGCTTTGGCCTTATCACTTCATTAGCACAAAATAATATGAATATGGTAAGATAATCCTCTCTTCCGTCAAACTAGCTAACGTGAGTGATACAACTATAGGATACATTTTTGCTAGTATGCAGCTGCTAACCAAGCAGTCTGAGTCTTAACGCCTTCATGCACTGGACACGTAAAATATATACTGTATGTAAATATTTTGTTCCACCTATTCTTAATGCAGCCACTCACATCGACCACATAATTCCACATAAGCATTTTTATTTTATTTTTCTTACAAATTTCTTGCAAATAAACAGATCACCCTTCTCTTGAGAGTTGGGCAAACCCAGTGTCATTTTTGTCACAGTGCATTTTTTGACAACAAATCTTCTAATGCAACGCTTTCATGCATACGTTACACAACAAGTTCGTATCCCAAAAAATGTGAATTTTGTGACACTATTTTGCAAAGCACTTGGTGTTTACTGGCCTTCAGGAAAGAAGAAAGAGTCCCAAAAAAGTATTTCGTAATTATATACTCATTACAACAAACAATTAACACGTAATGTTGCACTTACACACAACACTGCCTGTCTGTAGTTGAATATGCACATGTGCATAGCAGTACTATGTGCACCCTGTTGTGTCCGGTGAGGTGGAAATCATTGTGTGTTCAGAGGTATCCACCTGACCTGCTGACCATGATGCTACAAAGTGCAGCCTTGTCACGGGACGACCTCGGTGACTCACCATAGCCTGAGCAGTCTGGCTAAGCGGCCCACTCTTCTCCCTTCCTCACCCACTGACATAAGTTCTGTCTCACTGAGCTTGTCTGCCGTCCTTCTGTTTGCTCTGCAATCTCGCATTTGTACTCCTCTCTCTCTCCTACATGCTCTTGCCGCCTTCTCTCATGAATCTGCTCACATGCGCCTCTGGTTCTTTCTCCCTCTGTCTCTGATTCCTCTGTTGCTTTTCCCAGACCTACCCTGGTGGGCCTTGGCGGGCAGCAGGCGATGACAGTTGTATTAGCAGTCGATTTCGAGGTCACTTTCGCTCAGCTCCACTGAGACTGAGTAACAGTCGCTGAGCCGCAGAGACAAAGAGGGAAGAAGATGGAGCAAGTAGTACATGGAAAATATTGAATGACAAAAAGACAGAATGTTTGTGTATGTTTGTATGTATGTGTAATAGGTAAGGATCAAATAAAATACAAAATAGTATTTGAGGTAAAATGAGGTGAACATATAATTTTCAAGTGCACTGAATTTGCTAAAGAAAAACAATCCTTTTGACATCAGGCTTGGATAATTTTCATGACACGATCAGTGAACTCCACCTACATATGTTTATGTTTGTTTGCTGTAGCTCAAATAAGGCAAGTGTGAGACCTAGTGCCTGTGCATGTGGGTGTAAAATCCAATGTAGAGAGCCCCGCCATCTCTTGATTGACATTTAATCACCATGGCAACAAGTGGGCTGCAAGTGACTGCTCCCCTGAGAGCTTTTAGTCACCAGGTTGCAAGAAATAAGGAGGACTTTTCTGATTGAGCTCATATTCCACAGCTCCTTTTCAAGTAGACCAAGCCCATATAGATTTTTACCCCCTCTCCCTTACTGTCTCCTGTCCCCCCAAACAAGCTGTTGGCCCAGTAATCAAATACAGCTGCTATGATGATTTAGACGACAATCTCCACATGATCGTTGGATTTTGGTGGCTTTGGTTGTGGCACCGTTTTGGGTGCTAAGCACCATCACTAATCGTTTCCTCTCTCTGCGGGATGTCGGCTTCCAGCAGCACTGTTGATTACTGGTTTTGTGGTAGATTTCAGGTTGAGAGGAAGAAAATGATGATGGTGATGCTCTCAGCTTTCCAGACAGCATTCGTTTCTGCATTGTGGTCTGCCTCTCTACGCTGTTGACTCATCCCATTGTCTCCAACTGCCTGTACCCCTGTCTTCCCCACCTGTCACTGTCTCTGTTTTTTCTCTCTGCTCGCAGACACTTGTCCCCTAAGCTTTGCACAAGGTGTGGAATCGGTGTGAACTGTTGAGCAAGTTGTTATATGAGAAATTGCTCCGACATTTGTGCACGGAATGCTGAAGGAAGGAGAAAGGCAAGAAAGACAGGTGGTGGGAGGAGGGGAATCCCTCAGAATCTGTAGTGCAGGAAAGTGTTTGTTTTCTAGCTTCTCAGCATCTTTCTGTCTCTGTCTCACAGACGCACACATTCCAACTCCACTTCCATTTCACATCCAGGTATAGTTGCATAAGGATGTTTAAAAAAAAAACTCACATAAGAGGCTCATCTAGTTACCATAGCATCCCCTTCTGTAAGCACAAAGACCCCTGCTGAGGTCCAAGTGCGGGGGCGTTTTGAGCCCTCTGCAGATGGTGTCATTCCAACGCACCATCCAGCAGGGGTCCACTCAACTTATTGAAGAGTCAGGGTCGGCAGAAATGTCACTTAGCGCTTTGCACAAGATGCTTCATCTTACTCTGCTTATTATGCTAGTTGATGAGAGGCATGTGCACCTTCTCTGTACGCTGCTTATGGTTTCATATCTCCTCTGGACACTATTTCTGTGTTTCGATATACTACAAAATATGTCTTTGTAATATGCATCATACTGAATGCATATTTTTTACTAATACTACAAGCAATATTCATTTATATTAGTTCTGCAGGATGCATTTTTAAAACTCCTGAACCCTATGGATTCAGTTGTACAGGTCTGTGTCGTAAGGTTTACAGTTGTAATTGCCAGCCTGGGAAGACCTGCTCAGAAAGGTCAGCAGAAATATTGCAAAGAGTCATAAGGCGATAAAGAAGCTGCACAGGATGAACCTGATATTTTGTCTCCGATAGTTTGCACCCCACCCCAGGTTGTAATACTAGATAATAATGCTGTTCTGGGATTTAAAAAAGTATAATTCATAAGATTATCAAATCTACTTTTAAACAGGGGGAATTTTTGACAGAGTGAAGCAAAGCACAAACAATGAAAAGCAGCTGTATCTGAATCAAAGAAAACAGGGGGAAAAAGTACTCAGCAAAAAAATTGTCGCATATCAGGCTATTTTCATAAGATAAATAAATAAAAACTGTAAAGAATCGTAGGGTGGGGGGTAGTTTTTATATTTTAACTGAAGAGTAGGGCCTCTGTATTATGTTCCTCCTCTGAATCAATGTTAATTAAATGACAGGCTATACAAATTATGTAATAAGAGCTCAAGGTTGGAGGGTACCATGTAAGTATCTTGTGATTTTAGAAATCTGTCATTGGCTCCACCCACAGTTACATAGGTTTTTCTCATTTAAGCTGTCGGGTATCGTTTTGGTTACAGGCTGTTCCTCTGAGAATCTGGTAAGGGAGCTGTGCGTAAGGCCTGAGGCTGTGCAGTTTCTCAGACAGTTTCTTCTTCTCCTCAGAAATTACAGTTTGTCTCACAGTCGCTCGCTCACACAGAGCTTTGTGGAGACAGGAAATTGACAGGGGACACATGGATGTAGGGTAAGATACATGATGGTGGACTAACACGTACTCAGGATCTAGTACATGCATTGTTTGAGAGTAAAGCAAATAGCAAAGTTGCAGTCTTATTAATATGAGATTGCAGCATCAGTTTTTAGAGATGTAATACTTTATAGTAATAATATATAACATGTGTCACAGACTGTACGGACAGTATTTAAACTTGAAGTCTCATGAGTCCATCCCCTTCACTCATAACAATCTAGCTTGTGAATGAGAGGTGAGAGGAGTAGACCAAAAAATGTAATCAAGTAAAGGTACTTGTACTTAGTAACAGCAAATATCCCATTCCTGTAGAATTCAAAGTAGTCATCCAAATAATACTGGGGGGAGTATTATTACTCAAAGTATTAAAGTATTATTACTCAAAAGCAAAGACCTTAGTAAATAATTCAATAATTTTTCCTACTTTCATTGGTCTAATATAAAGTAAACCTCAGGAAAGGTTTTTCTGTAGTTATGATTTACAGATGTCCTCTAAACACTTTGAGTGCAGGCAATCAGTAGATGCAAAAGGGTAACAGAAAACCACTTTTAGCCAAATGTGAACGGCTCAAACTCAACACTGCATATCCCTGCGTCCCTATGCACTCACCAAGTGTGAAGCAAATCTGCTAAAAAGATACATAGAAAAAAACTACCACGAACACAGACACACAGACATACACAGCCTGTTCCAGTTCAAAGCATGGTTGTGCAGATTTGTGCACCAAATTAAGAGCGACTGCTGTAGCTGAACTAAACACTAGCTGTTGCTGATTCAGTTACAGCGCTGGCATCCATCTCTTCTTCAAAGTGCCTCACCATCAGCGTTTTAGAGTTGTTCTTCTTTAAATTTAAAATAGAGCTCTTGACAGCTGACAAAGACTTCTGAGTCAGGAATAATTTGCATTTCACCATTTTGTTCTTCTTGTGCATTTTACACACAAATTCCAAATGTTTCCATGGTACTCTAGCCATCTCACTAGCTGAGCTACACATGTGGAATGGAACCTTCCATCTCAACATCTGGAGTCAACTTCTAATGTACCACCATGAGATTAACATTTGTTTGGGGCTTTTTTGTGTGTGAAATAGCTTGGTTACAATAAGGCTTGTTACCATGAAATTGTGGTTCATACATTTGGATTTTCATATTTGCATGCTCTTCTTGCCACTGGAGGTCAGACTTGCTGTCTTAGACCAATGATATTGCTGTTTGGTTAAGAGATAAATCTAAAATTTGCTGTTTTACACTTTTAAAAACTGTTTACACACACTGCTGCCATCTTGGATTGTTAACTCAGGGTTGTTGGGATGGCACCAATTTAAGGAGTAGGAAATACGACTTCAGGGGGTGTTCCAGTTGAAAATTCCGAACACAGAAATTCCGATTTCAAATGGAACGAACCATCCGTCTTGATGTGTTAGTCCTTTTGATGCAGTTGTGACCTATTGCATCAGTAGGATAAGTATTTAACAAAATGGATGAAGGGTTGGATGGATGAAGAGTTCCCTAAAAATAGAATCATTTCTACAATTCCATCAGCCTCAGCCATGCGTTGCTTAACATGCCAACACAGTGTGTGGTCGAATAGTTACATTTGCTTAGCAAGATATCGAGGTGAGTAAAGTGACTTGGAAAAATGCACACAACAGCCATATTAAGAGCTGGTCAAGTCCAGGTATCGGGTATTTCTTCTTTAAAAATAAAAGCTTTTGCAGTGAAATATTTTTCATTGGTGGTTCACATGTATATGTCCTGCTGGAAACAACATAATAAGAACACATGAGGTGAAGTAAGATGTGAAGTGCCTTTCAAATCTCTGATGGCAACTAAAGTTAATTGTTAATTTTAGTAGTCTCTGAACTACTTGAACTAGGTGAATAGTGAAATATGCAATAATTTGAAGTATGCAGTTCATATAGCACGGGTTATGTTTTTAGTTAATTCACTTACAGGGAGTACCCACTGATGAACAGGGAAAATAACACAAAAGCAGCTTTCAGTGGGAATACCCGGTGCCCTTGTAATGAATCAATGAATGTAGGTTACAATTGGGCAAAACTTAAAACAGTCATTATCAGATCTGAACGATCTGTATTGTCACATCATTGCCACACTAATGCTGTTTCAGGGTCATTTAATGAATTGGCTAACTGCAATACTAGAAAGTGTTTAATCTCTATTAAACTGGCATACCTGAACTCTTAAATCAAGCGTCAGTTCCTTGGCTAAAATACCTTTGGGTTGAATGGCCTACAAACACGTTGGCTTTGAGCACAATAATATCTTATGTGGCTGCCAAAAGTAAGGAGGGGAAAGAAGCCAATGCATCACATTATGGTTAGGAAAAAAAACCTTTACATGTCTCCTATTGTTCCTCTATTCAATTTTAATTTACTATAGGCAGGATCTTCTTATGTCTGAAGAGCTAATTAATAGTGATTCAGCTGTGGGAGAAAGTCCCATTGTTCATAGAAATTGGAAAATGTATGAAAGATATTCCCACAGTGACTTAAAAAAATGGCCTTACCACAGGCTACAGTAGGAGTCCAATGTTAAAAGATTCTTTAGAAAATAAGACTCAATGCTAACCTAGTTTTAATCTTGTGAAATATATGTACACTAGTCAGCCACATGCCTAATACTGTGTGACCTCCAATAAACTGACTCAGCAAAACTTGGGAAGGTACCCTTGAGCAGCGGATGAATTAAGTTGTGTTATTTCTAATTTGGGGCCTCAATAGATCCAATGTTTGTACCATATCTATATGGATACACAAGGAGACTGGGATCTTGGAAATTCAGAGACCAAGTCAACTCCTTGCAGCCATGAAGGGGCGTGGTCTATAGCAGCATTTAGGCTGTACAAAGGAACTGCCACATGAATGGCAGGATCAAAGCTTTGCCACCAAAACATTTTCCATGTCATCAAAATGACCAAGGTGGCTGGCATTCTTCCCAAAATCCTGTACTTCCGTGCTCTCTTCCCACATGCAAACAGCACATTCAGTGTCTGCATCACTGAAACGACATTCTTTCATTGTTCTACGGTCCAGTTCTGATGCTTCATGTGTTTTTCACATTAACAGAGCTTAGCACTCATCTTCAGCCATGAAGATCCCAGAGGCAGCATGCCGCGCATGTTCTGACAACTTTCTGCGGTAGGCAACATTAACATTTTCAGCAATTAGTAAACAGGAGCTCTTACAGGGGATTGGACCACAGGGGCCACCTCTTGCTTCTCACACACATACTCGAACACGACAGGAAGGTTAAACACTCATGATTCTCTATCTGGTTGAACTATTTTCGTCCTTGGTAGGTACTAACCTAAGGATCTAGAGCTAAATGAAAGGTTAGTGGCTCGATCCTTAGTTCCTCTATCGTCTACATGTTGAAGTATTCTTGTTCAAGAGTTTCGAACAACAAATTCAAGTGTGAGTGTGTGAATGTTAAAAGTGTGTGAATAAGCGAACAAGGCTTGTAGTAAGAAAACGCTTTGAGTGCTCAAATAGAGTAGAAAAGCGGTATATAAGTACCAGTATATAAGTACCATTTACATAACATTTACACTCCAAAAGACCTGCCACTTTGGAGATGCTCTAAACCAGTCATTCAGCCATCAAAATCTGCCCCTTGTCAGAGTTACTCAGCTCCTAACATTTGCCTATTTTTCCTTCTTCCAACACATCACATTCTGTGCTTAACCGCTGGATGGTTGCCTTTTTAACAAGATATTCATTATTCAGTATGTTGTTCAGCTCACCTGTTAGTTTTAACGGTGTGGAAGTGTATAAGGTAACTGCCTCTGCATTCCTTTGGCCCATGAAATGTTTAAATAACTGTTAAAGACATCACATTGTTCTTTTGAATCACTGTTCACACTGTCATTATAAAATGTACTGCCTTTCTATTCTTTTTACAGAAAAATAATGTGCATGCTCTTGCCACTTTTACAGCATTAAAACAACAAAGATGAGCAGTTTGTCATCACAGTAGCAGATTTTGCATTTCTCTCATTGAGCTTTTTCATAATTGGGTAAAATCGCTGGAAGAGAAAAAGGTGAGAAATGCAGAGGAAGAGGTAGAAACACACATGGTAAAAAAAAAAAAAAAAAAAATCTGGGAAGGATGACTAAGAGTGCAAGGAAAGTAATAAGGAGTTGAAGTTAAAAAGACAGACGGGTTCAGTGTGGGTTATAGTGAGAAGAGCCATGAAAGAGACTTTCTGAAGCCTCTGTGCACAGTGCATACAGGTTTTGATCTCAGTCTCCAGCCCTCATGAATGACTGATCTTGCTGCGAGTTTTTACTTTTAAATTCTGCTATCACATCTTTTTACAATGTCTACACAGTTCAACTTGACCCGGTTGAAGCTATTCCTGTCTTGGTTGTAGTATAAGATTTTTATTTATTTATGAATTCCATTTCTAAGCTTCGAATTATACACAAATAGGACTTCCACAGGGGCATGTAGTTTTCTAAGATTACATAATACACTGTAGCACTGTGTCAGTGATTTCAGATGTACAAATGGTGTTGATCTTCATGAGTTTTCATTGATTGACCTACTTAGGGAGAAAGTACATGGAGCTCCCAGAGTTTAGTTTTGATAACACTCTCGTGTCTATTCAATAAATATGAAGCTGCAGCTAGCATTAACATGTCAAACTCATTTTTCATTGTGAGCCACCTACAGTCTGCTTTGATCTTGAGTGGGCCGGACCAGTGAAACTCCAGTTTCTGTCAGTGCAAAGAAGTCTAACAACACATATAGTCCCAGAGATATTTTAACATAAAGAAAAGAAGTGAAATTTCAGCATTACATCTCAGTTTTTCTACATGTTAAAGAAATGCTACTTTGGGTTTAAATTGCAAGAAATAAACATGATAAAAAGATAAATTATAAACTTCCCACACTGTCTTTATTAAATTACAGTGTTTTGGTTCCACCGACCTTCATCAGGTACAAACTTGGACCGAAACATTGTGATTTAAAAAAGATAAATAATTGTGAGACAGTGTGCAGAAGATATAATTGATGTTATTTAAAAAAAGAAGAAGAAAAGCCTCCTACGCACCTGTTGTTCACTCACTTTTATGAAATTTAGAATAGTTGTAAGAAATAAATGTGTAAAATTACATAAAATGTTCTGATAGCTCATTGTCCATTTGCTTGTTTGTTTTTTACTGTGAACCCACCGTAAAAATCATACATTTTTATAATATTGAGAAAACAGGAATTTTCTGGCATTTAATCGTTTATTTATTTATTAATTACTTCAGTGTAGTATGAATGGCCTTGGGGGAGGTCTTTATCAATAGAAAAATGGTGTCAAACTTGTGAAAATACAATAAAAATCTAAACTTAATGCTCTCCTTCACCTTTTCCAAAGCCATCTTATATTTGATTTGTATGTTTTCATCCCCGCTTTATATCTTAGAAACAGGGAAAGCAGCTAGCCTGTCTCTATCTAAAGCTAGCCAGCATGAGATTTCTTCTTTTTATGTGCAGCGATCTGTTGGCTGTGTGCTCTATCTACATTAGAATCAGAATACTTTCTTAATCCCAGAGGAAATTATGTAATATATACATAAAGTGACTTCACCCACAAGCTAAGTGTCACTATATATTATGCTACTAGTGTGCAGTGATATGGCCTCAAAATGATATCACAATATTTCAGTAAAATTTGCAATAACAGTATTTCTGATGGTTTAGGAAAAAAATACTGAATAATGTTTTATTGATGCTTGCAGCTTACAGGCAGCAGCATTTATAAGTGTATGTAAATGAAAGGCGTTTTCACATCCTTCTTTTTCAATGAGCTACTGTCACTGATGACACACTACCTAATTCAAAGTGTGAATGTTTTCAAACAAAGTGCCAGCAACAAACAGTGTTACAGCGCAATAGCAGTAACAGCAAGTCAAATGTAGACACAAGAGTAACCTAGATTGTGTTTTTCCTGAAAATTTTAACGTATAAAATAGCTGCTTAATACTTTTGTTTCACAATAACAGAAGTAATTTAACCTCATAACTCTTCAAGAGCCATACAATATTGCCATATAATAAAACAGAATGTTTTATCTGGGCTCCATCTTGTTGCTGTGCAGTTGTCATATGAACTGCAACTAGCGAGTGCTCCAGCAAAGCTCAGTTGTTATCTTCTTCCTATCCTGGTTGAACGCCACTGTGTTTTTGCCTCATGTGGTAAAGCAAGGTTGTTTTCTCTGCCTTTAGCATGAGCAGTTTCTTGCATATTTTACAAAGTACTGTGTTTTCTTTTATAAGTACTTTTATAAGAGCTACTTTTATAAGTAGCTCCTTTTTTAGATACTAAATCGCCTTCAGAAGCTGACACGAGACTCTTGGTCTCAGACACACCTGGCCTTGTATCCTTTTGCATAGACTAGAGGACATAAACGGATGGCTTTGCTATAGCAATGATATTGATATATGACATTTTTATATTATGTAGAAATTAACATTTCCATTATTATATATCACCAATTGGCAGTTTTAAAATTTGGTTTCAGAAGGTAACACACAGCTCTTCAGCTTACCTTTAAAGGCAATTCTCATTTATCCTTTGGATCTCTGGGAGATGAAGGCATGTGCAAGGAGGTACTCTGGTGGTCCCCAGTCAGACTCTGGGTCAGCACACAGCCTCACAAGGTGAGCAACTGCCATTGAAGCCTCAACTAATGACTTATTGACTGGGTACCACTGAGCATGCTCAGTCCAGGGTGTTTCAAAGATAAAGCTGAAGGGGCTGTAACATGTTTTTCATTGAACAAGACTGCTTGAAGTCAACTCTGCCTTGTTTTGCACTCTGACACAGACACAAACTGTTTAGAATAAAGTGAAAAAAAGTGAAATCTAAGAAAGTGAAGGTCAGTCCTGTTATAAAGCTTTGAAAAAAGCCCTATATTTTTGGCTCCTTGTGTTGCCTTAGATTCCATCTATTTAAATCAGACCAGAACATATATATATATATATATGCTGAATACAGCAATGTGTGCTTCTTTTAAAAAAAATTTTTGGTTCCATTCACAGCAGTATTTATGTGTGTGTGCGTGTGTGCTTCTAGAGCTGTATATACTAAGGGCTGCTTTAGGAAGGCAACCCGACCGTAACATATTGAGCCTTTCTGAAAAGATTTCTCTCTCTTGTGTGCTGCCTTTGATGAAAGTGTGTCACAGACTTGAGATGCAGCCGTTTGATCTGGTCTGATGTGAATTGGGGAGGTGACCTGGTTGCAAACAGACACAAGCATGCACATACACACCAGCTAATTATCCTCTCCCAGATGTTTAGTTTTGGGATACATTGTGACCGTGACACAGAGGGAATCCATATGAAGGGACACAAAGGTCTGCACAATCAGCTTATTTATAAACTGAATTTAAAAAAAAATAAGCCAATAAGATAGATGCTGACAGAGAGAAAAGAGCTGGCATACAAGCTGGCTCTCACTGAATCAACAATCGAGGCCCCCTTAAATCATGGATGCTATGTCCTTTCAGACTAAAGAAGAAAGGGACCATCTGGCATTTTCTTAGAGCACAGTTTAAAACCCATCAGTTATGGTATGTTGAGAGGCACTACTGCTGTTTTACTTCTCTCCTCTGCTCTCTGTCTATTGTCTATTGTAGAGAAAGATCATATTGAAATAGAGAGCAGAGGAGAGTAACAAAACAGTAGGACTGATCTAAAATTAAAAAACACACATTTTTATTTAATGTATTTTTTTTTTCTGAATGCATTGGACTGCACTGAACACCATCTTACTTTTACTTTCATTCATCGCTTTACAAATGCTGGGATAACCAGCACTGAGTTGGTTAATGAATAGCACCTGGGCATGACTGTATAGTTGTATTTTCCTTTTTGTTTAAAAAATAGTCATATTAAAAATGTGCTGGCTTCAAATGTTGTTTTTAACCAGTTTCACCTTCAAGATCCTTTATGCCTAAAGAGTGAAAAGTTTTATAGCATATTCACCGTGCCTCTTGGGTGAATACAGCTACCAACACAACATGACTCAGCTCTCATCCTTAGATATAGATCGGCATTCGCTTGTCACAGACAAGCACCTTAGCCCATAGTAAGGGAGAAAAAGATGTCAGTGCGTCCTTTCTATATCGTCTTGTCTTTCTGTTTCTCCGTGTGTCACTGTCTGTCGCTTTGTCTCTTATAGGTTCGGTGTGCTTCCAGGGATATTGACAGCTTTTTTTTCCTACAAAGTGCTGAGATTTTGAGAGACTGTCGCTTCCTATTTGCTATTTAATATTTCAGTGTGAGGTGCTTCTGTGTGTCGTTGCTGCAGGGTTTGCTACAGGAAATGGGCTTTGGTGACTTGCTTGAAAAACAATGTGCATTTGAGAGGCTAATGTGCAAACTTTGAATGAAAAAGTTTTTTTTATGATAGTTTGAATACAATGCCTTGTTACCAAAAAAGTCTCTTTATTTAACCTGCTGCACTAAATGAAGTACACCCTTTGTAGCATTTCCTATGTCATTTCAAAACAAAAGTGAAATGAAATTGATGAAATTAGTTGATGCCACTTTTACCTTCTGATGTGGCAAGACAGGTATGCTTAAGTTTGGGCCCACAAGGTATCCTTGACAATACAAGCATGAACAATCTAGCTTATGGGGCTAAAGTGGAACCTTACCCATAACCAGTAAAGCTAAGTGTTAGTAGTTATGCTTGTTACTAGAACAATGTATATTGGTACCTAGTAAGCAAATTTCAATTGTTGTAGTTGTTACTAGTTGTCTGTGACTACGCTGCATGTGGTCCACAGAGAATGTTAACAATAGCTAACATTAACTTGCTAGGCTAATGTAGTGGTCTGCTGGCTAGTGTTACTGTTGTTTAGCAACATTATCTGTTAGCACACTGAATGTGCAGCATTGATCCATGGTATTAAACCTACTATGACTGTCGAAATGTTGAGTGTACTGGTGTTATGATCAAGTGCACTTACTGTAGGAGTTAGTGGTTATCTAGCTAACATTCATCGTGGGCATGAATGTCATGGGCTTTTAATGATTTTGTTGAACTGCTCATGCTTTCCGTGATGAGTGTGTGTAAACATCTGACCACAGCTGTAGTTCTTTGGGCTCAGATTTATAAAAACAACACGATATACTGCACTGCAGCATTTTAAAGATGATAGCCTCAGCTAATGCTGTACAGGCTCGGATCCAGAAACTGTATTTTTGGAAGGTCGATACGTCACCCGCTAACAAGCGGACAGCCCCATGCGCACTGCTCTGGCAAGCTGGGAAAACGGTAAAACTTAACAGGCTTACTGTGAGGGATTTAGCCAACAGACAGTTAAGGCTTATGGCTAAAAATACAGTCCAAAGGAGTGAACTTCATATTAGGCTTTGCCTTGACCACTTTTCATCTGCCGATAAGTTGTACTAAATTATTTAAAGGTATCGCAATGTTGACACAACTAAGCTGGAGAGAATCCTGTTTCAACGTCTGATTTTTTCAAAGGTTTTGTGCTGCTTCTAACAGCAGCCTGTGTTTTTGATTTCCCTCCTCGATGTTAAAGCACGAGTAGGATTTTTTGCTTTCACTTCATGTGAGAGTGCTGGAGTAATAGCAGCTGCTCAGTCCAGATTAGAGACACCGTCGTTCCACAGCCAAGCCCACCCATCTTTGTCCTACTTTCTCTGCCTGTCTTCTTCCTCCTGATCTTCCTCTTTCCCCCCAGCACACCACCAGCTCCAAAAGTCATGCTCCAACTACAAGACTCAGAATCACATTTAACAGGAATTTTTTCCTTGTTAATATCCCTGTGCTTTTAGCTTTTGTTTGTGTTTTTCTACCCCTGCTGGTTGACCACCCAACCATTACTTCTTATGCTGTGAAGTGTGTAAATGGAAAATCTACACATATATCCAGATTTTAAATATTTAGACAGCTCCGTGATTCCATCAGACGCTGAGTTTCAGGAAATTTAATTTAAACTAACATAAATAAACGTTCCAAGAGTCCTCTGTAATTTGAGGAGATTTGCATTATGATGCCATGAACTCTGTGGGAGACATGCCCTTTTTTTTAAAGCACACTGCGTCCGAACTTTGAAGTCTCCGACCCATATAGATAACTAGAGGTTTATTTTCCCTGGTGATGCTCTCTCAGGCTTTCACTGCAAACACTTTTAGCTCTTTAATCAGGTATTCTGCTACAAGATTGAGATCTGCTGGCTGCCTTAGCCAGTCAGGGTTATTCCAAAACTTTACCCTGAAAGGCCCATTGGTTGTCCTGATGAATGATGAAACATCCAGTGAGTTTTGATGCATTTGGTGTAATCCAAGCACAGAATGCTTCAGTATACCTTTGCACCCATCCATGTGCTCTTATCAGCAGTGAAATCAACAATAAAGAGCAACATTAGAGTGTGTCACTTCCATTCGCAGCCATATATAGCCAAATTTTCCCCTTGGACTGTTTCTTTTTTTCTCCTTTTTCATTAGTTCACAGAACTTTGTCTCTAAGACTCAGCTAGTTAATATATAGAGTCATGGTAAAAAAAAAAAAAAAAAAGTACACCCTCTTTTAGATCTAAGGTTATATATTTAAATACATCATATGAACTAAAAAACATTGGACAGCAAATTTTGACTTAGTTTAAGCCCTAGCCTTGATTAAAAATTTGTCTAGTTTTAGTAAACTAAATATCATAAAAGTGTAATAGACAAAATGTGAACTTGATTGGGTTCACTAAAATATAAAGTGTAAGAGTTTATTGTACTTTTACTGGAGAGTTGCTCCACATGGTTTACAAAGCGTCCTGTTTTCCTTGACATCGAATGCAAAATGTGTCTCTATGTCTGCTCTTCTTTTCCTCCAACCAAAGCAATGACATTTTCTTGTGTTTTAATGCGAAAAAGGGAGCATGGGAGCTAGTTGTAACCCCCCAAAAAGAGGCAAATAAAATCTAACCTCACTCTAAAGGGAGATTACTTCTGATTGAATCATTTCCAAACTCATCCTGGCTTTCTACACCACTGAATTAGTTATCATTGGCTCCCTTCTTACCATACTTGCATCTCTTTTATTCACTGACAAAAGTGTCAATACATTTCCTCATGCATTCGTTTTTATTTAGTTAGCATCTACTTTTCATCAGAAGAAAATGTTAGCTATGACGTGGTCAGCGAACTTAACACTGGTTCCCCCCCACAGCATTTTAATCGAGTTAAGGTCTGGACTTTGACTGCATCATTGCAACACCTTGATTCTTTACTTCTTCAGTCATTCTGTTGTAGATTTGCTGTTGTGCTTGAGATCATTGTACGTTCCAGATCACTTTGGGCTGAGCTTGATCTGTCGGACAAATGGCCTCACATTTTACTCTAGAATACTTTGGCATTCAGAGGTGATGGTCAACTCTTTGACTGCAAGGTGCCAAGATCCTGTAGATGCAAAACAGCCCAAATTATCACATATCCACCACTGTTTTTAACAGATGTTATGAGGTGGTTGTGTAGTTGGGTTGGGCTGTTTTTCCAACAGGGTCCTGTGCGTCCAAAAGACTTTGTTTCAAATGCAACTTTGCAAGCCTAAGCCATGCTTCCATGTTCTGTTTTCAGAGAAGAGGCTTTCTCCTGGCAACCCTGAAATACTGAACTTAATGTGCACTCACAAACAAATGTTTCTTCACAACGCAAACAATTTTACTGTGATCCAAATGCCCTCAGTCTTCCCCATCATTTAGCATTTTGTAGTTTGCTTTCACCTGCTTTTCAGGACATGCCCAACTTCTGAATTTGACAAACCAGCTACTTTGATATCTCTCTGAAACAGTTTTCACACTGCTACCTACCTGAAATGTGGATGTCAAAACACAAGTGTCCAAAACATTTAATTAAGCATCTTTAATCTGCCAGTTATGTTGATGTGCAAATTACACAGAGTATTTCCAGTACTCTGGAGCAGACCATCTCTTGTTGTGTGCTGTATGAAGGAAGAGACACTGACACTGTCTGGACTGTCTGGCAGATTTTTCCTTGTTATTATCTTCTTCTCCACTTGAATCATCATTTTGAGTTTGACATCTTACAATAACTACGTCTCACAGTCTTTCAATATTGATCTAAAGCTGAGGGTTGTATAATTTCAAATGTAATATGTCGCAGCACAGATTCTGGATTCTGTATGTGTGCGGGCACAAAGGCCCACATGCATGATCTAAGAAATGTGTTTTCTTAAACTATACTCCTACACATAGACACCTACAGGCACGTACGTGAACACAACAGTCACTGAGTTGGTGAGTCAAAGCAAATGCATCAGCCCTGGGTGGCTATCAATAAATAACAAACATGCACTAAAGTGTGTTAAATTTGTAGCTCCAGCCTCTTTTATGATACAGAGTATGGGTAAAAAACTAAACTGCTTTAAGTTAAATTGCTGATCATTTGGCATATCATTTTTGTGTAAGCTGGGGTTTTTTTCTTTCAAACTGATGACCAGACTAACTGGAGCAGCTCCTCTGACTCAAATTACCCGAGGGTCAGGGTCAGTTGAGCAGCCTCATGTCAAATGGAAGGCTTTTTATGAAAAAGTAAAACCACATTTTTCCATTTTGAAGAGTCTACTGTAATTTTAGAAGGACGCAATATTGGCACACAGGCCCCAGTAATTTGGTTCGGTTAATTACAGCAGCTACATTACCCTGATAGTACAAGCGTGTAGGTGATATACTGTGTTCAGATGCAGATGCATGAAGATGTAGTTGGTCCCATGCCAAATGAGTCATTTTAGACTTGAAAAACAAGTCAAACCAGCCAGGGATACTCAAAGCAGCATTCTTGTTGGCCATGTAGACAGATCCAAAGAAATGTTGATTAATGAGGTAACATTTTAATATTTACTGTAAGACATTTTAGGAAACAACTAGTGGGGCATTCGGAAAGTGCATCTTCCAGCAAGACCAAAACCATATTATGCAATTAAAAAAACAAAACACAACAAAACAACACAACTCTTTCCATGAATTGTCAGTCCTAACAGCACTAATCGCTTACCTATAGTTCAGCTTTTGAAAAGTAGGGTAAAAAAAACAAAGGTGGAAAGAAAGCAAATAATGAGTAGGTGGAGTGAGAGCTTTCTTCCCTTTTTCCCCTGGGCTAAGAGCAGATTGTTCAGCCTAAGGCTGCACATGCTTGGGGGTTTTGTGAATGAAATGGACGCCTTGGCATGATGCCTGTACATTACACAGGCAGGTTTTCATCCTGCCTGCTTTCTTGTCATCCCTCTTCCACAGTCTTCTCTTCCTCCTATTCATCAGGAGATTTCCCAGACTGCAACATGTTGGAATCCAGTTACCACCACTTAGCAACTCCCAGGAGTCATCAGCTCTACCCAATGTTCCCACACACTCTCTCTCGGTTCTTCATCATATTTCTGTTCATAACTAAGTTTAAAATATTGTTAAAATATATACTGTTTCAATATCTATACCACTTATGTGTACAGTGAGTGAAAACACCCTGGAGTTAAATGTTTATTGTGCAGTTATAAAAGGAAAACAAAAACAACTATGACTGTAATATTATAACGAGCCTATAAAATGGCATAAAATTCAATTAATATTAAGCTTTTATGTATCATCTAAGACATCATATGTGGTACTGTGAAAAAGTAATTGCCCTCTTCCTGATCCCTTTGTTTTTTGCATATTTGCCACATGAGGGTTTGCTGACTTGTTTCAGATCAGCAAACAAATTTTAATAACAAACAAAGGTAACATGAAAAAAATAATTTCTTCCCCCTCACCCTTTTTAAATCATCAATTACCTGTGATTAACCACATTTTAATTTCACTACCTACACCCAGGCCTGATTACTGCCAGACCTGTTAAGTCAAGAAATCACTAGAACCTGTATGACAAAGTGAAGTAGGCTGAAAGATCTCAAAAAGCAACACATCATGTCATGATCGAAAGAAACAACTGAGAAACAAATTAATTGGCATCTTTTATTGTGGAAAGGCTTTGGGACTTCAACAAAGCACAAATGGAGAAAACTTAAAACAGTGGAGAACCAGTAGCAGGTCCTACCAAATTACTCCAAGAGTGCATCAAAGACTCATCCAGTAAGAGCCACAAAGCATCTTGATGATTCCCAAAACCTTTAGGAAAATATTCTGTGGACTGGCAAGATAAAACTGTCCTGTTACATCTGGTGTAGACTAATACAGCATTTCATAAAAAGAAAATCATAGAAACACTGAAACATGGTGGTGGTAGCAAAGTGGTCTATGGCTGCTGCTTTGCTGCTTCAGGACCTGGATGCCTTGCTGCAAATGATGGAACCATGAACTCTGTTCTTTAACAGAAAATCCTCAAGGAGAAAGTCCAGCCATCAATTTGTGCCCTGAAACTCAAGCGCACTTCAGTTATGTAGCAAGACAATGATCCAAAACAATACTTTCAAGTCTTCAAGTCCACCTTTGTGTGGCTCAAAGGGAACAAAATGAAGGTTTGAGTGGCCTAGTCAAAGTTTGGACTTAAATCTGATTGAGATACTTAAACAGGCCGTTCATACTCAAAAACCCTCCAGTGAGGCCAAATTAAAACAATTCTGCATAGGAGAGTGGGCCAGAAATCCTCCACAGACTCATTGCCAGTTATCGCAAACGCTTGATTGCAGTTCTTGTTGCCAAGGGTGGCACAACCAGTTATTAGGTTTAGGGGGCAATCACTTTTTCCCACAGGGCCATGTAGGTTTGGATAGCTGTTGTTTCCTCAAGAAATGAAATCATCGTTTTTAAATGGCATTTTTTATTTACTCAGGTTGTATTTGTTTAATATTAAATTTTGTTTGATGATCTGAAACATGTAAATGTGACAAATATGCAAAAAAGATAAGAAATCAGGAAAGGAGCAAATACTTTTTTACAGCTGTGCATTAGTTGTTTTATACTGTGAAGTGTTTTACGCAAGATAATGTTGATATGAAACCTAAATTTGATAGATCGTCTTTTTCTTAAACCATATGTGCAATTTTAATGAATCAGAAAAAAAACTGACAATAATGTATTTTTTTTAAGCTAAAAAGTAGCTCCATCTTAGATGTACCAATCACATTCTGGCAATTAATTACTGCTTCTTGTTATTCACTTTCCCAGACACACACACACACACACACACACACACACACACACACACACACACACACACAACCTCATCCAAACAACCGCAGACCCTCTCCTCTTTCATCCAAGCTCTATCTGTCCACTCACTGAACTTAAAGTGCTCTGCAGCGGTAATGGCCAACCTGTGTTTCACATGACATGGAACAAGCTTTAATGGAGGCAAACATGGTTCCATTGAGGTTTATCAGTTTTTTTCAGGTAAGAGAAGCAATCTGTATGATTGGAGTGTTGACATAAAAACTTCCCTGCTAAGTGTTGTGGCACACACGGTGATGTAACATAATAGCTAAACAATATGTCCCGCTTCCTTTTGAGCTTGTTGAGAGAGATGTGGGGGAGCAGGATACATGTGCAATATAAGCCCGGATTCAGTTTTTAGCAGCTGACCTGTGAGACATGTAAACAACCAAACATTATTTATCCTTAGATCCAGACCACTGGTCCTGTAACCAAGGTCAGCTATTTGATAGAGGAAAAGGAAATAATCCGATGCACAGCCAGCTGTGGGCAGCAAACATGACATGATTAGAGCTACTAACTACACCGGATGTATTAATCATACATGTATATTTGTAATAGATTTCATATCTAGGCAGTGTAATTTGTGATGTTAGAGAGAGTATACATGTGGGTGGTGTTGACAAAAGCAAGCAAATGTAGATTTTTACATGCACTATATGCACTATATATACTATATATAGTGCATGTAAAAAACAACAACAACACACACATATGTATATATATCAGGTTATGCTCATTTATATATAGTAGCACATTTAAGCACAGCAGACGTTAACCATAGTGCTGCACAACAATCAATAAAACAATTGTGAAGATTAAATTACAAAACAATAAGAGATTGTAATTAAAAGCATGATTATAAATATTCAAAAACAGCAGCCTGCACTGCTCAAAGGGTGACACAGTTGAAAATTTTAATGAAAATGAAGAGGCTACAGAGAAGAGTTGTGATTTGAAAACTGTTAGTGAAACAGACTGTCTGATCTGCAGGGGGAGGCTGTTCCAGAGTTTTTGAGCTGCTGTACAAACCAGCAGCTGGTTTTAGGAATGCTCCTGCTCAACTGACCTAAGCATTCAACAAGGAATATAAAACTATAGGATCTCTGAGAGATACTTAGGGGTATGCCCATGCAAGTATTTATAAGGTGAACCAAAGGATTTTAAAATGAGGAGATGGCCAGTGTTCATGTTGTCATTTACCAGTCAGGAGTCTAACAGCAGATTTTACTAACTGCAATCATGATAACAGTGCCTTGCCCAATCTGGCATACAAACAAATACAGTGATGAAAGCATGGATCACCTTCTCAGGATCATTAAAAGAAAGAAACTATTTAACTTTAGCTAAAAGTCTTAATTGAATTCTCTCGCTTTGACAACAAATCTCCAAATCTAATTTCAGAGTAGAATCAAAAAATATAACAAAGGTTTTTCCATGATGTTATAATATGAACCCAGAGATCCGAGAGATGAAGTAATACTTCTGAAATAAGCTTCCTGACAGTGCGCAGTTTGATTCTCATTAAGGGGATGTATACTGAAAAGAGAATAGGGCCCAAAATAGACCCCTGTGGTATGCCGCAGGTTATAGTCTGACAAAAACATGGCTTTGAATGAATGCTGATAAACAGAATAATTAAAAGAGTAAAAAAGTAATGATTAATCCTGGTTTAAGCAAAGTATTGACAAATATCTGAGCTTACAGTTATGTACATACATATATATATATATATTAGGACATTGACATAGGTTTACCTTTTTACTGAAACATATTGCAATTACTGGAATTAATGGACATAATGCGTAGACTCTCAGCTTTCATTTAAGGGTATCCACATTCAAATTGGATGAAAGATTTAGGAGTTTCACCTCCTTAACATGTGCCACCCTCTTTTTAAAGGGACCAAAATTAATTGGACAATTGACTTCTGCAGGTGAAACAAGCCATCCTTAAGCTGCGAAAATCTAAGAAATTGCTAAATTATCAGGAGTGGCAAAATCTATATCCTCCGAAACAAAGAAAGCACTGGTGCACTCAGCTTTGGACAGAAAGGCCCCAATCAAACAGCAACTGAAAGCTGCTGCACTAAAGGCCTGGAAGAGCATTAAAAAGGAGGAAACCCAGCATCTGGTGATGTCCATGAGTCTAAGACTTCAGGCTGTCATTGCCAACAAAGGTTTTTTAACCAAGTATTAGAAATGAATGTTTTATTTTCAGTTTTTTAGTTTGTCCTTTACGTTTGGGCCCCTGAAATGAAGGGAGTGCGGTAAAAGTGCTTAGTTCCTCACGTTTTTATGCAATGTTTTTGTTCAACCCACTGAATTAAAACTGAAAGTCTGCATGTCAACTGCGTCTGAGTTGTTCATTTAAAATTCCTTGTGGTAATGTGCAGAACCAAAATTAGAAAAATGTCTTCTCTGTCCAAATAAGTATGGATCCAACTGTAAATACGTCAACAATCCTTCAAGGTTGTGACAAAAAATTCTGCAAAAACTCTTTGACTTTCACTCACACAGATGCCATGTTACTGGTATAATTTGAATAATGAGCTTTTTCAAGGTGGTGTTTATAGGTTTATTAAACATCCCTGGTAAAATGAAACATCAAATAAAAGGTCCAGCAGGGTACAGAATACTCGGCTCCAACTCAAACACAGCTTGATAGTCAACCAGCTCACAGCTGTCTAGCATGTTTTATACTACAACAACCAAACATTGTACTTGTCAGATTTTTTTTTTTACATCCCGGCGAGGTTAAACCAGTGTTTTCAAGCTACTGTACCCAATTGAAAAACACACACACAGATCATTCTTGTCATATCATCAACGCATCGGCGAAGCTTCACTATTTGCACTAGATTTTCATCACAGTGTGTGTGTCTTATCGCACATCTCAGCCCTTTTTAGCTCTGAGGCAGAGACAAGCAGATACAGCTGCGATCACAGACACTGCTTTTATTGACTGCAAGGGATGTTTGCGTCTCCTCAAACGGCCAATCAGTAACTGCAGTGCACTGATGAAAGGAACCTTAGATGGGGAAGAGGCCTCGCTCTAGCGTCTGGAGGTGGCTTTGTCCTGTCAGCATCCACTCTCCCCTGCATAGATTCATTGAGGAAAGGATGGGTTCTCAGGATACCACTATCGATTTAGCCCCATCCCCCCACCACACACACACATCTTTTTCCTCCTATCATCCATCTACATCCCCCAATAGCCCAGAAATGCAAAGGCACCCAGGAGTTCCCAATCTCAGCTGTACATGCGTGTTATGACTGCCTCCCTGTGTGTGTTTGTGTGCAAGCATTTTTAAGAGCTGGAAAAGCTGACACCATGAATCTAGTCCACTGTCTCAGAGGATTTATATCATATTGTGTTAGCCAATTTTGGGGTGATGGGAGGAAGCTGTTTATGAGGGGAGAAAATGCTGCAAAAGGCAGGAGAGATTTTTTTTTTCACTGCAGCTCTGTGGGAACTGTGATGACTTTTAATTTTTTCCTCATTGTCAGTAGCTATTTACATCGCAGTCTGCTGTGCCCTACTGCAAAGTACCTACTGGTAACCTTAAAGCGCTCCAGTATGACTAAAACACCTTTTCTGTTTTGATGACCATGTAATATGCTTTCTCTTTCACTTTCTCTCTGTCTGTCTGTCTTTTTCCCTGCACCTGCGAGGCAGATATTTTGATCTGTCACAACAAGTTATACTCAATGGGCCTGTCACAGAGTAGCAGTTGAGGTTAACACATATGCTTTGTGTCACCGGATCCCCTCAGGTTAGCAATGGGGCTCAGGGCTTTCCCATAGTGGCGCTGTGTGATGGTGTGAAGCCTGGTGTAAAAATCTGATCGTGTGTGAACGCGCGTGTGTGTGTTACTGTGTCTGTGTGTGTACGTTTGGACTTTTTATTGCTTGAAAGTAAGGATGGTAGCTGTGCAAGTATTTAGGTGGCTTTTTAAGGGTTTAATTACATGTTTAAGGGAAGGATATGTTGATCTGTGCCAAAGTTGAATTTGTCTGAATATGAACACGTTTTTTTTGTGTGTTTGTCTGCGAAAAAGGCAATGTCTACATTTTGTTGCGTTATGATAAACATTATACCTGTATGTTCAAGTATGGCTGTGTGTCCCTGTGTGCCTCAGCAGTGTGAGAGCAGTTTCATTTGTGATGAATGAGGTGACATAGTGCATGTCAATAATGAGTTGCTCACTTTCCTCACACATTTACACCTTTCTCTTTGAGAAAGCGTTCCCATCTCTCAAATTAACACATTATATGACTAATATTGCTTTTCATCCGGCGCGACTGTGAAAAAAAAGGCAGTTTTGAGACTGCTGCGAGCGGGAGCTTTCTGCATTTTCTCTGGGGTATTTCCCCATAAATGGAAGATTAATATATGAATGGATGACTTGATTATAGTTAAGCATTCACATGAGCTGGTATGTGTGTGCCTGTGTGTGTGTGTTTGTGAGTGGGAGCATGTGCGCGGTTCTATGGAGCCGCCTGCTGTATTTGCATGTCTGGAGTGAACATCTATCATCATCATCAAGGCGCTGCAAAACAGTGAGGCAGGCAGCCGCCCGCCGCCGCTCTCGGGAGAGAGACTCGAGACACTTTAAACCTTTACTGCTGCGATATCAAACGTTTTCTAAATTCCTTCGCCTGGGGGAAAACACACTATACGCACACGCATGCACAGATGCTGTTTTACATCATTTTTTTCCCCTTCTTCTGTTGTTGTATTTTCCACAATCACTCGATTTATCACAAACAAGCCGTATCACAGAAAGAAGAAAACAGCACTCACCCAAAAAAACCCCAAACCTTATTTAGCACTAAATAATACATTTTGCCATTTAAACATGATACAGAATCACCCAAGTCGCTCCATTAGAAGTCCCTTTTCCTTCATCCACAGCATATTTTTTAAAATGCTGATGGCCAGAGTGGATCAATCCATTTTTGGGAGCCAAAGGGAATTACAGAGCGGTACTACAGAAGAGAGAGGGGAGGGGGGGGCAGTGAAATGGTACAGCCTGATAGATAGAGGAGCGAGAGACAGCGTGTGTGAGCGGAATAGTAAAAAGAGCCCCCGAGATGAAGGGGGGGTGCATGGTGGGAGGGAGTGCAAAGGAGGGAGGAGTATGACGGGGTGGAGGCACAGAGCCAGAAAATTGCATTGCGTGCTCAGTGATTAGTTTACCTCCTGGGTCTCATTCTCTCTCACTCCTCTCCTCTCACTCTCCTCTCACTCCCCAGGTTCTTTTCTACCTCATGTAGCTTTTCCTTGTGTCTTTGTCTTGCCACTTTGGCTGCCGCTCGCCTTCTCGCACTTCCTCTGTCACTACATCACACTGTCACTTCTTTCTATCCTCTCCCTTCCTCTTGGCTGCTCTCTTTCCACTCGCTCGGTACTTATCTCCACCGCCTCAGCCCCCGTGTCCACTCCTCTTTTCCTCTTTGCATGCTGACTTGACTCTCGCCTTCATTCTTGCGTTATCTTTGGGGCTCGAAAAATGCAAAATGCCACCTAAACTGCAAGCGAGCCCAGAATAATAAAAAATAAATAAATAATTAAATACATTTTAAAAACTGATGTGAAGTCTATTTTTGGGGTATGGGATAGTACTGGTAGATTTACACAGGGAACTCTCAATCAGTCAGTAAGTCAAGGAAGCATTTAAACACCATAAGCCAGCCAAGCTAATTATAGTCTTAAGAGCGATACACGTGAACTTCAAGTGTCAGAAGTACAGACGCTGAATGAAAGCCAGCCTCCACATGGGCCTTTTTTGGGTCCCTGAAAAGCAAGTGGGTCAGGCCTTTCTTCTTAATCCGTACATAATCTCGCTTGTCCTCTAGTTGTAGATCAGCCACCAGAACAGTGCAGGAGGGGCGAGGAGACTGAAAAACAGACAGCGGGAAAGGGAGAGTAAAGCAGGATTTTGCTTTAAGCTGTCAGGGTACTTCCCACTAAAAAGGCAGTGTGAGGTAGGAAAATGATACAGAGTAACAAACTACTGTACTCAAAGAACCCCCTGTCCTAGTATTTAAGCTCCTAACATCAAAATCTTCATCAGCTGTGGTGGACCTCATATAGCAACACGTGTGAATGTGTGTGTGCCTTATCTTAAAATTCAACAGGACATTTGATATGAAGGGCCGTGATATCAGCTGCAATTTGTAATGAGTTTGAGGTCTTTCTGAAATATCCCTGCAGCTCACGCTTTCGTCTTTAAGAGGTCAAAAACAAATGAAAAAGCAACTATGGGTGAGCTAAATGGTTTTGCTGGGGTAAAAATGCAAAAAAAATTTATTTGTTGCTATTTTAATCCAGTGCTACTGAAAAAAATTCCAATGATTCACTAATTAACAGTGAGCATTCATGTCTTTTTCTTTATTTATCTTTTAACAGCTTGTGTGGCAGCTTTTGGACCGATTGTCACCATCTTTCTGAGGAATTATGGATAAATTATAGAACTTCTAGATTTGGCACTTCAGGCTGCTTCAAGGATGCACATTTGTTGTACGCTTTTAGTCTTTTTTCAATCTGCATAGGATCATTTTTAAAACTGAAATATGTAGTTTTGATTTTAATTGATTTAATTAAGCCTTCTCAACCATCTGAATGCTGGAGGGCCCCGGTGCTGTTGATGGATGCTGAAGCAATCAGTAGCTGAATCTGCACATCCTTATCCTTGTCATGCTTTCATCCATTACTGACCTCAAATTATCACTCTGAATCTCTGGCTGCCATCCATCCTGAAGGCAAGGTGACCAAATCTCTTTTTCTCCTCTTACCTTTCCTCCTCTTATCTCTCCTATTGCTCCTTTTTCGCCTCCTCGTCTGTCAAACATGGTCACCTTATAACCCTTTGTCTTGTTTCTTATTTTACCCCCTTCTCTCTGCTTTACTTTAATCTAAGTGGCTGCACCATGTCACATGATCACAGCTCATTGGGTTGGGGTACCTGAGGACTGTTGCTAATGGTGACAAATGACTGGCTGCACAGAAAGGAAAAGAGAAAGTGTATAGCAGAGGGGAACGCTAATATACATGATTAAAGTCGGCGTTTCCTACCTGCACATACAAGAGGCAGGAAAACTGCGAAATGCAAAGTTGGTTTTGTTCCAAGGGTTTAATGTTATAAAAAAGATTTTTTTTCACATTTTAGTGTTTGTCTAGAAGATTTGCAGCCAGTTCTTAAAGCTAGAATAAACCAAGCATCCTCTGGTTTCATATTTCAGATGGTGTCTAACTTTTAGCACAGAAAGTAATGTAGACATCTCAGACAGTATGGGAAAGATATAAGGGGGAGGGCTGGTGAAACATTCATATCTTATCATGTGGCATATGATGAATTTATTCGTACGCCCCGGATACTGTCACCATATAACAACTGTACTTCTGGTTTCTAATAGAAGTCTGTGCTGGGTTACATCTGAGCAATGCTAACTATCTCTATTTCTGTTGTGGAGGATGCCTAAGAGACAACAGAAAGAAGACTTTTCACCTTGTAAACTATATCTGGTAAATCACTCTACTACTAAAGGATCCAATGTGGTTTTACAGAGGTCGCCTACAAACAGCTGTACGGACCAACATTTCAATCCAGTGTCACATCAAAATGTGTAATAGACATGCCGGTCCACCGTGTCTGTTTCATGCTTTGCCTCTCCAAAGCATGAAATGGATATGCATGCAGAAGTTGCACTATCAGAACGGGGAGCTATTATATTAAGCCAAGAAGTCAGTAGTGGACAACAAACTTATAAAGTACATTTCAGAGTTCTTAATTGGTTGAACATTTACATGTTTTTGCTGTGTACTGTCACCAGGGGGCAGTGTCACAAACAAGTGGTTTGATTTTTTTTTATCTTTGATGTTTTTCCATGCCTCTCCCATTTGTGATGTTTGGCTGACCTCTGCATAGCATAATCCACGTCACCCTTAGCATTAGCTGCATGCCCCCTCCAAACCTAAGCAAAATGACACAAAGGTACCACCAAAAATAGCATAACTCTGATGGTTAAACTTAACAATTTGTGTTTATGATGTGCTGAATTGCTTGCTTGTTAGGTAACATATAAACTATAAAGTTAATGGACTAAACTTGAGCTGCAGTAGATAATATGCTTATCTGACCATTTATTTATTTATTTTATGTATATCTCTGGTACATCGCCTAAGGCTTCCTCAGTTGTCAGATGGCATCATTACCAAATAGAACTTACGTCTTACTCAGAGGACCAGAAGATGCAAATTTTTGTATTTTGGACTCATAACAGGAAAACAAGTAAAGAAACACAATTTAATACATTTTCATTAATAGTTTTGAGGATGCTAAGTTTCAGTTTGGGTTTTTATAGTAATACCAACTTATTACAGAACAAGGGCAGGTTAATGAGCTGGAGTCATTACCTACATGAATGCTAACAAGCTAACTTTCAACTAGAAACTAAGCTTTTTTACATCCTATGTCTTTAATGTAGTCCTAGAACTAGAACCAGGACTATGACAAAAATCTAAGCAAAAATACTAAATTTGTAATTTAAAAGACTGTCATTAACACAAATGAGAATCTGATTATTTATGATATATAGTAAATATTTAAAAAATTATAATGATTAAATAATTTATTATTTAAAGTTATTTTACTTTTTATTCTCTCAGCTGCACACTCGGTAGTGTTTAACAGTCTAAAAGTAAAGATTAAATATAAAAACTGTATTCCAATATACACTTTTGTGAATATTTATATTTGTGTTATCATATGTTTGTGTGCAAATATGATATAAGTTCAGCAAGTACAGTGTACATGTCCTGTTCAATTTTTATAGACTAATAATATTGTTGTAAAATAGTTTGGAGCTAATAGGAAAAGTATATATATTTATTACTGATGGTTATCAGGGAAAGACAAAGACATAAGTTGCTATTTAAAAACTTCACGCCCAGAGGTCCAAGGGATGATCCAGGTATGGATGGTATCGTATCCATGGATGAATGGTAATGGTATTTTCTGGAGCACTGATTGGTCAGTAGGTGGTGATTTAGTGCTGACCTCTAATCTGGAACTAGGTTTGTAGCATTAGTTACCATGGCGATGCATCTCATTAAAAAGTGATCTACCTTTGCAGTATAGAAAACCCAGAGTTAACCGTGAGGCTACATGCCATAATGGTAAAACACAAACTTTCTGTAATTTACAACAAGTAACTGTATTGTTAAATATTTTGTTGGCTAATTAATCCAGATACAAAAACAAAGAGCTCGAATTGATTATATTACTGTTAGAACTGGACTTTATGTAGCCGTCACGTAAAGTTTGTTGAGAATTTATTGCCAGGTTTCAATACTTCTAATAATGAATGACAGATATGATGGTGGTGGCCATTGCTGGATGCTGAACATTTGGTCTCACTGGACTGAAAAACCAGTAAGAATGATTTGTTGTGAGCGCCCCCTGTTTTTGTCTTCAGTTTCATGACTAAACTCAGACAAATAAAGCCAGTTCTGATCCAACAAAATGAATTCAACGGAAAATCAAAGAAATTCCTCGTAAATCACAAACGGACTGCATGAAACATAGTGTGTGTGTGAGACGTGTTACAATTACAGCGATAACATTTAGTCGAAACGTCAGAGCTGGTTAACCATTAGAAACTCTAAGAACTGACAAGGCGGAGCAGAGTTGACAAAGCGTCTCGCATCTCAGCCTGCCGCTCCCCATCGCTTTCAGCTTGCATCATGTCAACCTGGTCTCCATTCAAAATTCCAGCACCTCTCAGTGTCAGAATCACCCGAAGTCACTGGTCACACATCGGTGTGTGTTTGTATGTAAGTGGATCTGGCTCTGGGACTCAGATCTAAACTCTACCAGCTTTTCATCCAGAGCTATTCTTCACCCTAAGGAGGATAAATACATATCTGATATAGGATCAGTGTATGCTGTTAAAGTTGAGCCGCACTGAACCACAAAGTGTTTCTGGAAAGTGCAAAAATCCTATAAGTGCTGGAAATGTTAACATTTTAAAAAAAACAACATTTTGACCCCTTTTCTTTTTTCCCTACTGGAAGCTAAAATGTTGACTAGAAGAGATGTTTGCTGTAACAGTTTTCACTGGCATGCTACAAATTGGCAACTGATGAATAACACAACACTGACATCACTGTTAAGCTCCTGCCAGAGTTGTGACACTTCCATTGACTGGAAAGGGCAAAAAGAAAAAGAAAACTGACTGATTCATAACACGGCCTCCTTAAATGTCCTTGAGCAATGAGTAGACCCGTGCTGACCTCACTGGTGGACTGAAAGTATAATGTTTTCCTTCGGAAGTCAAGCATTACTTCTGATGCTTGACTAAAGTAATGCTAATGCTATGTAGCCAATCATACATAGACAGCTATCTGTTTGTTGCCCCTGCTGACATCTCCGTGAGATGTTGTGCAAGACAGAAGCATCCATCCCTGTGCTTACATACGGTATGTGACTGCGGTAAAGAAGAGATTGTGTGTGTGTTACATCACTTTGTGCATTCCCAAAACGATTTTACTGGAGTTAGTGTTGGTATGTGTGTTCATAATGAGGCCCACAATTTTTTTTGCACACACATACATATATATATATACACACACACACACACACGTGAAAATTCTGTGAAAGTCTGTGTGTGACTTTGACTCCTTGACCCGCCATCCTTCAGTTACAATATTCTGTTTTCTGTATGAGTGGAAAGGTTGTCCAGTAAAGTTAGACAGGCCAGAACGATGTACAAGCTGAAAGAGATAAACTGAACAATAAATTAATTGTTATGTTATAGTACTTTTTTTGCCTAAGAGTAAACAACATCACCATCATCCAAAACCAAGTTTTAGTTTAGTTTTAGTTTGTAGTTTAGTCTAAAGACCTTTTTATTTTAAGCGCTTTGAATCTATTGGGACCTTTCTGTGTGACGTTTGCATGTTCTCTCTCTGCCTGTGTGGCTTCTCTGCAGGTACTTTCAGGTCAATCGGTGAATTTAAGTTGGCTGTAGGTGTGAATGTGAGTGACATGGCTGTCTGTCTCTCTGTAGTAGTGGTGTGACAGGCTGGTGACCTGGGTGTACAGTGCCTCTCACCCTATAACAGCTGGGATTACCTCCAGCACCTTCTGCAAGCCTGAAATGGAAAAAGAGAAAAAAAAAATCAGTAAATCTTCCTTTCAAAAAACTCCAGTGTCTGGCATTTTTTTCTTTTTTCTTTTTTTTTAAAGACCATTTTTATGTAATAATAATTAGTGAGTACAGTGATTAGGCTTGTTCATTTTCTGTCAGTCGGCTAATTAATAAATTAATTATTAATTAATTGTTGCAAGTGCTATTCGAGAGTTTTACTGAGGCTGTTATAACAGGTCTTAACATACACTGAATTTTCAAGGTTGTGGTATATTGTGAAAGTATGGACTCGCAATGGGATGTTTTCTACAGTTAAATTCATGAAGGCTGGTGCTGGAAGAAGTAGTACGTGTTATAACCACTTTGCCTAGAACAGAAGAAAACTTAATCCCATCCCAGAAGAAAGTGTATAAGTGTTCTGAAAAGAGATAAAGGCATAAAAAGTAAAGATATCAAGCCAGAGGGATAGAGGTGTAAAACTCTCTGATAAAGGAGGTTTAAACCTCATTGAGAGTCGATGTGCAGCCCCATGGAGTGACTCAGGGTGTGACTCATTGCAGCTGGCATTGCCTCCACCTTAGACACACACACACACACTTTTTTATATACCCACAGACCTTGCGTATGTTACATGTCCCCTGTGCTTAGTGTTCTGCAAGATTCCCACCTGTTTCAGCTGATGCATGAGCTCTGCTTCATGCTGCTTGTGATTGTCTTATGAATCAGCCTATGACAAGATATGAATACAGCCTGAGCTGCTGAGCCTTCCCACGAGCATGACTGAGAAGACAGATGCTGTTAAACTTGGCAAGGTGCGTGTGTGTTTGTGTGTGATCCTTTTAACTGCACTCTCGAGAGATTAGTGTAAGGGTGGTTGGATGACTCAGTGGTCAATGACTTTGGAGGAGAAGGAGGAAAAACGTAGCCAAGTCTTCCACATGGTGTGAGTTTGTCATTCCACCCATCTCTTAATGCAGCTCATGTTCTGATCTCAAGATGTCATACAAATAATACAGTTCAATGTCCGGATTTGTCCTTTAGCGCTCCCGTCTTGCTTTGGTTAGTATATTTAAAAGGTAGAAAGACCTCGTGGTTGTGATTGTATACATGGGTGCAATGTGCCATGGTGATGGGAGCTTTTAATGGCTGCCTGCACTCTGACAGCAATAGCAGACAGCTGGTCTTGGAACATGACCCCGGCATCGCATCGAGCTGTTAGGCCATGCGTACGCTGCCTAACGAGCCATGAGTGATCGCTATGATCTCGCCACAAATAATTCATGAGGAGCCCTGTAGAGGAGCTATGGACCTAAAAGGGAAAGGAGGGGAGAGGAAAACGCATCAGGGACTCGAGGAGTACCCCAGCCTAAGTGGAGAGAGGGTCGGGGAGGGGAGGGGACGAGGAGAGAGGGGCAGAGATGGATCCGTCTGACAAATGTGCCTGGAAAAAGAAAGGAAATCCCCCCCCTATTACCTACCGCGGTGACAAGTATGTGTGCACAATCATGTTTCCATCTTTGTGTGTATGCATGCGCTTATTTCTCAGAAGACGTTTGTGTGTTACTACATCTGAAAAGGCACAGTGGGAGTGTTAACAGTATGCATCACAATCGCAGGATGTGTGTGAGATTGTAGGGAGGGAACGTGCTATGTGTTTGTGTGTGTGTGTGTGTGTGTGTGTGTGTGTGTGTGTGTGTGTGTGTGTGTGTGTGTGTGTGTGTGTGTGTGTGTGTGTGTGTGTGTGTGTGTGTGTGTGTGTGTTGGATACATGATGAAGTGAGCTTGGATTTTTCTGACAGCCCTGAAACCCAAAGTGTTTAACTCAACAAGTTTTTTTGCTGAATCCAAAGCAGTATGAACTAACAAAGTTTATTATGAGAAAAGAAAACAGCAGACGAGAGTAAATGACAGGTGTCATTTAGTTTTATGTCTTTAGGTATACGTGCTGAAGCAGTCTAAAAATAAATTGAGGGCTAGAATATTGTCATTTAGTTTCTTTTTAGTTCCCGTCCCATTATTGTAGTTTTTCTTCCATTTCTTTGTTTCCTACACATCCTGTCTGTGGCTTTTTATAGGTCCAATCTTTAATTTTTAAAGTCACTTAGTTTAGTTAGATAATCACTTTCTTTTAACATTTTTGCTTCCCCTTTTTCTTTGTTTTCTCACCCCTGTGAGTGTCTGCTCTAAGTAATTATTTCTACCTGTACTTCGTCACCTGTCAACTGTTGTCCTCGGGCATTAAAATGTGTCATACTTTTTTTTAACCTTTTCATTAAATATTCTCTTTGACATGTTTTGTTTTGTTGACCCAGATTTTTCTCAGTTTTGGTCATTTTTCAAAAACTGCAATCATATCACTTTTAAAATACAGTGCTATCCATCCATGGCAGTTCTTTTGATGTATTAGTATTACTCCTCCTCCTCCTACTACTACTACTATTATTATCATTATTATTATTAGTATTAATAATAATAATAATATTGAGGTAAGCAGTAAGGAGCTTGTCGTATTACAAACCAACAAGTTGCCATTACTGTGCATTTTAAATTGTGTTTTGGGGATAGCTCTGTCATTGTAAAGCGTTGTTGCCTTGTTGGTTACTGCACCAATATAGAGATTTATAACAATTGAAAAAGGAGGGCTCATTCTGAAGAACTGAACACTGAGATAGAATTCCATTAATATACAATTTGGCAATTAGCTTCTGAGTGGCCAGGGCGAGGCAGAGATGGGGAGGAGGAGGGTTGTGTGCATAGTCTGAAAGGCAGAATGACAGATACGTACTGATATTTAAAGTACGTAGAACAGAGGCTGATTGTATCACAGAATGTGGGAAAGAAAATGATTGGACTACAAAAATGTCAGTATTAAGTTTAACAGTACAAAATAAAGGAAGCGTTGTAAAGAAGTGAAGTGAATACAGATATTCCTTATTGAACTCACACATAATGTTTATTAGTGAATTATGTCAATACCTATGAAGAATGCTATTGAAATTCAGTTTTGTTCTTTGTTTTTGTTTTTTTTTTGAAGCTCAACTAGCATGCTTAATTAAGCTGTTTCTCAGGGATTGGAGTTTTGACCTCCATTTTTAGCCAGGAACCTACCCCAGCTGTCACAGTGCAAGATGTGGGGTACATACTGGACGCAGTGTTGCCAACTTAGCGACTTTGTCGCTATATTTAGCGAGTTTTCAGACCCCCTAGCGACTTTTTTTCTTAAAAAAGTCGCTAAAAAAAGACGTGAAAGCGCGTATCGCTTTTACTCTCAACAAGCAGCGGGTGCTGTAACACAGTCAGTTCTTCTTTTACTCTTTTACTCTTATGCTGTTTTGTGGATCACAAGGTTTAAAACTACTTATAAACACACACACACAAAGTAACTCCACCAGAGTGCCTATTTCGGATCACTTTTGCCGGTCCAAGCCCGGGTAAAGGAGCAGGGTTGGAATTGTGACATTAAAAAAAACAATAATTGCTAAAAGAAATTTAATTTGTAGTTCTAAATAAACTCTAAATGCATTTAGGACGTTTTTACTCACTTTATGTCTCTTCCACGATGTTATTTCTCTCTCCAACAACATAGGTTACAATTATATTAGCATGACCAATTATGCAAATTAGGTGATGACTTCATTTAGCGACTTCTAGCGACTTTTAGGACAACCAATAGCGATTTTCCTTACTGAGGAGTTGGCAACACTGACTGGACGGCTGGCAGTCCATTGCAGGGCTAAAACAGAGAGACAGACAAGCACTCAAACTTGTTGCCCATTTAAAATCGCTAGTTAACCTAATATGCATGTCTTTGGACTGTAGGAGGAAGCCAGGTCACCTGGAGAGAACCCACGCAGACAAGTAAACCCAACACAGGGAGGCTCCAGCGGAGTCTTGCTGATAGTGCTAATCACTGCACCACTGTGGTACCACAATATGTCTCACAAAAAAAAGGAAAACCACAACATTAATGACTAGTGCCAATAGTATTAAAGTGCTAATGCTCAATTGTGATGGTGACCCTGTTTAGCATCAGCCTGCTAGCATTATTTCACTCATGTTAGCATGCTGGCCGTAGCATTTAGCTCAAAACACTGCTGTGGCTAACCACAGCTGCTCATTTCTAGATTTTTTTAAGTGCACAAGCTATGATGGCCATGAAGATTACTGTTTCTGATGGTGGCACTACAAACTAGTGAGACGTATCAGTGGAACACAGGCTAATGGAAACTGGGGGATGGAGACAAAGGGCCTGTGTAGGTCTCTGTGGCATGTCATTAGTGAGGGAGTGGGGTTGACTTGTTCCATCTGACATTTACCAGTCTCACAGAAAATGTCACGGAATGCCAGCCTTTACCTCTGAATATAATGGTGCCTCTTGCAGCCCAGAGCTATTGATGCCAAAAAACTTGCCCATTTTGCCCCTCTGTTGTTCCTCTTATCCACTGTCCTGAGAAAAACCTTCATCCCTGCGCTCCTAATTTCCTTGCCAAGCCAGATCTAGCTCTGCTTTACATTACTCCATGCAATCCCACTGCATGGAAGGGCTTTATATAACAACTTTAAGAACAGAACATATCTATTACAGTAAGTTCAAAAACTTTATACTGTATGCGTATTTCATGGTTATGTATGTTTTATGCCATTTTTATTCTATTTATCAACCACATTTTCAATTCTGCCAATGACAGTATGAAACCTACTGTTAAACCATGAACATGTACCTCATTATACAGCTAGAGTCTAAAGTCTGCAGATTAAGATTTTTTTTCCTGCGCTGACACTTATATTTTACTATATAATTAAAAGTTTTGTTTATTGGGGTATAAATAACTAAATATTATTAAATATTCCTAATATTTTAGTTTTTAAAAGATCAAAAATAGCAGAAAAATCAGACATTTCTAAAAGTTATGGTAATGTAGATACACTGGTTTTAATATGCATAATATGCATACTGAACTCCTCCTTATCTCCTCTTTGCAGATTAAATAGTGTAGCATTATCAGCTGTCTAATGTCATGTACATATGTCAGATTTATAAAGTGGAATAAGGTAATATAACAAAGTACTGGCCATACAATTGCAGCAGAATTTGGGATGGCTGTAGCTCACCTACAGTACGACGGTGATTATGCTGTGTCATAACAGCAAGACCTGAAAACAATGGAAACTGTGTCATGTAGTGAAAGAATGAGTCAAGAAGTTTACTAAGAAGTCAGGTTTTACTGAAGAAAATGTTAAAATATTGCTACATTGCTACATTTGATGGGCCAAAGACCCCTATCCTGAGATATAAAGCTGTGTATCTACACCCTCATTTTGCTACACTACATAGATCCTTATGTTGGAGGATAATCATATTGTCATTCCACGGAAACAAAGCATATATAGAGGTCATCAATTACAGCTTGAGCACAAGTAATTATGTACCATATGTATATTAAGTGTTCTCACATTTAACTGAAAGTCTTCTGTCTTAATTGGAGTTTTATGGTAAGGAGGAATCTCCTTCAAAACAGTGACCAAAATCAGTCAGACTCTATTTGACAAATGCATTCTTTACAGTGCACTGTTCTCAGCCGCATTTCAAATTAAACAGTAATCTCTTACCCAGTACCCAAATGCAAAAGCTAATTATGCTGAAAACCACTCATAAGCATTTTCTGGTTGTGTTTGTTACGCTGCAGTGAATTTGGGTCTCACTTTTAGGAGCTGCATTTAGATCCTTTGGTTCTCTGTTTGTTTTGGGGAGTGCTACTGTCTAGTCTATTTCTGTCCTTGCTACACTATTGTCCTCGGTTGACTGCCTTCACATCAAGTGCTGGATTTATCTGGCCACTCTGCCAGCTCAGGCAGATAGACCCTGCAGCTACCACCCAATATGCAATAGAGGAAGTGACTGTTAAGATAACTATAAACCACTATAACTGTCATAGTCATTTATGATAACAGTTTTCTCTAGAAAGAAGAAACAGCCCTGCTTTGATTTTGTTGTTTTACATTTTTTTTTTGTTCTGTTGGGTGGATTGATATTTCCAAAGAGGATTTTTAAGCATGTTGTGAGACGTTCCTGACCACAATAGGGATCACAGTGAGCTCATACAGACCTGAACTTGGAAAACTTTCTGAAGTCCCATTATAATTTGAACGTGGCACGGTATGGAGAGTGGTACAGCTTTGATTGCACCAGAAGTGAGATTCACTTAGCTGCCACATCTCAGCTGCGTTACCTAATTCTCCGGCTTCATCAGAGTCACTTCACCATTATGAAACCCCTTCAGTCATGAAAGTAGCCACTGCACCAGCTGACAATATGAGTCTTATTATTATTGCCTTGCTTACTATCCGTGTCCTACTTTAATAACAAGTTTGATCACCGCACCTTCAGAGGCCAGAGAGACGATCGTGCGTTTTCAATGTGGTCATACCAGTGGTGTTTTTTTCTGCTTTAGAAAGAGCTCCATCTATGCTACAAATCATACTTTTTGTTTGATTTCAAGCCTGTATTTGTTTTATCACAATTTTATCACTCAAAATTCACAAGGTTTTGCAAGATCCATTAAATATTTGAACCATTAAAGTCTACTTAAACTGTTAGCAATCTGAAAATTGAATTTTCCCCATTAAGAGCTGATTATGTGATTACACAGTTGGATATATAGCATAGTCACCCAAAAATTTATTAAGATGCACCTGTAATTCTATTTTTTGCTGTAATTGTCAAAAAGTGATAACACTACTTTGTTTATTATTAGATCACAGTGAGCGGTTCTTACCTGCGTTATATTTAAATGTGTTCGTGATATTGGGTCCACCCCATTAACATATTCTCTGTGTAATATAAATATAAACCCAATATGACCTCAATAATAAAAACCAAACTATCATATCTACAAAAACTGAAAATGAAGGAACTTCATAAAGTTGTATTAATGTTGTATTGGATTGTGTTGTATTAGATGTCACAGTTGTGCCTAATAAAATGAGCAATGAATTTCTTAGACTGTTAGGATAGGTTACCATGGTTATTTTCCTTCTTGGTTTTTTTTCTGTTTTATCAGTTTTAACTCTACAGCGCACTGCAAAAGTTAGCTTGAGCCACAGAACTCATCAATATATCGCTGGTAAAGCATGTGGATATGTTTCCCTTTTTTAATGCTGCTAAGAATGCCCTCTAGTGTGGTCAAAAAAAGTGATTTCATACTTACATTTTTGCCTGTTTTGCATAAATAGTGTAAAGTATTTATTATTGTGTAAGCTGTAAAAGACTCGAACGCTGGAACTGTCTAATTCTTCGCCTCCTCCACCCCTCTCTCTCTCTCTCTGCAGATACATCCGCACGATGTACCTCGGCATTCAAAGCCACCGGCAGAAGGAGAACCAGCGGCGTTTTTACTGGGCTATGATGTACGAGTATGCCGATGTCAACATGTTGCGGCTGCTGGAGACTTTCTTAGAAAGCGCCCCTCAGCTGGTGCTGCAGCTCTGCATCATGATCCAGAGCAACAAGACTGAGTGGCTGCAGTGTAAGGGCTTCTCTAAGGCTGTGCATGAGGAACATTTGATTCTGACATTTTGTTGACAGTTCAAGACATTTTCTTTTTTGTGTGTTATGCATCAAACTCGTACTGAGGTCTCCATAATCTCCACGCGACAGTCCATTTTTTGTGGAGTTCACATATCAGCTTATTTAGCATTACCAGCAGTCTTCACCACTTGTATCAGGTTTCCAACACTCACCACTCTTGTTACTGAAACCTCTTTTGCAATTCTAGTTTTCTCTTGGAATACAGTTCCCCAAGGAAGGCAATTCAATCATACAAGTGATACCCTTCTCCACTGGGGTGTCTTTAGAAACGGCATCAATACGTTTGCAGAGAGGCAGCATGTTTCTGCTCTGCAGATAATACTCTATCATTTTTCATGCAGCAGGTTACTGCTCTGACATATCTGCTGTCTGTACAATTATATATGTCTTAAGGAAACTGAATTGGTGCACTAAACGGAGACTGTGTTGACTGGATGACGTGGGATCATCCTGGTAATAACATGCCTTTCAAAAAATGTGATGGATTGCTTTGGATGTAATAAAACATACTGTTTGCTAGGAACAGCAGCAAGTCCAGGATAAACCCATAAATCTTCAGGTTATGATTCATGCTTAAAGATGAAACTGGAAACTTCTCTCGGATGTTTTTAGAACCATCTGTCAGTAGGTGTCAGTATCTTTTTAATTCTTAGCGTTCCTCTGCTTTTGTTTCCTCTCTCCTTTCATTTTCTCTAGGTCTTTCTGCCGTGTCCTCCCTCCTGTCCCTGGCGTGGGTGCTAGCCTCTTACCACAAGCTTCTGCGTGATTCACGTGACGACAAGAAGAGCATGAGTTACAGAGGTGCCCTGGTGCATCTGTTCTGGCGCCTTTTTACCATCTCTTCACGGGTGCTCTCCTTTGCCCTCTTTGCCTCTGTTTTCCACATCTACTTTGGCATTTTTGTGGTGCTCCATTGGTGTGCCATGGCTTTCTGGGTCATCCATGGCGGCACTGATTTCTGCATGTCCAAGTGGGAGGAGGTACTGTTCAACATGGTGGTGGGCGTGGTCTATGTCTTCTGTTGGTTCAATGTACGAGAGGGCCGGACACGGTACAGAATGGTGGCCTATTACACAGTAGTACTGTTAGAAAATGCCATCCTCAGCTCCCTTTGGTATGCGTATCGCGACCCAGCCACCACTGACGCCTATGCCTCTTTTGCCCTCTGCGGCGTCTTCCTGTGCTTTGCCTCAGGTGTGGCCTGTATGGTTCTCTACTACGGGGTCCTACACCCCATGGGCCCCCGACTGAGGGTGCTGGCCAGCTCCTGCTGTGCTGAGCTGTTGTGGGGCCTTCCGTTACCCCCTGAAGCTGAGCCGATGGCTCCCACACCAGGGCCCCGTGGCTCCCAGGCCACTCCAACACGGGGTCTGGCAGGGGAACATGTGGAGTCCGACGAAACAGCCACGGACACCTGCCTTCCAGTTTTCCAGGTGAGGTCCACAGAGCCTGTGGATGCAGCTGGTAGGCCCATCCGACCTGAGGGTCCACTCATCAAGATAGACATGCCCAGAAAACGTTACCCAGCCTGGGATGCGCACTTTGTGGATCGGCGCCTGCGCAGGACCATAAATGTGCTGCAGTATGTTAGCCCTAATGCGGTGGGCATCAGGTACAGGGACGGTCCACTTCTTTATGAACTCCTGCAGTATGAATCCTCCCTCTGAAGGCTTCTCCCACAGCTCTCTCATCCCCTCGTCCACATTATGATAAACATGCTCTTTTTTTCTTTCACTTCTCCCCTTTCCTTCTCTCCAGATATGATCTCTTTCCATCCCGCATTTCGACTCTTTCCTTCTCTCATCCGTGGTCACTCAATTTCCTGCAGGAGATGTGTGTTTTGTCAACCGGAAATCTGTTAAGACAGTCTAAACACACAGTCATGATTTATTTTTGGAAATAAACATACAGTACAGAGAGAAAATTATGAACCTAAAATATGTTATGTGATATAAACAAATCTCTCTACACTGATAGAGGGGGATTATGTATGAGAGTGTAGATAACATATGAATGTTTCATTATGAAATGTGTTTAATGCATTATACTGTATTGGTGATTGAATCTGTGAATACTTGTGAAGGGCATACTGTATGTCCCTGGGACTTGCGCAAAGCCTGCTGGGAATGATGGAGGAGAGTCTCAGAGGGGGCAGGTCTTTGCATATCCCCACATTTACCACCATTCTTTATGTAACTCATTGAACTATATGATAATGTTTACGAAGTCCTCAGCCTAAAATTCCTTTAATGATTCTGTAAATTCTAACGATGCACACAATCAAAAATTTGTCCAAAAGAAACAGTTCTGAATATATCTCCCTTCTGCAAGCTTATATGGCACAAGAGCGTCCCGGCTATGCTACTTTTGTTACAAATTTCAAATCGAAACTACAGCCTGCATGGAAGAAAAATGAAGCACACTGACCTTCAATCAGTTTTACCCACACAATCCATTTTTATAGTACAGACTGCCCTCCAGTGGAGGCAAGCTCTAACAGCATGCCTTAACTTATAATTGTATTTTTTTTCCCATATGGTTGTGACAGCACTTGGGATAACAAAACACAACGAAGGGACTGTAGTAGAAATGAGCACAACATTTTCTAAATTTGTGAGGAAGTAGAAAATCATATGAAAAACATTCGAAAAACATTCCAAACACAAAAAAGATTAGAGGTGTTTAACAAAGAGGGAAGGAGCAAAGTGCAGAGACAGCCTTCAAGGAATCCTCCACCATTCCCTTTTGAATCCTTTTTCAACCTCCCTATGTTGTTTTTATATTTAAAAAAATGGTTTAGGTAATGCACACTTATCAGCTGCAAAGTCCTGTAATAAGTTATTGGAAGAAAAAAAAGAGGTCTGAGAAGATATTTCTGTGCTATTATACTTCAGTGCATATTTGTGTCCACATTGATAGTTACTGACATAGCTTTATATTTTGCCAGACCACACTTTTTTAACATCGCCATGTTAAAAGGTATATACTCCTCAACATCAGTGTGCCCTAAAAACGATGATGCTCTTATATGGGTGTACAGGGCAACTGTGCTGACACCTGCTATAGCGCAGTTGAAACAAAGCCAAATCGTATCTTACAGTACTGTCTTTCCAATTTATTCTGCCCCCCCCCCGAACCAGTTGAATGAGTCTGTGCAAAACGTGTGCCATCTAAAGGCCTGCTGTACAGCAATTATACACTTAAATACATCTCCTGCTGAATCTGCAGGAGCTCTCCAAAACCGATACCCAAGGGACGAACACTGAATTCACTCGAAGAAGTGAACGCAGTGATCCTTCGAAGTCAAAGGAGCTCGACTAACATTTCCAGAGAGGGCTACGATTCATGAGAAAAAAAAGAATGCTTTTCATACTTCAATTGTATCTATTTACTCGATGACTCATCTGAATACGTATATAATGTGTGTTTTTTACATTGTAGTGTTTGGCATGACTTTAGTATGAGGCATTAGTACAAATGCACCCAACAAGGGATGCCCAAGAGCTCTATGCAACACAGAGATTCCTTTTTCCCCTGGCTCACTGGCTTTCTGCTTTGCTGTGGCCTCACGTGCCTGCTAACATCGTACTGTAAAAGGCAGACACCATGTGACTCAGGGCTAAAGGTGAAAGAGGGTTTTTGCCAGGGTTGGAAAAGAACACGAGGGCAGATCGTGGCAAAGGGCCTGATTGAAGTTACGTATGATTCCTTGAATGATCGTGTGAAAAGGTGAATGTTTGGCCCAGCGTGTACTGAAGTGTTATCAAGTATGCTTGAACGGTTGTGGGTGCGTGTGTGTCCCCAGCCCTTTCCCACGATTCTGTTCTCCTGCCGATTGTTCGGCTCCATCCTTGGTTGCTGCTCCGCCCTCTTCCTTGTCTCTGCAGTGCTGGGCCTTGGTGCACTCCTGTGAAAACACTCTCACACTCTCTGGTAACTGAACAGCGTAGTTGAGGCTGAAACAAACTGAGATCCTGACATGAGAACATGCAATGAGGTACACTGCCATGACCAAGAGCTTCAACATCCAGGGTCTGCCACCCTTCAGCGTAAAAGCGCTGTTCAGCCCTGAGTAATTGAGAGCTGTTGGGTCAGCTAGGCTGGAGCAAACATCCAACACACCATATGTATAGATATACATGTGTATGCAAATAACCAACTCGTTCACTGTTTACCACAGTAGCCAGAGTATAGTTCCTCTATGTTGTAGTGAATGAACAGCCATGTTAATAGTTCATTAATAAGTAAATAATGAATAATAAGTATTGTTAAACTAAAAAAATCTAAAAAACAATTAAAAAAAACACTTAAATCAGCCAATACAGGGGTTCCTCAGGACCAACAAAACAAGACCACTGAACCAGCTGACTCAGGGGTGTCTCAATGCAGTTCTCATCTCCAGGCATGTCCTCAAGGGTCTCCATTTTTTTCCTTAACATACTGCATCCTAGACGACTCCTCGGCTGGGACTGTACCACTAAATTATGGTTTGCACATTTTTATTTATTCATTTCCTCCATGGGAATGATTATTCATTGTGATTAACGGGCGTAGGGGCAGTTTTTTGTGGTAGTTGGCTGCCTGGCATATAGTGCATCCTTTCTAAACACTGCTGACCTTTTCCAGACATGGACACATGTCCAAATCAGGTGCAAATACACTGTGACTCATTCATTTTTGTGTGCATGTGTGGTTGTGTGTGGAACGACAGTATTATATAGAGTCATAAACAAGATTATGTACAACTGGGCTGCATTTCATTTAGTGGTGCTTGACGTGTGACGCAGAATATTTACGCCTGCGTAACCGTGTCATTAAAATAAGCATAATAATGGCTAGGGATGCACTGATCGTTAATGGCGATACCAATGTTTTCCACGTTGTTGTTATTTATTATCACTTTTATGCCAGAGAGTCAAAGATATCTATACTAATTTTTTTCACTTAGTCATCACAGAACAGATGAATATTGACCACTCCAACTGGTAAAGATAATTCTTTTAGCAGATACGCCGATATTAGTTGACAAGGCTGCTACTGATACCAGTGTTCAATACGTTGGTGCATCCCTAGTAATGACAGTTAAAGTAATTACAAAGAGTCTATATGTACAATTCTGGATTTTTATAGAACATGCAGTATATTTTACATATTTCTACAGAGCAATCACCACTTTGTCACATTCTGTAACTAGTAACAATGATTAGCTAGAAGCCAGATAATAAGCGGATTTTACGTTTTATGTATTTTTCTTGTTTTCTTTCAATTATACACGGGTCTCAAGAGCTAAGCTACACACAGGTTTAAGCGGGAGGAGGAAGTATACTATTTCGTGTAGCATTCAGGCTGCCACACTTTATACCATAAACAAGGTCACAGAGAAATCCCTCGCACAGGACAGTTTCTGTTAGGTTACCTTCCAAACACCACATCGTCCGAGAGCCACAAAACACAGCAAGAGGATTTGAACAGCAAAGCTTGCTCTTCTCAGTCCTTGTTGTGCCTTGTTACTTTGGGTGCTTCGAACCAGCCATGGCAGCCAGGTCCGCAAACAACAAATGCCAATGTCTTTCTTTACTTGTTTCATGTGCCAGCACACCCACCAAGATGATAACACCAAACAATATTCTTCCTGTCTGTGACCCCTTTCCCCCCCCTAAACCAGATCAAGCCAGGTTCCCAATTCTGTGAGCTAACACCTCCGTTGACAGTGCTATTTAGTTTTACAGTTTCATCTAAGATGTCATCTTGAGGACTGCGCTGTTTCCTCATTATGATGTTACATCTGGACTTTAATGTGTGACAGAATCAAGTGATGGGTATTGTGTGAAACCCAGTAATTGGTTATGTCAAAGACACAGGAGAAAAAGTAAGGCAACACTGAACATCTTCTGTACTTGAACCCAGGGTTCCTCATCTTTTCGAGTATGACGCCAACCACAGCTGATTCGGCGAGTAACAATATAACAGTTAATAGTCAGTTTAAAATCGTTAGTTCTGAAGTGTTTGATGGAGAGTCACGGTCGCAGATAACCAGCCAAGATACCGAAAGATTTGGCCAATGATTGTTTTTGTACTTTCGTCTATGCCTTTACATCTTCTTCTGTCTTGCAGTTATGAATGATTTGTAGTGCCAAGGCGTAAACTTTCTGTGTCGTTTTCAGTGTCTTGTGTGAACAATACGTCCTCTAGCCAAAACAAAAATGCCTGCGTTTAGAATACAACGTGGAAGAAACTGACGACAAAAAGCGCAAAAAATCAGTTGTTACGTCTTCTTACTATGGAATGATCACAAAACAGGCCCAATCACTGCTTCTCTTTTGAATAACCTCATTTCCTGGATTTTCTACCACCTCCCAGCATGCCTTTATAACTCATCGTGAGGTGACCCTCAGCATTTAGCATGCAAGTGCTCTCGACTGCACAAGAAACCCTCTGATTTTTGCATTAATGTGTAGCAACAGGCCATTGTAGTGTTTGACCTGGTTCGAGTCTGTACCTTTGTGTCATGACCATCCGTTTGGCCACAGGGGCAGAATGTTCAGATGTTAAAAAACGGTGCATTTTCGTTCTCTTTTTAAAAAAAACTTTTGTTCCTTCTTTACGTTTTTGTTCATAACCTGGTGCTGAATAAATACATTTAAAAAGGTGCTACCGCTGTGGACTAAGAGTCCACTCTTTGGCTTTAGCCTTCCAGTTGACTGAGAGATCCTGCATATCACAAACGTGCAGTCTCAAAATGCTCTACAGCCAGCACCTCAAATCCACACAGTTTACAGCAGAACTCAGCTCTCAGTGGTGCCATTTTGATTTCCCAGTCTGCACAAAAAAACAAAAAAAACAATAGTTACTCTACTGCTCATATAAGATTTATTCTACTGGGTTCCGCATACAGTACGTTTTTGTTTTACTATAATTCAGTCTGCACTAGGATTTTTTCTTTTCGGACAGAATGAAAATGGCAGATGACAAAATGCATCTTTTTAGCAAATACACAGGAGCACAAATGTACTTCTGCTACTGGAATTTGGGTAAAATATATATATATAGAACGTGATTGCTGTGTTGTAAATTCCTGTCATCTATATGTCCTTAATCTGTGTGTATCTATTTCTGTTGTTATTGTAGAATTGGCTGTAATATTTTGTTTGAAAATGGATTTGATATTCCAACAAAGCGACTATGGTTGTCATATTAATTGCTGCTGATTTTTTGGAATCGTTATCAAAGGTGTTGGGAAATATTGCTTTGTTTATATTCAATCAATTTATAGGTTGTGTTAGCTTGTTGGTGTATTTCACAAATCTATCAGGATACTCCCTAGGCTATATGGTATATCCGGGGTATTCCAAAAGTTGGCACAATGTTAGTACTCAAAATTTGCTACGAAATGTAGCATGTTTATGAAAGTGGACCCATACGACCCATGTTGTGATTGAGTACATATAAGGAATGATTTCTTTGTTGTTGTTAAATATAAAATGTAAGTAAATTGTTTCATGGAATCCCCATTCTTTAAAAAAAAAGAAGAAGAAGCAAAACTGATGTCCAGTATTGTACCTACGCCCTATTTTTGGGAACAATATGAATATTATTAATAACATATGGTGCTAAAGTTTTTTTTGTATGTTTTGGTTTTTAGATGAAAAGAGAAATATTATGCTGAAAATGTAATGTTAAGCCTTACTGTAGATTCATATATCAGACTGTTCATCCCAGAAGAGAAAAATAAATATAGTATTTGAAAGTGCACTATATATCGGTAATGTCTTCACATGCATGTCTCACATTTTTGTCAGATGACTGTGACTGCAGTCAGACTTAGAATAGAATAGAATAGAATGCCTTTATTGTCACTATACGGTTGTACAATGAGATACAGAGCGTCTCCTACTCAGTGCAAACATGCTGGGGGCACAGTTCTGTAGCACTATATACATATGGACAGTATTAACAGAGGGAAAGAAATATATATAAAATGTACAAATATACAAGCTGGTTTTAAAAAAGTTATATGTAATAAATAGTGTTATGTATATACAGTTGGGTTATTGCACATAGAATTTGGTATTGCACAGTGGTGGTTCACTTTTTTACCAGCTGGGGTAAGAAAGGAAAAGCTGTTTTTGAACATGACCCACATAAGTTGGGATTAGTAAGTAACAGTAAGTACAACTGTATGTTCAAGAAATGCTTCACAATAGAAATGTACATCCTTTAGTTGAGCTTGTTTAGACCCTGCAATGGCAATGAACCCTGAGAATGAACCCTTACTTAAATATACTGTTTGGTAATTCCAGTAATTCAATTTTTCATACTGGGCTGAAAATAACAGGCTCTCCAGAATACAAGACAAAATGCAATACTTTTGCAGATCCACTGCAACTAAATCAAGTAAGTGTATGTTCATATTTGAACTTGGACTGTTAAAGACAACTGGTAAAAAAGCAGTCTTTAATTTTTATGGAGATACGCAAAATATCAACTAACACTCCAGAAAAAAAAACACATTACAGAAAAGGTAAAAATTGATTTGTATGTTATTGAGTTAAATAAGTATTTGATCCCCAAGAAATTCAATTCCATTTTATTTATATTGTGCAAAATCACATCAACTTTGAGTTTCCCGTAAGGAGCTAAGCAAAACATGGCTTACTTGGTGGGGAAACCCTTTTTGGCAAGGATGGAGGTAAGACTTTTCTTGTATAGCTGGTCACTCAGGAAGAATTTTGGCCCACTCCTCTTCACAGAAACTCTCTAAATCCTTTAGGTTTCTAAATAAATTCAGTCATTTTTAAATGTTTCATTTTAAAAAAACCAAAATCGATCAATATGTAAATATTAAACGTTTCCATCGATGACAGCCCATTCACAGACACTTGTGTAATTTGCCTGTAGCATGAAGTCATAGCTCATGCACAGGTATACAGCTTTAATTCTGTGCACACAGAAATGTTTGATTTACAGTTGTTTAACACTCTTAATACATACATAATTCTGTACAGTGAGGGTCAAAGATCTAAGAGAAGAAACCGCTGGAAATTTAATTAGAGAAAGAAATCACTGATGACCAGTTCCTCACAGCAAAAATACAGCAAAGAATAGCCTTCACCTGCTTTATTCACCTGTTTGGGAAAACAGAGCCTAAGTACCACCATTGAGCTGTCCCTCTGATATAATCCTTTCTAATCCTGCTCCTCCTCATCACTCCCGGCAAAAACTTTAGCATTTGCAACCTACACCTCTGCTTCCTGTCTTTCTGTCAGTGCCACTGGCTGTAAACCATGCATCATAGCAGGTCTTACAGCTGCGTCACAAATCACCCCTGACACTCACCTCCACCCACTACACCATGGCCGTACTCTCATTTTTCCCTATTTTGTTCATTGCCTGTTGCTTTGAATGGCTGACCCCTGGTATTTAAACTCAAGCAGCTTAACTACCTCTACTCATATTTACTCATATCTACACCTCTACTCGTGCATATTCACCTTTGCAACTGCCCCTCTCATCGACACACATGTATTCTCTCGTTTCCACCGACTTTCATTGCTCTTTTCTCCAGTGGAATTAATACAATAAAAAAGAAGAATATTTTAAAAAATTCGGATAACTAAAAACTCTCAGAGTCATCAGCTGTTAGTCAATCTAATCTCTGATGACTTCACGTCAGTGGGGTATTGTTTAAAAATCCAGCGAGATTTGTTTTTGACAAAGAAGGCTCAAACTCGACTTTAATTGAATAATAAATCCCGGGCAAAGAGGAGTACATATGAAGCAGTAAACGTAAAGCATTAAAAACAACGAAGAGACCTACCAGTTATATAAAACGCAAACACCCTCTAAACTGAGCTGAGATTATGTGTTTCCATAATTCATTTTTCACTGCAGTTAATAGCAAATTACTCCGTTCGTGAAGTTGGTTTCTCCCATCAGCCGGCAGCACTGACAGCTGTAAAGCACAACAGCTGCCCTGTTTTGGTTTGTGCAAACCAAAGCAAGGCATGCTGGGCCTGGATTACAGTTAAACGCCCAAAATGGCGGCACAGTTGAAAAGTTTTGACTGTTTTGTTGGAGTTTGTCTTCTTCACAAACTATTTCTTTGACTGTTTAAACTGCACGAAATCGGCTTCATTTTTTCCACAATGGTGGGGCACCGGGATTTTTTCTAATGGTTGAAGAGTTACACAAGAATTAGCATGGCGTTTTGGTATCAGCTCAAAATCGGGCATCACTTTGCCAATGCTAGGCTTGGCTAAGCTAGGCTAGCAAGCTAACTGGTCTTAGATGAGTGCTTGGCTAAAACCTTCACGTCTCACCTGGGTCTATAAGCTGAAGTGAATATGAAGATGAAAATCTTTCCATAGAAATGGAGGATGATGTGAAAAAAGTAAAAAAGGTAAGTTGGACAATTTGCGCACTTTTATAGCAGATTGACTACCTGCTACCTTATTAGCTAAGCTAGCTGAGCTGGTAACTGGCTAAGATAAGTAGCAAACTATCAAGTAAAGTTTAGCTTACGTTAGCTGACCAGCGGACTGGGGAATCAATCCCAATACGACTCGGACTGATAGACTGTGCTTTCAACCAGCCGGCGTCACTTATAAATGAATAGAATGTGCAACGTACCGAAAGGATTATAGTAAGAAACAAGTAAAGTTTGGGAAGTTGTAAAGGATTTGCTCGCTTTATATTTTCGTGCGCTTAAATATAGTGGATGTTCGTTATGGAAAATATGGTGTATTAACAATTAGGCGAATATGTTATTAGATATTGGGCTTTAAACAGCGAGCTTGATGCTGGTATACCTCAGTGATATTGTTCACCAAAAAGCTAATGAAAGCACAACCGAGTTTTCCAAAGTAATAGCTCGTTGATATGGCAGGCATGGGTCTGCTGTCAAAGGCAGCTGTTATCAGTGTCAGTCATGCTAAAAGGAAGAAGCACCGCTTGGTCGTGCCAACAATCCTGCCCTCACACAGTGATACACTGATACAGTACATGCTCCCGTTTGATATGGAGGCAGGTCGTTACAGTAAACACACGCAGCAGATAGTTGTTTGGGAGACACTCCTTTTATCCTGTTCATTAGAGCAGACACAGGGAAGGCTATTGCTCCTGTTCTGTTGGCTGGAACAGGAAGAAACGGGATGGCAGGACATGAAAAAAAAAGCATAATGAAAACTGAGATGTCTGACGCTTTGTTATGATTGTGTTAGTCATTCAGTAGTTTTTTCCAGGAAAGGGACACTAATCCGTCTTCCTATCTAATTCAGCTTCCTCTTGATGCAAGGGGAAATTTGGGAAGAAATCCAGTGATAACCTAGATGGTTTGTTTTCTCAAGGACATGGTTTTCCAGCAATGATAACATACCAGAATGTGCACATAGCCCGATAAGACATAATTTCCACTGAACCTTACACCCAAAATATCTGATCACTAATGATTGTCCAGACTCCAGTAGGATGCTTTTTAACCACAATTTTGTAATGTCATTATGTGGAAGTTGCTTTTTACTTCTCATTGCAAATCTACATTATGAGTGGACAGTGTTCAAACAGCTGATCACCTATTTACCATGTGGTGCAATGTTACTAGAGTTTAAAAATTTAAACATGAGTAGTGCAGTTCCTGTTTGTACCACTTGGTGCTGACTGTGGATTACATTTGGCTGAGATTTATTTTATGGAAAAGCTCAGTTGCACAAGTCGATAAAGTGTTGCTATTATTCTTCTGACTGATACATTAATTGATCCTCCTTGTTAGTATATTTGTCAGATAGCGAGGCATTAAGGCAGGTATTCTGCAAGCAAAGTCTAGGTTAAAAATTACCGGTGTGTGCCTTAGTGGAACATTATAGTGTGAATGCTGAAAATGCGCATTGTTTTGAGTTTCTGTCATCCCTGATGGGATGAACTGCTGTTTCATCCCCTTAGAATTATACGTTTCTTTATGGATTCTAACCAGTTTTGAGATATTATGTTTTCAAGTTTTTGCAGTCCACATCGCAAAAATTACATGTGGAATAAGTCTTACTCACATATGATTGTGACATACAACCTACATGTATTTTAAATCTATAGTCTTGAACGCTATCAAATTTATAAAGCTTTTGAACAAGTGAAATGCAGATAAACCTTTTAATTCTACCAACTGTTTTTTTTCTTTGGAAACATTAGGTTCTTTTTACAACATGTGAAATCAGATTTTCAAGTAATTATAAATGGTTAACTTATAATTAGTTTTAAAATGTACAATTAGTAATGTAACAGTCTCCACAAGTATGATTAAATCAAATGTAATGCATTCTGTGACAAGACAATGCTTAAAAAAGTGGCATCTTTTCAATGAATAAATGAATGAATGAATAGAAATTGTAAAAAAAAAATAAAAAAAATAACACATTTCAATACCCTCATGCTAGCCGACTGAGCACCAGACTCATTTCATTTCTCCAATCAAAATCTTTCTGGTTTCAACATGTCATCAAGTTCTTATTGGCTCGTAGGTAGCACCTTTTAATGCAAAGTTAAAGAATCCTTTTGCAGAAACACTTTTTTTTCAAAGTTGCAATTGAAAAGTTAAAAATTAAATACTTGCATTATTTTTAAGTTGTCAGAGAATAAGAATATTAGAATAAGTAAGGTTTGACAAAAGTGTCAGATTGGACCTTATGATTCTTAAAGGGGACACGATGAAGATTACACCTTTTATGAATATTTCATGCAGAAATTCTGATAAACCTCAAGGGTCCTCAGACTTTTTCTACAACTGTATATGGTAATGTTCTTGAATACTTGACTGTGAATGGTTCATTCATGAGCAAAAGATGATTATTTGTAGGATTTGGTTGTTATTCTTAGGCCGAGTTTCTGAATAGGTCTCAGTGAATTGGCCAACTTAGCCGGTTATTTTCCCTCTCTGAGAATGCTGGCTTCTCTTACAGCCGGTCTAGGTTTTCTTGCATTGTTTTGAAGTAAATGTGAAAGTATCTATACTCATTATTGTCACACCCCACAGAAACTATGCAGTTTCCTCATTTATATGTATTTTATAAATAAAAACACACATCAGCTTGTGGCCATTTATGGGGTCAACCATAGTCTCACATTTCACAAGTAAAGGCCATAAAATGTTAATGTCCTTCAATAGTTGCATACTATTAAATAATGCAGTGGGTGATGGAGCTCGAGTTCTATACTGACTGAAGGCTAAGAAATATCAGCACGTAAGAAACAACATACATTAACACAGACACACACATGTATGGGTGTGTCTGTAAAAAGAAAACATAACTGCTTAATGCTTAACAATAATAATAACTAACCTTGTAACTTAATCTGAGCCTGCACAATATTGTCAAATATGAAACTGAAAATTATATTTTACATGGAATGTTGTTTCTTGGTTCAGCCTTCTTAATAGGGTTGGGCGATATGTAAAAATTTTCCAACCGATAATCGTCAGTCCAATAATCGACGATGAGCGATATATTTGCGCATGCGCAGACTTTTTGGTGGGCGGAGCAATGTAGAACGATTGATTGGCACATTTACAACACAACATGTTGTGGGTGAACTAATTTCCCCCCCAAAAATTAAGGCTGTCAGTGTTAATGCAGCTCCATTAAACAGCATTTGGGCGCACTCTGAGGCTCGCAGATGAAAGAGCATGCTGCTAAAACAGCGCTATCATTATTATTATTATTTTCTGTTGACTGCTTCTGTTAGCTCCATCATTATTACCAAACTTAGTCATGGGCAAATAAATAAATAAGTCGCCCTTGTAAAAACGATCGCCGATGGGCTCAGCCTATCGTCAATAGCTGATATATTCGTCCAGTTGCCCAACGCTACTTCTTAACCAGTTCTTTAAAGTCCTCCTTTACCAGCATGTAACTGACTCCGTAAATGATTTTTCCTTTAATTATTTATTTCTGCCAGGGACTGTGAACTTCAATTAGCAAAAATATACATACACTCACATACCTCCATACACTCTCACTCACACACACACACACACACACACACACACACACACACACAGGCGCATATGAGAAAAAAACACAACTATCACTGTCACTGAAATTCTACAAAAGCAAGAAACTAATATAATGACATTAATGACATTATCTTCTCAAATCATGACAAAAGATATAGAAATCTGTTTAAAAAAAATTCTAACTCTTTGGAAGCACATTTCAGGCTTTAAATTGCTTTATAGGAGAAGGTTGATTGCACAAAAGTGGTGCTTTGGTTAGTCACGCTGCAGTCCCCTCTTATGTTGGACCTAATAGTTCTGCACATTTTATTTAGAGTAGGGCTTGGCAAATCTCAAAGGCGGCCGATAGTATTATAGATTATCTCATGTAATAAACATTTGTCTGGATACAGTGATTGTTAAAGCTGAACATACATATCCATCCACGGTTTCACTCTTCCCATCATATGGAGTTTAAGTAGCAAGTCCTCCAGCTTGAGTCATTTATTTACATTTGGGTTGCTCATCACCACCCGTTAGCATCTCCTCCTTGCGTACCTTCACAGCCTAGTTAAACTAGAGCTGGGCGATAAAACGATAACGATATGTATTGCGAAATAACCTTTTCTCGATAGAAAAATGAAACTATTGCGATAGACCTCATCTCTCTCTTCCTGTCTTATAAAAAAACCCAATAGCCAATAAAAATTAAGTAGCGCAGAGCCGAACCAATCACAGCCACAGCGTCACGTCACGTAACTTGTTACGTACAGCTCAAGTGCCAAGGCGCGCGTGTATTTGTTTGAGAAGCAGCCAGCCGCCGCGCGGGTTTTTGGTGACCAGAATACCGAAGGAACACAGATGACGGTTCAAATGTCGGAGAGATTGTCGAAAGGAAAGGCCAGAGAAGTTCCGTAGTGTGGAGGTATTTCGGCTATTTGAAGTCTGACAAAAAACAGCGTAACGCGCACTGTAAATTGTGCTGAAAGCATGTTCCCACAAAGTCTGGAAATACAACTAACCTTTTTTATCACCTGAAGCAGTGCCACCCACTGAAGCACGCTCAATCTCTGACTGAAAGCGCTAATTCGTCATCGAAAACAACCAGGGGAATCCCTGTGAAGCAGCAACAGTCAATTGAGTCGGCTTTCGCCAGCATCTTACCATATGACAAAAAAGGTAAGAGCCATAGCAACATAACGAATGCCATAGCTTACTGTCTTGCTAAAGACATGCTACCAATAAACACGTTCGAAAATGAAGGATTCAAGCAGCTAATTAAGGTAATGGATCCTCGTTACCAACTCCCTGGACATAAACATTTCTCTCAGACAGCGCTTCCAAAGCAATATTATGTAAGTTGGTCAATTTTGTCTCTTTTTCTGTAAAATAAACTAAGATTTATTTTTAGAATTAATATTTTGTTTCTAAGTGGAACTGACAATTTAGTAGTCTGTTTTGTTTGTTCTATTTTGAAACTTAAACGCTTTAGCGGCTGCCTTTTGTGTAGATTGTAATATTTGCCTTTATTTTGCATAAAACTGGTGGTGGTCAGAGGGCCCGGTGGCGCCAGTGTCCGCAGCCTCGCCTCTGTCAGTGCGCCCCAGGGCAGCTGTGGCTACAACGTAGCTTGCCATTGCCAGTGTGTGAATGTGTGCGTGAATGGGTGAATGACTGAATGTAGTGTAAAGCGCTTTGGGGTCCTTAGGGACTGAGTAAAGCGCTATACAAATGCAGGCCATTTACCATTTTTACCATAAAACTGAAGCCTCATTTTAAGTACATCTGCCCTGTTGAACTTATTATGGAAAATGAATATTTAAATCAAAACAAGCTGCTGATTATTTCACATTTTATTTGTGAGCAACATCACATTTAAATCTTACATATATAGTTATTTGGCTTATATCGTGATACATATCGTTATCGCCTGAAATGAAAAAAGCATATCGTGATATGAAAAAATCTTATATCGCCCAGCTCTAAGTTAAACCCAATGATGTGCTTTGGTCTCAAGTGACTAAACAAGTTAGTTGTCTTCCCTTGTAGTATGGACAGTTTTCCTGCACATTTTGCAAGAGAAATTGTCATTGGAGACTAACACATGACTCTCACTTTTAGACTTATCTGGGCTTGTCTCATTGTGTGTTCTAGGGAACGTGAATGCATGGCATAGCTATATCAGTGAAATCATGATATAATTTTATGTAAGAAATAGGGCTGGGCCATATCATACCGTTCACGGTAATACCGGTGTAATTTTGGGCAACGATAGGAAAATGAAATATCGCGATAGAATATGGGCAGTGCCTATGTTTACATACGCACATGGCGGCGACGCAGAATGAGAAGAGCAAAAGGGGATCGTTAAATGAAACGGATGAACCAGAATTGGTTTGTAAAAATGCTGCAACTTCAGTGGTGTGGAACTGGTTTAGCTTTCGTCCGTCAGATACACAACAAAGCACTACTTTTGATAGCGATTGTTTGTAAAATACGGCACACTTAAAATCAATCCTTTGATTTTTCTGAAAATCGACAGTGTCCCTTATAATCCCGCGTGCCTTATGTATGAATTCTGGTTGTGTTTACTGACCTCGAAACGATTTTATGTGGTACACGGCGCTCGAAAATCTGTCAAATGTTTTAGTACGACTTTGCTAAGCTACGAACCCGCACCGCTTGATGGATTGTCGAAGCATTACGGCTATCATAGGCAGGAGCCTCGCGGAGTGATACGTACTGTGCTTCAACATAATATTACCGTATTGTGTGTGTATAACCTCTTTTTAAGTTTTGTGGATATTATACATGGTTATGCTGAGGATATGTCTGCCAATTTCCACTGGAAATGCCTTTTGGTTAAACTGTCAGCAAGGAATTTGCACTGTTACATTTTTATATAACTTTAATGCACATAAAAAAACAGCTGCTTGTTTGAGCGAAAATACATTGATGGGTTTTTTTGCACTAATAAAGTTGTGGAGTTGTAAAGTGTTTTGTCTAGTGTCAATTATATCGTAGGTTGGTCTTGACTATCATTTCAGTGATATATAGTGGCTCTGAGATTCCCATATTGTAAAGCGTAAATGTGATATAGCTTGAAATGACGAGATGAAACTTTGTTGAGAAGACTTTGGAAATGCAAAACAAAACTCTGAGTTCTTGTTGTTTCAATGACTTTCAGTGACTTCTACACCTACACTGATTAAGAGATTTTTATTTTTTTTGTGGCAACTTCTATCCATCAGGAAAACATTGCTGCAAGACTAGCATAAATGTTGGCATGTTGATTTTACAGTTGGCGTACCACACAACCAATATGGTGACCATACACTAGGCTTAAAGAAGTATTACTGTGATGATACAGGGAACTACAAATGACTAAAGTAGTCCTTCTGTTGTAGATGGTGTTTGCAAACTTCTAAATGTCTACTCTTGATTTGCTTTTAGTGTTGCAGAGAACAGTTTTTACTATTGATAATTTGCCTTTTTTACAAAAAAAATGAACATCTGTCTTTACATTGCCTGCACTTTTCACCTTCTGAAGTCTGCACTGTAAACAGCGTTGCAGATGTCATAGCTGTGGTTAGCTGAGGAGAAAGAGACAAAGTTGTCTAATTCTGTGGTTTAGCAGCAGTATGTATAAATGTACTTTCAAAGTCTTGCAGAGTCCTGTGCCTGTGATAGAAATAAGCAATCACATCGAAATGTTATAAGTTTTGAAATAAAAGTGTACATTTGAATCACATTTACTAAAATTGCATTCAGCATCTGCCAAACAGTTCTCAAAACTACATGAGAAGTTTGCTGCAGAAAAGTGTCAAAATATTCAAAGCATCAATACACGTGTCATTGCAGGAAGCTGTGGTTGGTCTCCTTCCTGTTCTTGTGCTTGAGTATAAAGTCAGAGACACTTCCCTTCCTTTGTGGGGGAACACACCCCTGACATCTATAGTCTGTGTGCTATACTGAGTGTCTCTCGCCAGTTGGCAGCTGTCATTGCGTGTGAGTGGAGGCATCAGGTGATCTTTAGTTTAGGCAGTGTCTGAGCATTTGTGGCTGGGCTGCAAGCTTGTTGCATAGGCGTATCCCCGAAGTGCGGGTTCATGGAGAACGAGGTATGAATTTAGTATTATTATTATTTTTACAGGCTTTATCTTTTTTGTGCTTTTAAAACATTTTCCAAAGGCAATATGTCAGAGTTTGTTAAGCAACTGTATTTGGGTTTAAATCATGTAAGAGATCGACACTGGTGCATAGTGTTGTACTAGCTATATGCAGACAAAGGAGTGAAGTGAAATAAACAGACTCTTTAAAAAAAATATGTTTGAGAGAGAATGAAAATTGATTTTTCTATGTCTTGATGCATGCTCCAGGTAAGGAAACCTGAAAAAGGTAATCCAAATCACAAAACGTACTGTTTACATGTGCCTTTGTTAGTATTGTAGCGTAACGTATTGCACAACATTGAGGTTTGTAATTCTGTGGTGTCTTATTTTGGAACTAGCAGCACAGTGAGGGGAAACGGGCTCAGCAGAAATTATAGGCCAGGCAAGAAGAACTGTCAACAAAATTTAACGTAGCTTCCCTTTTTCATACTGAACTCGTAATTCCACTTGCAAGTGTTAGATTGTCACACATGTATGTGGCTTATATGGTCTTATAGGGAATTACTACTTGTATTTACTCAAACTTAAAAAGGGAGTTCAAGTTACTGTTACACAGACTGCTTTCCTCTTACTTCTCCCACCTTTGCTCTTTCTTTCTTTATTCAATAGCCTGGTATCGTCTCTCCGTTCAAGCGAGTCTTCCTGAAAGGAGAGAAGGGGAGGGACAAGAAAGCCCAGGAGAAGGCCACAGAGCGCAGGGCCCTCCACACCTTCTCACTTTCTCAGCCTGACCACCGCATCGACCCAGACATCCTGCTCAATGACTACATTGAGAAGGAAGTCAAAGTGAGTGTGATGAGGACAGATGTTAAGCTCCCATGCATATACTTAAGATTCTATAGAGCCATTAAACTGTGAGAAACTACTGGAGAAGACTTTCAGTGCAAAAATAAACTTTTGACCCTGAAAGCTGATCATATTAAGACCATTTATGTTTTCTTTGAAGCTCTAATCATTTTGTTCACTTATGTCAGGTTTAGTCTTTTTTTTTTTTTAGTACTATCATTATTATTATTATTAGTATTATCATCATCATTATTATTATTATTATTATTTAAATTTAGATTTTGGTGCAACTTTCTCTAATATGAAGTGGGGGTTTTTTCCTCTATCCTTTTCAGTACTTGGGGCAGCTGACATCAGTTCCAGGATACTTGAACCCATCAAGTAGGACGGAGGTCCTGCAGCTAATTGACAATGCGAGAGTAAGTACCTGAGTAAGAAGATTTATCGGAATCTTTAAATGCGATTACTCCCCCGTCTCCTGATTTTTATTTCAAAACTGTTGAAAAGTTATTTCTACATAACTCACATATACTCAGTGGACAATATATTAAGTACACCTTGTAAGAATTGGGTTGGACTCCTTTTTGCCTTTTGAACTACTTTAATTGTTCAAAGCATAGATTCATCAAGGTGCTGGAAACATTCCTCAGAGATTTTGATCCATTTTGACATGACAGCGCACAGTTAGTGCATAATGCAAATCTTCTGTGCTCTATTGGAATGAGATGTGGTGATTTTTGGAGGCCATTTGAGTAGACTATGTTACAATATGTTGTGTGTGTGAATTCTAGCCTCAGTTTCCCATTCTTAGCTGATAAGAGTGGTATCCAATGTGGTCCTCTGCTGTTGTAGCCCAACTTCTTCAAGGTTTGTTGTGCATTCAAAGACGCTTTTCTGCGTACCGTGGTTTTAACACGTGCTTATTTGACTTACTGTTCCCTTCCAAGAACTCAAAGCAGTCAGAACATTTTCCACTTGACATCAACAAAGTATTTGTCATACAGAGAAGTGGCAGTTTTTAGACCATTCTCTGTAAATCCTAAAGATGGTTGTGTGGAAAAATCCCAGTAAGTCAACAGTTTCTGGAAAACTCGGGTTACATTTAGTCACTTATATCGCCTTTCTTCCCCATTCTAATGCTCAGTTTGAACTTCAGCAGGCTTGTCTGCATATCTAACATGATGAGATGTTTGTGCTAACTGGGTGGTGAATAGTTGTATATCACAAAGTGACAAATGAAAGCATCTTTCTTAAATATTTCCCTCACGGTATTTCAGAAGTCACATCAGTTGGCAGGCCAGCTGACATCAGAGCAGGATGCAGTCGTGAGCTTGTCAGCATACAACATCAAGCTAGTATGGCGAGATGGAGAAGACATCATTTTAAGAGTGCCCATCCATGACATTGCTGCTGTCTCCTACATCAGGGATGACTCATTACACCTTGTAGTGATAAAAACAGGTACAAACAAAGCTTTTCAGGTTTGACTTTTGCTAAAAGTATTCTGGATATTAAGGATCAGGATTCATGCATAAAAATTGAATAAGTAAAGTTTTGATTATATGTTTATTCTGATTGTGGGGTTTTTTTTGTTTTTGTTTTTTCAGCCCAGGAGTCAGGCGGCTCGCCCTGTCCCAGTTCATGTCCTGATCTCAATAAGTCTCAAACTCGGAGCTCCTTGTCAGAAAGTGGCACTGTGCTTGTTGAAGTCTGCTGTCTGCTTGTGCTGGCAGTTGATAATAAGGTAACATTTTGCATGTGAGGCAAACTACAGACTCCTTTTGAAATGCTAGACAGGGTTTAAAGATCTAAATTGAAATGTTGGCTTCGAGCCACCTGCAGCACTGTTGAACCTGAATTGGAACCAGCAAAAACATGGATTTTTATCCTGGTAATTTAAAAAGATGAAACAAGTGTATGATGAAACAATCTACAAACTGAAATTTTTTATGATGCATTCATCAATCTCAAAGAGATCATTTTAGTTTTGATGTGTTTTGCATGATAAAAACTGTGCACTAACTGTATTCTTCTTCTTCTTTTTTTTTTTTAGGCAGCAGCCGAGGAGTTGTGTCTTTTGCTTAGCCAGGTTTTCCAGATTGTTTACACAGAATCAACCATCGACTTCTTAGACAGAGCCATTTTTGATGGTGCAACTACACCAACCAGACACCTTTCTCAGTACAGTGGTAAAGCAGAACATTGTTTTCCATATGGACAAAAGTGATGGGAAAATTAACAGACTTTTAAATATTTGGTTTACTTGATAAGAAGCTTAAAAAATTGTTTTTTATAACATGTAGGTTGGTGCTGTTTTGTGGAAATCTTTAGAGATTTATGCTCTTTTTAAGCTAATGAAATTTAAGATTTTCCATCGATTGTTAGTCTGTTAATATTTCCTTTTGTTAACTTTAAAGATGACTCTTCGAGCAAAGTAGATGTCAAAGACGCTTTTGAAGAGGAACCCAGCTCATTGTGAGTACACAGCTCAGTCCAGCTACAGTGCAGTTCCATTTTTCTTTTCAAAGTTTTGTCACATATGTGAAAGTTTTGCTCATCACTTAAATGTGCTGCGGTCTCTTAGTCAGTTCCCACACTGTAAAATATAACTTGTTGTTTCAACTTAAAAATATCAGGTACAGGGCTGCCTTAAAATTTTAAGTTAAGTCAAGAAATAGAGTTTGTTCTTATAACACAACCAATTGTTATCTTAATGAAAAATCACATGTTGTCTAAACTTTCGTCTTAGTTTAGTTGACTGAGATTTGTTAGTCAGTTCAACTCCTTTAATTGTCATTTTTACTTGGGAAAACCCTTTCAGCTAAATTAAAATAATCTATTGTTTAAACTCATGTCCTAGTTCAGTTGACTTGGGTTTTTTAGTTAATTCAAATACTTTAGTAGTTCTTTTAACTTAGGAATCTATTTTAGCTTAACTAACATAATCTGTTAGCTAAGTTGATTTAAGTTTATTAATTAACTGAGCTCCTTAAGGTAGCTGAGTGAACTTGTAAATCAGTTTCATTTTAATTATCAGAGTTGATTGACTGGATGTAAAGAAAAATGTGTATTGAACATCTTAAGTTTTTTTTGTTGTTCGTTTTAGCTTTCTAACATCCATTTCAGCAAAACTACCTGTTAGGTTTATCTTAGATCTCAGGTTTAAATATCTACATTCCTTTAAATTAATTTTCTGTTGTTTACAGAAAAAAAAATTAAATCCCACAGATTCCATTAAAGTCTATCTGATCATTTCATACAGAAAGTTTGTTTTAAGAACATGACAAGACAATTACTAATGAGCACCCAACATTCACCATTTATTGTGCCATCTTAGTCATCTGAGAAACAGAAAAATCAGTGGCGTAGCTCATCAGGCTCACAATCCATCAAAACTCAAAGGCTGCTCCCTGTGAAACAATAAATTTGAACTTGGTCTTGAGCCCAGTTTGGGTGAAGATTAAATTCTGACCAATACTCTAGGAGCAGTAGTGATTCTTGTGAAGTAACAACATAAAGTCTGCATTAATGTAATGTATCAACGGGACACTTGCTATTTTAGAAAAGTTATTCTTTACATTTGCAAAATTTTAAAAACTTCATTGTGCTCAGTCACACCTGTTAGCATAAAACTTGAAATATTAAAATAGTACAAAACCTTTGATAAGTGACAGTAAAGATCAGTTTATAACAACTAAGACATCAAACTCTTGTATTTGTCTTCGTTTACAATTGCAACAAATTCCACAGAACCAATATCTCTGAAAATGAGTGCATGCTTCTGAAACATTTGATAATATGAATATTTCAGAAACATCAGTTTGAGTCTGCTCAATTGCAAAACAAAGGAAAAACTACTGACTTGCATGAGATAAGCATCTGCAAAGTCCACCATTATATTGTTGTTCACATAAGTTTCTTAAACCATGAACAAATGAGTAATTGTCTAATCTGGAATGTAAAGTGTAGTCATTTAGTGACATACAAAAGTGAGAATGAGAACTTGCAAGAATAAAAAAAACAAACAGTAAAATAAAACTGTCCTTAACACCAAGGCAATTGTATGCTGTGAGCATACAATTACAGTTCTGCATGGCTTTCTGCAAGAGTCTGTTTCTTAGACCATGCACTAGTGAGATGCACTGCCTTCCACCAATGTTCATTAGGATGTTCTGAATGACTTCAAAGATGTCCTTAAGTTCCTTTGGATAGTCTACGTTGAGGGCAAAAAGAAGGCCCATCAGCATGGAAATGGCACTTGAGACATTCCTCAGATTAGACAGGATTACTGCCGCCTCAAGGACAACCAACACATCGATGATGTCTTCTTCTTTCACCATCACAATGCCAACTTTCATCCTCTTAGAAAACGTGTCTTCAATACCTGTCGGCTATAAAAGGGTTCAAAGACAAAAAAAAAAAAAAAATAATTACACAATATCCCTTGTGCTTAAGAATTCATGTCTTTCCAAAGAAGAGCCATACTGATGCTTTGGATGATGGTGATTGGCTTTGGGTAACACTTATTAGTTGTTAAAGTTTTTTCAGAATGAGATATGCACCCCATGTTACAAATCCATTTCTTGCTTTAAACAAAGATCATGTTCATAAATAACTGAGCATGTCTTCAATTGCAGAATTCAAACAAAATTTTCAATTTAAATGGTAAATGGCCTGTATTTGTATAGCGCTTTACTAGTCCCCTAAGGACTCTCAAAGTGCTTTACACATTCAGTCATTCACACACATGGGTGGATGACTGAATCGTGACTCAAGAGTTGACAGTTCGTCTTATAATTGGAAGGTTGCGGTTCGAGCCCGGCTCCGACAGTTGCAGTCGTTGTGTCCTTGGGCAAGACACTTCACCTGTTGCCTACTGGTGGTGGTCAGAGGGCCCGGTGGTGCCAGTGTCCGGCAGCCTCGCCTCTGTCAGTGCCCCCCAGGGCGGCTGTGGCTACAATGTAGCTTGCCATCACCAGTGTGTGAATTTAAATCTACTTATGCTAAATATTGGCTGTGCTCTAAACCAAATCTGGCTGAGAATACATGAAATGTGCAAACTGCAGCTACACTACAGGATCAGATTATGGCTCCATAGACAATGCTTCTTTAATCAGTTTATTGATTAAAGTTTTTTTTTCCCCTATATTAACAAAGAGCATATAGACATGGCTGAACAGGTTGCATAATTGGCACTGAATATCAACATCCACCTTTACCCAGCTGCCCAATGACTCTCGGCCAGTAACCTTTAATTGCTTACCCAGTCTACACAGTCTCTTTTCCAGGGTCCAGGACATTTCACCAAAGTATTTGCCCCCACAGCTGTAGCAGCCACTGCAGCCCCTTAAATATCCTAATATCTCTGCCATTACAATATACAATGTGAGAAATCAAGCGTAAAGCTGAAGTGAACAGTACAGCAGCGAAATGTCAAAGACCCTGGTGAAGACATGAATAAACACAAGACACTAATAATATCAATGCTAGCTTGCCAGTTAGTTTCTCTGAAACCTAGACCAAATCCAGTGTCAAAGATCTTGTAATAATACATTTGGTGAGGAAAAAGTACACATGTTATCATGTGGCATCTATTATTGTTTCATAGATGCCACATGTTTCATTTAAAATCCACTGTGGTGCTGTCATTATTAAATTTACCAAAAGAAACAATGCTAACCTTCACAGTCTTGAAAGTGTGTGAGGGATCTTCCTTTAGAAAATGAGGTCCTCTGTCCTCTTCCTTTGTGTAGGGCTCTGGTCAAAGAAGTCAAAAGAAAACAAAAACACTTTTTAAACAGTGTTTATGAAGCATGTAGACAGCTCCAAATTCACAGCTTTTTGATACATAATTCCATCAATATATGATTATCATTGGAGATTTTGAATCAGGCTTATCAGGACATTCAAGTAGAATATGATATCCAACCTACCACCAATATACATAGATTCTGTAAAAGTTACCACACTAAATGTCCAGTTGTGAAATATGATGACAGACTTTACTTATCAGCTTTCTTTCAATGAGTTCATCAGTTGAACTGGATAACCTAAAACTTAAACAAAGGATTAGATTTCGCAGTTGAACACTTACATCATCACCGAAGCATCTTATGAGCCTAGTTAGCCCTCCTATGCCGCTCTTGATTTTGTACAGCTCCACGAACCTCTCCATAATGGTCAAGCACAGCAAAAAGGAACCCTTTCAGGTCAACAGATGTAAGACGGGCAAATTCTGCTTCAACCTGAGCAATAGAAGAAGAGGAGTGGAGAGTACAGGCAGAATAAAAAAAAGATTCTTTGAGACCCAAATTTAAGCAAACCGTCATCTGAGGCCCATTAGAGAAAACACAAACACACAAAAGCAAACAAACAAAAAGATGCACTTTACCTGCCGCTCAGCAAACAAGGAAGTTCAGAGAACAATAAGCTCTGTCTTGAAATCTTCCTTTTTTCCCTGGTGCAAGTCCCTACTACTAGATTTACTGGCCTGCGCAGATTTGCGTAAATTCCCCCCGACCTTAACACCTCTTGGCACCCCGCTGAGATTTTCACAGGTCGTCAGCTCCATTGTTCTCCTGCTTTTGTTGTGCAAACACACCCTCCCCCAACCCCTAACCATGAGAGATTCAAGTTTTTCCTTCCCTGCAAGGCTGCTTTCCTTCCTTACCTGCCTGCATGCCTGTCCATAAACATATATACACAGAGTTGTACATATATTTATATATTTATATAGCCACACCTTATGTAATATGCATAAAGTCTAGTTATACACACAGACACATCTATATCATATATACACACACATATATATATATATATATATATATATATATATATATATATATATATATATATATATACACATATATGTGTGTGTGTATATATGATATAGATGTGTCTGTGTGTATAACTATGTATGTATGTATGTATGTATGTATGTGTATATATATATATATATATATATATATATATATATAAAATGTTTGTATAGTGCACTTTCTATACCGTGCTCTGTCCACTTTTTGCAATGACAATGCAGATTTTCCACTTGTGGGACAAATAAATGCAGATTTGCTGTGTGTGTGTGTGTGTGTGTGTGTGTGTGCGCAACATTGGCATTTGTTTACTCAGATCCAAGGCAGGCCAAACCTCTGTGTTACAACCTACATACAAAAGACAGACATTCACAATATATGGGTACACAAGTCTGTTTTATTTCAAAGTGTTTCAAACTTTACAGGGTTTGCAGACCCAGTGTCCATCATCCCTGCATTTGGCACAGGTGAATTTCTTACATGTTGCACAGGTAAATCTGCTGCGATTCCTGTTGCAGCTCTCTTGCACCTGGCACTGTGTTGTCTTTACAGTCCCTGGCACAGCACCTGCCTCTGTGCTAAGATTTCCTTGTGCTGCATGAATCGGCAACGAAGTTGCTGAGCTAGAAGACGCAGAAACAATCTTCTTTTGCCTGTCCACCCTGTACATGCCTTGTACAAAATGTAGGCATTCACTGCCGCCAGGTCCAGCATATTGTAGAAAACCGCTACTGGCCACCTGCGTGTTGCTGATCTTACAGAATACATCCGTGCCATTTGGTCCAACACGTCTACACCACACTGTAAAAGCAGAGCGAGAGAGTCATGAGTATATGTTTTTTCTATAGGCCTGTATAGCACACATCAGAAAACATTGTAGCACTGGTGTAAATTGTACACACATTCACATACCTTCATGTGGTTGTAGTCTGTGATCGTGTTGGGTTTCCTCTTTCTGCCGTCACCGATCGTCACGTCTTGGTGCATGGAACTTAGAACACACACAGTCTTGGTTTTTTAGGTGCATAAATTGTCAAGGAGACACTGCCACTTCTAAGCACTGAAGTGGAGAATACCTCTCGCTTTGCAGTATCTTTTGCAAGTTGAGGAAGTTCACGCCGGACTTTATTCACCATGCCCAGTAATGTTGTTTTTTGCGCTGCAGCAGTCTGTGCGACAGTGACAGTGAAGTAAAGAAATTGTCCGTTGTGACATTTCTTCCATCATCCAAAAACGGCTCCATCAGTTTCATGGCCACGTTCTCTGCCAGCCTCTCTCCCTTCTGACGACTGGGGTCCTTTCCCAAGTAAGGAGATGCACTGCAGACATATTTGGTGTCCAAATCCGTGGCCATCCAGAACTTGATCCCAAATTTGTCTGGCTTTGGTTGCAATATACTGGGTGAATGGACAACGAACCTTGGTAGGGAACAGCTGTTCATCTATGGTCATGTGTTCCCCTGGAGTGAAACTCTTAGCACAGTTCTCGTTGAAGCGTGTCCAGATGTCGGAGATCGCTGCAAATTTGTCTGTTTTCACCCGTTCTGCCCGCGTGTCCCTGTCATCAAATCGAAGGTGTTGCATAATTGAAATGAATCTATCTAGGGCATTGTCTCTTTGATTAGTGGCACCAGAAAACTTTCTGACCAGCAATCCACAATGGCACCAACAGGACACATGATTGCTCTTACAAACAGGATTGAAATGAATGCCATAAGTTCATGAACTTAAAGCATAAAGTCTAGTTATACACACAGACACATCTATATCATATATATATATACAGTTAAGCCCATAATTATTCATACCCCTGACAAATATTGACTTAAAGTTACTTTTGTTCAATATGCAAGTTTTTTTGAGCAGAAATGACACAGGTGTCTCCCAAAGATAATAAGGCGATGTACAAGAGGCATCATTGTGGAAAAAATATTTCTCAGGTTTTATTTATATTTTAGCAAAAAGTATCATGTCCAGAATTATTCATACCCTTCTCAATAATCAATAGAAAAAGCCTTTATTGGCTATTACAGCAATCAAACGCTTCCTATAATTGCAGACCAGCTTTTGCATGTCTCCACAGGCATTTTTGCCCATTCATCTTTAGTAATGAGCTCCAAACCTTTCAGGTTGGAGGGTCTTCTTGCCATCACCCTGATCTTTAGCTCCCTCCACAGATTCTCAATTGGATTCAAGTCAGGACTCTGGCTAGGCCACTGCAAAACGTTAATGTTGTTGTCTGCTAACCATTTCTTCACCACGTTTGCTGTATGTTTTGGGTTGTTAATGTGCTAAAATGTCCACTGGTTCCCAAGGCCAAGTTTTTCTGCAGACTGCCTGATGTTGTTGTTGAGAATCTTCATGTATTGCTCTTTTTTTCATGGTGCTGTTTACTGTGATTAGGTTCCATGGTCCATTGGCTAAAAAACACCCCCAAAGCATTAGGTTCCCACCACCATGTTTGACAGTGGGGATGGTGTTCTTTGGGTTGAAGGCTTCTCCATTTTTATGCCAAATGATCACAATGATGCCAACATCATTGTGACCAAATAATTCAATTTTTGTTTCATCTGACCATAACACTGAAGACCAGAAACCTTCTTCTTTGTCCAGATGAGCATTTGCAAAGGCCAAATGAGCTTTTGCATGCCTTAGAAGTGCCTGGAGAAGTGGCGTTTTCCTTGGTCTGCATCCGTGGAACCCAACAGTGTCCGTTGGACTGTCTGCCTTGAGACATTGCCACCAGCAGAGCCCAGATTCACCAGAATGGCCTTGGTGGTGATCCTTGGATTCTTTTTCACCTCTCTCACTATTCTCCTGGCCAGCACAGGTTTCACTTTTGGCTTCCGACAACGTCCTCTGAGATTTTCCACAGTGCGGAACATCTTGTATTTTTTAATAATACTTTGCACTGTAGCCACTGGAACTTGAAAACATTTGGATATGGCCTTGTAGCCCATTCCTCACTTGTGAGCAGCCACAATGCACAGCTGCAGGTCCTCACTGAGTTCCTTTGTCTTAGCCATGACTGTCCACAGACCACCTGCAGAGAGCTGCTGTTTTTCACCTGTTGAGTTGATCAAAACAGCTATTTCCAATTAATCAGGGTAATTAGGATGCTTTAGAACAGCTTTGACTATTTGGAATGGTATGGAACTTTGGATTTTCCCAGAGACTGTGACAGTTTGTAAAGGGTATGAATAATTCTGGACATGATACTTTTTGCTCAAATGTAAATAAAAGCTGAGAAATATTTTTTTTCCACAATGATGCGTCTTGTGTACATCATCTTATTGTCTTTTGTGAGACGCCTGTGTCATTTCCAGTCAAAAAAAAATAACTTGCTAGTTGAATAAAAGTAACTTTAAGTCAAAATTTGCCAGGGTATGAATAATTTTGGGCTTAACTGTGTGTATATATATATATATATATATATATATATATATATATATATATATATATATATATATATATATATATATATATATATATATATATATACACACACACACACACACACACACACACACACACACACACACACACACACACACACACACACACACACACAGATAGATAGATATGTGTGTGTGTGTGTACATACACCAATATTTTTGAATACACGTGTCCACATTTATGTTTCCAGATTGTTTGTATAGTGCACTTTCTATACTGTGCTCTGTCCACTTTTTGCAATGACAATGCAGATTTTCCACTTGTGGGACAAATAAATGCAGATTTGCTGTGTGTGTGTGTGTGTGTGTGTGTGTGTGTGTGTGTGTGTGTGTGTGTGTGTGTGTGTGTGTGTGTGTGTGTGTGTGTGTGTGTGCAACATTGGCATTTGTTTACTTAGATCCAAGGCAGGCCAAACCTCTGTGTTACAACCTACATACAAAAGACAGACATTCACAATATATGGGTACACAAGTCTGTTTTATTTCAAAGTCTTTCAAACTTTGAAACGAACCTTGGTAGGGAACAGCTGTTCCCTACCAAGCATTTCTTGCAGCTGGCAACAACGGTCGTGCATTCAGTATAGTTGTGACTTCCGCAAAAAATGTGGTCAAAATCTCATAAGTTGAAGCATTTCTACCAGGCATTTCTGAAAGTTGTAACACAGAGGTTTGGCCTGCCTTGGATCTGAGCAACTCTGAGTGAGCAAATGCAAATGTGCCAGGCCTCAAGGACAATGGGTGGTTTGCACAACAAAAGCTGTAGGAGAAACAAGCTGACGACCTGTGAAAATCTCAGCAGGGGTGCTTAACACCTCGGGACTTGCACCAGAAAATAAAAAAGCCAGTAATTCTAGGGGGTATTGGGTTTAGGGAAGTTACGCAAATTTGCGCAGGATAGTAAATCTAGTGTTAAAGTAGAATGATTGTGAAAATGACTTATGTGATGTAAAACTTTAGTAAACGTGCGATTAAAAGAACACTGAGTAAAAGGACAAGTAACAATTTCCTTATTCCTCAGATGTTTACCTTGATGAGCAATACTGTTTTAGTCCAACTGCCTCATTAAAGTTACACAACAGGCTTTTTACATTAAAGCCAGAAAGTCCATTACATACTCCCTTTTTAGATCTGAAATACTGTGCACATTCTGTGTATATGTAGTGGACAGCAATTTACCCAAAAGAGCGCAAAGTTTGCAAGTCCACCTCATTTAAATGACAAAGACAGATGTGATCATCTAGACCTGTGAAAATAAATTAATGACAAACCTGCAGTTATGGATGTTATTACAACCACAAGAACCTAAACAGTCTGCTCCATTGCTTTTGTTAATGAATCATTTGTTGGTAGCACGTCTGAATATTTAGTTTATGCCACCTGCATGTGATCATCAATAGTGCCATATATTACTTTAAGAAGTACCCTGACACTACAATCTTTATATCATTTGTTCTACAGAGCTATTAAGTTACAATATAATCTGTGGTGTTTCCAGTATGACAGAATGCACAAATTGTAACTTACCATTTGACTCCACTGACTCCACTCCACTCCACTAAATCCCCAGCATCAAGTTTGGCTTCACAGACCTAAAATAAGTAAAATAAAAATATATGTTATAATTATATTGTTTTTGCCATTTATTCATGTTTGCTAATTTTCTGCAAAAAAAAAAAAAAACTTCTGCAGTATACCATGCCAAAAATCAGTGTCTCTGATGCCAATTATTTTATCACTACAGCTCTTTTAGTATGGAAACTCACACAATCTAGTCATACTGATCACAAGAGTTCAAAAATAAGTCAAAATAGTGAGCTGTTGTTAAGCATAAAGCATTTCAGGGTAACAAATAACTGCACAATAGAATTAAAGCAAAAAATAAACACACTGGAGGACTATCTGATAAAAACTAATATAATGCTGGTTTGTAGACCATATATTGTCTCAGTCCTCAGTGCACTCTTGCAGCTTAGCATGCAGCAGTTAATAACAACTTAAGTGATTACATAGGGGTAAACAGATGACAACAAGCATCGGAGTCCTGCCAAAAAGTTCTTTTTGAACCCAGCCAGTTATTGGAAATATTGCCAAAATGAACTTCCACCAAAATACAACAGCCTGTGAACTTGAAAGAAATTTACAAGTACAGAGACAATATGAAATAAGCTTTATTAATTAGCTGAGTTAGCTTGCTAATATCGCAACAGTGGTTGAGTGCACAACCTTAAAGCTAGCGGCACAATACTTGTGATTTGGTCCATGCCACATTAAACCCATAAAAAAGGCCATATGTCAGTTTATTAGGTCAAGTTTGGTCATGACACACAAGCTGGACCTTGTCGGCTAAAGTTACATTAGCTAAAGCAAACATTTCGGTAAAAGAGAAAAACACACATCATGCCATAAATTCAAAACATGTTCCAACTTTTGTAGCTCTCTTTCTCTATTCTCTTTATAGTTATAACCAATGTTACTCACCTTGAAAGCATATTCCAAAGAAGACGATTAGAAAACGTCCAAGTAAAGTGAGCATGTCGTTAACCGCCAATTCCCCATGATGCACCTCGGTAGCAGTCACGTGAGGCAGTTTTGAATCCTGCTGTGCTCAACTTACCCACATTGTCAAGTTCACATAAGTTGCTGATTTAGCTGGACATGAGTTTTCAAGTTAGCTTTTTTTGGTGTAATTGGGACGTTTTTAACTTGTAATTCTATGTTATAACAACAACTTCAGTCATCTATCGTCAAACTGATATAGAATAATATGTTGAAATAACAAACATCTAGAATTACATTTTACAGTGCAGTTACAGGACGAAGCTCTCCATCTGCTTCCACTCCTGCATCTCCTCAGACCAAAACTGCAAGCGAAGGCGAGCTCAGCACCACAGCTGCAGAGCTGCTGCAGGACTACATGACCACAGTATGGCTTTCACTTTCTCTTCTTTTCTTTGTCCCATTCTGTTTGTGAGAATAACAGTATTGAAATCTATGTTCATACAAAACTGTAATCATTCTTGTTTGTATTTTTACATTTTTCCCCCTCCCTTTCTAGCTGCGAACAAAGCTCTCATCACAGGAGATCCAGCAGTTTGCTACTTTGCTCCATGAATACCGTAACGGTGCCTCCATTCATGAGTTCTGCATTAATTTGCGCCAACTTTATGGGGACAGCAGGAAATTTCTTCTGCTCGGTAAGCCCACACTGCAACTCATGATTCAATTAATTTAAACTTCATATCATCAAGTGTAAAGTGTTAGCAGTTAGCTTTTGTACTTTTGCTGAAGTCTTAGTTTGTTATGTGTAATTCTTTTTAGGTGTCTGTGTGATTAATATAATAGTCATAGTTTATGTAACAGTAATTACATCCACTGATCTAATTATAGCGATATTTTAAGCAGTACATCTTAGAGAAGAGCACAGAAAATATACTAAAAAGTAAAATACCAACTTCAAGCAATAACATTTGTAAGGTACTCTAACATTGATGGTATGAATGTACATATATACTAGTAAAAGAAAAAGTAGTTTGTGTTTTTAAGTAGATTCTCTAGACTAACACTATAATACAGTTCTGTGAAAACATATTTTTCCCCTTCCTGATTTCTTATCTTTTTTTGCATATTTGTTACACTTAGATGTTTCAGATCATCAAACATTTTTAATAGACAAAAATAGCCCTGGTGTAAAAATACTGCAACATTTCATTAAAAGAACATCATACCAACAGTCAAACATGGTTGTGGTAATGTGATGGCCTGGGGCTGCTTTGCTGCTTCAAGACCTCAACAACTTGCAGTAATCGATGGAACCCTCTCTACTAGAAAATCTTGAAGGAGATCACTTGGGTTTTGCAGCAGGACATACCAGAAAAGCTACCTGTGAATGGCTAACCCATGGCTAATTGTCTAATTAAAACAATTCTGCAAAGGAGAGTGGATCAAAATTCTTGCAAAGAGATGTGAAAGACTTAATGCCAGTTATCATAAAAGCTTGATTGCAGTTCTTGTTGCCAGAGGTTGCACAACTAGTTATTAGGAAAGTGTGACATGGGAAAAAAAAAAAGAAATGAGATCTTTAATGCAAGGACTGCCTCCTGTGGGCATGTATCAAGCAGTCACCTGTGTTCACATAGACTCCAAGTATCAGGATTTTTTTTTTTTCTTTCCACTCCTGGAGGACAGCCTGCAGCTTTGCTGGCTAAGGACACGGAGCTGCTACATGAATGGAACAAGTACTTATTAGAGTGCTCATCTTAGTACCTGTTTCTGGCGAGATTTTCACCAAGCACAGTCAGATCACAGATGGTGCGCTCATGTAAGGCTACAGCAACACCTCAGACATACATGCCAATAGACTGGTCTCAGGGCATGGTGGGACTGAAGTAAAGCATACTTTTATGTGTGTGTCTGTCTGTGTGTATGTGTTACCTAAGACAGATGTAACAGATCTTGTGTATTCAATTCAATTTTCAATACAGTTTTATTTAGACAGCATCAAATCACAACAACAGTCACTTCAAGGCGCTTTATATTGTAAGGTAGACCCTACAATAATACAACAGAGTAAACCCAACAATCATACAACCCCCTATGAGCAAGCACTGTGACGACAGTGGGAAGGAAAAACTCACTTTTAATAGGAAGAACCCTCCGGTGGAACCAGACTCAAGGAGGGGCGGCCATTAGCCGCAACCGGTTGGGGTGAGAGAAGGAAGACAGGATAAAAGACATGCTGTAGAAGAGAGACAGATTAATAACAAGTAATAATTCAATGCAGAGAAGTCTATTAACACATAGTGAGTGAGAACAGGGACTGAAAAAGAAATACTCAGTGCATCATGGGAATCCCCCAGCAGCTTATGCCTATTGCAGCATAACTAAGGGAGGATTCAGGGTCACCTGATCCACCCCCAACTATATGCTTTAGCAAAAAGTAAAGTTTTGAGCCTGATCTTAAAAGTAAAGACTGTGTCTGTCTGCCGAATCCAAATTTCAAGCTGGTTCCACAGAAGAGGGCCCTGAAAACTGAAGGCTCTGCCGCTCATTCTACTTTTAAATGCTCTAGGAACCACAAGTAAGCACACAGTCCAAGAGCTCTGATGTGGCGATACCAGTGACTGGTACTATGAGGTCATTAAGATAAGATGGAGCCTAATTATTCAAGTTCAAGGATTTTTAAATTCAATTCTGGATTTAACAGGGCCAATGAAGAGAAGCCAATATAGAGAAATATGGTCTCTCTTTCTAGTCCCTGTCAGTCTTTTAAAGTAACTTAAATACTTCACGTAATAAAATGTGCAGTAATTCAGAGCTTTTTCTTTCTCTTGCAGGCCTGCGGCCCTTCATACCAGAGAAGGACAGCCAACACTTTGAGAACTTCCTCGAGACCATTGGTGTGAAGGACGGCCGAGGCATCATCACTGACAGCTTTGGTCGTTACAAGCGCACAGCGAGCTCTGCCTCAGATTCCACCACCAATGGCAACGGAGCAGCAGGAGGAAGTGGTGACAGTGTTGCCTCGGACGAAGGCCATGAGCCCTCTGAGGGGGATGAATGGGACCGTATGATCACCGATATCAGCAATGACATTGAAGCTCTCGGCTGTAGTATGGACCAGGATCCAGTGACACCTTGACATGGGGAACAGAGGGGGGTAGTTTGGGGAGCTGTGGACATGAACTGATGGCCACTCCAGCAGGCATGATGTGAGTGGATGAGATGAAGGTGGTCGTTTAGCACTGACCTAAGATTTGATTTATTCTATTTTCCTCTAATTGTCAAGAGGATGTTCCATAGTCCCTACACACTCAAGGAAAGCCTTAAGTTGTTACTATTAAGTCAACAAATGCACTTATGCAGACCCTGTAGATGAAACGGAGTGAGTTGGATTGTTGGTTTTATAGACTGATTTATTTTAAAACTTTTACTTTGGTTTTGTGCTCATTTATTGGCAGTATCTGCCACTGCTATGAGCAATGTAGCGAATATCTTCAGTCTTTGAAATCTGTAATTTTGAAGATTGTGGATAATCCATCAGAGGACTGTGTACACATTTTAGAAGGTGAAGCCTGGGGCTGTTTTTGTGTTTGCTATAGATCAGTCAGCTTCATCCGCAAAGAGAACTTTGGTTTTCTTCATTCACATTGTGTGTTACGGTGTGTGTAACATTTTGCGCCATTTTTTTTTTTTCCAGTAAGGTTTGTGTACTGCTTTGTTTTACACTATCATTTGTTATAATTGTTTACTTATTTACATATTTTTGCCTTACTCAAACTGACCGATGAAATGCTGTAAAAACAAATTCTCATTCATTTGGTGAGTGAGGACTGTATTTGACAAAGCCAGTTAGTTGATGGCTGATGTAAATTTATAACGTTTAAAAAGTTGTTCTTCACATGCAGGTCATCTTGTTATGTTGTGCCTTCACACTGCAGTACTGCTGCCTGCTGTCTGTCACTCACAGACAGATAATTATGAACTGTAACTACAGTTGTTCAGCAAAACATGGTTATTAAATAACAGCTATTTTACACTGATTGTATCTTATTGCAAAATTTACACGCATCTTGATGTTGCATAAAAACTATAGTATTATCCCTTACCACCTGTCTGCTGCGTTATCAATGTTCACTAGCTCTTCATTTGACCTCTATACATAAGAACTGACACAAAGTGAAGTTTTGTAGTTCAAATATGATCATTTGCTTGGATGCACCTAAGCTGCAGTGGAATCTCATTCAGAGCTTCATCAAAGCAGCCAGGCTGGATGCTGCTGAATGCCCACAAAGTCAGGGATTAGTTTTGTGAGTCTTGGGGACGGGAAATTTTGAGGACAGCACGAGTTGAGCACATTCCGTTCCGTAAAAGCCCATCAGCAGACTTTAACTCGGCTTTTCTCACCCTTTTCTCAGTCCTTGTACCTGACCATTTTCACAGGAATATCTTTATGTTCTTCAAGCTACTCGACACAGACACAAATCCTTCAAGTGTTTAAAAAAAAAAAAAAAAAAAAAAGATACCCAACTCAAGGGATGAACCAGTATTGTCTCCACCTAGCAAGCAACTTACCAAAGAACCAACTATCTTTTAAATTGTATCTTTAGGCACTTTGTTACCAGCTGCCTGTCACAAAAACACAGTTTGTTCACATTTCTTTAGTTGAATCAGTCATGGATTGGCCTCCCCAGAGCCTGGAACTCAACAATATTGAAGCAGTGTTGGAGCATCTTGACAGAGAATGGAACAAAAGATGGCCAACATCCAATGAAGAGCTTTGAATGTCTCTGTATAGCCTAAGAACTATTCTTGAAAAATACTTAGGAGAGCTTTCTTGCCATTTCTTTAACAGAGTTCAGGGTGTGTTAAAGAATAAAGGTCATTCATTATAATTGTACAACCTCTCCTCTTTCCTTATTCAGTTTATTTCTTTGCACGTTTCAATAAATTGCTGCACCTATTTCACATTTTCCCATTAAAATATGGGGTGACTAAAGATTTCTGCATCGTACTATGTGAATCTCTGGAGTCATTCTATGACATTTATGGGATTGGAGTAGAGGAACCCATATTAAACTACACTTTGGTTCAGATAATATCTTTGGCTTTAGACACTGTTTTCTTCGAACAAAAGAGGGATATAACAAGTACACATTCAGTCTTGTGTCCTAACAAGTGTTCGCTGGATAGTTGTGCTATAATGTTGTCATGCAGAATGGGAGTAAACTGATGTTTTTTTACACCACCTTTTGATGCAGTTGAACTGGTTCCTGGCAGTACTTGGACACAGTACTTGGAGGAATACTAATTGGCCACCTATAAATTCTCATCTTAATCCAATTTGGACTGAGCAGATAATTACTCAGTATAGCACCTCATTGAAGCAAGTAATTATTAAATAGATCAGTTGGACTAATTAAGTCATTAAGAGATCCCATGCTGTTTTATAAAGAGTTTACCAATTAACTGCACACAATGACAGAAGCCCCTGCAGTTCGTCATCAACACTGCATGAGTCACATATAGAAAGATGAGATGTGCGCAGCTGCTTGTTTGTAGACATGAAAAAGTCTCCTTCACTTTTCAGTTTGGGGCTATTGAATATTTTTCTTTTCTTTTTTTAAATATTACTATTTTATATTAATGATTGATTAGCTCACTGAGTACTGATCCCAAACTTTGTGAATGCTTAAATCTAATCCAAAGAATAAAAAAAACGTAAAAGATTTTCCAAAATTGATATTTCACAAAGGAAACTGCTGAATGTTTAAGCTCTGGGTCATGTTTTACTCATACCTTAGTTCAAAATCCATTTTCCAAACACCAGCACAGTCAGAATCAGTGTAGCACTCTATGGATTTATTAGTGTGGTCAAACTTAAAACCTTTTAAATTCATCATGTGCCTTCTTACGCATCAAATCCACCTGCTTTAGATCTTATTTCGGAACCAGTTGATACTAAAAATGTCACTGCTTGCTAGATATTTCAAGTAAATCTGTTAAAGACAAATTTTACAAAGAGTCAAAGTGACCGAGTAGGACTTGTCATCACATTGTGTAAGTCAGCATCCAAAGACAGTCAAATTGATGGGTAACCCATCAATTTCCAAGACTATATGTCCTGTTAAAACTACATTCTTCTCCAAACTGTGGTGGTTTGAAACCATCTCACTCTAGCAGTAAATCTTTGAGATGAGATGTGCTCAGACACTCCTACACAAAGGCTCGGCATGAGCTGCAGTCTGGGATTCGCGCCAGTCTCACCCTGTGGTTCACCTTGGTGAGATCTCTGTTAGCTGTTCGTGTTCGAACGTGCAGTGCCTCTCTGTGGTGTCACATCTGTTACATCCATTTCTGCTAGATTAACTCCTCTTCAGTATGCAGTATAAATAAAATCGAAGTGGAGGACAGTATCACAACTTTCTTGAAACAGAACGGAGATCAAACATCTCTCACAATCATCCCAAAACACAAATTATTTAACCCTCAGTGTGGCCTACTTTTCATTGCATACCACACTGGGCCTTTATTCTTGAGATTTTATGCTTCTCAAACTGACAGTGAATGATTGTATGCATGTCATTTTCAATTCAGTTCAATTCAATTTCAATTCATTTTTTTAAGACAGCACCAAATCACAACAACAGTTGCCTCAAGGCACTTTTTGTCATGTAAATGAGATGGTTTAGGCATGAAATTATTAAAATAACCAACTCTAGGGACAGCTGTTGAACAGAGCGGGAATCCATCCATTTTCTTCCACATGTCCAGTCCAGGGTCATGGTTGTGATATAGCCTATCCCAGTTGTTGAGGGCGAGAGGCACTGATGTCCCATTTAACGTCACCTTTTTTATTTATTTATTTTGAACATGCATGTCTTTGGACCATGGGAGGAAGGTGGAGTATTTGGGAGAACACAACAACTCCAGAGTAAAAAGCTCCCACCGGCTGGTGGATTCAAACCCAAGACCTTCCTGCACTGATGCGATGGTGCTAGACTCCAACACTGGAATCTAAACCATTTTTTAAAAATATCTGGCTCCAACTGCATTGATTTGTTTCCAGTATTTTACTTTAAAAACATAAAAAATCATGGTAACTACAAACAAAGGTCTTAGATCACCTTGATGACCAGGGACGTTTTAGAAAATGCATGTAATGGCCCCATTGGCAGACTTTCGTGTAGAAAGAGTTGTGGCTTTCATCTGCAATAATCCCAAATAAAGCTGGAGCTCATGCATGAAAATCCAGGCTCAGCATAATCATTCACGACTCCACCACCACAACCACTTCAGAAGGAGAGAGACACAGGGACCAGGAAATGGCGTGAATCAACTCTAGCATGCAACGCTGACCGTTGTCTTTACATGCACTGTTAGGTGGCAGTTTCACTCGCTTGAAAGAAACAGAAATACATTTTCTGACAGTGATAGATGAGAAAGTGGATGCTATTCTCAAAGCAACCTGTTAGCACAAGCAGAGGAATTAGCAGCCTGTCCCTTTTGGAAAGTAATTTTTACACCTTGTGAATTAACTAAATCAGTCCAACATGTTAGATGAAGTAATGAGGTGAGAAGGCCTAATTTTCTCCATTTTCTCCCAACTGTTTTTTTAAGTATTTATTTTTTAATTAAGGCTTGATATGAGGAGGGTTGTATCAGAACAAAGAATTCTGATGTTGTCTTGAGTCAAGAACCAACCCCCTCCAAAACACTTACCACTGGTGCTTAAAGAAGAGCATTAGTGATGTAAACAGCATCCTACCTCCATCTGGTTCACTGTTTGGGAGACAGGCTTTATAGGAAAATATAAGATGTTACTGGTAAAAATTTTCCTTTAAAGGCAGCAAATTAGACGGTGAGAAAGTAATGCATTTAGTGCATCCATCTCTTGACGGACTACTTCTTTCCATTACATCTTTCGAGAACAGTGTTAAATGGGGCAAAGGCCAAGTATTAAGATAATCTAAGCTATAGCAGACACTGTGGTCTTTTTATTATTTCAGTGGGCGTTACAGGAGGTAATCCGTTCTACTAATACCACTGCTGAAAACAAAAGCCAAGGCACGTGAGAAAGCTTAAGTCTCTCATATTGTATTTGTTATATATCAGAACCATGAGACAATCTTAAAGTTCTTTTTCATTGTGCATTCATTTCCCTTGGACTAAACATGACTAAACAAATTTCATGCACTTATACAGTAATGTGTAAAAGTCTGACCAACCCGCATCTGTTACTTGGCTAGATGGATAGACGGAAGTACAGTATAGCAGGAAAGAGTAGAGTTTGTAGAATTCTAATGAGCATGAAAATCAGTATTTGGTGTGACCTTTATTCTTCAACACAGACTGAACTCTCTTACGCAAACATTTCTTATCATTTCTTTAAGTAGTTTTCAGGAATAGTTCTCCAGGCTTCTTGAAAGACATTCAAAGCTCTTCTTTGGATGTTGGCTGCTATTTGTTCCATTCTTTGTGAAAATGATCCCACACTGCTTCAATAATGTTGGACTCCGGGCTCTGGGGAGACCAATCCATGAAGGAGAGTAATCCATTGTGTGTTTTTCTATCCAGGCATGCTTTTACTGCATCTGCAGTGTGTTTTGGGATCATTGTCATGCTTGTCATGCTGGCAAATGAAGCTGTTGCCAATCAAACGCTTTCCAGAGGGTAATGCATAGTAGATCAAAATCTGGTGGTACATTCAGAATTCCAGCAGTTTTGACAAGACCTCCAGCATCACTGGCTGAAATGCAGCCCAAAACCTGCCTGTAGACACTCACTGTTGTACCTGTATCCTGACCTCCTCCATACATATTGATGACAACTGCTCAAGCCAATTGAACCGAAAATTAAAATTTTGGATTAATCTTTCCAGAAGACCTGTTGCCCCTGGCTTCCCGTTCGGTTTTTGTGTAATTTGGCATACCACGCCCTTTCCTTCATGTTTCCCTTCCTTAAGAATAGCTTCTTGACAGCCACACTTCCACTGAGACTATTTCTGATGACGCTTCAGTGGACAGTAGATGCAAAAGCCTAAGGGCCAGATTAATCTCTCAGGTCTTGTGTCAGATCTTTGCTAGATTTGTTTTCCTATTTCTTAAGGACATGACTTTCAGATACTGTTCATCAGCTGCTGATAATTTTTAGACCTAAGACTTCTTTTGTCCTACACTTGTCCAGTTTCCTAATTTTTTTAAGAACACACTGCACACCATGCCGAGACACGCCAAGTTTTAGCTCTTTGGGAATCACCTTGTGGTCAAGGTACAAGGAGTTGGACAAAAAAATAAGTGAAAAAAATCCAATGTCTAAAGAAAAACATCTGCACAGTACTGTACTATAGATGCTAACCTGAAGTCAGTGTCTTGTAAAGAAAAGGTTGCCTTTAATTATAGTCAATTATAACTGTGATTCCAGCATAAAAAAGGGGTCATAGCAAGATGCACATAATCATGTCAATGGGCGCTCACAGAGATCTACATGAGTTATAATTTAGTGTTCATCCGCGAAAACAAAGCATGTTTTTGTTTCAGACTGACAAGGGCAACTCACATGATTACTATTAGAGCAAAAGGCAAAGCTCCAGAGACTAAGCTCGGAAAGGAATGTAATTTGACAATCATTACACCGAATAAACCATTATATCCATGATATTCTACAAACAAAAATGAGCATACAGCGCTCAGTCTCTATAATATTAAGGCATCTCTTTGAAAACAAACAACAACAACAAAACTTTCAGGGTAGAAACAAATTTACTGACTGTGATTGTCACTGAAAATGTCCTAAAGAGGTCTGAATGTAGTGAAAATATATATATAAACATGTAATCTGTGCATGATAAAGTATGGCAGAAAGTAGATGATAATACTTAAGGTAATCAGTACTAATATGGTTTTAAAAACAACAGAAGCAAGCACTGCTTTTGCACTGATTCAAAAACTGCATGTAGTATGAAATCTGCTCCAAGGTTGAGTTTAGTGGCAAAAACACCACACTTACTAAAACTCAAACTCTTCCTTATCTCTTAAATCTCTCTCTTTGATTTCAGTGAGCATAAAAATTAGTGTGATGTGGTTTTATCTCTAAAAACAGAAAACATCTCATCATTATCTAATCACTGCGGTTGGCCGGCTGCACTCAAGAAAAGTTAGTATATAAAGGGTCTTTTGTATTCAGGATTTTTTTCTTCTTCTGTCGTTACCACTAGCAGAGCGAGAATCGGCGAGAGTTAATGTTCATCTTGGTGACTCCGATAAGTCTCAGCGGGGCAGAGAGGCCGAGGCCCGGGGTGACCGGGCATTCGCACAGCAGGTCCGACAGCTCATCCCGTTCCTCGAGGCCGAAGGTGGCGTCGTTGAGCATTCGGCGATGCAGATGGCACGTCTGTTCAATCTTCAGCTTGTTGATGTCGCTCCGAAGCCGCATGAGCTGCCTCGCCAGCTGCTGGTCCTGCAAGCGCATATCCGTCTGCAAAAGAGAAGACGAAGGTGTCGGGATGGAAGATGAATTTGTTCATTTTAAATGAAGCTGAATAGACACGTCAAAGTGGCATTTTCTAAAACTTGAAAGCTAAAACTAACCTATTCTAAGCTTAATTATTCTTTTCATTTATGGAGGACTCAATCACACCAACACACTGTATATAGTCCACCTGTGGAGCTTGACCAGAGGTGCTTCTGTGAGGTCCCTTTTTGTCAAAAGAAAACTCACAGTGGGATACCGTGGTGCTCTTCTTTGTTTGTGTCCAAACATCTACACAAAGATGACAATCATCTCTCTTGTTTGTAGCCACGTACTGTGAGTCTGCCTTTTATCAGTGCTTCTTTGTGTGCACAGTCCAAGCATATGAGCTATGGCTGAATGTGCAGAGTAATTGAGCAGAGTAAAAATAATTACAGTTGCAGAAATTGCTCGCAACAAATGCCAGATTCTGCTGCCTGGGGTCGCAATAAGTCTCACTCACCAATAAGAATGAATGGGATTCTTCTGCCTGGTGATTAAACATCGCGTGCGTTGTTAAACTCTAATTAGCTAAGAAGCGTGAACTTTTCTACTTGAGCTTTGAATGTAGAACAATGCCTCCTAAATTACACAACCAAAAGAAAAATATAAGGAAAAATAAATCAATTGCAGTCATAATCATGCAGTTGAATTAATCCAGGTATAGTATAAGACTCTATCCTAACTCTGTACTGTACTAATTACAGGACAACAGAAAGCTGTAGGTACAAGGGAACAAGAACTATTCCCACTCTATATGTAATCACGAGGATAAAGGGGAAGCATGCTGTATTTTCTGTTTTGTATAGGAATGAAAGTTCTGCACATCTTGGGACTGCAATGCTGATCAAACATGGTCACAAAAGGAGAATAATTACTACAATTCACACTACACTAATTTGTGGAACAAAATATTACTAGAACAAAAATGGATTTTAAATCAAGCAATAAGGGTGTGATTGAAGTGCAAGCTTTCATTCAATGACTTTAACAAAAAATAATTTTTCTAATCAAAATTAATATGACAATTAAATGCCAGTCATCTTCATGGTCAGGTGATTACTGTTTCAGTATTTAATGACAGCCGAAGCAGACACAATATCTGAAGTTGATTCAGTGTGTTCTATTTGTATTTTATAGCTTTTGATTGCAACATGACGTCCGAAGAGATGTCAGGCCAAGTCAGGGCTGCGTGATGGCAGAATTATTTCCATGGTAGAGGTCTATAATCAAGAGACACCTTCATAAATGGAAATATAGAGGGTTTGCGACAAGGTGCAACAAGAAGGTCAGATTAGACTTTGCTCATGGCGTAAAGCAGACTACAGCAGACTATAGATGGAGGCACTGCTATGGCATGGTTCATGGGTATGGTCCATACATGCCCGTATTGCTAATGTGACTGCTGATAGAAGAAGCGGGATGCATTGTGAAGTGTACAGGGCTACACTCTCTGCTCAGATTCAGCCAAATGCTTCAGAACTGATCAGACAGCACTTCACAGTGCAACCAGATAATGACCCAAGGCAAACTGCTGAAGCAACCAGTAGTTTCTCAAGAAAAAGAAATGAGATTGTTCAATGGCCAAGTCAACCACCTGATCTAAACTTAATAGAGCATGCTTTTCATGTTACTGAAGAGAAACCTGAATGCAGAAAGACCCACAAATAAACAGCGACTAAAGGTGGGTTCAGAATGGGGCTGACAGAGCACCTCATTGAGAGGAAACAAAGTGTGTGGTGATGTCCATGGGTTCTAGACTTCAGCCAATGATTAACTGCGAAGGATTTTCAACTAAATAGCCAAGTATTGTCCAAATATTTTGACCCTGTAAAATTAGAGCACTGTGTATAAATAGGTAAACAATTAATGCAATACTTTTCTTAAACCCCTTGACTTCAAACTGAAAGTCTGCAGTTCATTCACTCCATTTCCTGTCTGTATTAGTATAAGCAGCCTGAACTTATAAAAGGACCCATGTGTTCCTCTTTTGAACACATGGAGCCAATATTAAATCCCTCATTACTGCCATGTTCCTTGTTTCCTTAATTCCTTTTATGAAGTGTTAGTACAAAAACATGCTGCAAGCTGATTACACTGTAACCCAAAACATTTCTAAAAATCTATGAAAAATTAGAACAAAATAAAGATTAGATGGTGGTGAGAATTTGGACAGTGCCTCACCAGTTCTCTCCTGAGCCAGGTGAGAGCTTCATCAATGTTTTCAAATCCCTTGAGTCCACCTGATGGCAACTTGGGCTGACACACATCTGGGTCCACTGAAGTCCCCTTGTGCCTAACTACTTTCCCTTTAGGCTCAACTGTGATTGGTTCTTTCCCAGTTTCTGAGTCTCTGAAGCGATCTGCCTCAAGCTGGGCTTGCCACTCCAGGTAGGAGGGTCTCCTGGTCTCCAGTCTTAGTTTTTCTGTTAAGGCCTTCAAAGTCATCAGATGGTCATCTGTAGGCAAATCTACACCTTCCCCACAGTCTGCCTCATCCTGGACATTTGTCCTGTTAACCACGATCTGTGGAGCCGAGTGCGAATTCATCATTAACCTGTTAAATACAAAAAACCATAAAAAAGCTATCTGGCCTCTTTCGTCGCTATAAATCACATCAGGCTTCCATTCTGTCTGTCCAGCATTCACTTTTCTGCCCTTTATACTCTTCAGGAGACCCAGTCTTCAATCATTAGTGGAATCAGATGTTTTAAATGCAGAATATCTCTAGATCTGTAGAAGAAAAAAGACGCAGGTTATGAAACATTTGCCGACAATAACAAAGGACAAACGTAATGTGCCAACATAGAGGAAAAAAACTGCACTTCAGTTTGGGCCCCCAATGAGATTACACTCTAGAAAGACCTTCATTGTATTTCTATAAACTGATTTAGATGAAGCATGTGGCCTCTCTAATATCAGAAATTAGGGGACGGCACACAGAGGGGGATAAAACACCTCCTGGATTTTCATTTAACAGAAACAAACTGTTTCCATAGCAACAACAGAGGTGCTATAAATGAATCAGCAATTTCCGACCTCCTGTCCACGAGGCTTATTGCCTCAATAAACCCAAAGCCACACTGAATGTCAATGTGATTAAAAAAAAAAAAAAACCTTCTCATGACCTGTTGAGTTGGGATGCAAGACCAGTTACAACTGGTAAAAGGGGCAACAACAGCAAAAGCACTCTTACTGCTCAGTGTCTTCCTACTGAGTCCATAAGATCTCAATAAGTGGTTAGTGTGCTGTTATTCTATAATAGCAGCAGTGAAGTCCCTGGATCTAATGATACAGCCGGCTTGGCTGCTTTGCAATGGAAAATAGACTTTTAACTGTGATGAGTAGCTGACTTTTTAGTAGCCTGGGAATGGATGCTGTCTTTGTTATCTACAGGAATCAGTGCATTGCTGCAGACCGCACTGTGTACAGAGAGCATTAAAGCTGGAGGCACGCATTTTTAACTTTGTAAGGACCGTGCGTGTACAATGAGGAACTGGTTAGATTGTGAATAGGAACTGCTGATCCAGAAGACTTAGAAAGGATGTGGAAAAGTGTGTCTGTATCACATAATGAGCTGTGATCACAATTATAAAGAAATAGAGTTTTTTTTGTTGTTTTTTTTAAAAACCCACAAACCCCTCTTTACTGGCTGGTTTGGTGAAGCCAGTCACTTTTTTGAAAAGGCCAGCAGGAACTCTGCCTCTCTAGGAAGCCAATTTTTACATCCTGAATATCAAATTCACCCAGGGCATATAAAAACACTGTCAAATGTTAGATGTTAGGGAGGGGGATAGCACTGGGGGAAGTCCAGCTGTCCCTATCCAAATGTCCTAAGTGAATCAGCACACATACCCATACATTCCTCTGGTTTTAAACTCCAGTTGCCACACTAATAAAATATATTTTGTGGTGTTGGGACTTCTATGAGATGCCAAAACCTGGTCTGGCTGAGCAGCTTAGGAAGTCTGGCTCTCCTATCTGGAACATGAGGTCATGTCTACATAAGAAACACAACCACAGAGTAACTAAATGAAGCTTTAGCGTATAGTCCTCCAATCTATAATATAACCTGACCCTGAGTAATTTGCAGGGATTTCAATTTCATCGTTGATACTGAGAGAAATTATCTCCAGGTTCGTGTTAGTAGTGTAAACACTGCTGCAGCTTATTGATTCCCCCCCCCCCCCGTGTTGTGGCAATAGAAGCCTAATAAAGCATCTGCAGTTCAAAGTAAACCAATCTTTCCATTAGTAAACAATTATGAAAATACAACACCCCTCCAAACCCTAAAGTAGACATCGAAGCTCTACAGTTCTGACTGTATTCAGAAAAGAAGCGATTAACTTGATCATAACGCACATTGGAAGTGACAAAAACATTCTTGAGAGTTACAACATTTGAAATATATGGATCCATATAATAGTAATAGTAATAATAAAGGTAAAACAGGACTTGTTATTGTAGAACTTGAAGTCGTATCTGAAATAGAGAGAACCATTATGATTTTAAGTGCCATTTAGTTCTGACAGTGAAAGCAGGCATGCAATAAAAACTGTTTTTTAAAATTAATTATTATTTTTTATTTATGAGAAAATAACATACTGATAGTTCTCACAGCATAAAGGAAACTATTGTGATTATTATTGCGCTCACTGGGGAACAAACACCATCTGTAAAGATAAAATTTTGCGAAGCACCTTTTTTTCCCTTCTAAATCCCCTGGAACATCTTGCACGATGTTTTATTTTGCATGTGATTCACTTCAGCCTGTTCCTGATTTTCTGGCAGCGTGCTGCAAGGTGATACCCTGAGGGGGGGATCACCTGAAAACTCGGCTACGTACGTAGACTACGACTCCGTTTACCTTTCAGGAACCTCCCAGCAGCAGTCCAACTTACCACGCTGAATCCCGGCAGCCACATCAGCGCAGACCATCACCGCCAGTCTCTCTCTCCCTGATAAGATCCCTTCTATTGCTCTGCGGTGCACTTATTTTTGAGCAGGGAGCTACCGGAGGAGGGGCGGGAAGGTTGCGTCAGGTTGTGGTTGCTTGGAGACGTCCAAGGAATCCGACTTCCCGCTGTATGAATATTACTGCAAGTGCGCCACAGTCTGATGACCACGAGACAGCGTCACTATTGTACAAACCTTTAATTCATTCAACAATTTTAAACATTAGACGAAATGTAACTGGTTACATATTTCATCTTAAATAAGCTTCACAGAATAAATACAAAGAGTTTCACAAGTAAATAATAGATCTCAACTTTAGACTGAGTGAGGGGGGTGACAGCTTTGTGTCACATTTAAAAAGTGCCGTCTGAATGTAGCTCGAGTGTAATAACAAATGAATATTAAAATAAGAGCATTTTGTGTCTTCATTTCAATTTAACCATTAGATTGCTTATTATAAGGCTAATTGCCTTTTTGAAAGTAAAGCGCTCCCATCACAAGACGTATAGTGCAGAAAGCAAAGAGAGAATCTGGCAACATTAGGCTGATGTTACATTTTGTGGTGCAGGGCACGGACTAAGCTGGTATTGATGGGTTTAATACAAAGCATTATTTACACAATCTTGTAGATTAGTGAACATAATCTAAAAAAAGAAAACAAACAAAACTAAACCAATAAACCAAAGATGGTAGTGAGAACTGCTGTGGATCTAGGTTTAGATGGAGGCTGTTGATTTGCTGTGGCAACCCCTAAATGGGCTGGGCAAAAGGAAAAAAAGACTCCTGTATCTCCACTGGTATTGTTTAAAAATAAATCTAGTTGATGACTGAAAAAACAGGCGGATTATATAAAACTAAATCAAATCTGTGTAGAAAGTGGTGATACAATGCCTTGGGCAGAAGGCATTCACCTGATATAGTAGAGTTTAAATCCAGCGTGAAGCCATCTGGTAGGAGGTGTTTTGAACAGAAGGGGGAACTGTAGGAAGGGTGCTATTATGCACCATGCATTGTAATTTTTTCCTCCCTACTGCAGCCCTTTCAGATTATCGGAAAATCTATGATCACAAACCAAGAAAATTGATCCTTTTTCTTAACTGCTTGTCCACCTTAGGGATGTTTCGAGGGGCTGATCCAACTGGATAGAGAGACAGTTAAGAAAACAGACTGATGGATAAAACAATCAATTTCTGCAAGTTTCTTCTTTTTTTGATGTTCTCATATTTTTAATGCTGGGTTGTTAGTGTTCTTATATTTCATAAATAACCTCTCAGATTTGATGGTTTGCCATCAAAGACCCAGACTACTTTCAATCTAAATTAATTTCATAATGTGAGTTCCTCAATGTCGTCTTCGAAGGAGGTGATGGCACGGATGGCAGGTCTGCTATCTGCAACATGCAGGGTGTTAAAGGAGGCTGCTGGAGGAGTGGGAGATCCTGAGTTGAAGTTGCGCAGTCCATCCCTTCTTGAACGCACTCCATTGGTTGTTGGGGGACTATTAAGAAGCTCCAGTTTATTGGAGGTATTCTCGCTATCACCAACAGCTGTGGCTTGGGGACCAAACAGCTGCTGCATGAGACTTGACTTCCTGTCCTTTCCCTGAGCTTTTTCTGTCTCCCTCTCCTTCTCAAACTCTGCCGCACTGATATTAAACACCCCTATTGCTTCTAACGCAGATTCCTTGTCCTCTTTGGGTGGAGGTGGAGGGAAGCCAGAGGAACCATGGAAAGTTGAATGTACAAACGAAGGTGCGTAACCTCCGAAAGCCAAGTCGTCGCTGGAGATTTGAGACCGGAGCGCTCTCCTCCCTATCCCTGCTATAACTGCTCCACCCTCTACGCCTAGTCTCCTCCTTCCACCTTCTCTGCTCCCAGCACGCAAACCATCCGGCTCCTCTGAATTAGTTAACCTGAAAATTGAAGAGTTATGGTTCCTTTGCTCAGGAGGACGTGGAGAAGAATGTTCACCGAGACCCTTATTGGACTCAGAAAGACTCGAGGCAAACAAGGAATCCTGGGCCCCCTGTTTCTGACTGTCTATTTCCCGCATCTTTGCCAGCAGCTGCTCTTTTTTGCGCTGCGCTTCTTCTGATGCTTGCTGACTGGCCAGCGCCTCCTGATTCCATCTCTCCACCTCTCCCTGGACATGACCGTGCTTCTTGTAGTTATCATCCCCCTTCTGGTTGAACAGGGAACTCGTCCTCTTTTGGCCCTCTTCATCCCTTTCTTTCTCCAAGCCTGTTGGGATAGCATTCCTCGGATTAAAGTACAAACAATGCTGCTTTGACATGCTTTTTATAAGTGAAGTATATGCTCTACAACTACTCTTAACTAATCTTTGGCTTACCGTTTCTTAAAAGCTTTGCCTTAACTTCAAGCACATTCTGTTCCTGATCAAGGTACTTTTTGGCCTCTTTCTCTTCCTTCGCCACCTCCTTCTCCTCATGTCTTTCTCTACTCTTTTGTTCCCAGTTTGGTCCCCTGTCTTCTGCCTCTGCTTGATTGACCCCTCTGTTAAGCTCCTGATAGCAGAAATTTGAAAAGTGATGAATGACAACAATTAGTGGTAAAAGATGTGGACAAAGTAAGTACAAGGAAAGAGTAGATACAACACCTTAAGTGATAAATATTCATCAGGTGGATGTTCCCTGTACTCGCTGGCATCTGTGATAGCAGGGGGAGGTGTGGGAAAATCGAGACTCAGCATCCTGCCTTCAGTCTGTATCGCCTTAGAGCTGCTCCTGCTGGGAACTATGTGTGGGAAAAGTATAAAATCACTTTTACTCAACATATTTCTGATCATCCCTTTACACAAAGCACTATCATTAGTTATAAGCAATCCTGATTGCTTTTAAGCCATCATGAATATTTATTACGATGGATTCAGGCACAGCCAATGAAGTTACAGCAAAAACATACATGTATCAAATATCAATGGGGGAAAAAAATCCAGGCTTTCCAAAGGATTCTAATTAACACAAAAAGTGAATTTTGTGACTCATGATATCATCTGACATCCACTTTTTTGATATAAAGTCAAATGAACTACACAATAAGCCTCAGCAAGTTAATTCTTACCTTTCTGCTTTGTGTCACTTTCAGTCTCTTTTTTTTGTGAGGGTTTCACCATGCGGTTGGCATAAATATTCTTCGCATCGAGTTCTCTCTCCTTTTCCTGAAATTTTTAAGAAGAAATAAAAAAAACAACAACAAAAATACTGTTTTACACAATGAGCAATCTGCTTTTAATGCACAGTCCTGCTTTTGATGGCAGCGGCTACTTTTTAAGGTTATTTTGTGTACATGTACCTTGAGTTTATTGTTCAGTCGTTCAAGTTCCTCCTGGAGAGCCCTGATCTCTTCCTGGGCACTAAGTGTCTTCTTCTTCTCTGCGACAAGCTGTCTCTGATAACTGCTATTTCTTAGCTCCATGCTACGCTCCACCTCCTTCAAACACAAACACTCATTGAAAGCTGCTGACTGACAAAAGGGAACCCATGGTTTAGGATAAAAACAATAAATGAGAATTACAATTTTGATTGTTCACTGACAAGAGATCGCACATAAATATGCATCAGTTTGTTATATTGTAAACCAGAAACCCAAATTCAACATGTTCCAGGTTAATCATTCATGCTACAAAGCAGTATGTGGGGCTCTAGAAATCAGGGTTAATAAGACTTAATTTCAGGTCAAAAAGTATTTAATCGGAATCCAGAAGATCCTCCGGTTAGATCATTTTTTCCACTGTCTATTTACCTTAAGCTTACGTTCAGCTTCTTGGGCCCGCAACTTCTCTTCCTCTAGCCTGCGGCTTAGCTCCTCTCTGGCTCCTAAATCCCGCTGCTCGACCAGCTTCTTCAGCCGTGAAATTGTAGCTTGACCCCTCTGAAACCGCTCCTCGGTGTCTCTCAGCTGTCGCTCAGCTTTCCGTTCCCTTTCTTGGGTGCGCCTGAGACGTTCACGCAGCACTTGGATCTCGTTGGAGTGCCGGGATAGGAGCTGGGAGATTTCACTTTCTGTGTCATCGTACCGCTGCAGGGCTTTCTCTTGACGCACCTGAAGCTGATGCATGGCAAAAGTTGCATTGAGAGTGGTGAAGAAGAAGGAGAATTGTAATTGATTTTTCTTTAAAAAAGTCTGTTTATCCTGTTTATTTTGTACTACAAACATGACTAAAAGCCATGAAATTATTTAAGAACACTTTTCTGTCAAAGCATTTAAATATAGAAACAGGCCTACCTGTCTAAGAATTCGATTTTCTTTCTGCAGTTCATCCGTGCGTTGCTGCAGCTCAGAAAGAGCATTGCGCAATTCATTGATTTTTAGGAGGCGGACCGAGAGCATCCGCTTGGTCACCAGGTCCAGGTCTTTAGGCGGTGTGGACTCCTTGCTGTGAGAACGCACCCCCCTTTGATACTGCTGGGTCAGGGGGTGACCACCTGGTCGCTGTGGGCGAGACAAGCCACGGCGCCCCAAACCACCTGCAAAGCAGAGAAAGACGTATCATGTAAAATCTAAAAACATGATGACAAAAGTTCCCATGAAAAGATTTTTTTTAGATCAATCAGACAGTCAAAATGTGCCTTACACCAGCGGTCCCCAACCCCCGGGCCTCGGACCGGTACCGGTCCGTGAGTCGTTTGGTACCGGGCCGCGAGAGTTGAGGCTCAGGTGTGAAATGTATGGTTTTCAGGGTTTTTATCGTTTTTCAGCGTTATTTTGTTATCGTTTTTATCGTTAACTCGGTTTTCCTGGGTCTTTTCACGTGTGTTATGAATAAATCTTCTTTTTTTCAGTACCGGCACTAGTTTTATTTTGTTGTATTCATCCGCGACACCTCATTGCCGGTCCGTGAAAATATTGTCGGGCATAAACCGGTCCGTGGCGCAAAAAAGGTTGGGGACCGCTGCCTTACACTGCCATCATCTAAACAGTCAATTTATTTGTTGAATGAATGAGATTTTCGCCTCATTCATCAGTTTAACTGTTTAACCACTTCCTTCCTTCTTCACATACCTGTCTTGTGGAGAGGGCTGCCAGAGATCCTCTTTGCCCGCACCCCTCTATGTGGGGTGGGTGAAGGAGTCCGGGACCGGGAGTACGGTGAGACAGAGCGCTCTGAAGGAGACTCGTTTTCATAATCCTCAGAATAAAATGACCCACCACTTTTGCTTCCCTCTCCTTCTGACATCCGATCCCGATCAGGATCTGAATGCCAAGTTCTGGTTATAGATCTGACATCACCTGAGCCAAGTTTTGCATCCTCGCTGTGCATCTTGTCCCAGAAGTTCTGTTTTTGTTTCTGGACGGATGAAGCCCGAGATTCTTTCTTTGTACTACGGCAGGACTGGCGACTTAAATCCCGGTTGTCTTCATATGGGTCAGCTACTTTTTCAGATTCCATGTCGTCACTTAAGACATGCTGGATTTAAAAAACAAGAACAGAGAAACAGAACAGATTATGGAGTGTAGTGAATTTTTTTCTTTAAAATTTAGGTTGTTACCTTTGAACTAAGCTCTACATTTATAATGAGTAATGTTCAACCAAAAAGAATATTCTTAAAGCTAAAAGAAGCTAAGCTAACTGGTTTCTTTTAGGTTTTTAGTTTTATGTGTCTTGGTCACCAAGCAACAAGATGTGTGAGGCAGAATTTTCCATGAGACTGAATCCCGTATGATATCAGTGGTCTACACCATCCTTCTGCAGTAGAAAACTAAACGGTACATTGCCTCCATCTGCCTTGGTGACTTATTAACGACTGAATGTAGCACAGTGCACAAAGCTTATCAATTAAATAAATAAAAAAAGATAAAAGAAAAGAAAAAGTAGAATTAAAGTGATGCAAATAAGGGTATCCTTTATTCACACCTTTATTAAGAAGATGTGATTTTACATATTCACATATATTGTATATATAATGTTCTTTTAGAGAATAAAATCTTGCTAAAATGTTGGAAACAAGATATATTTATGTGAAGAAAGTCAATATCGAGTAAACTTTAGGGAATTCTCACTCCCATTAAAGTATACTAGCTGACGGGACATTAAGAATCGCTAGAAAACAGAAGCGAGTAACTGTGAGGGTCACCTTATATATCAAATTCTAGCCGACTTTGTCCTCATGTCTTCATCGCATCTTTTGCCTCAGGAGGAACCTGGAGGAAATAGCAGCCCATCATTGGCATTTCCTCCAGATTCTTGGTCATTCTAATAAAATCTACTCTCAATATTAAGTGAAGACAAAGGATGCCCTGGCTTACAGCAGCGGCACTGCCCCGCACTTTGTGGATCCCACTGACAGGATTAAAGTAGAGAGTGTGCTGTTCCAGGTACTCTGTTGTTGACAGATTGCCTGTCAAGTAAAAACAACAAAATGTATCACCTGGACTTTATCACATAACTCACCGAGCCCCCTGTTGGTTTATGTATTTTGCACATTTCAATTATGTGCAAGCAAAAGGCAAAGGAGACTTTAAAAAGCTATTCGACGACATAATATCAGTGTCACTATACAGCTAACGGTGCCGCTAGGTGAATAACAGCTAACAACAGCCACTTAATATTAGCATAGCAACACAAAATCACCACCATCATCAACAGGTGGAGTGTGCTGTAGCGGTAGCGTTCGCAGTCTTTCAGCACTAAACTGTCTTTTTTGCGCTAACGTACAAAAAAGTATGTTAATGTTGTTCGGTTTCCGCCTGAATGTGTAACACTTACCCGTTTCTTGTTTTGATTGGATCGGCTACTGTAAGCTAAAGAGCTATTAGCAAGCTAGCTCGAACTTTAGCTAACTTAGCTGCAGTTAGATATAAAATAGAGACTATGGGTCGTACACCCGTTTTTGAAATAAACTGTCATGGCTGTCGCTTTATCAATAATAAGAGAAAAACAGCAAGTCGTGGGCTAAAAGTAGTCCTTCTCTTTAGTGCCATAGAATTTCTAATAGCATTTTTTCCAGTCCACGCCTAGACGTTTGCTTCAGAGTAGCTGCTGACGCCGTACCATGGCAACCGCAGCTCTCCTCGCAATACTACCCTACCACCAGAGTGGCGCTGTTGTACGTGTTAATATCAATGGATGGACGTGATCATTAAAAATGACCGAAAAAGAACTATTAAATCGTATTTTAAATATATAGGATTTATCGCAGTTGTGTGTGTGTGTGTGTGTGTGTGTTTATAATACATAAAATGTTTAGGATAATATAAATATGAATAGAAAAACTTTTTTATTTGCAGGTGCGTGCATGCCAGACGACAAAAGCACAAAACACTGTGTCTTTATATTCTCTATTAACACAATATTATTTGCATTTGGATTGGGCCCATAGCTGCATAAAAATGGTTTCAAAATGGAAATGCTCATAAATTAATTCCTTAAAATATACTTGATCCATAAAAGCAACGTCTACACCAGAAGAGTGCTGACCATTATAAAATAATAAATTTCTTTTATGGTGGATCCACTTGAATATGACTCGGGAGTATATTTACAAAAGATATACAAATCAGGCACAAAAATACTTCGGTATTAACTTCAGTAACTCAACGACATGGTTGTTTTAATTTGAAAGTGAGACCGGAAATGGATGTTGTTTATATATTCCTTTTAATGACGTGCGTTGAGCTGAGCTGTAAGCGGTGTGGGTGTAACAGTCAGCAGAAACGCACGCTGTGTAATTGTGATGGCTCAGTTTGAATATTGGAGCCTGGTGTCTTCGCTCATCTAAAGCACATTTGCAGAGTTTTCACAAATTTAGCGTTTTTTTTTTTTTTTTTTTTTTTTTTTTTTTTTTGAAGGGGGCCAATAAACGAGGCTCGCTGCCACCAAACTGTTTTGCTGATCGTCTGACATTAATTCGGGATTAAAATGGTCATCAAGGTTTACGTCGCCTCCTCAACTGGCTCTCTCGCGGTGAGTGTTTGCTAATGTGCCACAGAACTTGTTGACAGGTGCTTGGAAACGGTGCATTCAAAAACGCCGTGCGTAAATCTTCACTGCCGCTTTATCGGCTGAACGCAATTATGTAATGGGACTAGGAGTGCGCCTGTTCGCGCTCAGCCACTTCAGACAGGCGCTGAAATCAGTCAGCATCATTTAGACAGGTGAGAAGGCTGCTCGGTAGCTAAGGTGCGCATTTCTGGTTAGGTGGACTTTGAAGTCTTCGTCTGTGCTGCGGACAGATCCTGTTAAAAGCTTTATTTATTTATTTATTTATTTATTTATTTATTTATGTGTTTATTTATTTAATTCTCTAAAAGCACATATGCACTTGCATCTCAATTGGTATTACAATTAGTCTGGCTTGTGGCCTCGTATGAGGTTTAAGGAACACAGAGAAGCTGAAACAAACAAGTCTGTCTCTTCTGTGGGCATAAACAAGCCATGATGATCCCGTTAGGCTCCCTCTAAATGTATATAGAGACTGGCAAAATAACAGAAACACCCTACTTCTTATTCTTACGTTAACTATACCCTCAGAAATTCCTGTAAATATCTAGTTTTGTCTGATTGACCCAGCATAAACATAAAAGACATTTAAGTCCATGTGATTAAGGATTAAGTGGCATTCCAGCATATATTAGAGCGGATATTAAAACTATTATCAGATCAGGTTGGTGTATAAACACAAAGAACAGTCTGTTTTTATGGGATAAACAAATAGTAGACCTGCTGGCAGCTAGAACGTGATTCTTCCCAGTGAGATGTTGAACTTGAACTAAACACCCCTATGTGGGATGTTTAGTTCAAGTGGTTTGCATCCAGTCTAAGTTTAGTCGGAGTACTTTTTTTTTTTTCCTCACAGTTTTCTATTGTAAATTAAATATGATTTGTTTCTAACATTTGACAGGTTTCCACTGATTTTTATTAGTCTGTAATGTAGTGCACAATGAGATGAACTGGATGCAGCTGCAGTCCTGCTGCGCCTTTTGGCAAACTGCAGGCGCCTGCCGTAGAGAAAGTCCAGCTGATATTGAGCGTGGGCAGAAAAACCATCACACAACACTCCCGCAAGAATGCTAAAAGAGTTAGGTAATGGGACAAATGAGTAATATTTATGTTATCATGCTTCGTCTCTTGAAGATGGCAGGCCAATCTTTGAGCGTTTACAAAGGAGTTATTTTTAACCCTATGACACATACATTCAAAACAGACAGACTCCCTTTTTTTTTCTCCCCCAGAGACAAGAAAGAGTCATGCTCGGTGGAATAGGTCCACCATTTAACCAGTATTGAGCTCATGTGAATGTAATCCACTTTAAGTGCTCTTCAATTGAGTTACATGTGATTGAATAAAGATGAAAGGTGAGGCGTGTGTGTGTGCTGGGAAAAATATAGTAGATAATGGCAATAAAAGATGGAGACGGTGGAAGATGACATGAAGAGCTGCAGTTTTAATAAATCTGGAGAACGCAAAATACAAATGCTGCAAATTAGGAAAAACGGTGTGTGTGTCCACATTGGGTGGGGGGTGCAGCTCACGGTTTAATCTCAGCAAATTAGTGGGGCGGAATCTAATGAGCACAGAATGAATGAGATGTAAATCAGGTTATCCCCCCACTCTTTAGTAGATGTGTTATGTGTTAAGTCTCACCCAAATGACCTACTATGATCATAGTTTCTATTAATTAAAACTCTTTGCATTATGTGGCCTAATAACTGTTGAAATGTTGGCTTTGGGCACGCATGGGCAACCATTCTCTTAGGAAAAATCATTGTGTGCCACATGATTTTAAGCGTAGTATGAAGGTAAAAAAAATGCACATAACCTCCTGATCTTTATCTTAACCAAAAACAAAAAACTAAAACATGCATGTTTTTTAGAATTTAAAAAATTTCCAATCCCCAACATAGGTGTAATTAATTATCAGTAGCAGTGCTTTTCCATCACGTCATTTATATTCCCTGTTTGTGACTGAAGGATTAATTCTCTCTTAAACTAATCCCCATGTTTCATTAAGTCCTCTCAAACACAGCGTGTTTACTCTTGTATGCTTGATTGTTTGTCTTAAATCCTACATGTATGCACGCACGCACACACACAAAATCTGAACTCACCCAGTAATGCACTCTTTCACTCGCACTCACAGGGGGCACCTCTTTCATTATTTAGGCCCACGCTGCCTGTCTTTCATCTCAAAGGACGACCAACCGTCTCATATATGCAGTGCTGTTTACTAGCACTGTGACAAAGTGAGTAAAGGAGGAAAAGTGAAGTGAAGGTTAAACCTGTGACCTGGACAAAAAAAAACTAAACATTTGTCTCTTTAAAGGTTGTCAGTAACCATCATTTACTGTCTTATAAGTATCTTATCGGTCCAGATAAAGCTGTTTTATGACCGCACACAGAGGAGCTTTTAGAGCGAGACAATAGATGACTTGAATCTTTGTTTGGGTGTGTGTTTTTGACCAAGTGAGCGGAACAATCCCTTGCTGTCCTTTAAGTTGGAACAAAAGGATCATTGTGGCTCCTTAATGCTGAGTAAATGTAAAAACACAGCAAAAATATTTTGCATTAAGACAGATTTTTTGGGGGGAAAAATAAGGAAATGGATAATTGATGGTACATTTGGTCACAAGAAAGCCCATTCGTCTTTTTTGGGGGGGGGGTCTTCTGCCCAAATTGTTTTAATGAATCTGTTTTTTATGATGATAATGAGTGCTCAAGCATGCAGTCCATTGTTGTGCTTGCACAAACAACAATGGCCTGCATGAATATATAAACAAATTGGAAGTGGCAAATAGAATTTAGTATTACATTACGATTGATGTTGCTACCCAAACGACTTCAAACTCTGAATGACTGCATATTCTGAAACAAGAAAAGGCCGTCCATAAAGGCTTGGAGGACAAAGAGACAAACACTCGCCAACAGTTGCAGGTCTGAGACATTTGGACTGTGTATCTAAAGTGTGTTTATGACCAAGTGTGGGAGTGTTCTGTCTTCTAAAAATATCCTTGGACTTTGCTTTCCCACAATTCACAAACACATGCTGTCCCAGAGTACTTAGGTCACTACTATAGGGAGTAGTTGCATCCTTCCTAGACCACAGCTGAAAAAGTTGGCTCCATAGGGCACTTTGAAGAATGGGGTAAACTCCTGCATACAGCTGTAGTTGTAGCTTGCCTATATAATAACAATAATAATAATAATAATGGATTGGATTTATATAGCGCTTTTCAAGGCACCCAAAGCGCTTTACAATGCCATTATTCATTCACGCTCACATTCATACACTGGTGGAGGTAAGCTACGATTGTAGCCACAGCTGCCCTGGGGCAGGCTGACAGAGGCGAGGCTGCCATATCGCGCCATCGGCCCCTCTGGCCAACACCAGTAGGCGGTAGGGTAAAGTGTCTTGCCCAAGGACACAACGACCAGGACAGAAAGGCCAGGACAGAAAGGCCGGGGATCGAACCGGCGACCTTCCGGTTACAGGTGCGCTTCCCAACCCCCTGAGCCACAGTCGAGATACTTACATTACTTATAATGTAAGTATCTCTTTAAATGTGCTTCCACAGTTAAGCAGGCGAACATACTTTCTGTACTATCTGTTGCAGTAATGATTGAGTCGTGTCTAAATGATGTGAAATATTCAGATTTGTTACTTTAATAATGGAATAATAATGATTGTAACTGATAGGTTAATTGATGAATAATTATCATTAAATCCAGCCTATAATCTCTCTTGTAATTTGGCAATTGTATTGATGTAAGACAAGACATACAGTAGAAAAGGATGTCGAGTATTGGATTTCAAAAGCGACGCCCTTTACTAATCTAATCAATAATCCTGCTTATTACCAACAGAGTCAATCTGCAGTTAATGCGTACACTGTACTCCCTCTGTTTGTGTGTGTGTGTGTGTGCGTGTATGTGTGTGTGTGTGTGTGTGTGAGAGAGGCAGAGAGCGCTCCACTCACTCTTACTGGTGTCAGTTTACCATTTGTCATTTCAGGACTGCATTAAATACCTGACTGCTTAGCCGGGGCCAGTGCCCAGAGGCAATGGATATGAAACACACACATAGAAAGTACCATTTCTAACTTAACTTAACTTAACTACACACATATGAAGCATTTTAACCATGACAGACGGAAAGTAGTGTAGGTGTTTAGCTTGAGTTTTATAAAATCCTCTATTCTTGTCACTTCTCTTTTTTGGATTCTTTTAAGAATTTTAAGAATTCTTTCTCTGCCCTTTTCTTTCTTTTTATCAATTGCCATCTAGGTAAAGAAACATCAGCAGGCAGTAGTTGGTTTCCTGGAGGCCAACCGAATCGACTTCCAGGAAGTAGACATTACAATGCTGGAGGAGCAGCGGCTCTGGATGTACCGCAACATCCCCAGGGATAAGCAACCAGAGAAGGGCAACCCGCTGCCTCCGCAGATTTTCAACGATGATCGCTACTGTGGTGTACGTGGTGGTGATGGGGTTATGTTTATCACATTTTTTATAACCACAGACATATATTTTGACCACATCTTCCATTCCAGTGTTTAACAAGAATTTCAGTTGTATTTTTTTTCCTGTTGTATCTGATAAGTCATCATCAGACCATAGCCAATGTTTATCTTGGTTAGATATCTACTGATTACACTGGAATCACCAAAAAAACTGCCCTCTGCCCCCAGAGGCATACTTGCATAATGCAGTATGGATTAATCTATGAAAATAATGATCTCCAGTTTAAGCCTTGAAATTATGCCTTGACCTTGTACTTTGAAGGTGGTGGTGGTGGGTGGGTTGTTTCAGGTTAAAAGCAAATGAAAGGAAATCTGCACTACAAAGCTTAGAGGACTGTTGCCCTCCGTCTACACTATTGGGCTGCTGTAAAACAGGGATGTCAACTCTTATTACATTGTGGACCAGATCAGTAAAACTGTCCTTTCTGTTTGTGTAAAGACATTTACCTGAACATTTAACCATGTCTTAATTAGGGAGGGGAATTGATTCCGATTGCGTTATTGATATCAGTGTTAGCAGCATAATGCAGTTGTTGCTGTCTTGGACACAATTTCCACTTTACCGTCACATCTTTTTATGGAATAAAAATTAAGTTAACTTCCATATTCAAACTGTAGACTGCGCCACTATTTTCCTCCTCTGGCACGTGAACTGCAATCATCTAATTGTAGCGTTAGTGCAAGTGGAACCGATAAGCAGGATCAATAGCCAAGCAGACTAGCAATTCCAAGGAATTGAACTACTGGGAAACAGTATGGTAAAAGAACTGGTTCTCGATTTCTATTCCTAGTCTTAATATAAGAAAAAGAAGTGTAATTTCAACAGTAGTCTCAGTTGTTCAACATGATAGGTTCAGGTAGCTCATTATGCCCTTTAATTATAAAATAAAAAGTTTTCAGTAATTCATTTTTAACAGTGAACCCACACTAGAAAACAGACATTTCTGTAGCAGGTTGTGAGAAATCTCTCATTTAACTGTTAATCTGTCACTTAATTACTTTTGTGTAGTATGAATGGCCATTTGGGGTTAGGTTTTTATCACTAGGAAAAGCTGTAAAACGTGTGAAAATACAGTCAAAAGTTCAAAATAGCTGAAATATCAAAAGGGAAATTTGGCTAGTTGAGTGCTTTGGCTTATATCTCAGAATCACCCAAAACACATGCCTTTTTCTTTCTCCTGTACTCAGTTTCAGACGAAACCTTTTATAATAAATGAAGCAAGCAACTGCCAACAAAAGCAAATGATTTCACAGTTCAGTGTGTACTACTCCCTAGCTCTAAGTGAGAAATGGCTCTAATCAGAAAAGAATGAGAACTAGCTAAATTTACCGTTTGCCAGAGACAACCATTGCTTTGTGGGCTAGTATTCTGAAACCTCAAGAATAAAACAATATTCTTGTTTCATATAAGTCATGGACATCTTGACTCTACTTGGATCAGCAAACACAAAATGAATGTTCATAACATGATTTATGGTTCACAATGCTTTTTTTTTAAAATTACTTTTTATGTTGTACTTTTTCCAAGTTTATAGAACATACAAACAAAATTAAAAGAAAAAGGGAGGGGGTCACCATACCTTTATATCACCAAATCGTTAGTAGCAGCCAATATATCGGCCCACAAATATATATCCAAATATATAGATGTATGTCTGCTGAGGTATACATTTTACAGAATGCTTGATGCATGGATTTCGCCAAATGAATTTTAAGGGTATGCCATTAGTTTACAGTGATATGTGTCAATATATCAATCTAAGCAACCTATATGATGGTGATTTTGATCAGTTGCCAGTTTACATCCTCCATTGAGATTGCAGGCTGCTCTGTAATCCTGTCGTAATCCGGCTTCACGGATGGGGCAGATTATCTGCTCTGCTTGACATCACTCTCACTGGCCAAGGCTCTCAACACTGATCTACAATGTCAAACAAATATTTTAAAAGGAGACTCAGAAGGCCTGGTTTTCAGGGAAGCGTATAACCACCTTTCAATCTTCCAATTACTCAAAACCTAACATTCTCCTCTCCCCCGACAGGACTATGAAGACTTCTTCCTGTCTAAAGAGAACAACACTGTATTTGCATTCCTTGGGCTCAGTTCGCAACCCTCTGTTAAAGTAAGTGAATGTGCATACACATGAAGCACATTGTTCTAACAGTAATTCAAACCGCTGACATGGTTTCCAGTCACATTTAACCTCCAGTGTTACTGCTTCATCAGCATCTTTACTCTCTGCAAACTTTGGTTTGTCGCTTATGTACTACATACTTTGAATTTCATGCACATCAGCTTTTTTGAGGAGTTGAAAATGGAGAATACGGAAAAATCATGAAATCCCATAGTTGTGGATTCAGTGAGCATTTCTCCTCTCCTCAATATATTAGCATTAATCTTTTGTCTTTCACTTAGATATCCTCTTAGAATTTATTATGTAATGATAGTTCCTATGCTTCTCCAGAAAGAGTTAGCTTTTGTGCTAAGAGTTGCAAGAAAAGTCAGTCCTTACATAGAAGACCAGCTATACTGGTTCTTTTGAAAGAATGCAGAATTAGAGGACCTATTTTGAAACCTCACTAAAAAGCATATATTTGATTTCTCCAAGTCACACCCATCTCTGTTCCTCGCCTAGACTTTGATTGGATAACTGAGTTAGAAGTGATTTGATTAGACCAGCAGTTTTTTTTTGTTTTTTTTTTGAGTACACAAAAACTGGTGCAGCAAATACAAGAAATACTTTTTCACAATAAGCAAACTGACTAATGTGCTCTCTCCCCCAACAGGATTCAGAGTCATAGATCAGACTGCTGGTACTTGTCCAGAATTAGTATCTCTTCCTGGATCTTGCTGCCTCCTTTTCCACACTTCTCCTTACAGCATTTTGCCAAAAGCCGTCACATGTGGACTCACCTCGTGTGACCTCTTCTGACTTGAAAAACTCCTTAAACACTATTCCACCATCACCAAGTTTCCAAGTGTCTGACTCTGAAGAAGTCAGAGACTTACTCGCTGACACAGGAGATTGGCTTATTGATGAATCTGTTTGTCTTTCCTTTTTGTTTAACACACTGTGGCAGCAAACACTGTTTCAGAATAAAGTAGCAAATATTCTGAGCTATTAGATGATGTAGCAGCTTCTGCCCTTTGGATAACCTAAATGCAGTGAGTAGGGAAGGGAAAGATCATATGCAGCAGTGTAGAACAGATCATCTGAATATACCGCTGCAGTGTGTCTTTGTGTTTCTGTCTCAATCAGCAGCTGTTAATGACAACCTGAAACAACCTAAGCCTGTGTGTACCTGTGAGAGTGATAGTAGCCATCTAAACAAAAGGCACTGCAGCTGACAACGTAGCAGATGAGACCTAAGAATCATAAAACATATTAAGAATTAATAATAATTCTAAATATCTTTATGCTGAATCACCTTGATCTTGCTCTTATATTAATCCACTGCCAAAGTTTCTGCAAATAATTTGCCTGGTATTATTTTACTTGGCATTATTTTTTAAAAATAAATCAAAATGACAAGTTTCTCAGTGCTTTGTGACCTCCCTACACTGTGTGACGCTCAGCTCCAGCACTCTTCAGTTGTTGTACAAGTGTACGTGTTCTTTTTTAAGCTGTTGATTAATAAAGATTTGGTGCTAGTGAGTATTTACAGCAGGATGATGCAGCGTTGTCTTAATCTGCAGTTCTGTGGCTCACCAGTACATTTTTTAATAGTTTGACTAACACTAAAGTCCATATTAGACAGAAATAAGCTGTGTCACAATCTGGATTAATTCTGTTCTTTAATCAAATTTTACTGTTGCTAAAACACAATTACCAATAACTGAACTGTGACAGTGTGTATCATCCTATTACTACACAAGATTGATCGTTGATCATGTAGTTATTGGTGACAGTTTGAGAATTTGTAACGACAACCTGTGCCTCCCCTTCTTTCTATATTTATAAATGTGAAATGTGAGCAAACTACCCTCTATGTGTTTAAATTTGATATATGTAGCATATCAGGTCCAGCTCTTTGCCCTTTCCTATTCATTAATCTATATTCTGTGTTACCTCTTCCCAACACCAACGCTGATCATATTATTTACGTGACTCTCCCCAGTCAGATGGATTTGGATGATAACTGATTTTAGGTTTACAGATGAAGGAAAAACCAGACACGCCATTTTTTTCCCCTAAATGTTGTGCCATTGTGTGTAAAAGGATGTCTGAGTTGCACGATCATATACTTTCATCACTGATGACAATCACAACATTCCTGTTTTGGTGATTTATGTGAAAGAAAATGGTGAAACTTGTAAATTTTTGCGAAGAATATGTTAAATAACAAAGTCACTACATGTACTGTGTTTCAACTTTCCCTGCGACTGCTTGTAAGAAGCTTTTTAGATTTGTACTCATGTGACACATTACTGTAAAGCATATTTTGCACAACAATGCTGATTATAATATTGTCAGTTAATTTGCCTCTGTTTGCATGTTATTATTCTATTACAATTTAAAACAATTAAAATAAGAGAATTACCATAGAGTCAGTATTGATTTAAAAGCAAATCAAACTAAGAATAGCAAACTGACAACTGAAGAGAACATTTAGAAAATCCATTTTCAATGGCTCTGTATGTCTTATCTTGTGTTATGCCAATAATGCAAATTGTCTGAACTGCCCTTTGAATTCAGCTTTCTGCTGATAGGTATCAGAGATACATTTCCTGTAAGGTTTCTCAAACAGGAACTTAATGGAAATATAAGATGACATATTGCAAACTCAGGCAGAGAATGAATTACTTCCAATGGGGAGCAGCTATATGATACAGTCACTGGCCACTTTATTGGGCACACTTTGCTTGCACCAGGTTGGACCCTGTTTGCCTTCAGAACTGCCTAAATTTGTCATAGCAAGGATTCAACAATGTGCTGGAAACATTCCTCTGAGCTTCTGGCACATGTGACATGATAGCATCACGCAGTTCTGCAGACTTGTTGATTAACACCCAGAGGCACAAAGCTAACTACAGAAAATCCCATACACGATTACACCACCAGCACCAGCTTTGATACAAGAATGGATCCATGCAGAGAACAACCACTCACTGGATATTTTCTCCAAAAACTCTAGAGATGGTTGTGTGAGAAAATTCCCAGAAAACCAACTTGTCTGACACCATTAACCATACCACATTTATAGTCCTTTAAATCATCTTTCTTCCCCATTCTGGTGCTTTTATCTTGTCTACATGCCTAAATGCACTGAGATATTGTCATGTTATTGGCTGATTGGACATTTGGATGGACCAGAAGCTGAACTGGTGTATCTAATGTAGTGGAGGGAAAGTTTATCCAGCTTTATTTTCAGTGGGGAAACAGCAGTGGCCACTAGTGGACCTGTGAAGAATAGCAGAACAATTCAAGCTGAAGCAGGGTGAACAGCATAAATGCAGGGTATGGCATCCCCTGGATAAAGGCGGTGATATTTGAGGCGGTCAATGATTTTGTCCTTTTCAAGGTCTTGAAGGCAAGCTATAACTTTCAAATATCACCGCCTTTATCCAGGGGATGCCATACCCTGCATTTATGGACTTCCTAAGATCCACAAGGAAGGGGTCCCACTCAGACCCATAGTCAGTAGCATAAACTCAGCCACTTATAACATTGCGAAACACCTTGCTACCATCCTTGCACCTCTCGTGGGGAACACCCCACACCACATCAAGAACTCCACCGACTTCACCGACAAGGTCCAGAAACTTACCCTAGATCCAGATGAAACCATGGTGTCCTTTGATGTAGTCTCTCTCTTCACTTGCATACCCACCATGGAAGCAGTGGAGACTGTCAGAAAACGACTACAAGAAGACAGTTCCTTGGAAGACAGGACCAACTTCACACCCGATCAGATTTGCACACTGTTAGACCTCTGCCTTACCACAACATACTTCAAATACAACGAAGGCTTCTACAGACAAAAACATGGCTGTGCCATGGGCTCCCCCGTGTCACCTATTGTAGCCAACCTTTACATGGAGGAAGTGGAAAGAAAGGCTCTTGGCTCTTTCAAAGGAGGAGTACCCAGCCACTGGTACAGATATGTAGACGACACCTGGGTCAAAATCAAGACACAAGAAGTGGAATCCTTCACTGCGCACATTAACTCCGTGGATAAAAACATCAAGTTCACCAGGGAAGACACAAAGGATAACTGTTTGCCTTTCCTGGACTGCGCTGTGCACATTGAAGAGAATGGCAACCTCAACATTGAAGTTTACCGGAAGCCCACACACACGGACCAGTACCTCCTCTTTGACTCCCATCACCCTCTGGAACACAAACTTGGAGTAATTAGGACCCTACACCACCGGGCAGAACATGTTCCCTCTAAGCCTGAAGGGAAAAAGAAGGAACACACACATGTAAAGGAAGCACTGAAAACATGCGGTTATCCTAACTGGGCGTTCATAAAGTCAGCAAAGAGGCACAGAAAAGAAGATCAGACACCAGCGAGGGAGGATAAGAAAGACAGACACAACAACATTGTCATCCCCTATGTAGCTGGTGTATCAGAGAAACTCAGGAGAGTTTGCTCCAAGCACGACATCCCAGTGTACTTCAGACCCAGCAACACACTCAGACAGAAACTGGTTCACCCGAAAGACAAAACTCCAAAACACAGACTGAACAACGTGGTGTATGCGGTACAGTGCAGCGAGGAATGCCCGGACCTCTACATTGGAGAGACCAAACAGCCACTTCACAAGCGCATGGCACAACATAGAAGAGCCACCTCCACAGGACAAGACTCAGCAGTCCATCTGCATCTTAAGGATAAAGGTCACTCTTTCGAGGATGCCAATGTTCACATATTGGACAGAGAGGACAGATGGTTTGAAAGAGGAGTGAAAGAGGCCATCTATGTCCACTGTGAGCGACCATCTTTGAACAGAGGTGGTGGTTTACGACACCAACTGTCTGCCATCTATAATCCAGTTTTGAGTTCCCTCCCCAGACGCCTTAACGCCCACTCACATCCTGGGCCATCTGACCTCAGGAATTCACATGACAAGGTGGGGCCAGGTTTCACAATGGGCTCACCCGAAACCCTGGCTGATTAGGTCCCACACCCGCTTTCACACCTTGGCGCATGTGATTAGAGGATCACCAGGGGGTCCTTTGTCCCTCCTTGGGGGGATACTCCCACTGGGTTTAAATCTGGGACTCTCGGCCATTTGACCTTAGAACTGAAGAAGCTTCTCGGATGAGAGGTGAAACGTCTTCAAGCAACTTAAAGAAGTCCAGACGCTTTTCTTTGCAAACTCCTTTGACTACGATGACCTGGATGACTGAGAACCTTCACAGACATTAAGTCATTGTGACTCCCACTATGTATTCCAATAAAGTACTTTTTCAAGGAAGAAAAAAAGTCTAATGTTAGCACAAATATGAGCCAACAACATGATAATATACTGCTAGTTGACCATTGCTGTTGTAGTTGGTATGGTATATACACGCCTTTCTGCTTATTAGACTATTATCCTGTTTGTGACATGATCGGCCTGTTTTTCAGACCACCCACGGTGTTTTCAGGTAGTGAAGTAATTTCCCATCAGAGAATCTCAGATTCTATAATGATTTACCCAGATGTCAATATGTGCAATATGTGCTTAACCTACTGTACTTTCAAACTCCAGTATTCTCTAATGTTAGATTGATTCTCCCGATGATAAAATTTGGAAATAGAAAATTGCATTGTTTACAATGTCTGGCTCCGTTTGGACACTCTAGACCACGAAGCTACAATCGTTGTGGCTGTGACCCATTTTAGTAAAAGATTGATTACAAGGACATCTTCACTGCATGCAAGATTTTAACAAATAAACCAAACAGCTTCTCAGAGGATTTTTAAAAAAAATAAGCAATAAGACTTTGTAAGAAATAATATTAAATTAAGTGAACAGACAGTTTTATATATGCCAGGTCTCTCTTGGAAATGAGATTTTTAATCTCTATGAGATTTTTTTTACCTGGATAAATAAAGGACTGATAAATATATCATTTTCTTATTACATTATTCTCATGCAGCCAGTTCAAGATACTAAACTCCAGTTTCCTATTACCAAAGGCAGACATAACTTCCCTGGAAGAAGTCAAAGTTGCAGGACTAACACAGAGAGACAGAGAACCATCCTCAAAAATGCTAACCACTGTGAATTTTTTGCCATTTGTCTGTCCACCTTGGTTTGTTAGACAAGTGACAGAAAATTAAATCACAACTGAAAAACTATTTGAATCAATTTTGCTAATCAAAAAATACTTAAATGAACACATTTTAGCAGAATTTTTTCCACTTTCTTTTAGTAAACTCAATTGATTAAATCAATTGCCTATTAGAGAATAAACAAAACTTTTTGTATGTTATGCACATACAGCACTGAAGTCATTGGAAGAGCACAAGAATGTCAAACTCATTTTACTTAATGGGCCACATGCAACACTCTTTGATCTTAAGTGGGTAGGACCAGTGAAACGTCCCTAACAGAAAGGGGATAAAATATCTAATTAAACTTCTGTTAGAAGTTTAATTAGATATTTTATCCCTGACATATCTTTATAAAATAAAAAGAAGTGCAGTTTCAATAATAAATCTTAGTTTTTCTATGTATAAAGAAATTTTTTAGCTGGTAAAAGAAAATTTGAGGATATTACTCTGGTTCTGGCCTCCTTACACTGGGTTCCAATTGAATTTAGGATCTATTTTAAAATCCTTTTACTGTCTTTTAGATCCTTGAATGGTCTTGTGCCTGTATATGTTTTCGATCGGCTGCAGCCCAGTGTCCCCCCTCGTTTACTCCGGTCAGCTGAGCAGCTGTTCTTCTCAGTCCCTCAACCACAGCTGAAACTTACAGGAGACCGAGTGTCCTCTATTGTGACCCAGAAGCTTTGGAATGATCTTCCTCGTCACTTTAGGCAATCTACTTCAGTAGTAGTCTTTAAATCCAGGTTAAAACCTGATTTTTTTCCGCTGGCTTTTGATTCAGTGGGTAACTGACACTGTTATTTTATTGTTATTTATTTATTGTTCTTGTTGTACTTCTTATATTTCTGCTGTACAGCACTTTGGTCGGCCATGTGTTGCCTGCTGGTTAATTAAAGGACAGAACCCTGCCCAAGTTTCATTATAAATACATTCACTTTGTCACAAGGCAGCAAGGTATGTTCAGAACAAACTGCGTAAGTTCAAACTGAACATAGGAATGATGAAGACATGCAGACATTTAAATGAATTTAAAACCAAGGTTCTGCAGCCAATAAACTCGTAGCAACTGTGTGATGTTACCCTGCAGTAATACAGAGAAAACCCCAACAATGACCCCCTATGAGCTAACACTTGGCGACAATGGAAAGGAAAAACTCTCTTTTAACAGGAAGAAACCTCTAGCTGAGCCAGGCAGCCATGCCTTCGTGGGTTCCCTCTGGGAACTCCGTCTTCCTTCCACAGTCCAAAGACATGCTGTTAGTGATGTTGGTCATTCTAAATTGAATTAAAATAGATGCTAATGTAAGTGTGAATCTATAGCTGTTGCTTAGTGTTAGCTCTGCATCAGAATTGTGACCTGTGCTGGGTTGCAGCCTGCCTGGTAACTGCCACATTCTGGAGGAAAGCAGAGATTTTAACATTTAACATAATAATGAATGGTGTCTGAAATTTCAATGCTATATTAACTACAACTTACACATCATGCTTATAGTTTCTGCATCCTAGCTATGCTAAGTTTCCGTGCTTTATGGTGCTCTCTGTGCAACTAACCAGCAGATTAACTTTAGTTATGTCTGTTATAGATCAATTTGATATCATGGCAAAGCGTGTAATAGAGATGGCGGTCCAATATGTCCATTTCACACTTTGGCTCTCTAAAGCGTTAAATGGAAGTTTCTTGAAGGCGTTTCACCTCTCATCCCAGAAGCTTCTTCAGTTCTAAGACCAAATGGTGGAGAGTCCCAGGTATTTAATCCCTAGTCGAAGTTGTCCTTTAAGAGGGTCGTTGACCCATTATTAATCATGTGTCTCACCACATGTAACTCATCTGTCTCACCACCAGGGAAAGGGGTCTCAAAACTGTATTGTAGGTGGTTGACAGTTAGTCCCGTAAGCCACCCCCTCTGTTCAAGGATGGTCGTTCATAATGTACATCAATGGCATCTTTCACTCCTCTGTCTTGTCCTGTTGAGGTGGCTCTCCTATGTTGTGCCATGTGGGGATGTTGGGTTTCTCCAATATAGAGGTCTGAGCACTCTTCGCTGCACTACACAGGATACACTATATTGTACTGTGTGTGAGTTTTGTCCTTGGGATGAACCAGTTTTTGTCTGAGGGTGTGGCTCGATCTCAAGTACACTAGGATGTCATAGTTGGAGAAAATTCTCCTGAGTTTCTTTCTTTCTCTTCTGGCCTAGAGGGAATATTTTATGTCTGGTGTTCCAAGGTCCTGATTACTCCAAGTTTGTATTCCAGAGGGAGGTGAGAAACAAAGAGTAGCTACTGGTCTGTGTGTGTGTGGGCTGTCCCATGTTTGGTGCTCTCTTGTGAAGTCCAAATGGTCAGTTCTGTGGCTTTAGTGGAAATGATACCTTTGAAGACATGTTTTGTTTTTGAAGCCCTTCAGTCTCAGATGCCGTCTGAAGGTTATGGGTCTGCAGTCTGCATCAGTAATGGCCTTAAGATGAAATTAAAGCTGATGTGAATGATAACTACAGGTAGAAGTAGGTTTAGCACAGAAGTAGGTCAGTCGCTAAGTTTACTGACTGATATTTCACAACAAGCGACCACAAAAACATCCCTTTGACCTTGATTTCCCAATTATCTATGTTGTTGTGAGTAAATAATTACCTGTGCCAAAGGAGGTATGTTCTTGGTAGCTGTTGCATGTCTGCATGTTTACGTATATCTCAATCTGTCTATAAACATGACAGCTTGCAAAGTTTTGAATAAATTATGCCAAAGTTTTGAATAGGGTGTAAAGTGGGGTCATCTTAACAATCAATATAAATTTACCTTACATTCAGTACGTTCTTCAAGGTTAACCTAATGAATGGCTATTGACAAAAACTTAACTGTGTATTGTTAGCATATAGAAAGTACCAAAAAGTACCAATACCAGAAGTCAGAGGTCACATCTGACCTTTGATCTCTCCTTCAAGGTCAAGTGATTGTTCTGAAGTTCAAGTTATAGTAATGTATATAGAGATCTTCAAAACTAATTACCTAATGCCATTGCTTGTAGTGATGACATAAAGGCTTATAGGGAATGACATATAAGGATTCAAAACATCGCATTACTTCTTTCTGACATCTTCAAGGTCAGATAATGTCAAACTTTCATTAAAAATAATTTTGTTGTTGTTTTTATTGGCAACATTTACAAAAATAAACATTTAAACAAATTTTATAAACAATGAAATGAATGCTACATATGCAGTATATTGACATAAAAAATGACAACTAATTATTTTGTAAATTATGACAAGTATATTAAAATGAGTTTCAAACAGGGCAAATAACGAAAACATGCACTTTGCATTGTTTATGTTCCATAACATACTACTCATGTTTAAAAAGAACAAAGACAACAAAGTTTTTTTAATTGTATATACTGTACATAAGATATGCTATACAAATACTATTCCTTTCAAAGTAAGAACTGCCAGAGAATGAGCCACCTTGGTGGAGATCTGCACTGTCATTCTTGTTCTTATTGTCTTTCATTATCTTTTGCAACATCATGTAAAATGTTGTTTCTCTTTATGATGAATATGATAACTGTTTTAAAAAAAATAGTATATGTAGGCTTTAGTGAAAAACAAAATCCACTCATCGACTTGTCTTTAATGATTGATCAAAATGTCAATATCTGTCCAGTTTGCAATCCAAGTCCAGCTAGCTTTTGATTCATAACAAGGAATTTGTTCATTGGGGTTCTATCCTTAGGGCGAGCAAGTTATTACAAATACTGATTTCATTTTTAAAAGTTTTCTAGTCGTTGTGAATTTAAAGAGGACTGTATTATCACCTTTAAGTAAAAACAAAAAGACTAAACAAAGCTTTTCTAAAGACAGGGGGTTCAGAGAGATGTAAAGCCACTTTTCAGATTCACTGTTATGTTTTACAGCATTTGACCAACACTGAAGACACAATATGATCCTCATTTTGGATGAAAAACAACAATTTATTTTTCACTTGTCTCTTGGTGAGTTACTGGAGGTTTTTCTCAGTTTGACTTTATCTGGACATATTTTTTCTTGAGTGGAGACACGGTTTGGTTGTGTGTTAGTATCATGAGTGAGAAGTGGGAGTTTATTTACTGGATCAGTTTAAAACTATCCAGGATCCTTTTGTCTTCCATATTTGTAATATATTTGACAAATCATAGGTCTGACTGCAGTGTAGACTGTTAACACAGAGTTTTGTTTTGTATCTAAGTTCACGTCTGTTAACTGTCAGATTTAATCAGATTACTTTGCTATATATTTCTGCTGCAGGCCTGTTGAGTTTGCTGCAGTTTACAGGTCAGTAAATAACCCATGAATATCAAGATAATTGGATTTCTCCATTAAAAAACTTCCTTTATGTTGTTAAGGTCGAGGTAAAACATTGAACATCCTATGTGGTTTTGTTTTTCTCATATCCAGAATGTGAAAAAATTAGGCTGGTCGGACCTTCATGTTGCTCTGGCAGAGTGGAGGTCTTCCACCAAGACAGCTGGGGAACTGTCTGTGATGATGAGTGGAGCATTGCCAATGCTGAGGTGGTGTGTCGAGAGCTAAACTGTGGGACAGCTATGGAGGCCAAAAATGGTGCTTCCTTTGGACGTGGAAAGGATGAGATCTGGTTGGATGATGTACAGTGTGTTGGGAATGAGTCTTCCGTCCTTCAGTGTCAGCACAAACCGTTTGGGCAAAATAACTGTGGCCACAATGAAGATGCAGGAGTGGTCTGTTCAGGCAAGCCTAAATAATGTTTGACATATTTTTGTTTTACGTTACATGTACCCCATACACATTTTCTCAAAGGAGGGGTAAGATATGTATTCATTTATTTTTTATTTTTTTTGTTTATACACACATTTTAAGAAATTTGTCAGTCTTACTCTAGGTTTAAGTATAATATTATCTTAACAAATGCAACATGTTTATTTGGCCCGGTCATGGGGAATGAGAAAGGACACAGAAAATATTTTTTGTAGGTTTTTTACCCTCCGGCTATACTCAGAAAAGCACATTTTAATTTTATAGTTTTGAATGAAAACGTTTAACTATTCCACTAGCTCAGCCTAATAAAACTGTCTTTCAAGGTCTGAGACAACAGTAAATATCAATAGTTAACTAAATCAGTATAGACAACAGTAGTGACCTGTCCATAAACAAATACAAAAAAAGGAGAACAAAACAAATAAACACATTGTTTACATCTCAGAATTCACTGTTCAACTGACAGTAAAGTGCACTTGAAGCAAAGAAGGCATACATTAATGATTTAAATGAATTAAATGTGAACTCAAACATTTTTAAGGAGAAAATCATTAACTCACTTTTGTTTCACTGCACAGCTGCTGTGCTATGATTAAGGGGGTTATCTACTATAAAAAAAAATGGCCTCTTTTATTCTCAGTTACTTTGATACAAAGGCAGCTGCTGTGTGCTCTGATGAAGTCTCACAAGTGTCAGCTTTGTTTTTATACATAGAAATAAAATCTGGACATGTACTGATAAATGATCAGAATTATAATATTTCTGACTGTCTGAGGCAAAATTGAATCAAATTAAATTGATTATAGAAATTGAAATCGGTACCCAGTATACCTCCAAAATCCCTGATGTAGTCATCATCATGACAACTCTACAAACAGACCTCTGGTAAACAGGTAAACAGTTTAAACAGTTTAAAACACAATAACCTCTTTTTAAACCTTTTTTTAATTTGTAGTGTTAGTTCACTTGGCTACATTTACATATGATTTACATAATTTTTTAAAGAATTAAACTAGGAACACATAAAACATTAAACTGGTTCGGAAGGGGGATTTTTTTCACTTTCAGACAGTGTGGCTAGTTGCACCACTTTCCAGCCTTTCTGCAAAGCTAAGTTAAAACTGCACTCATCTGTATCAATATTGCAAATGTATTAGCCTGCCACAAATGGTATTTTATGTAAAAAAAAAAAAAAAAAGTGGTTTCTCTTCATGTTTAATATTGCTAAGTAGCAGCGATGATAGCAAGTTTTATCCTCCAGTATTTTGTGCTACTGAAGTGTTCTCTATCACATCGAAATTATCTCTTTACTCTGCTACATACTCCATATGTATGGTGAATGACCCCCACCCCAATCCGAACGATTAATCAGGGCATGTGCATGCTTTTTGAAGACACTCGAGCTTCTCCGGCAACACCCCACAGCTTATCTATAAAACAGCTATAAAATCACTGATTGTTTGATCTCCACCTAGCAGTCAGATGTTGAGCTTCCTAGGATTACAGCATTTAATTCTTTGTAAGATTAGGAATCTGTCTGTTGGCATCCTGCAAGGATTACTGTTACTTTATTTTCCTGTCTTGACTCTGGCTGTCATCCTTTGTCAGCGTACTGCTCACAGATTCATGAGCTCATGCACTGGGTGCGACCTCACTGTGGCGCAGATGCCTGTTGACCAGAGTGTGAGTGCTTTCTCCAGCCTGTGATGAGAGGCCAATGTGTTGTTTTCCGTGTTGCTAGTTTACATGGTCACCGCTTAGGCATGGGAATGCAGTAGTGCAGTTAGTTCAGTTCCTTGGAATTGTTAGTTTGTTACTGGTTCCAATTGTACTTGCCCTACAATCAGCTGATATTATTCCATGTGCTGAAGGCAGAAAATAGTGTCTATAGTCTATAGTGTTTATATGGACATTACTTTTGTTTTTATAGCAGAAAACGATAAGAGTGCAATGGTAAAGTGCAAAGGGCATCCAGGAGAGGCACTGCATTATATTGTTAAAATAACTCCGGCTCTTTGCAAGGATGCAGATTGATGTTAAAGCTGAGTGAATGCCAACTCTGGCCCATCAGCCAAACCGTGAACTTCAACAAATAACAAAAACATTATGCAGGCCAGAGAAAATCCAACATCACCATCCACCAACAATTAGCCACGAACACCATTCTGGGCAGCACCATAGCTGCGTGGAGGGAGCACATCAGGGCCAGTGAGATTGCTCTCTCCCTCTCCACGCCGACACAGCAGCAGTACCAGCAGCGAACCGAGCTCGCCGTGAAGCAGCTTCAGCAGCAGTCGCCACAGGAATTCCTCTCTCTCCACATGCCAGCCGAGACCTCGTTTGCCTGCCTGTTCGCCGGCCTCCCTCCTGGCGGCTATGTGGTCGGAGGATGAGAAGCAGGTCTCCATTTCTCCACCATTTCCAGTTCCCTCGTCCAGGAGGACATGGTGCCTGCGCTGCAGCCACTCCTCTCCTCAGCCCGTTCCTGGGATTACAGAGCAGCATGCAGTGGTGAGTCACGAGAGCACTTTTCCTGTTCCTTCAAATGCTGAGACTGTTGCTCATGCTGTCTAATCAGCTAACTCCTGGAGAGAGTATTATGTTTCTGCACCTCCTGAGTTAGCTGGATTTCCGGTGCTAACGGACGCTGAGTTTAGTAAGCTGCCTCCAAAGACTCATAAGACTTTGTGCACAGAGACTGTTAAGGTTTCTGTGGAATCTCAATCCCATTATTTCCTTCTCTCTGGATTTTAAAGACTGTTGCTCACCTGCTCAGTCATCTGCTCTGCCACCTGCTCAGTCATCGCTCAGCTGTCTGTTCAGCCAGAGGTCTCTGCACCTACTGGCCCTGTGTCTGTCTTTGCTGGAGGGTCCAAGGGGCAGCTTCATCTGTCTTCTGTCTCTGCTGGAGGGTCCAAGGAGTCGCTCCAGCCTTTTTTCTCCATTTGAGAGTCAGCTGGTGGCTCCGTTCAGCCACCACCTGCGGTTTCCACGCGATTGCATGCAGCGCCACCACCTACTCCATCGCCTGCAGCTGCCATGCCAACATCTGGTCCTGCTTCATCTCCGCCAGAGGTTTCTGCGCCTAGTGGCCCTGCTATGCCTCCCCCGTCTGGTCCTGCCTCGTCTCGTCCTGTTTGGCCTGCATGTCACTGTCACCAGCCACCTTCCAGGCCATCGGCTGGGCATCTGTGCAATCATGGACGGCCTCCTAAACTGTGTGGCCACCACCATTTTCCATGCAGTGAGCATCTGAACTCACTTCACCTGCCCCACCATCGCCTTCCTCACGGTCGGCCTCCTGAACTGCTCCGTCGCCACCACTTGCTCCGCGGTCGGCCTCTTGAACTGCTCCGTCACAGTCGCTGGCTTTGTGGTCGACCTCCTGAACTGTATTCTGGATTCTTGTGCTGTCAACTTCCGGGCCGGCCCCCTGAACTGCCTGGTTCTGGACTGTTGTGCTGTTGACCTCCAGGCCGGCCCCCTGAATTGTAGACACTCTATTTTGGACCTTTTATTTTTTTCATGAGCTTCAGTGGCTTTTTTGTGAATGTTCAGTTTTTGGACTTGGAAGAAGAAGGGGCGTGGCGGTTTGAGACGGCAGTCTTTATGCCGTGGCTGACAAGCTGCAACACATCTCAGCTGTGAGGCAGACCTGGAACACAGGAGAGGGAAAAAAAACTCTCTCACATAGGGAGAGCCACTAGAGGTCAGCGACTGTAACACTGAGATAATTGTGAACCACAGTGGAAGCAGGTAGGGGTTCTCTGCCATTTTTGTTTCAGCCATTTTCTCCTGTTTTGTGGCTAGACAGGGAGCACAGCCATTGTATTTTGTTTTCTGATAGAGAGATCTTGGTTTGTTTTTTAGTTAGAAAGGGGGTGTTTTGTTTGTTGTTTTGGCCTTGGAGACCCTGACCGGAGTTTCCCTGTGTTTATGTTTTATTTCTGTGAAATAAAACGTGTTTTAATGACATCGACTTTGTGGTAGTAAATAGTCTTCATTTCACTTTGTGTTACCCCCCACCCCAGATACTGCTTTGTTTCTAAGTGGGGTGTAACATAAGTGGGGGCTCGTCCAGGATTAATTTTGAACATGGCACAGTTTAGTCTGGTTGATTTTATAGCTAAGCCTACCATAGAACAACTTGATGTATGTAGGAAGGATGATTTATGTGCTGTTGCTGCCCATTATGAAATCTCTGTGGCTAAATCTATGAAGAAGAGTGAATTAAAAGCTCTTGTGGTCAGTGGGTTGGTTGAAAAAGGTGTGTTCCCATTGGAAGTGGAAACTGAGGATGCCGCTTCCGTTTCTGAAAAGTTTGATCAGCTTGAGGTTTGTGCTGAGGAGCCGGCGGGGACACCTGCTGTGGTCAATCCAGAGGGGGGAAAGCCAATAGCCTCTCTTCCACGGTTTGAGGCATTCTATATTGAATCCAGTAATCTCAGTGTTAGTGCACGCTTAAAGGTACGTTTGGAACGCAAGGATGAGCTTGAGTTCAAGCTAAAGTGTCGGCAGCTAGAAGCTGAGACTTCTATTAGTATGTGTCAACTGGAGTCGCAAAGACTGCTTAAACTGTTTTGACTAAGAATTGCTGCCTTGGTCGGTTTGAATAACTCTGGGCAGACCGAATGCTGAGGAAAATCTAAGCAGAGCCTTAGTTATGGTGGGAGCCGTAATCTTCCAAGAGGAATGGCTTCAGGAAAACGGGTTGCAGCACACATGATTGTCAAGAGAAATTGACTACCAGCTTTTGACAATTGCAGCATAAGGGAGGATTCAGGGTCACTTGATGCAGCCCTAACTATATGATTTAGCAAAAAGGAAAGTTTTTAAGAATGATCTTAAAAGTAGAAATAGTGTCTGTCTCGAGAATTCAAACTGGAAGCTGGTTCCATAGAAGAGGGGCCTGAAAACTGAAATATTTCCCTCCCATTCAACTTTTAAATACTCTAGGAACAACAAGTAAGCCTGCAGTGCAAGAGTGAAGAGCTCTAATGGGGTGATATGGTACTAGCAAGTCAAGTCAAGTGGCTTTTATTGTCATTTCAACCATATACTGTGTACACACAAGGGGTTCTTTAAAGTCAGTCAAAAGCTGCACCTGCATCTGCAAGAAATGGGTTAGGGTTCCACAACCAAGTTCTTGAATAATGAGGCTCCACCTCATCTTAATGATCTGCTACTTAATGACCACTACCAAGCACTTATCTGCAATATCTCACATATACAGTGGTACAGAACAGAGTGAAATGAGACAGCATTCCTCCGAGACCCTGGTGCTACATATGACATATAACGGCCAAACACGGGACTACGTAAAGTGCAATGTGCAAAAATAACCAAGACAAGACAGTGCATCACTAGACAGAACAGGACGATACAGATACAACACAGTGCAATGGAAATGTGGAAAATGCTGAGAATTGTGCAAAAGTACTCTGCTTATGAGCAAAAAAACAAAACAAAACTGGGGAAGTTTTAGGAGTGACGTCGAGAAAGAGAGAGAGAGAGAGCAGAAAAAGAGAGAGAGCGAGTTTTGAGATGTGAGATTTGTGACGTTTAGTGTGTTTGGAGTGTGTAGTTAATGTGTTGTCTTGTGTAGTTAGTGTGTAGTGTTGTGGATAGTTTTGTGTTGTGTGTTAGAACAATGAGGCGACTGCTGTCTCCAGGTAGAAACAGCAGTGATACACCTGCTGCTGTCAGACCTGCAGGTATCAGGCTGTGATGTTCTCCTTTGTAGTGGACAGAAAATATTTTTTTGGAGTGGCACAAATAATTTGTGTGGCATCTTATTGAAGAACAGCTGATTGTTCTGTAAATAGTTTGAAGTGGTTATTTAAAAAAAGGGTAAAAGGTAAATGGATGCAAATAAATTTGTTGTTTGCAAAACTTGTGCATAGGATTTTAAAATTGACAATTAATATTTGCATTTGAAGTTATGAAATATGATTCATTAAACATGTTTGTGGTTGTTACAGTAAAAATATAACTTTTTCTACTCTGATTTTATGGTTTTTGTCTGATTTTAGATCAATTCTGGTTATACAGTATGACAAAATGAGAACATAACTGTAAATTCAGGCACGCGAGGTTGTGCTAAAAAGAATAATACCAAACAAGGCAAAGCAAATAGTTTCTAAAGGTAAAATGTGGAGGGAAAATCAAGAGTAGTAAAAAAATGGCCAATTATACCCTGGACCCCAGGGGTTAAACGTTCTTTGTTTTTTTTTTTTAAACGCATAATAGTTACTTTTTCAAGTAATTAATTACTTTTAGAATATTGTAACTCAGTTACTAACTCAGTTACTTTTTTGAAGAGGTAACTAGTAACTATAATTGAATTACTTTTTCAAAGTAACTTGCCCAACACTGGTCTTCACAGATGGATCCCCAGTCAGTTGGGGTTGCTGTCCACGGGAGTTGCAAGATCAAAGGCCGTTGGACATTGCTCAACGCAGCACATAAATGTGTTGGAGCTGAGAGCCATCTTACTTGCACTCCAGCTGGTCATGCCAAGACTGGGAGACTATCATGTCATGGTCAGGACAGACAGCACAGTGACAGCAGCCTGCGGGGGGGGTAATGAGTCCAGGAGAACCGAGACTCCAACCTCAGCTGATTGAGAGGATCTGAACACTCTGCTCAAATCTCCCCTGCATGCTACAAACCATACCCCCAACAGCACACTTACAGTTTGAAAGCCTAATCCCTCAGTTCCAAAGAGCCCCTTCAAGAGAAGACAGATCTTCTGCTTAAGGTCATTCTCTTTACATATGGAATATGTGATGGAGGAATATGTGAGAGCGCTAGTGTCTCACTCAGAGAACCAGTGTTACAACATAACCATGTGTTTCGCCCCAAGAATAAAGAACTTAAGAATATGAGCCAGTGTATTAAAATGTAGTCAAATGTAATGGGAATTTCTTTACCTTTCCAGTCAACTTTAGTGACATTTCTTCAAACATTACCCCCACTCTTTTGTAATTAAAAAGGCTTTGAGTATAGAACTCTTGCATGCATTAAAATGCTTTAAAAGTTTAATGTTGATTACAAACAATTATTTTGTGTATTTAATGTCAATTAAAAATACCAATTTTGATGCTGGCCTTAACTAACCAGGTCCTGCCCAAATAAACCTAAAAATTATCAAAATAACTTACTGAAAGACTTACTTCCCCTTAGAGAGATATTCCCCTTAATTGGAACCAAAAACTGGAAAATATCACTTTTCATAACTGAATTCAGTTTTGTTATAAAATTAGCAATAAATGTTCTCCCATGTCTATAGTCTTCAGGTTATTAGCAAATACATAGAGTGGATTTCATACTTTTTCACAGTGTTTTTTGTCATAGACTAACCATTTAGTTTTATATATTTTATAGGACATGTGCGGCTTGTGAATGGAACCTATGGGCAGAAATCTGTGCCATCAGAAACTGAATTTGAATAAGTTAAATTTGAATTTGAATTACTCGGATTGAATCTGAATTGTAACTTGAATGAAAGCTTTTGAAAACTGAATTTGAATTAGTCTAATTTGAAATTGAATTTATGGTTTGAAACTGCATTTTATCCTTTAAAAATTCAGCTCTCGAATAATTTCAGATTCACTTCTCACCATTCAGTTTCAGTTCTACAATTCAATTTCAGTTCCAAAATTCAGTTTTTGGGACTTACATCCGGTTCGGTTCAAGCGCAGATTAATAGAACTACAGACTGATAGCGTTACTGACGGAATCTACAGCGTCTTGAGCTGAATTAAGACTTCAGAAGTCATTCGTCATGTCGAATGACCAGCGGATAAACTCTCAGGTTGGTAATAAATGTATTACATGTATAAGAACAAGCGTCATGTTAACAAATGATAGCCGTACAACCTTTATGCTTATTGTAGCTGCTAGCTAAAAACGCTAATTTAGCCTAGTTTGCCCTGGATTCAGCTTTGACAAACAAATATGATCGTCTGTTTCTAGTAGAATTCCAAAGTTGTCATCTTGTACCCTCTCAGAGCCCTGTATGCTTGCAGAGACCCCTACAGTAAGGAAACATGCAAAACGCTGTCCAAACCTTTGTATTTTAGCTTTATTTATATCTTACACAGCATCCCAACTCTTTAGCGAACTTAATAACTTTAGCTAAAGTGAATAGTTAGTCTTATTCATTAGTGCAGCGTTACTGGATCACCTCTGTTTGAAGTGATATAATATGATATACAACTATCACTGTGTTTAACTATCATAATAATTCTTAGGGTACTGAGTGCATGCTTAATTAGATTTTTTTTTTTTAAACATACTGCTCCATTGCTATGTTTGACAGGCTGAAGTTGTCGGGTCACCTCCTAAATCGACCATCTTTTACAGGTGTTTTGTGCCAGAAATGGAGTGTCCACTGAAGACTGAAGATACTGAATCTCTCACGCCGTGCCATTGATCCCTCCTGTGCCTTCATCTAGACAAGAGACATTAACTTAACCACTCTCACATGCTCTGTACCTACATCACCTTCCCTGACAGTCGTAGCTTGGCTCATCTGAGGGTGAAATTATAAGAATGTGTTATTTTGCAAAGTGCTCTCTAGGGTTCCTAAATAAAATATGGCATTGAGGTCATTTCTTTTGAATTAATCCCTTCTTCTGAAATATAAGAACCTCTCCTGGTTTAAATGGCACTTTCTGTTCCTTACTTCCTGTTCCACTCCCAACCCCAAATAGATGCTGACAAGCTGACACAGTAACATGGAAGAGGGAAAGAAGCTGGAAAGGACTACTACAAATAAACCCAATGCCTAACAATGAAAAATGTAAAATAAGAACAATAATAATAATAATAAAGATAAAAGATGAAGTAACAAGTTTTTTGTTTTTTTGTTTATTCCAAATGATCATCCAGATGTCTGTGACATGTGATGACAAACACCATAATGGAAGGCCTTAGTCATCACATGCTTAAACTCATATATTTTTGCATATGCTGAACAGGCAGTCAGACATGCTGTAACTGTGGGGTAGAAAACTGCATGAACACCATACGGCAGGGGTCTCAAACTCCAGTCCTCGAGGGCGCATGGAAAAGTTGCATGACACCGGCCTTCGAGGACTGGAGTTTGAGACCCCTGTCATATTCCATATGACAGGTGTGGTTGAACTTCATGAAGACTCTGAAGTTTCTCTTCTCTTCTGGCAGGACAGGAATGTCGCCTTGTCCTGTGAACCACCGTAAGGATGTACTTAGAGTAGAACTGGACTGTCACCGGCCTCAGGCTCTTCACCTTTTCAAAGACAAAGCAGTCATTTAGATAAAATATTAGATATTGTTTACCTGTAAATGCACAAAGAGAATTTAGAAATGTAATTATTGTCAAGAGTGAACAAGCACTGATAGTGTAATTTACATCTGTGGCCAAACGTTTAGAGAATGAGAAGTGTTGTTTATTTACAAAGTTTGCTGTTTCAGTGATAGTTGTATATCATATTATATCACTTCAAACAGAGGTGATCCAGTAATGCTGCACTAATGAATAAGACTAACTATTCACTTTAGCTAAAGTTATTAAGTTCGCTAAAGAGTTGGGATGCTGTGTAAGACATAAATAAAGCTAAAATACAAAGGTTTGGACAGCGTTTTGCATGTTTCCTTACTGTAGGGGTCTCTGCAAGCATACAGGGCTCTGAGAGGGTACAAGATGACAACTTTGGAATTCTACTAGAAACAGTCGATCATATTTGTTTGTCAAAGCTGAATCCAGGGCAAACTAGGCTAAATTAGCGTTTTTAGCTAGCAGCTACAATAAGCATAAAGGTTGTCTGGCTATCATTTGTTAACATGACGCTTGTTCTTATACATGTAATACATTTATTACCAACCTGAGAGTTTATCCGCTGGTCATTCGACATGACGAATGACTTCTGAAGTCTTAATTCAGCTCAAGACGCTGTAGATTCCGTCAGTAACGCTATCAGTCTGTAGTTCTATTAATCTGCGCTTGAACCGGAACGGATGTAAGTCCCAAAAACTGAATTTTGGAACTGAAATTGAATTGTAGAACTGAAACTGAATGGTGAGAAGTGAATCTGAAATTATTCGAGAGCTGAATTTTTAAAGGATAAAATGCAGTTTCAAACCATAAATTCAATTTCAAATTAGACTAATTCAAATTCAGTTTTCAAAAGCTTTCATTCAAGTTACAATTCAGATTCAATCCGAGTAATTCAAATTCAAATTTAACTTATTCAAATTCAGTTTCTGATGGCACAGATTTCTGCCCATAGGAACCACTCATTGCAATGGCAGAGTAGAAATTTACCACGAAGGTCAGTGGAAACGAGTTTGCAGTGATTGGGGCAAACAAGCAGCTCAGGTTGTGTGCCAAGAAGCTGGTTGTGGCGATCCACTCGCTAAGACTGAGACATTGTATTTTGGAGTTGCACGTGCCCTGCCTGCAATCAAAACCATCTGCTCTGGCAATGAGATCTCTCTCTCACAGTGCTCACTTCTAAAAGTCAATGAAAGTTGTGATGATGCTACTGTTGTCTGTGGAAGTAAGTCACACATGTGCCACAAAACTATTAGTAATTAATGTCCCCTTTCTGAATAAACTTGCCCTTAACATTTTTTTTAAACTAACAGACAGTCAACCCATTCGGCTGGTGAATGGGACTAATCGCTGCTCTGGTAGAGTGGAAATCTACTATAGTTCACAATGGGGAACAGTCTGTGATGATAGATGGGGGATCCAAGAAGCAACTGTCGCATGTCGAGAGATGAACTGTGGGAATGCTCTCTCAGTCAAATATAAGGATTACTTTGGGAGAGGTCAAGATCAGATTTGGCTGGATGAGATGGAGTGCACTGGTCATGAGATGTTACTTGCTGACTGCCCTCACAAAAATTTTGGAGAACATGACTGTGACCACAGTAAAGATGCTGGTCTCGTGTGCTCAGGTAACACAGGCTGTATTCTGAGTTTTAAACCTGAGTTTCAATGAAAAATCCTAAAACCCCAAATTCTGCTTTACAGAGACAGTCAGATTGATCAACGGGACTGACAGCTGTTCTGGCAGAGTGGAGGTATACCATGATGGTCGATGGGGGAAACTTTGTAGTTGTCACGGTTTGCGGGTGCAAGCCGTGTGGGAGTTAATTAGGACCGGGCAGCAGCAGCTCAAGTGCAAGTAAGAATTTATTAACAGAAAGGCAAATAAACAGGAATGGCAAGTGACACTAACAGGTAACCTAAACTGGGAAAACTAACAAAGCAAACCAGAAACGAAGATGCAGGGAGGTCCGAGGAAACACATATGGAGAAACGCAGGGACATCTAGGGGAACCAACACAGACGAAACAGCAACTAACAGAGGCAGACACGAGGTTTAAATACACAGAAGGATAACGAGGGAATGAGACACAAAAGGAGGGCACAGCTGGGAGTAATCCGACCTGACGAGACAGGGGAAAAGTAAACTGAACACACTGACGTCAGACACAGACCTTCACAATAAAACAGGAACTACACAAGCAAGGACACAGACTAAGAAACGCGGACTAAACACAGGAACACATGGGCAGAACTGAATAAACACTGCACCGAGGAAGGACAGAACCAAAATCACAATAATAGAAAACACAAAACGCTGGGTCAAAAGGACCCAGGATCATGACAGTACCCCCCCTCAAAGGCTGGCCCCAGACAGCCCAACAAGAAAACAAAAACAGCCAGAAAAACAGAAAACCCGACCAGGGCGGGCGGCGGGGGCCCAGGACGGAGGGCTCGGGGCAAAACAAAACCAGTGCACAAGAGGGACAAAAACCACAACACGAGCCACCACCAAAAAACAACAACAAAAGACGCACACTGGAGCCCCAAAAAACAGAGTCCAAAACAGAAGAGTTCAGGGGGCCGGCCAGGGGGCCGACCGCACAGAAGTCCCAACAGTTCCGGGGGCCGACCGTGCGGAAGGCCACGGTGGCGATGTGGACCCAGGTCAGGGGGCCGGCCCGGGGGCCGACAACCCAGGAGCCCGGACAGTTCAGGGGGCCGGCCGTGAGGACGGCAGCGGCGCCGACGCGGGCACAGTTCAGGGGGCCGGCCCGGGGGCCGATAACACAGGAGCCCGGACAGTTCAGGGGGCCGGCCGTGAGGGAGGCAATGGCGGCGACTCAGGCGAAGGCGGTCCGGGGGCCGCCCACGACGGCGATGTCGCCTGGCCAGTGGCCTGGAAAGTGGCCAGTCAGCTGCAGACCCCGACAGGGTAGGACCAGGCGACGCTGAAGACTCGGAGGCTGGACCAGGCGACGCTGAAGACTCGGAGGCTGGACCAGGCGACGCTGAAGACTCGGAGGCTGGACCAGGCGACGCTGAAGACTCGGAGGCTGGACCAGGCGACGCTGAAGACTCGGAGGCTGGACCAGGCGACGCTGAAGACTCGGAGGCTGGACCAGGCGACGCTGAAGACTCGGAGGCTGGACCAGGCGACGCTGAAGACTCGGAGGCTGGACCAGGCGACGCTGAAGACTCGGAGGCTGGACCAGGCGGCGCTGAAGACTCGGAGGCTGGACCAGGCGACGCTGAAGACTCGGAGGCTGGACCAGGCGACGCTGAAGACTCGGAGGCTGGACCAGGCGGCGCTGAAGACTCGGAGGCTGGACCAGGCGACGCTGAAGACTCGGAGGCTGGACCAGGCGACGCTGAAGACTCGGAGGCTGCTGCTGGTGTGGCTGATGAGGCTGGCAGGTGACGCTGAAGACTCGGAGGCTGGACCAGGCGGCGCTGAAGGCCGCAGGTGTGCTGGAAGCCGGAGGCTGAAGAGGCCGCAGGTGACGGCGAGGAAGCCGGAGACGAAGAGGCAGGGTGACGAAGCGAGGCAGAAGCCGGAGACTTAAGAGGCCGGAGGTGAGGCGCAGGTGAAGGCGAGGAAGCCGGAGGCGAAGAGGCCGCAGGTGACGCGAGGAAGCCGGAGGCGAAGGCACTGCAGCTGGCGGCGTAGATGGTGAGGCTGCCGCTGGCGTGGATGGTGAAGCTGCAGCTGGCGGCGGCGTGGAGGCGAGAGGAGGCGCTGCAGCTGGCGTGAATGAAGAGGCGGCAGCTGGCGTGGAAGCCAGAGACGAGGCGCTGCAGCTGGCGGCGGCGTGGAAGCGGAGGCGGGCGCTGCAGCTGGCGGCGGCGTGGAAGCTGAGGCGAGGCGCTGCAGCTGGCGGCGCGTGGAAGCCGGAGGCGAGGCGCTGCAGCTGGCGGCGGCGTGGAAGCCGGAGACGGAGGCGCTGCAGCTGGCGTGGGCGAAGAGGCTGCAGCTGGCGGCGGCGTGGAAGCTTGAGACGAGGCGCTGCAGCTGGCGGCGGCGTGGAAGCGGGACGAGGGCAGGCGCTGCAGCTGGCGGCGGGCGTGAAAGCGGGGGAGGCGCTGCAGCTGGCGGCGGCGTGGAAGCGAGGCGCTGCAGCAGGCGGCGGAAGCCGAGGCGCTGCAGCAGGCGGCGTGGAAGCGGAGGCGCTGCAGCAGGCGGCGTGGAAGCCGAGGCGCTGCAGGCTGGACGGGTCCCTCGGATCCTCCAGCAAAGGCTGATGACGAAGGCGGAGCGGTCCTCGGACCCTCCAGCGGAGACTAGAGACGAAGGCGGGCGGTCCCTCGGACCTCCAGCGGAGACTAGAGACGAAGGCCGGAGCGGTCCCTCGGACCCTCCAGCGGAGACTAGAGACGAAGGCGGGCGGTCCCTCGGACCCTCCAGCGGAGACACGAGGCGAAGGCGGAGCGGTCCCTCGGACCCTCCAGCGGAGACTAGAGACGAAGGCCGGAGCGTCCCTCGGACCCTCCAGCGGAGACTAGAGACGAAGGCGGGCGGTCCCTCGGACCCTCCAGCGGAGACACGAGACAAAGGCCGGGCGGTCCGCCGGACCCTCCAGCGGAGACACGAGGCAAAGAGGCCACTAGCCGACATAAAGGCAGCTGGCACTGCACGGAGCACTGGCTTTGCCCAGGCAACGCTAACATGGAGGAGTTCTCTGAGGGCTGCTTAATCTTCAGGGGTCCAGTAATAGCTGGGGTGAAACCTAGCTTCTGGGGAAGCCCTGGAGTGCATAACTCGCCTGAAGCAGCTAAAGAGCAAGAATCTCCTGGGTGGAACTAAGATCTTCTCCCTGCCTAAAGCGAGAGTGTGACACTGGAGCTACGGGGGCACAGGGGCCTGAGCTACGGGGGCACAGGCGGCACTGGGGCCTGAGCTACGGGGCACAGGCGGCACTGGGGCCTGGACTACAGGCGGCACTGGGGCCTGGACTACAGGCGGCACTGGGGCCTGGACTACAGGCGGCACTGGGGCCTGGACTACAGGCGGCACTGGGGCCTGGACTACAGGCGGCACTGGGGCCTGGACTACAGGCGGCACTGGGGCCTGGACTGAGGGTGAAGCTGAGAGCACTGGAGACTGAACTACAGGTGAGGCTGGGGGCACTGGAGACTGAACTACAGGTGAGGCTGGGGGCACTGGAGACTGAACTACAGGTGAGGCTGGGGGCACTGGAGACTGAACTACAGGTGACGCTGGGGCACTGGAGACTGAACTACAGGTGACGCTGGGGGCACTGGAGACTGAACTACAGGTGACGCTGGGGGCACTGGAGACTGAACTACAGGTGACGCTGGGGCACTGGAGACTGAACTACAGGTGACGCTGGGGGCACTGGAGACTGAACTACAGGTGACGCTGGGGGCACTGGAGACTGAACTACAGGTGACGCTGGGGGCACGGGAGACTGAACTACAGGTGACGCTGGGGGCACGGGAGACTGAACTACAGGTGACGCTGGGGGCACTGGAAACTGAACTACAGGTGACGCTGGGGCACTGGAAACTGAACTACAGGTGACGCTGGGGGCACTGGAAACTGAACTGAGTGTGAGTGAGCAGGTGACGCTGGGGCACTGGAAACTGAACTAAGTGTGAGTGAGCAGATGACCCTGGGAGCTGGGCTACTGGAGGCTGGGCAGCTAAGTGAGCCACTAGAGGCTGGGCAGCTAAGTGAGCCACTAGAGGCTGGGCAGCTAAGTGAGCCACTGGAGGCTGGGCAGCTAAGTGAGCCACTGGAGGCTGGGCAGCTAAGTGAGCCACTGGAGGCTGGGCAGCTAAGTGAGCCACTGGAGGCTGGGCAGCTAAGTGAGCCACTGGAGGCTGGGCAGCTAAGTGAGCCACTGGAGGCTGGGCAGCTAAGTGAGCCACTGGAGGCTGGGCAGCTAAGTGAGCCACTGGAGGCTGGGCAGCTAAGTGAGCCACTGGAGGCTGGGCAGCTAAGTGAGCCACTGGAGGCTGGGCAGCTAAGTGAGCCACTGGAGGCTGGGCAGCTAAGTGAGCCACTGGAGGCTGGGCAGCTAAGTGAGCCACTGGAGGCTGGGCAGCTAAGTGAGCCACTGGAGGCTGGGCAGCTAAGTGAGCCACTGGAGGCTGGGCAGCTAAGTGAGCCACTGGAAGCTGGGCAAGAGTGACGGAGCGAGGCTGGGGACGAGGAGGTGGGAAGTTTGTGTAGCTCGAGCGTGGAAGTCCCAAAAACAAAGCAAAGGATTGTAGCGGAGTAAGCCCAGTGTCCTCCACCACATAATCCTTCCTTCGCCGCTGCTTGCTCCTCCTGCAGGACCTGGCTTCTGAAAGCAGCGGTGGAGTGACACCAGGAAACTGAGCAGAGCGGCTGCTGAGCAGGCGATGAGCTGTTCTCAAAATCATCTGCCGCACAGAAGACAGCCCCAGAATGAACAGTCACATAGTCCGAAAAAGAGCCCTCACTCTCCACAACCGGCGAATTAAAAGTCCGGATGTCCGGCTGTGGGGTGGCGCGCCGGCGCGCGATCGACATTTCCTCCCGCCGGCGGCTCCGACGGGCCAGGCAAGATCACATTCGGCGAGTCGGGCGGCGAGGCAGGAGTGGCAGAGAGCAGGTGAGGTGTGCGCTGAAGGAAGGCCTGAATGGTCGGAGAGAGCGAGCCAAACAGCCACGGAAGACCAGAGAAGAGCCGATGTGGCGAGTTTCCACAGCGACGAAGCTCCTCCGGGATGTTCCAACCACAGGCTGAGAAGGTTCTCAACGGAGAAAATGATGTCATCCTTCAGCTCCTCCGAAGGGTCGCAAGCTGCTGGGTCCATGTTGGCTGTTTCGTGCTGTCACGGTTTGCGGGTGCAAGCCGTGTGGGAGTTAATTAGTGGGACCGGCAGCAGCAGCTCAAGTGCAAGTAAGAATTTATTAACAGAAAGGCAAATAAACAGGAATGGCAAGTGACACTAACAGGTAACCTAAACTGGGAAAACTAACAAAGCAAACCAGAAACGAAGATGCAGGGAGGTCCGAGGAAACACATATGGAGAAAGCGAGGGACATCTGGGGAACCAACACAGGCGAAACAGCAACTAACAGAGGCAGACACGAGGTTTAAATACACAGAAGGATAACGAGGGAATGAGACACAAAAGGAGGGCACAGCTGGGAGTAATCCGACCTGACGAGACAGGGGAAAAGTAAACTGAACACACTGACGTCAGACACAGACCTTCACAATAAAACAGGAACTACACAAGCAAGGACACAGACTAAGAAACGCGGACTAAACACAGGAACACATGGGCAGAACTGAATAAACACTGCACCGAGGAAGGACAGAACCAAAATCACAATAATAGAAAACACAAAACGCTGGGTCAAAAGGACCCAGGATCATGACAGTAGTAATAACTGGGGCCTTAAAGAAGCTACAGTCCTGTGTAATGAGCTCAACTGTGGAGATCCAAAAAATTCCAAAGACATCTTTTACTTTGGTGACAGCTCACTGCAAGGGTTCACAAGTAGATGCTCTGATAATGTGAGCTCTATCAGCCAATGTCAGCTTCAAGAACACACAGGATCATGTGAAGGTGTTTCTCTTGTATGTTTAGGTAAGGGGCAAAACTATACATATGCTCTGCTACTGCTTGCTAAGAATAACAAAGGTCATGTTTGCTCATTAAGAAAAGACTGTCTTATGTGCATTCATTAATTTTACCTTTTATTTAATACTGAATTAAATAATAGGCTTGTCAAAAACATTCAACTGAAAGTCTAAATCTGAAAGACCAGCCCAGTGAAAGACACTGACATGTTAAAGATAACAGAACGAGTTACAGTTGTACAGTTAGGTTTTTATAAATGTCTTGAGATTTTTGCAGTATAACTCTTAAGATGCTGTTTATCTTCCACTTTACTGATGTTTTGAATCAGTGGTTTTCTCTCAGTCTCATATTTCTGACAGTTTAATAAAAAACATGTTCGAAGGTTTCATCTTCTCCACAATAGTTACATTTCCCCATAAGGTGTTTCCTTACTTTTGTTACAATAGTATAACAACTCTGATTTCCAGGTAATGTGAGATTAACCGGTGGATCCACTCATTGTGATGGAAGAGTAGAGTATTTTGATGAAGGCCAGTGGGGGACTGTGTGTACTGAATCATGGGACATGAATGATGCAGCAGTGGTGTGCAGACAGTTGGACTGTGGGAAGCCCCATAAGCTTATTCAGCTTGGCCCTGGTACAGGACAGACCTGGACTGATCAAATTGAATGCAATGGAAAGGAGCCTACATTGAATCAGTGTCCACAAAGACCATATCCAGACAGAACTTGCAACAACACTGTAGTGGCTGGTGTTTTCTGCACAGGTAAGAAAAACATGCAAACACGATTCCATAAAAAGTTTGATGTCTTTTAAACTATAAATAAAAACAGAATGTAATGATTTGGACATCTCATAAACCAATATTTGATTTACAATAGAACCTAGAAAACACTATTTTGTATTTTGCATCTTAGTACTGCTTTTCCTGAATTGTTTCTTTGTACTCCCGGGTTTTGGTTTCACATATAGTTCTGTTCATGGTTTCAGTTTTATTGTATTCCCCGTATATTCCTGCCTCTCTTTTGTCTGTGTTTTGTCTTTTATCTTTTTTTGGTAAATTAGTTGCGTTTTCTCCAGTCTGTTGGCTCCTTTCCTGGTTTATTTTGAAAACTGTAATAAGATCTTTAGTTCCCTTTTGTGTTCTTTGGAGTCCCAGTGTTGTCAGCATTTGTCCTTTGTGTTTCCATGTTCACCTGTCTAGTCCTTTTGTTCCCCCTATGGTAAATTAGTTTTTATTTCCTGTTCAGTTATGTCTACCTATTTTACTGGGGTTGTTTTCTGTATCGTGTGCAGAAAATAATTGTGTTTATTTCCCTACATCGTGTCTATAGTTTCAAGCTGTGCTTGTGCTCTTTTCTCTGTCCCTTATTACCTTGTATGCATTTACAAGAGGTATAAATACACAGCTTGCCCTTTCTCATGTCCTCCAACAGTGCCCCTGTGTTCTGTGTTATGCATAGATCATATTTTTTCCATCTCTGTAGTATGCCTTCTTGCCAATTGGTCTTCCCTAGATTTCTGGGTTTTTTTGGAAAACCCAGAAATTAAAGCTGTTAGGTTCCCATTTTCCACTCATGAGTCCTGCATATTGGGTCCTAATCCTGCCAGTCACACAGTGATTCATCCAGAACAGTTAATCTCGTGGAATACTAGACAAGAATGGGACAACATCTCTCTCCCCAAAGTCCAATAGTGGGGCTCCTAAGTTCCCAGATGTTTATAGACTATTGTCTCTAAACTAATATTTTTCTTAGTACACTTTATCGATTTAAACTCTGACAGTTTTCTAGTTTCTTTATAGTTTCTTTAAAATATAGGTTTATCATTAAATTCTGTTTTAACATACATTTCATATAGGATCCTAACTTAGATTTCTCCATAAAATGCCAAAATGTAACATTAGCAGTTTAATTTTTTTCTTAGTTTCTTATTTTTGAAGATATTGTCTTCCGAATTTCAGTAGTATACATACCAAATTACGTCACTGTTTTTGTTGATTATTCTTCTACACCTGTTCATACTTTGGCTACATTTTTAGTTTGCTTAAATTCACAGAAAGCTTTGCAGTCCGGTTGGTTAACAGCACTGATGAGTGCTCTGGAAGAGTGGAGGTCCGTCATGGTGACCAGTGGCACACAGTATGTGATGAAGACTGGACTCTAAGTAAAGCTGAAGTGGTGTGTGAGTCGCTGGGGTGTGGACGTGCAGTGAAAGCTCATGGCGGTGCTTTCTTTGGCCAAGGCACTGGGTCAGTGGTGGAGGCTAGCAATGTGTGTTTTGACAACGTGACTTCTCTTCAGCAATGCTCAGTCAAAGGGTTTAGAAGCGCAACCTGTGGGCATGAACATGATGCAGGTGTTCTCTGTGCAGGTAAGGCCTTTTATACGCTGTGCTCAAAAATGTCACATATTTTTTCAACAGATCATAGACTGTACAAAAGATCGCTTTAGTAACCGTCATGTCAAAAACTGTTTAAAGTCCCATTATGGAACACTGAGATGAGTATTCACTTTAAGTATCTCACTATGGGGAATCCTCTCTCTGTGTCGTCTACTGTATATCATTATTCCACTCAGAATGGACCGATCCAACACCTTGGTCCCTGGGTGTTAGCATAGGTCCTGTTTCCAGCTCCCACTCTTTTAACCAAAAAGCCAGGTTGGAGATTGTGTTAAGCTGGTTTTGTGGTCCTGAAAAGTTGGCGCCTTCACTGTCATCTCCACTGCAGGCAGACTGTCAAGGCTGTGTAGCTGAGTGCAGAATTTGGACCCCAAAGCAGACACAGTAGACCGTGATTTCAAAGGCACTCCCTTTTATTAAAAACAGAGTTCTTAGTTATGGGTGGGGCAGGGAGAGTGACTCCCACGGGAGCATCCACTTTAACAGAGGGAGAGGGAAAGGAGAGCACACCCTAGTGCACTGGAATGTGCATGGAAAAAAAAATATATGCTGAAAAACATTATGCCCTCAAACTGATCATGTACAGCAGCATTTATCTGTTGTCACTGAGGACTATTCAGTTCCCAGGAGCTCTGAAATGGGGAACAGATCTGCTGTTAAGGGGGGAAACCACAATACTGGGACTGGACCCTGCGCCCCCAGATGGTAACCCAAATCTGGACCTGGTTTGGCCAGCCACAGGTCAACCTGAGGAAGAAAACTCATTGTCCACTGTATTTCTCACTGAGGGAATAGGAGGCTACACTGAGAATAGACACATTCGAATATGAATGGCGGCATACTCCACTTTATGAGTCTGAGAAAAAGGCTTAAAGATGATCCTGATTACACTAAGGTGGGCGAGGTCCCATTGGTTAGCGGAGATGATCCCCCTTTTGTGGAGCCAGGCATGGCCTCTCCCCCTGAACTAAGACCTGGTCTCCAAGGCCAGGGGAAAGATTTTTTACCCTCACCCAGAACACCTAACCTCAGGACTCCCCCAGGGGGTCACAGTGCTTTGACGCTGTACACTTAATGAGAATGTGGAGGATATTTGAAGTGTGGTTTGGAAAATCTCTCACGATCTCCCTTTAGTACTTTGTGACAGCGATTCTCTTTTCTCCAAGAGCCGACCCTCCTTCACCCAGGCATGACGACAGTCAGCCAATGCTGGTTAAAGAAATGATAACGCTGAGAGATTGTTCCCCATAGTGAAGCAGTGAAGCCCTCAGCTGACCAGCAGTCCCTTTTTGATTGCAATGGCTCTCTCCCAATACTATTTCCAGGTCTTCTCAATCAGCAGCTAGGGCTGGGCAAGGCTCCAGTATCTAGCGTAGTAAGACACGTCAGCCAACAAGTGCAATGTCCTTTTTATTAGCAGAACTGTATTTCAAGTATATTTACAATATACTTTTATATTTGCTATTTAATTGTACTCACTGTTTTATTCTGTGGAATGAATGCATGAGTGAAAGCATGTAAGAATATATGTATACTAGTCTTCTAAAATGTAAGTTCTAATGTTTGAAAAAGGTAGACTGCATGGCTATGTGCTTGATTTGATACATTTGTGACAGTGGGATTAAATGAAACATCAGGATTCAATGATTAAGAGGTGTGGCATAATAGTTTGGTCCACATAGCATATATTTACACACTGAGATTATTTTAGCCAAGAAATACAAGCAGACAGTGTTGTTAAACTATATTTTGGGAATCCTCTTTAGGTGTCAGCACTAGTGCTGCTCAGCTGATTTTGTAATAGTTTTCGTCTGGAAATGAACCTGAGCTTTAGCACCAAAATTTCCTGGTTACATTTGGTGAAAGACTGTTTTGGGTTAAAATACACCTTAGGGCTGGGCGATATGACCCAAAATTCATATCTCGATATTTTTTAGCTGGATGGCGATATAAGATATATATCTCGATATTTTTTTAAAGCCATAAAGTAAGAACAAAAAGAGAGTTCTTACTCAAAGCTGTGTCCCAGATGTCACACAGGCACTTTTATTAACATACAACATAGATGTACATGAAAAAATTACTCAAAAATAAATTATGAGCATTTATTAAATAACAGTGTTCCAGAAATAAAAGAAAACAATGTTGTTTTTGTGCATAACAAAGAGCTCACAATTGTGCAGTCAAAATGTAAACTAAAAGACGCTGAGCATAATAACAAAGACAGACAGATTTCACACCTGCTCTTCCCAACTTCTACTGCGTGACTGACAGCCTTGAGTTTGAAATCCGCTTCATAACCATGTCTCTTAACAGGTGCCACTTATGGTCCTCTTACACACACAGTACGGTAATATTACGTTGAAGCACAGTACGTATTACTCCGCGAGGCTCCTCGGTAGCCGTAATGCTCCGACAATCCATCAAGCGATGCAGCTCTGTTGCTTACCAAAGTCGTACTAAAACATTTTTTGACGTATTGCTGAGCGCCGTGTACCACATAAAATCGGTTCGCGGTCATCAAGCACAACCAGAATTCATACATAAGGCGCGCTGTCAACTTTTGAGAAAATGAAAGGATTTTAGGCCGTGCAGCCCCTGTGGGCTGCATAGCGTTAGCGTGGTTAGCTCGTTAACACGTTGACGGCGTCCAGCCCCACGCACGGGGCGATGCGCAGTAACTCGTTAGATTTGCCGTGTCCATCTTGTCGCTGCCTGCAGGTGAAGCGATGGGGGAGGAGGGGGAGTTGTGTTCAGTGAAGGAGAGGCGAGGTCGAGTAACGTTGCGTAGAGACAAAAGTGGATGAAAGAGAGGCAAACTTGTGGCTCCACAAGTATAATTAGTATTGTATTGTCACATCTTATATCTCGTATAAAAATATATCAATATTTTTAAAAAACTCAATATATCGCCCAGCCCTAATACACCTGTTGAAAGTAGCCACATGTTAAAGTTTCTTGGATAACTACATACGACCAGTCCAGTATGAGGTATTGTCTGAAAAGGGGGACAGCCATTAACTTTGGGTTGTAGTTCAGATAATGATGGACTCTTCTGAGCGTACTGCATGGTGAAAATAATCCTTAAAAATCTGTTAACACTGAAAAACTGAGAGATTGACATATTCATTGCTATTACTTTCATGTGTGTCCAAAGGTAAACCACCAATAAGGCTTGTGAATGGTGCTGACCAGTGCTCTGGACGAGTGGAGATTCTGCATGAAGGCAGGTGGGGAACAGTTTGTGACGATGAATGGGACTTAAAAGATGCTGAGGTGGTGTGCAGAGCCATGGACTGTGGACCACCTCAGAGAGCCAAATCCAGTGCCTTCTTTGGTAAAGGCCAAGGAAAGATCTGGCTTGATGATGTCAACTGTCTGGGTAATGAGACGTCCCTTGGGCACTGCAGGCATCCATCATTTGGAGAAAATAACTGTGGTCATGGTGAAGATGCAGGAGTGATTTGTTCAGATAAAAACGATTGATGTTTCGTTTAATACAGTGTCTTTTTTTAACATTTAAATGTCATTTCAGATTTTTTTTTGCTGATCACAAATTCTGTTTGTGGTTATATTGCAGTTATTTCCACGACACGAGAATATCACATGGATTTCATTTAATACAATTTATGGCACCAACTAACTATTGTTTTTCTCTGTTTTTAAGCCATTCGACTGGTCAATGGGACTGACATGTGCTCAGGAAGGGTGGAGATCCACTATGGTGAACACTGGTCACCAGCATTTAATGTTAACTGGGGAATGAATGAAGCTACAGTGGTGTGCAGAGAGATAAACTGTGGAGAGCCTGTCAAGATCTCAGAGTCATTTGGTCAAGGTGGAGATCTGAGAGGATATGAGATCCACTGTAATGGTACAGAGAGCTCTCTCAGACAGTGCATGTTTAGAGACTTTACCAGCTATGCCTCTGTGGTATGCTCAGGTAAGACTTGATGTCAAATAAAAACTAGGGTTTAAAAAAGTCAATGCATCGTTGATATTCATAGCTAACAGACCAATGATGTTGTTGGCCAAAACCACATATTGATGCTTGTGGTTGTACCAGATACGTTATAAATTGTGTCACTATGTTCACATATGTGTGCTATGGCCGTACATGTACTCTGAAAGAGTCAGTAGGATTTTGCCAGCCAAAACACACACAGATGAATAAGCACACAAAAGGTTTAGCCTGGATTGTATATCTCATGAGTTCATGTTAAGACGATTAACATCATGCTCAAGGATAAGAAGTAAGTATCGTGACTTTAAAAGCAATGGAGTCACTAAATAAATTAATAATAACGATTAAAAAAAAAAAGCAGGCTGGCTGTACGTGTTGCAGACCCAACGTTTTAAGCATTAAGTTGCAGATTTACTCTCTTCTTCCACCTTAGTGATTTGCTCTTAATTAATATTACATATCATAAAACCCTATCATTAAACAGGTCAAAATGACTTTTGGGACACTTGGAAATGAACAGTTTGCTGCTAGTTGGAACAGATGTGATATGGCAATTATTTAATGCCTGGTCACAGAGTTATTTCACTATTAAAATTACCAGCATTTAGCAAACACAACTTTAATGTGACACAGCAGATACATATTAACCACTTACAATGTTAAATTCTATTTCATTTGACAATGTACTAATATCAGCCAGTGAGGGCAATACAACCCCTTTGCTTTAACTACTTTTATTATCAACAAAACTGAAAAATTGTGAAGCAGAAGGAGAAAAAATATCTGAATGTGTACATCAATCAGTCTAGGCTTGATTTCAAGCAGACTCACATAATTCTCATACAATTCTGCAGACCACTTTGAGTGATAAGTATGTTGAAATTAACTCAATCAAAAGTAGCTGATTGTTTTATACTAAATAAAACATAAAATAAAGAGCAAAAAAAGGACAGTTTCTGTTTAGACCTCAGCCACAGATCAAGTCATGAGCTCGTACTCACAAACCAGTAGAGTTAGCAGTGAAACTTTGTCAACACACTGTTAAATTCTTTTTTTCCTTCATGACTTTGTAGGATTTTTATTACATAGATGGGGGAACACAGAAGTACCCATTTATGTGTGTAAACTATTAGGTTTAACAAAATTTAAAAGAAAAAGGGGAAAAGGCACCAGATAAAAGACATGGTCTTATCCTTTTTAATAAAAAAATAGTAAAGTTATTTTAATTTTTCATACACAAATTTAAAATTTGAGAATGGAAAGGAAAAATCTTGATATTAATATTAATGTTGTTTATTTTTTGTTTATTTGTCTTATCTTTTGCTTCTTTGTTTTCTTCTTCTCCTTGTTTTTGAAACAACGGGGAGCCACTAGAGATGAGCAAAAGTTTGAGATCCTAGCTGCTACCACCCTATACTGATATTTGGCTTTATGTCTGTGTCATAAACTGTGTGCAGCAGTTAGGAAGGGAGGACCCAAATGCAGACTTCAGGACGCAAAACGTAAACTCATAAACAGCTTTATTGCTGAACAAGGAACACCAACCGAGTCCAGAAATAAACAAAAACAGAGTTCAAAGCAAAAAATGCTAGAGTTTCAGAAATCAAAATCAAAATCAAAATCCCAGCAACAGAAGTCTAAAACAAAACCGAGGAGCTGGGTCAACCATGAGTCCAAAGAGGCACTTTGTTTTCAGCTGGGAGTTGTCTGAAAGTGCTATATAAATAAATTGCTTGCTTGCTTGCAATGTCCAAAAGCAGTTCCGGGTGCCGACCCAGAGGCCAATGGCACAACAGTCCATAATAGAGCAGTTCAGGGGGCCGACCTGGGGATTGACAGCACCATAGTCCTCAACAGAGTAGTTCCCGAGGCTGACTCCGTGGACGGCGGCGGTGACAGAGCAGGTCCGCAGGCCGACCGTGTGGAATACAGCAGCGGCAACAGAGCAGGTCCAGAGGCCGGCCGTGTTGAAGGTGCCAGCAATTGTGGTGAAGCTGGTCCGGAGGCTGACCACGAGGAAAGCAGCGGCAGAGCAGACATGGATGTAGGCGACAACCCTCGGGTGCCAGGCGTGCTGGACGTGGCTTGTTGGGCGCAGGACCAGATATAGGAGCTGGAGCTGGACCAGATGGTGGTGTGTCAGCCACAGGTGATGGAGCTGGGCCAGATGGCGGCGTTGCAGCTGCAGGCGACAGAGCACACGGTTGCACCGGTGGCAGTGTGGCAGCTGCAGGCGGTGGAGCAGGTGGTGGTGCTGCAGATGACGGCGTGGAAGCCGCAGGTGGTCGAGCAGGCGAGCAGGCGATGGCTGACTCCCAAGAGCTGTCAGTGGACACGAGGAGGTGCTGCAGCGGCCCACCGGAGCCACCAGCGGACACGAGGAGGTGCTGGTCGGGCTCTCCTGAGCCTCCAGCGGGAACAGGCGGCGACTGAACAGGTGGCGACTGAGCAAGTGACTAACTCTGAAGTGTTCTCCTCCGGGGAACAGGAACCAGGTGCTGGGCCTGGCCGAACAACAGCCATCCCCACTCGAGGAACATATACGGGTGCAGTGACGAACTGGTTTTTGGCTGCCCTTACACTGGGAACTGGCATAGATGCAGAGGAGCTGGTACGGGTGCAGGGTGAAGCCATGCCCGAGCAGCCCTAGGAGCAGGTGGCAGAGACGGCTCACCAGAGGCTCCAGCTTCGATAGAATTTCCTGGTGTCCAGAGTCAGAGTCACTGGGAAAACCAGGTTAATGGTGCCAAACACAGTTTCACAAAATATAGATTTAGGGCTGGTTGGCCTTAGAAAATCGGCTGTTCTTAAGCTCTCCAGGTTAGAACTAGCAGTCTTCGGAGAGGTTAGCTCAAGAAAGCTGAACTTAGTCTTTGAGGTGGCCTGTTCATGGCTATAAGCGTCCTTGGCTACCTTAACCACCGTTGCTACAGGAGGGTATTTAGAATTACCACTACTGGTGGTAATTAGTACTTTGCAGTCTGGTTGCGTGTCCCTCACAATTTTATGTGTGATAAGCACAAGAGTACAGTCATCACCTGGCACATTAGTGAGCCCTGAGACACAAACCTCACTGGTTTCCAGGTCAGGCACAAAATTACTCTCAGAAACTTCAAGCTTGGAAACAGAGGAATCCCTGAAATTACAGTCACTCTCAGAAACACAGTCACAATAACCCTCCGGTGCAGATGTTACAAACTGTCCAGCACTCTTCAGCCCAGGTGTGCACAACACTGGCTTAAAAGCTGGCGCACAGAGTCAAACAGATGAATGTGGAACAGTTCAAACTCTTGGCAAAGTCTCTTGGCTAACTTAGAGGTTGAGGTTGTCTCCCCATTGCCCTTAACATTAGCTTGTTGAGAGACCAAATAAGCAGTCACTAATTGAGAAGCTGGCTGAGCAACACCAGAGACTTCAAATGACAGAACAGGTGGAGTGACAAAACAGTCAGTAGGAGGAGCATAATGGCTAGCAGGCTCTGAACTAGGAGCAACACAGTCCAGGGAAGAGACAATGTATCAGTCTAACTAGTCTTCAACAATGAGGCAGTGTTACTCACGGGAAGTGCAGGCTCAGAAGAAAAAATTGTCTGTGGCTTAGACTTGGAACGGCATGAATGCCACTTCCTCTTGGGAACCGTGGCATGAGTTGCCAGGGTGCCTCCGTGGCGCTGGCTGACTGAGCCTCCAATGGGCCGAGCAGCGGAATTAAACATAATATAAAATGACAAAAACACAGGAAAACTCCAAACAGTGGGTCAAATGACCCAGGACCATGACAGTCTGTGTGTCCCTATAGTAAAGAAAAAAAGACAAAAGCCCACACACAGTGGTGGGGGTTAAGTTAGATTTGATGTACAATAATATAATACAATAATATTTGTTACATTAATATAGCAACTATCATTTCCAGGTAATGTGAGATTAACTGGTGGATCCACTCCTTGTGATGGAAGAGTAGAGTATTTCAATGAAGGCCAGTGGGGGACTGTGTGTGCTGAATCCTGGGACATGAATGATGCAACAGTGGTGTGCAGACAGTTGGACTGTGGGGGGCCTCATAAGCTTATTCAGCTTGGTCCTGGTACAGGACAGACCTGGACTGATCAAATTAATTGCAATGGAAGAGAGTCTACATTGACTCAGTGTCCAAAAAAACCACATCCAGACAGGACTTGCAACAACACTGTGGTGGCTGGTGTTTTCTGCACAGGTAAGAAAAAACATGGAAACCCAAGTCAGAATTTTTTTTATGCTGTGTAAAATATAAATAAAAACAGAATGCAATGATCTGAACATCTCATAAACCCATATTTGATTCACAATTGAACCTAGAAAATACAATTGCCTAATCCAAATCTTAAATTCTTTTTGGAAAACATGGAATCTGCATCCTCCAAAATAAAGAGGTGAGGGACTTGTTATCAGCATTTAGTTCCTTCCTATTGGAAAACAAACTGCACCCTGTGTCACATTGTGTCACAAATTTGGGAGTCATTATGGACTTGGATTTTAAATTGAATGAATAAACATATTAGTTCTGTGTTGCAAAAAAGCTTTTTCCAGTTAAGGCAAATAGCAAAGCTGAAGCCAGTTTTATCAAGACATGACACGGAGAAGGTAATACATGCCTTATTTCAACTTGGCTTGACTACTGTAATGCACTTTATGTTGGAGTCAGCCAAGGATCTCTGCACGTCTTCAGCTCGTTCAAAATGCTACTGCCTTCCTCTTGACTGGTACCCACAGGCATGAACATGTAACGCCTATCCTGTCCACTCTTCATTGGCTTCCTGTTCATGACAGAATTAATTTCAATGTACTAACGCTGGTTTATAAATGCCTAAATGGTCTTGCTCCCCCATACCTTTCCGAGATACTTCAGCCTTATATTCTGACCAGCTGCTTTTGGTTGTCCCAAAATCTAGGCTAAAACGTAGAGGAGCATGAGCCTTTTCAATTATGGTTCCCAAACTTTGGAATGCGCTGCCTTTAAATATTAGACAGGCATCTTCATTTCCTGTTTTTAAGTCACTTTTGAAAACACACCTTTTTTCAATAGTGTTTAGACTGGTGTGAGTTGATATGTTTATTATGTGTATTATTATGTGTTTATGTGAGTGTCAGTGGTTTTTATCTTGTGTTTTATCCCTTTGTTTCTGTACAGCACTTTGGGCAAACTTTGTGGTTTTAAATGTGCTATATACATTTATATGATTTGGATTTGAATTTAAATAAGCTTAATCACAACAGCATGACTATTGTTGAAATGACCATCTTGCAATCAGAAAATTCACCAATTGAAAACATTTTAAGCATCACAAAACATGACACAGAAGACTCAGGACTTTTGAGTGGACAGAACCCTATGTAATAACATTCCTATCACAAAAGTTTAGGAACTGGTATGCTCAGTTCCCAGATGTTTACAGACTGTTGTTAAGAGAAGGGAGGATGCTACAGAATGGTAAACATGGTGGAAAACAAACCTTTGCCAACTTTCTTGGAACATGTTGTTGCCATAAAACTCAAAATAAGCAAGTATTTTTCTTAAAGTTTTATATTTTCTCAATTTAAACATTTGACTTGTTTTCTATGTTCTATTGTGAATAAAGTATAGACATTTTTGTCGAAATTTTATTCATATTGTCTTATTTTTAACTATATATGTCTGAATTACAAAGTAGTGTACAATATACCTAAATGCATCACAGTTGTTTGTTGGTCATTCTTCCATACCTTTGGCTACATATTTACTTTGTTTGCCTTCACAGAAAGCTTGGCAGTCCGCTTGGTTAACGATACTGATGAGTGCTCTGGAAGAGTGGAGGTTCGTCATGGCGCCCAGTTCCACACAGTATGTGACACGGACTGGACTCTAAGTAAAGCTGAAGTGGTGTGTGAGTCGCTGCAGTGTGGACGTGCCCTGAATGCTCATGGTGGTGCTTTTTTTGGCCGTGGCAGTGGGTCAGTGGTGGAGGCAAGCAATTCATGTTTCGACAGCGTGACATCTCTTCAGCAATGCTCAGTCAAAGGTTTTACAAGAGCAACCTGCGGGCATGAATATGATGCTGGTGTTCTCTGTGCAGGTAAACCCTTATTATTGTGTTCAAAATTCAAACATAATTTTTCACGAGATCACAAACAGTATAAAAGATTGTTTTTAGAGGAGCATTTTTACCATCACAATCTCGGAGTTTTGAAACTAGATGTGTGTGTGTGAGGGGGGGCGGGGGGGGGGGGGGGGTGTCTTTAAAAAGAATGCAGATTCACTTTTCAGACACAGGGCATTCGACAAAGGGCTGCAGGTTGGATTTGAACCTGAGCCGACTGCTCTCAACCAGTGAGCTAAACAGGCACCGTCGAATTCTGCATTATTTTGTCTTTTGTGTCTATTATTATTTTCCAGTGCTTACGAGTTTTATTTATGTTTTATTTATGTTTGTAGCTGTTAGTTACTTCTCCAATTTTGTTCCCTTTCATGTACAGTCCATCTTAGTCTCGTCTCTGTGTTCCTCCCTAGTTTTCCCTGTTTGTAGTCTGTCTCTTCTCCATTTGTTTCCTTTATTGTCACTGTGTGTAGTCTGTCTCTCTGTTTTCTGTACTTCCTGTTTTATTTTGTAGTCCCTCATCATGTGTGCTTTATGTTTTCTTAAGTTTCTGTCACTCTCTGTGTCCCCTTCCTCCTGTGTCAGTTCCCATGTATTTAGTCTATTCATGTTCTTTTTATTTAGTGATTTCCCTGCCTTTTTCTTGTGTCTTTTCCCCATGTTTCATCCTTTTGTGTGTCCTTGTGAGGTCATTCATGTCTCTGCTTGTTTACTTTTTATATGTGTCAATTTCTGTGTCTTTGTCTGTAATTATGCTTCCTGCTTTACTTTGGTAGCCTGTGTCTCTTGTGTGTCATGTTCAATGTTGTATCCCCTGTCTCGGTACTGCTGATTTGTCTCTGCTGTGTTCTCAGCTGTCTCCACTTTCCAAATCATTCTGTGTATATAGACTGAGTATTGTCTCAGTCTCCCATTGTTTGCTTATCGAATGTCATTCATCTTCTCTTCATGTCTTTGAACTAAGTGTTCCTCTTTTCTTGTATTTCTAGTGTTATTCACCAGTATAGGTTTCTGTTAGAATTTCTTACTTCCCTTTTATAGTCTTTGGATTATGTAAATTTCTCTCCCACCAAAATAAGTTGCTAGCCTTTTGGTTAACCTCACCTGCCTGTGAGTTTGAGTTTTGCCCATAGCAATTTCACCTCTTTGGGTCATAGGCAGCCAAAGAGCTGAAATGCCCCAAAATTTACTTATTGGGGGCCCAAAAGGGCAAAACTACCGTTGGCCATGTGTGGGCACACCCAAATTGGGCTTACAAATGATAAGTGTGGTATTGTCTTGCCCACATAGCTCCACAGTGCACCCACAGCTACCCACTGTAGGCCTGGATGGCCTTTTTGGTGGGATTTGCTAAGCAACACCCCCTCTATGTCTTTGTATGGTAAGGGTTTTTTAAACAAGTGAAATAATCAGACAATTTTGTTAATATATATTTTGGTTTTTCCCCTTTGGTGTCAAAACTATTGCTGCTCAGCTGACTTCTAAATATTTTTCTTCTGGAAAATCATATGTGGTGTCGTATGATAATGTCTAAGGCAGGACAGATGGTAGGACAGATGACAGATGGGGGACCCAGGGCCAAGGTCCCAGGGTCCCAGGTGCCAAAGAACTGCCCGGCACCTTGCAGAGCCTCAAAAACTCAATCTCAGTTTCTAAACAGTGAAGCCCTGAAGCTGACTAGCAGTCCTTCTTTGACTGTAGTGGCTCCCTCCCAATACTGCTTCCAGGTCTTCTCAGTCAGCGACTAGGGCTGATCGAGGCTCCAGTATCTCCACTGTCTCTCGTTGTAAGCCATGTCAACCAGTGTCTCTTTCTCTGGCCCATGTACCGCAGGTAGTAATGGCAGAGGCAGTGGAGGTGCCTGAAGGCATTACTGTGCAAAAGTCCTCTGCACCAAAGTGTCTAAAGGATTACAAATGTATTGCTTTAATGTTTAGAGTCATGAAATGATTTGAAAGACTTCTCCTGTGGTATAGAAAGACCTGCCTCTCATAGAACCTGGTCTCTTATCAGTTTGCCTACAGGGCAAACAGATTGGCACAGCCCTACTCACAGCAGTCTGGCACGTCAAGCAATCAAGATACTATATCAGAATGCTCTTCATAGATTACAGTACAGTTTCCTATTTTATTGTGTTAGTCATCTTCTGTGTGCATTATGTTCTGTTCTACTTCCTATGTGTCATTAGCTAGATTTAGTTCAGCTGGTTATTTACCTTTTTCTAATCATCCTCATTATCCAGTGTATTTAAGCCCTCAGTTTCCTTCAGTTCCTGGCCTTGTTATCGTGTGTTTTGTGGAGGTAAACACAGACGACACGAGAGCTCTCGATTAACACTCCTCGTTTATTACTCATCACCACACAACTGAACACTTTTCCCTCCTAAACCCAGCAACAACACTTCCTGAGAACTGGGTGTGAGTGGAGCCCTCCAGTGGTCCACCACACATGCCCCCCCACGAACACCCAGTAGGGTCATCCCCTAGTCCAGAACCCTTGCTTTAATCAAACGTCCAGAACGGCTGAACCGGGGAGGTGGAGAGCTGGCTGAGGAGAAACGAGCCTGAGGACCAGGCTGGCATGGGCGGTCAGGAAAAGCTGAAGATAGCTTGGGCCCCGCCAGGTGGGGGGCGTTCCCAGAGGATGAAGCAGAGTTGTCCAGTCCAGTGGAAGGCAGATGGCCACGGCGGGGGGCCTGAGCCAGCACCACCTGATCATCCAGAAGCACATGTGCCGGTTTAAGTCTGTCAATAGAAACAGCCTCCTGCCGACCCCCAAAGTCCAAAAGGAAATGCTTCCGGCCCGGTTGAATAACCCTAAAGGGGCCGTCATACAGAGGACGCAGCGGAGGCCTATGAGCGTCATGCCTGACGAAAAGAAACTGCGAAGAGTCCAACGACCTCGGAACAAAGGTGTCGGGCAGACAATGGTGCACTGGGCCAGGAACAGAAAACGAGTCTCTTGGGGGACGGAGAGACAGCACAGAGGGAGCAAAGCACGGGGGTGGGCTCTCAGGCAAGAATTCCCCGGGGACCCGGAGGGGCTGACCGAGGACAAGTTCAGCCGGGGAAACCCCGAGGTCTTCTTTAACCGCGCAGCGCAACCCCAGTAAAACCGATGGAAGGCGGTCAACCCAGTTGCCATCTGTGAGAGAAGCACGGAACGCGGCCTTAAGCGACCGGTGGAAACGCTTGCACATCTCGTTGGCCTGCGGGTGGTACACAGTGGTTCGGTGGACCTTGACCCCCAGGCCGTCAGCCATGGCAGACCAAAGCTCGGAAACGAACTGGGGGCCCCTGTCTGAGGTGATGTCGGCGGGGAGACCGAAACACGAAACCCACGTTGACAAAAATGCCCTGGCCACCGCTGCTGCTGTAGTGGACGCCAGAGGCGCTGCCTCGGGCCAACGGGTTGTGCGGTCCACTACAGTCAAAAGGTGCGTGAAAACTTGTGACTGCGGCAGAGGACCAACCAGATCCACATGCACATGATCAAAACGCCTCCCTGGAACGCGGAAGGATTCAAGGGGCGCCTGTGTGTGCCTATGGATCTTAGCGCGTTGGCATGGGATGCACGCCGCTGCCCAGTCTTTCACCGATTTACGAAGGCCTGGCCAAACGAACCTAGAGCTGACCAGCTTGACCGAGGCCCGGATGCCTGGATGAGAGAGGGCGTGTACGGAGTCGAAAACGCGACGACGCCACGAAAGGGGAACTACAGGACATGGACGGCCGGTGGAAACATCACAAAGCAGGCTAGGCCCGCCGTTCCACACGGGTCTGTACTCCAGTACAAGGCCCGTTTGCGCAGACTGAAGGGCAAGGACGTCCGGGTCGGCCCGTTGGTCAGCGGCCATAGTGTCAAAGTCTATGCCAACATAAATGGGAGAAACCAACACGCGGGACAGACAGTCAGCCATGCGGTTGGACTTACCAGCCACGTGCTGAATGTCAGTTGTGAACTCGGAAATGGCTGCCAACTGGTGTTGCTGGCGCCCGCTCCACGGGTCAGAGACCTTGGACATCGCAAATGTCAAGGGTTTATGATCAACGTACGCGGTAAAGCTCTGACCCTCGAGAAAAAAACGAAAATGCCGCGTCGCGAGGTGCAGGGCCAGCAACTCCCTGTCAAAAACGCTATATTTGCGCTCACTGTCCCTAAGCGTGCGATAGAAAAAAGCGAGCGGTTGCCAGACAACGGAGACCCGCTGTTCTAACACTGCGCCCACCGACACGTCCGACGCGTCGGTGGTCAACACAATCTCCGCCGACAGAAAACGGGTGGGCCAGCAGGGCGGCGTTTGCCAGCGCGGCCTTGGCCCCAGAAAATGCCTGGATGCGTCCAGGGAGCCAATCAATCGGGTCCTTAGCAGCTCTGGGAGAAAACGGTTGTAGAAATTGACCATCCCCAAGAACTCCTGCAGCGCTTTAACGGACGTGGGACGCGGAAAAGCCGAAACGGCCCGGACCTTGTCCGGCAACGGAACCACACCGTCAGCGGAAGAAATCCAGAACCGGCAACCTGAACTGGCACTTGGAAGGGTTGATGATCAGGCCATGTGCCACCAAGCGCTGGAAAACCTGACGCAGATGGGACGAGTGCTGACTCTCAGAACAGCTGGCCGCCAATATGTCGTCAATGTACACGAAGACGAAAGGCAGCCCACGCAAGACAGAGTCCATCAACCGCTGAAAAGTCTGGGCGGCGCCTTTCAGGTCGAACGGCATGCGCAAAAACTCAAACAGGCCGAAAGGGGTAATAACGGCAGTTTTGGGAACATCTTCGGCGCGCACGGGAACCTGGTGACACCCCTGCACCAAGTCAATTTTAGAAAAAATCGAGGTGCCGGCGAGGTGGGCGGAAAAATCCTGGATGTGGGGAATGGGGTAACGGTCGTTCTCCGTGACATTATTCAAACGGCGAAAATCCCCACACGGCCACCACCGACCGTCTGATTTGGGCACCATAGGCCCAGGCACTATTCGAGCGCTGTACAATGCCGAGGCGCTCCATAGCGGCAAACTCTTCCCGAGCGACGGAGAGTTTCGCGGGGTCGAGGCGGCGCGCGCGTGCGAACATCGGGGGACCGACCGTCGGAATATAATGTTCAACCCCGTGCTTCGTTGCCGTGTTCGAGAAATTAGGAACAGTCAGTGAAGGGAACTCCAAGAGCAAACACTGAAAAACATTCCCTGAATTCACTAAATTAGCCTGATTCAGGGGCTTGATGGCGCGAGTGAAACAGGGTATTGAAGAAAAGGACAGGGCATCGATTAAGCGTCTGTTAGCGACATCGACCAGCAGTCCGTGGGCACAAAGAAAATCGGCGCCCAAAATAGGTACAGAGCTAGGGGCAACAACAAAGGTCCATTGGAAATCCCAATCATGAAAACAAACAGTCATGAACCTTTCCCTGAACGTTGCGATGGGAGAGCCATTAGCCGCAATAAGCTGCGGTCCGCAGCCCGCTGCTAAACTGTTGGCGCCGGTCAGGGGAAGGAGGCTCTTCTGGGAGCCAGAGTCGACCAGGAAACTTCTCCCGGAGCGCGAGTCTTCTATGAAGAGCAGTTTTTCTTTGTCGCCAGCGGTCGCGGCCGCTACTGCGCGCTGGCGGGGCCCGTGTCCCAGGGTCGGAAAAGCGCAAGGCAGCAGGCAGTGGCGTGCTCCGGCGCCAAAACGCTGATGGTAGAAACAGAGGTCCCGTCCGCGGTGTCGCTGTGCCGCGATCTTTGCCGTCAGCGAAGGATCGGATACGTCGGGGCAGGTCGGCGGGGAAGTGGAAGGTGCCGCCGGTGAGGCTGGAACTAGGTTGTGATCGTGGAAAGTGCGGGTAGCCAAGAGAATGCGATCCGCTTCCTCAGCCAGGGAGCGATAATCCTTCGTGCCCAGAAGCGGAGAGTTGGCGAGGCTGGCTCTCACGGCCGCCGGCAGCTGTCAGAGGAAGATGTGGGTGAAGAGGAATCCCCCGTCGTCCGGTCCGAGAAAGGATAGCATGTGCTCCATCAGTTCGAGAGCCGTACCGCTACCCAGGCCTGAGAGGGAGAGGAGCTTCTCGGCTCGCTCTGCGTCGGAGAGGGCATAGCGCCGAAGAAGCAGCTTCGTAAGGGCAGCGTATTTCCCTCGGGTAGGTGGGTCCCGGAGGAGAGTCAACGCACGACGGGTGGCTAGTGGGTTGAGAGAGGCCACCACATGGTCATATTTCGTGTCGTCAGCCGAGATGCCACGAAGGGCGAATTGAGCCTCCACGTGCACGAACCACGACAGGGATCGTGAAGCCAAAAGTCCGGCAGCTCGAGCGCCACAGCAAACGCAGCTGCAGCCGGAGGCAGAGGGCTGGCGGCTGCTGATGCATCCAGAGCGGAGTCGGTGCCACCATCGGACTGCAGCATGTTCGAGTCAGGGGTCACCAATGTGGAGGTAAACACAGATGACACGAGAGCTTTCGATTAACACTCCTCGTTTATTACTCATCACCACACAAATGAATACTTTTCCCTCCAAAACACAGCAACAACACTTCCTGAGAACTGGGTGTGAGTGGAGCCCTCCAGTGGTCCACCACAGTTTCCCTGTTCAGTTCAGTCAGCCAGTCATTCTGTTTCAGTCAGTTTCTCATATCCTGTCCATCCAGTCTTTATAATAAACACCGTCCACATCCTCAATCTGCCTGGGAGTCCTGCATTTGGGTTCTCTCTTCACTTTATCCACATACCGACCACTTGCATACCCTGGACAGTACCCGTTCAACCTCATGCCCTCGGGCAGGAGGTAGAGGTGTTTAAAAAACAGGAAAGCCAGGTTGAGAAACAGCTTTTTTTCTCTGGGCCATCAGAACACTTAATGCTAAGCCACAGTAGATCATTGTACAATATGCTAACATAGCATGGTGTAATACTCAAAATTGTTTACACTCTATGTCTGCTGCTACCTACTGACAAGTGCAGAACTACTTTTCATGTGTATTTACAGTGTACTTTTATATTTGCTATTTGATTTTACTCCCTATTTTATTCTGTGAAATGAATGCAAGAGTGAAAGCATGTAAGAATGTATCCATCTTACTCTTCTGAAATGTAAGCTCTGCTCCACTTTCACTGTGTGATGCCTCAGTAAAGCAACAATAAAGGAATATTTATTGTTATCCTCACGAATGAATGTATTTGGCAATACAATGTATCTAGGGAGGAAGACATTTCATGAACAAACTTGTCGCAAAGGTGGCATTCTATACTACCAAGCTCAGATTTAGTGACCTCTTTAGTGAGAAAATAAGGATACTAATGTCTGAAAAAGGTAGACTGCATGGCTAGGTGCTTGACTTTATACACTTGTGAAAGTGGGACCAAATGAAACATCAAGATTCAATGATTAAGAGGTATGGCACAACAGTTTCTTCCATATAGCGTATATTTACACATTAAGATTGTTTTAGCCAAGTAATAAAAGCAGACAGCATTGTTAAACTATATTTTGGGAATCCTCTTTAGGTGTCAGCACTAGTGCTGCTCAGCTGATTTCTAAATAATTATTTTCTGGAAATTGACCTGAGCTTTGGCAACAAAATTTCCTGGTTACATTTGGTGAAAGACTGTGTTTTGGGTTAAAATACACCTGTTGCTGAAGTTAGCCACATGTTAAAGTTTCTTTGATAACTACATACGACCAGTCCAGTATGATGTATTGTCTAAAAAGGGGGACAAGCCATTCACCTCTTTTGGTTGCATTTCAGATAATGACGGACACTTGTCAGCATACAGCATGTTGAAAATATCCATAAAAATCTGTTAACACTGGATTTTAAAAAGAGTAAGAGATTGAAATATTCATTACTAATACTTTAACGTGTGCCCTCAGGTAAACCACCAATAAGGCTTGTGAATGGCGCTGACCGATGCTCTGGCCGAGTGGAGATTCTGCATGAAGCCGAGTGGGGAACAGTGTGTGATGATGGCTGGGACTTAAAAGATGCTGAGGTGGTGTGCAGAGCCATGGACTGTGGACCACCTCAGACAGCCAAATCCAGTGCCTTCTTTGGTAAAGGCCAAGGAAAGATCTGGCTTGATGATGTCAACTGTCTGGGTAATGAGACGTCCCTTGGGCACTGCAGGCATCCATCATTTGGAGAAAATAACTGTGGTCATGGTGAAGATGCAGGAGTGATTTGTTCAGGTAAAAACGATTGATGTTTCGTTTAATACAGTGTCTTTTTTTAACATTTAAATGTCATTTCAGATATTTTTTCTTTTTTGCCGATTAGAATTGCAGTTTTTGGTTATATTGCAGTTATTTCCACAACCAGTGTTGGGAAGGTTACTTTTAAAATGTATTCCACTACAGATTACAGAATACATGCCCCAGAATGTATTTTGTATCGTATTCCGTTCCGTTCCGTTACTCAATGAGAGTAACATATTACATATGAATACTTTGGATTACTTAATATATTATCATGCATTTTACAACTACATAAATGTATTATTGCTGTGTGATTTATTACTTTTACTGAAGGTTATTTGCCATACCAATACCAACTAGATTTTTAAATCTTAATATAAAATGAGTAACAGTAGGGTGGACAATAGGTAAGGCTGCACTTTTTGCAGCGATCTCATATAGAAAACTGTCACGGCTCGGGGCAGCAGCCGTGTGATGTGTGGAAGGAGGACTCAAATGCAGCACTTATTCAGATGTGAGGGTGGTTTATTAAGAATACTGAACATAAAGTGGGGATGGCAAAACAGAACTAAGGATGAACTAAACTGGGAGAAACTAAACCAAAGAGTAGCAAACCTGAACATGGAGGGAGGACAGCAGGGAGAACACGCAGGGGATTCACGGAGAAATGCAGAGTACGCAGGGTGACACAGAGGATGAACACAGACGACGCGACGAGGACCTGAGGGAAACACACACTATAAATACACAGAGGGACACTAACACCAGGGACCAACAGAGGGAGCACAAACCCAGAAACCCAGTATCTAAAATCCCAAAACACAAACCATCCCAAAACAGCCCACAAATAATAACAATAAATACACCAAACACAAAATTACTGAGTCATGGACTCAGGACCATGACAGTACCCCCGCCTCAAGGGCTGGCTCCCGACAGCCACAGAAAAACACCACCAGACCCGGGTGGGCGGTAGGGGGTCCAGGACGGAGGGACCGGACCAGGACCAAAATGGAGGCCCTAGAGGCCCAAACAAAACGTTCACAAAACACACAGGGGAGCAGAGTCCGAAACATAGTACAGGTGGCCGGCCTGGGGCCCGATAGCACAGAAGGCCAGGATGGGGCAGTTCAGGAGGCCGTCCTCGAAGAAGGCAGTGGCGGCAACAGAAGTCCGGAGGCCGGCCACGCGAAAGGCGGTGGCGGCCACAGAAGTCTGGAGGCCGGCCACGCGAAAGGCGGTGGCGGCCACAGAAGTCCGGAGGCCGGCCACGCGAAAGGCGGTGGCGGCCACAGAAGTCCGGAGGCCGGCCACGCGGAAGGCGGTGGCGGCCACAGAAGTCCGGAGGCCGGCCACGCGGAAGGCAGTGGCGGCGACAACCTCGTTCAGGAGGGCGTCCACGTCGGCGAAGATGACCAGCCAGCGGCCTAGAAAACGGCCAGTGAAGATGAGGTGCCAGACGTGGACCGGATGGCGGCGTGCCAGCAGCAGAACCAGGCAAGGATGAGGAGAAGGATGAGGCAGAAACTGCTGCTGAACCCAAACCAGACGGGGCTGGAGCTGAAGCAGAGGCCGGGCCAGGCGAAACTGAAGCTGATGCAGAGGCCGGGCCAGACGGGGCTGGAGCTGAAGCAGAGGCCGGGCCAGGCGAAGCTGGAGCTGATGCAGAGGCCGGGCCAGGCGAAGCAGAGGCTGGACCAGGCGAGGCAGGACCGGGCGGCAGCGTGGCAACCGTGGAAGCCAATGAAGCTGAAGCAAGCCCAGGCCTGGATAAAGCTGATGCTGCAGGCGTGGGTGAGGCTGATGCTGACGCTGCAGGCGTGGGTGAGGCTGATGCTGACGCTGCAGGCGTGGGTGAGGCTGAAGCTGCTGCAGAAGGCGAGGATGATGAAGCGGATGCAGACACGGAGGCTGGACCAGACGAGGATGCAGACACGGAGGCTGGACCAGGCGAGGATGCAGACACGGAGGCTGGACCAGGCGAGGATGCAGACACGGAGGCTGGACCAGGCGAGGATGCAGACATGGAGGCTGGACCAGGCGAGGAAGAAGACACGGAGGCTGGACCAGGCGAGGAAGAAGACACGGAGGCTGGACCAGGCGAGGATGAAGACACGGAGGCTGGACCAGGCGAGGATGAAGCTGATGCCGACGCTGGACCAGGCGGGGATGAAGCTGATGCCGACACTGGACCAGGCGGGGATGAAGCTGATGCCGACGCTGGACCGGGCGGGGATGAAGCTGATGCCGACGCTGGACCGGGCGTGGATGAAGCTGAAGCTGACGCTGGACCGGGCGAAGGCGAAGCTGAAGCCGAAGCTGGACCGGACGGGAATGTTGCTGCAGGCGGCGGCGTGGAAGCCGGAGGTGGTGGCGCTGCAGGCGACGGCGTGGGAGCCGCAGGTGGTGGCGATAGCTGGATGGGCTCCTCGGTCCCCCCAGCGAAAGCAGCAGGCTGAAGCGGTTCCTGAGACCCCTCAGCGGAAGCTGCTGATGATGGCGAAGGCTGGACGGGCTCCTCGGTCCCCCCAGCGAAAACAGGCTCAAAATCAGTAGGCATGGGCGCCCCTGGCACACAGAATACAAAACCAGCAGGCTCGTGGGCCTCTGGTACCCGCGAAACAAAACCAGTAGGCACGTGGGCCTCTGGCACACACAAGGAGGGCTGCAGCTGCACAGAGCACTGACCCTGCTCAGGCAGTGACAGCCGGGTGCAGTCCCTAGCTGGCGTCTTGGCCTCCAGGGGTCCAGAGTTAGCTGAGGGTTGTAACCCAGCCTCTGGGGAAGCCCTGGAGTGAGTAGCAGTCTCTAATGTAGCCAGCTTTCGAGGAACAGGTCCATTGTGACACAGTTTGTCTCCCTGCTCAGAAACAGTGGCGGAAAAACAGTCCTTTAAGGGGCGAGTGAAGATTGTGACTCAGCCCGCAACTGAGCTACTGACTGAGTCATGGACAGGAATATGGGTTGCAGTGATGTTAGTGGTGATGGTAGCTGAGTGTCTGACTGAAATGGTGGCTGAACAGGAAATAGTGCACTTGGGGAGGCTAATGGCGGTGCTACTGACTGAGGAGCTAACGGCTGAACACAAAACTGAGCTGGAGGGTGGCAATAAAGTCCAGGCTCGGAAGGAGCGGCAGAGACACAGTCTTTAGGTTTAGCAGACGGTGTATAGACACCCACTTGGGAAGGGTCCGTTACCACAAAGGTAGGTAATCTACACATACTGTCTCTCATCCCACTCTGAATAGCCCCAGAAAACAAAGTCCCGGAAACTGGGGAAGCCAAAGTATCCCGCTCACTCACCGCATCTGGCTGCACGAAAGTGAATGCAGACGGGGGATGAAGTCCGAGATCCATGAGAAGAAATTCCTGCTCCCACGGATATAGCCAGAAGCCATGGGAGACCGGTCACCAGACGCTGTAGCCGCCTCTCTATAGCACGCTGGGACTCGTCATCCTGGCTTTCCAGCCACAGGTCGATTAGCTCCTGTGTGGCATTGATGAGATTCTCCCGTAGCTCCCTAGACGGATTAAGTGCTGCTGGGTACATCTTGTGGTCGCGTCGTACTGGCACGGCTCGGGGCAGCAGCCGTGTGATGTGTGGAAGGAGGACTCAAATGCAGCACTTATTCAGATGTGAGGGTGGTTTATTAAGAATACTGAACATAAAGTGGGGATGGCAAAACAGAACTAAGGATGAACTAAACTGGGAGAAACTAAACCAAAGAGTAGCAAACCTGAACATGGAGGGAGGACAGCAGGGAGAACACGCAGGGGATTCACAGAGAAATGCAGAGTACGCAGGGTGACACAGAGGATGAACACAGACGACGCGACGAGGAACTGAGGGAAACACACACTATAAATACACAGAGGGACACTGGGAAATCACACACAGGTGGGAGACATAGCTGGACCTGATTAACCTGACGAGACAGGGGAACACTAACACCAGGGACCAACAGAGGGAGCACAAACCCAGAAACCCAGTATCTAAAATCCCAAAACACAAACCATCCCAAAACAGCCCACAAATAATAACAATAAATACACCAAACACAAAATCACTGAGTCATGGACTCAGGACCATGACAAAAACTATTCCGCACGAATATAAAACAGGTCTTAGGATCCGAACCGTAAAGGGTTCCGTGTCGGGCTCGTAGCTGAAAACTAGCTTTACTTTGTTATCTGGGTCAACTTTGTATATATATATTGTAACGATGGTTAAATGTTATTTTACAGTGACATGTTGGTTATCTCTGCACGCTGTCATTTCTTTAAGATACATGTTTGGTTGTGCTGCAGGAAAAAGGGAGTTAATGTGTGCAGGAAGGGGAGAGGGGTCCTTGTTGTTGTGTGTGACTGTGCGGGGCTGAAGTGAGTTGTTGCACGAGAGCACTCTCCCCGGAGTTAACGGCCCGTTTGCCTGTGCCACTGAATAAACAGACAAACTGAGACCAAAACGTCTGGTTCTTGAGAACGTTACACTGGTGTCAGAAGTGAAGAACGACCACCTAAACCGCCCGACACCCTGTTGCTGGCGACGCTGACCGTCACGAGACACGAGGATGTTGCCGGACAAGATTAAGAGGGAGACGGAGGAGAGGGAGGAGAGGGAGGTTCGTCCGTGCTCGCCTGCCCATAGAGTGAGGGAAACGGCGTTGCGGCTGTCTGCTGAGGCTGGATTTTCTCCAGGTTTGACTAGGCTCGGGACATTTTCGCACCGTGGCCGCAATTCCGGTGGGAGGGAGTCGACCTCGCTCGGCGCGCCGTCACATGATGTAAACAAACATGGCGGCGCCCAGCAAGCTGCCGCGAACATAAAAACGCCTAAGTTCAGCTGCAAGACGCCATGGGAAGTGTGTATTGCACAGTTTGAGCTGTTAGCTGTTGCAGCTGGCTGGTCTGAGGAACATAAAGCTCTCCAATTGGCTTTGTGCCTGTGTGAGGATGCAGCTGCATGCCTGCTGCTGCTGACCGAGGAGCAAAGGGGAGATTATAATGCTCTGGTTGGGGCACTTCAGAGACGTTTCGGGCAGTATAACCAACCGGTGCTGCTGAGGTCGGAGTTCCACAACAGACGCAGATTGCCAGGAGAGCCCCTTCGCATTTTGGCCCATGAAGTCGAGTGTCTTTGCCGGAGGGCGTATGACAGCATGCCACCATCAGTGCAGGCGGAGTTAGCTCGGGACCAGTTCCTGCAGGCCCTGAGCCCTAAAGAGCTCCGTATGCAGACTCAGCTTGCTCGACCAGCCACGCTCAGTGCGGCCCTGGAGCTAGCATTGGAGAGGGAGATGCTTGCAGGATCCTCTGGGGGCGCTGATGACACGCATGTGGTGAGGGCTATGTCAGCATCCGCAGAGCAGATGGAGATGCCAGTGGGCCCGTGCAGTTTGGTTCAGACGGCTTCTCTGCAGTCGCCTTCCCCTCGGGCTGGCCCACGCCGCCGACCACAGGGCTGCTGGGGATGTGGACAAGTCGGACACCTCATCAGGCAGTGCCCCAAGCTTGCAGCGGTTCAGGGAAACGCCCACGGGCCCGTGTAGGTGGGAGTACATGGGCCAGGGAGAACGACATCCCCACACCACCGCCATTTCCACCCAGTGCGGTCATCGCTGTGGGCTGGACCCAGGTTGGCGACTTTTGCCATGTTCCAGTGATGATTGCGGGGGTGTCCTGTACGGCCCTTCTGGACATGGGGTCCAATGCAATGCTGGTCCGACCCGATGTCGTCCCAACCGGAGCTGCTGTGCAACCGACTAACGTGCAACTTAAGACTGTGACCAGGGATCTCGCCCCAATTAGAGGGAGGGGAGTGTTCCAGTTTAAGGTGGGGGACCTCGGTGTGCCTTATGCTGCCTGGGTGGCTGACGTGCAGGATGCCTGCATCCTTGGGCTGGATTTTTTGCGAGCCATTGGTGGTGTACTGGACTTGGGCAAAGGCTTCCTCATACTCCCTGATGGGAAGAAGGTGCAACTTATTCCTCCCCCGGTCTGCCCAGCATCTGCCGCAGCATCCACCTCCACCTCGGAGACCCCCGCAGACCTGCCAGCAGAACAGCAAGCGGGGGAGGAGGAGAGGCTCTCAGCAGTGAGGAGCATCTGGTCAAAGAACTGTGAGGGGCTGACTCCACAGCAGCAAGAGAGTCTATGGCAGGTACTAAGAGAGTTTAGTGACATTTTTGCCCTGAAAGAAAGTGATGTTGGCTTGACACACTTGGTAGAGCACATCATTGAGACCGGGGATGCCCAGCCTATTAAAGTGCGCCCCCGCCGCCTGCCCCTGGCTCATCAGGAGGCTGCTGACAGAGAGTTGTGTGAAATGATGAAGGCGGGCATCATAGAGCCATCTGATAGCCCGTGGGCCTCCGCTGTGGTGATGGTGCCTAAGAAAAACAGCCCAAGGATGCGTTTCTGTGTGGACTACAGACCACTCAACAAAGTGACAAAAAAGGACTCTTACCCCCTTCCCAGGATTGACGAGTCTCTCAATTTAGTAGCCGGATCCTCCTGGTTCTCCACCCTTGACCTGCGGAGTGGCTACTGGCAGGTGCCACTGTCCCCTGAGTCCAGACCGAAGACAGCCTTCTGCACCAACAGGGGACTATGGCAGTTCCTGCTACCTTTGAGAGGCTGATGGACAGTGTGCTGGCTGGTGTCCCACGGCAACGGTGTCTGGTCTACCTGGATGACCTTCTAGTACACGGGAGCTCCTTTGATGCTGCCCTGGATGCCCTGAGACAAGTGTTGGGGAGGGTGGCGGCTGCAGGCCTGAAACTGCACCCCGACAAGTGCCACTTCAAGAGGAGGGAGGTGGAGTTTCTGGGCCACAAGCTGGGTCAGGAGGGCATCGGCACTTTGGAGGAGAAAATTCACGCCATTACTGAGTGGCCCACACCAGCAGACCAGAAACAGCTCAAAAGCTTCCTAGGACTGGCGTCTTATTACAGGAGGTTTGTGAAGGGCTTTTCCTCTATAGCTGCACCACTCTTCCGCCTGCTGCAGAAGGACCGTGACTTCATCTGGACCCAGGACTGTCAGCAGGCATTCAACACCCTCCGCAGATCGCTGACAGAGTCCCCAGTCCTCGCCCCCCCTGACCCCACCCTACCTTTTGTCCTGGACACTGACACAAGCAATGTGGGGCTGGGAGCTGTGTTGTCGCATGTTGGGCCGGAAGGTGAGAAGGTGGTGGCGTACTTCAGCCGGGTCCTGAACAGGAGTGAGCGGCGCTACTGTGTCACACGACGAGAGCTGCTGGTCGTGGTGGCAGGGGTAAGACACTTTAAGTACTACCTGTGTGGCACATCATTTGTTATCAGAACTGATCATGCTGCCCTCCAGTGGCTGATGTCTTTCAGGGAGCCAGAGGGACAGGTGGCTCGCTGGCTGGAAGAGCTCCAAGCCTTCAATTTCACTGTGGAGCACAGAGCGGGGACGCACCATTCTAACGCAGACGCCCTCTCTCGCCGCCCATGTACTGCAGCTGGCTGCCGTTACTGTGAGAAGCGAGAGGAGACAGAGCGGGAACTCACAACAGTGGATGGAGCAGCACAGCTCACCTGCAGGGCTCTTCTGGTGGTGGATGCAGTGGAGTGGAGGGCATGGCAGGAACAAGAGACTGACCTGCTGCCAGTCCTGCAGTGGCTGGAGAACGAGGAGCGACCCCTTTGGGATGAGGTCACTGGGTTTTCCATCTGTACCAGGGGGCTGTGGCCCAAGTTTACAGCTCTCAGGCTGAAGGAGGGGGTGTTGGAACGTGCCTGGAAGGATCCTGCCACAGGGGAGGAGAGGTGGCAGGTTGTGGTGCCAAGGTCGCTGAGGTCAGCTGTGCTGGAAGCCTGCCATGGGAGCACTGGCTCCGGCCACTTTGGGGTCTCCAAGACCCTCCGCCACCTCCGCCAGGGCTACTACTGGGGTCAGCAGCGGAGGGATGTGGAAGACTTTTGCCGCAGCTGTGATGCATGTTCCTCACACAAAGGGCCACAGGACCAGTCCCGGGCTCAGCTTCAGCAGCAACCAGCAGGAGCTCCAATGGAGCGAGTAGCTGTGGACGTCATGGGCCCATTTCCTCGTACAGACAGAGGAAGCCGCTATGTCCTTGTGGCCATGGACTATTTCACCAAGTGGCCGGAAGCATATGCCATCCCAGATCAGGAGGCTGAGACTGTCGCTGATGCATTAGTGGAGGGGATGTTCAGCCGCTTTGGAACAGCAGAGACCCTCCACAGTGACCAGGGGCGAACTTTGAGTCCAAGGTATTTGCTGCCATGTGTGAACGCCTTGGGATTAAGAAGACCCGCACCACCCAACTTCACCCCAAAGCAATGGACTGGTGGAAAGGTTTAACAGGACGCTGGCCCAGCAGCTAGCCATCCTTACCTCAGAACACCAACGGGACTGGGACTACCATCTTCCCCTTATCCTCATGGCCTACAGGTCGGCAGTGCAAGACTCGACCCAATGTACGCCTGCCCTGCTCATGTTAGGGAGAGAGCTGAGAACTCCTGCAGAGTTGGCTTTTGGGAAGCCCCGGACACGCCAGAGGCACCACCAGGCCGGGACTACGCAAGGAGGCTGCAGGACCGGCTGGAATCTGCACATTCCTACGCCTGGGAGCAGCTGGCGAAGGCAGGCCTGCGCCAAAAGAGGAATTATGACATCACCACTAAGGGAGGCACTTCCGTGCTGGGGAGCTGGTGTGGGTCTACAGCCGAAGAGAAAGAAAGGACGGTGTCCTAAACTGGGTAGCAGCTGGGTGGGGCCCTGCAGCGCCCTGGAGCGAGTGGGGAAGTTGTTTACAGGGTGCAGTTGCCTCCTAGAGGGAGGAAAGTGGCGCTGCACAGAGACCGGATGGCCCCTATAGAGGGCAGTCCTCCCACCTTCCCTGAGGGACGTGTACAGAGCTCCCATGACCCTGCACAGAGGGACCTCCGGCCGGAGCTGCATTCCCCTCCTCGGACTCTTCACCTCAAAGCCCTGAAGCTCCGTGTACACCCCAGGGGCTCAGGAGGTCAGGAGGAACGAGGCTACCACCCCACCTCAGAGACTGTGTTGTTCCCTCGGGGACGAGGAACTTATTGCTGGAGGGGCAGTGTAATGATGGTTAAATGTTATTTTACAGTGACATGTTGGTTATCTCTGCACGCTGTTATTTCTTTAAGATACATGTTTGGTTGTGCTGCAGGAAAAAGGGAGTTAATGTGTGCAGGAAGCGAAGGGGGGTCCTTGTTGTTGTGTGTGACTGTGCGGGGCTGAAGTGAGTTGTTGCACGAGAGCACTCTCCCCGGAGTTAACGGCCCGTTTGCCTGTGCCACTGAATAAACGGACAAACTGAGACCAAAACGTCTGGTTCTTGAGAACGTTACAATATTATATATTTACATGCTTCCATCTCCCGTTTCTGGTCGGTGACATCTCTTACTTTTCGACTCTTTTTCTCCCTCCCTGGCGCTCACAGACACATAACGGGTATGGCAGTCCATTCTCCCTGCAGCACGGACTACACTGCCCATGAGGCTAAATTCTTTAGGGCTATGCCTGTAATACTCTGCCTACTGCCTTCATATTAAATCATTTTGTGAATAATTTTGAAAATATTTCTTCACGTCATGATGCGCAAGTAGAGGTGACATGGGCGCGAGATTGAGACACAGACATGAGAGCCTCTTAATGCGTGTTTTGTTTGGGTTTCCACGAGCGTGGACACCAAAAATATAGGGTTCATAGCCTTATGAAACAGGAAAATACCGTGTAATCCATTCATTTCAACAAAGTAACTGTATTCTGAATACCACCTTTTAAAATGGTTACTGTAACGGAATACAGTTACTCATATTTTGTATTTTAAATACGTAACGGTGGTACATGTATTCCGTTACTCCCCAACACTTTCCACAACACCAGTGAGAATATCCAAAATACTGAGTAGGTATGACAAACCTTCCAAAACAGAAGCATAAATAACAGAAAGTAGTAGAAGTTTCATGAAGAGCCAGGATGAATAATCTAAAGTAAATGCACATGACTTGAAAGAAGGCATAGCAACTTGACGAAAGACATTTAGATGGCCAACCAGGGGAGGAAGCTAATGTTTAAAGGATGGGCAGACCGGAAATTTGAGCAGGACTTGATTACTTAGGATGCCTAATGTGCCCAGAAACTCTAGACATGGTGGACAAATTGAGTTCTTATCTGAAAGGGGAAAGTTTGAGATGGCTTAGGATGAGTGTAAAGCCTAAATTTGGCTAGTGGAGAATCAGTAAGCAGATAACTGCCAGTCGCGGAGGCTAATAAAAAGGTTGAGCGTTTTATTTTTATGAGTATTATTACTATTATTATTACTATATAAAATTCCCAGGGTGTGGCCAATTAAACAATGATATGAGCACGGGCTGAAGCTGCATTATACAGAGGTTCTGGGAACCCAGACCTATTCGAAATTGAACATGGCTTACTGCCGAACCTAAGGCTGGACTAAAGAGAGGAAACACTGAAATGCTGACGTGAAAACTGCCGGATGGTTGCAGCCGGGCGTAATGCAATGTGAGATCAGCAAATTCTGTTTTCTTACAAGCCTTTCGAGGATGGCGGTGAAGACAGGATCGTAGACTATGCCACGAATGACTGAAATGATTGAGAGCAACTAATAGCATGGACGTGACAAAGACATGGACACGATTGCACGAAGGAGACTGCAAAGGAGAAGTGCAGTGAGATTTAAAGTACGTGGCATGAATGCCGTTTGGCCTATAGAAGGCCGGGAGAAAGTGATGGGACTACACCAGTGATGTCACAAACAGCTTGACAACATGGAAAAGTGGGAGTGATGTCAAGCTTAGATTTAGCCAGAACCCTATGTCATCCAAAAATGGAATAACATTCCTATCACAAAAGTTTAGGAACTGTTATCTTCAGTTCCCAGATGTTTACAGACTGTTGTTAAGAGAAGACAGGATGCTACAGAATGGTAAACATGGTGGAAAACAAACCTTTGCCAACTTTCTTGGAACATGTTGTTGCCATAAAACTCAAAATAAGCAAATATTTTTCTTACAGTTTTATATTTTCTCAATTTAAACATTTGACTTGTTTTCTACGTTCTATTGTGAAAAAGTATGGAAATTTCTGTTGAAATGTTCTTCATATTTTCTTATTTTTAAATATTATCGTCTGGATTACAAAATAGTGAACAATATACCTAAATGCATCACAGTTGTTTGTTGGTCATTCTTCCATACCTTTGGCTACATATGCTGTTTATTTTGCCTTCACAGAAAGCTTGGCAGTGCGCTTGGTTAACGGTACTGATGAGTGCTCTGGAAGAGTGGAGGTTCGTCATGGCGCCCAGTGGCACACAGTGTGTGACACGGACTGGACTCTAAGTAAAGCTGGAGTGGTGTGTGAGTCGCTACAGTGTGGACGTGTCGAGAAAGCTCATGGTGGTGCATTTTTGGCCGTGGCAGTGGGTCAGTGGTGGAGGCAAGCAATTCATGTTTCGACAATGTGACATCTCTTCAGCAATGCTCAGTCAAAGGTTTTACAAGAGCAACCTGCGGGCATGAATATGATGCTGGTGTTCTCTGTGCAGGTAAAACCTTATTATTGTGTAATTGGTAACTGGTAAACTACATGCTTATTGATTAATAATTACAAGTTGTTAGACACTGAGCATACTTTGAAACAGATAATGACTGAGATTTACAAAATGCACTTAATTATTTTTCTATTTTTCCCAAGAGGTCACCAGAGCAGATGAATCTGTATTTTTGATTTGATACTGACTATAAAAAGATACTCTTTCTGATTTAACCCTCCCATTTAATCTGGCTTCAAATGGGCACTGAGATTACACTCGCCTTCTCTCATTGTCATGGTTCCTTTTTTTTTACTTATTGTGGGGTTTTTTGTGGGTTTACGATTCATTTCTGGGTTTACTATGTGATTGATTTCTTTCTACATTTTTTAGTCTTTTGTGTCTATTGGTATTTCCCAGTGCATCCAAGTTTAGTTTTTCATATTTGTAGTTCTTAGTTCCTTGTCTAATGTTTTTCCCTTTGATGTACAGTCCATCTTAGTCTCATCTCTGTGTGTCCTCCCCAGTTTTCCTGTATGTAGTCTGTCTCTTCTCCATTTGTTTCCCTTTCTGTCTGTGTGTCTAGTTTGTCTCTCTCTATTTTGTACTTCCTGTCTTACTTTTTAGTCCCTCATCACTTGTGCTTTATGTTTACTTAAGTTTCTGTCACTCTTTGTGTCCCCTTCCTCCTGTGTCAATTCCCTTGTCTACAACTGTGGTCGATTGAACATATGTATTTATGGTTTTTATTTTGGAGTAGGCTGAACTTGCTCTCTTCCTCACTGACTCTATGTCTGTCATTATGTCACACATTGGCTCACTACAAAACACACCACAAATCCCACCAATGATTCACTTCCTTATAAACCACTGAATCGGGTACAGAAACAGTGACGTACTGAATGAAAATGGACGTCACTGATCATGTGACTCTGGCCAGACAAAATAAGTTTATTTAAGGATTTTTTAAACAAAGAAAATGAGCAGTAAGTATTTTTAAACTGTATTTTGGGAATCCCTTTGGGTGTCTGCACTAGTGCTGGTCAGCTGATTTCTAAATAATTTTCTTCTGGAAATGGACCTTGGCTTTAGGATCAAAACTTCCTGGTTACAGCTGTTAAAAGATTGTGTTCAAGCTTAAAGATACACCCATAGCTGAATTTAGTCAGTCCGATGTTACAGTTCTTGGATAACCAAGACATTAAGAGTCCAATATGAGACGTTGCCTGAAGAGATGGGAACAATCTTTACCCTCTTGTTCTGGTATCTCAGATATTGATGCCGTCTTATTAGCTTACTGTATTTTTGAAAATGATTCTTAAAAATGTGTTAGCAAAGGATTTTATACTGACTGATATGGTGCTCTTTGTTTTTTAACAATTTACATTAAAATATTGAGTTCTTAATAAACTGCTGCATGGATCTATTTGACAGCTTGTAATATTTATTGTTAATGCGTTAATGTTTTCCCTCAGGTCAACCACCAATAAGGCTTGTGAACGGCACTGACCGATGCTCTGGTCGAGTGGAGATTCTGCATGAAGGCCAGTGGGGAACAGTGTGTGATGATGACTGGGACCTCAGAGATGCTGAGGTGGTGTGTAGAGCCATGGACTGTGGACCACCTCAGAGAGCCAAATCCAGTGCCTTCTTTGGTAAAGGCCAAGGAAAGATCTGGCTTGATGATGTCAACTGTCTGGGTAATGAGATGTTCCTTGGGCACTGCAGGCATTCATCATTTGGAGAACATAACTGTGGTCATGGTGAAGATGCAGGAGTGATTTGTTCAGGTAAAAAATATTATTGTGTCATTTAATACTATTTTTTTTTAACATTTAAATGCCACTTTGGATGTTTTTTTTATTTTTGCAGATTAGAATTGCAGTTTTTGGTTATATTGCAGTTATTTTCCACTTTTCTCTTCTGGCTCTTGGCGAAGGCGGTCACACTTTTCTCCTCTCCCTTCCCTTATCTTCCTTGTCTAGTCTCGTCTATTTTTTTTACTCTTCCCTGTTGCGAAATCAGTTTTGCCCCGGTTCTTTTATTCGTCGAGGCATCCAGAGACGGCACCGAACTCAGTAGTCATTTTACAAAATCTTTATTCATCTTTATTCATCTTCATTCAAGCATGCACTTCTAGAAGGGAAGACGAGGCCGGTGTCCCTCTGTAACAATCTTCACCTCTTTGTTAGTCACAGCCAGCTTTATAGAAGCGGCCGCATCATAAAACCCCCACAGTGTGCTGCAAACTCTGTGTCTGTGTCTATATGCACGAGCACGTGAGTGCCTGTGTGTGCACGTTCCCGTGTGTATGTGTGAGTGCACGTGAGTGAGTGTGCATATAGGTGTGTGAGTGTAACAGTTTAAGCACTGTGTGTGTCTCTGGTACGTGACTCCCTAGGGGTCATAAAAAACCCCTCTCCCTTCCAGACCACAGTTATCAAGTTACAAATATTGAGACCCCCACACAGGTATCCTCTGGGGAATTTCCACTCAGCATTAACTCCTCTTTGTCTTACTTTCACAGTTCAATTGGGGGAGGGTCTCCTAAGGTCAGGTCCTAAGTCAGGCCTTTATTTATATCCAGGGCAGTGTCAGTGTCTCATAATAATTCTACATTCTATCTAACACATTTCTAAACTCTAAAATAAGCTAAACATTCCTACATCCCCTGGAACACTCTCTCACAGTCTGTTCTCTAAAACCTAAAAGAGGAATTATGGATTTGATCAACTGGTCCCTGAATGCAATTGACACCCTCTTCTCAACGAGAAGCCTGGGCTCGGGTGAGCCTGAGTGTCCTGGAGGTACTTTCCCTGCCGGATACACAATGGACGGGTGGCATAACTGGAGGGTTGTGTGCCTGGCGGGACTGTCGATTGAGGACATTGAAGATATCTACCTGTTCAGAACCATGACAACAGGGTTCTTGCTGATTGGAGCTGGCTTGGCCCTGGCTTATCGAAGATTAAAGAAAGCGGAATCGGCTGATCAAAACCCCACAAGGCTGCCCGCTGTGATTGAAACGATGGGACGAGTCATGAGCTCTCAAAACGGGCTCATTGAGCGCGGCACGGATAAGATCTTCGAGAAGCTTGAGGCTGCCGTGAACACTCAGAATAAGACCTCTGAGCGAAAATTGGATTACATCTTGGAGAAGCTCACAGTGGTCGTGAGTTCTCAGAATCTGCTCTTTGAGCACAAGATTGATAACATCATGGAGCGCAAGATTGATAACATCATCATAGAGAAGCTCACGGCTCTCCAATGGGAGATTGAGAGACCAGTGTCGGACTGCTAGAACAGCTTTGAAATTCACATGAGTTGTTCGCACTAAAGTAAAACCACCATCATTTCATGCGGCTACCACTTGGCGCCAGCTATGGTTTCAAGGCTGGAGCTGAACAAAAACACCCTGATAACAGACTCTGCATAGACTGTTTCTTCCTATCCCACGCAAGGCCACCTGGATTGGCTGGAAGACTGTTTACTTAGCCTGGCAGGGCGAAGGACACTGTCTCAGCTGAACTCTGGACACACACACACATATATATACACATGCAGATATACACTCATCCCCCTCCCCACCAAATGCCTTCGACGCTATTCCTCCCGATGCAGACGGTGGATGTTAGGTCTAATTGTTGAATGTTGCCATTGTGTTTCTTAAATTTGTACAGTCTTAGTTCAAGCAGTATTATCAAAGCTATTCCTTTGATCCTGAGCACCTCTAACCACTTTGTGTTGGGGGAGGTTTTATAGCAGATACATCCTATCTGGAAGATCTACTTCCTTTGATGTAAGCTTCCTGCGTTTACGACCCTTTGGTCAGCAGGAGGACACACACACACACACACACACACACACACACACGCACTTGCAAAACCACAGGCAAGGTACCCTTTGTGTGTATGTATACATCATATGTTAATGACCCTATGCACATTCAAGTAACCTCAATAAAAGGAGTGCTATGGGGAACCTGGCTGAGAGAGTCTGACGGAGGTCAAGTGGGTGGAACGACACTTGGCTCCAGGCAGGCCTCCTCATGCATGAGTAACACAAAGAACGTTGCCTACTTGTGTCTTGTTCTTGCTGTGTAGCAAATTGTCCTGAACGTTCCAGCGAATAGGTTTACGCTACGAACCTATCATTAATTGGTCCTTCGAGCCGGATCCTTCGAATCGACATTCACCGAGGGGAAAAGAGACACGCCGAAAGACTGACGTCAGCCAGGATTTATAGAGATCCTGCAGCAAAGCCCCGAGGCGTGAGAATTAAATCATCGGGCGGTGGATTAGCCGTCTGTTTTTCTCCTCGATGGATGGTGATTGACGGGATTCGGGACTGATGCTACACGCAATAAGCAACACCAAGTAAGTTGGAGAGTGACTCTATAACTGCGGAATTGGGTTTGTGTCCCGATATTGGGTGTGTGTCCTGAGAAATCGCCCTGGGTTTGTGTCCCGAGCGTTCCTTCATTGGGCTTTGTCGCGCGACTGGGTTAGTGTCCCAGAACTGGGTTAGGGTCCCAGGACTGGGTTGGTGTCCCAGTGGTCCGGTGTGAGTCCGGAGTAGGCCTATTTTGTGCTGTTGGGTGGATGTGTTTTGTGTGAGTGGGTGCAGAGCAGTACACGTGGTCTGTGACAGCTATTGTTGTTATTATGGGTTCCCAAGCAACTAAGAGTGCGTCAGAGGGTGACGAGAAGTTTATGATGAAATTTGCTCCTGGAAGCACAAAGTATGTAGGACATTGGCGCAAGAAATATGATTTTGAAGGTAAATTGATTGTAGGACAATGTCAAATGTCAGTAGAGCAGTTGACGGTAAAGGCTGCTTGTGCAAAAGGGAAATAGGAAACAAAAACAAGAAAAAAGGAAAAGAAAAAGAGAAGAGTGTTGCTGTGTTTGTGTTAATGACTGCGGACGCAAGCGATAGACCTATGTTTGTGTGTGTGGGCCAGACGTGGTCTGCGTGTGAGTGTGGCTGATTGTTGTCTTGTAATGGAGACTAAACTGAGTAAGTCTGCCTTGAAATAGGATGAAATACACTGCAAAGTTTTTATTGGGCAGCACGTGGTGTGTGGATCGTTGACGAATGGAGTGAAATTGTGCTCTAAGCAGAAGCGAGTGTGAGAGTGTCTGACGTCACGGTGTGTGTGAAAAGGTATCCAGTTGGGGCAGACGTGATTCTGCAGGTCACCTGCCCAGCGGACAAAGAAATAACATAAGTTGTGTGGTGAATGATAGCACGAAGAGTGTTTGGTGTTTCTCAGCCTGAAACAGCTGTAATGCTACTTTCTGTTTATGAGAGAAGGATAGTTTAAAAGAGAGAGAGAGAGAGATGTGTGTGGTTTTAAGCAGTGATGAGATTAATGAAATGTGATGAGAGGAACACAAAACATACAGAAAATGCATCAACCGTACTAACCCTACATGCATATACACATACAATGATACTCATGAAGACCAGACAGAGTCTAAGCATGAGATTCTGTTTGTCATCTTGTCCAAGTCACTAGTAAGATGAAAGTGATACATAGACTAGTGGACTGAATATTATTAGTAGGACAGATGACTGCATCATAGAGGAAAACAGAATGCTGATGAGGGTCTTAAATGAGTGAGCTGAGTGAGCTGATTGTGAGTTTCTGGTGTGTGAAGAAGTTTTACCATGGCACACATTTGGTTACATGAGAAGAAACTTATTATGTGATGAGACAACAGGGTTATGCTGTATGTTGTGTGTGGCTGATTGGATGAATGTTTGAGATTGATCTGGCTGTTGATTTGTCTTTTGTTACTAAGTTGAGCCTGCCAAATGGGTTGTTACGATTTATCCCCTGGCATGAAGAACACGTGTCATGACTTAAACAAGGCCTTTCTTTCCTTTGCTTTCCTTTATTTTATTTCCTTTCTTTTTATTTTGTTACTTTCATGGTGCACTGAAGGTTTCGTTTGATGATCTCTGTTTGAGCAGATATGCACGATTAGAACAGAAGCGTTATACGACTCGTCGTCGAGAAAACTGTTGCAAAAGTGAGTTTCTCCAAAAGATTAAAATGGGCTCGGGAGAAAGCCACTTATTTGGGACAATCAGAAAACAAGTCCCTGTCGAAAAGGATTCAGCGATGTAATCCAGTCTAAATTCTTTTTTCTTTTTGAAATGACGTCATTGCTGGCAGTAGAAACTTATTGCGTCACGAGGTTCTACTGTCAGCAAATAAAAATGGGGACTGACTGGACTGACAAAAGCTTTCACTGACTTGACACCAGTATGCAAGATTGCACCTCCACCTTGACCTGACAAAAGGGTGGATGTATGTATGTTTTTTTACAGGAGCAGAAAGGTGACAGCAACAGGTTGCATGGGCTTTTGGGCCATGCTGACTTAACCTTTAACTGCCACTTTCTGTGTCTTTGAATTTACCAGCAGTGTGTTATTCTTGACCTTGTATTGTTTACAGTGCAGAGGTCACTGTGAGAAAGTGTGCATACAGATGCGCTGCGCTAACATCTATTTTTCCACAGCAGAGGGCTAATCATATGATCTAATCACATGATTTACAGCAGGACACACCACTGGCTATAGTTTTCTTACGACAGGGCCTGGAGTGAAGCTACTTCAGGGAGAATCCTGGGAATTTTTAAGAGACAATGTACAACTTCATTGTGCATGTCTAATTGTGCTAAGCTGACATAGGGCAAAAGAGAGTTTTCCGGGAAGCTTTCATTTTAAATTGCAGAGACCGTGACATGAGAGATATGGAAGAAGAGACTGAAGTGCAGATCCAGACCACGACCGGGAGAGAAGGCTTCAAGAGGACCAGTGAGAAGCAGGGACCATCTGCAGGACAACTGACAAACGACAGTGGGCTGCACCACTGGGCTTCAAAGGATTGTCATGAGGAGATTTTGAACAGCAAAAATCTTAAAATAAAATGAAAGAGTTTCGACGTTGACGTTGAGGAAGACAACTAAGGTGTACGACGTGCTCTGCCTTAAATCTACAGCGGCATTGAAACGGAAATCAAGGGATGGAGAGAGCGTGCCAAGCTCCAAAAGTGACAGCGCAGAGGGAGACCAGCATTGGAATTATGACTCTGTAAACAGCACAGACACCAGGAGCCATGACTGGGACTGGGAATGACCATCCAATGCTTTTTTTCACTTTGCCATGCAAAGTACTTTGACACTCTGGAGAAGACCTTTCCTCTGTATCATTGTTGTTGCCATTTGCATGTGAGAGCTTAGATTGGGGGAAGATTAAAGATGAACAAAGGGTGGTGAGAGAACAGTGAAGTGAGGATACACAGTGTGAAACTCCTTTAAGTGTAAAATAATGTTGATGTGATATACAGCATGTCAGGAAAGAAATTCTGGTATTAATGTGATTCTTGATTTAAGAATCAAAGGGTGGGATTGTAATGGAATTTCTTTCACTTATGTACTAATCACATTATTTTATCGTATAATGCCTTGGTGCCACTGGATTTTAACATGTCTGACACCCATACTGTAAGACAAATGGTGGGGGTCTAGTTAGGAAGTTGCTGGAAGAAACACTTGGATACATCAAGCGCACTGCAAGAAGGTGACGCACATTCAGGCCAGCTCGGAGTAAGTGGCAGGAAGACCCGGGTACAAAGGGGGGGAAAGCCTCCAGGGCCCCTCGTCTCAATCCGGTGAAGAAACCAACTGAGCCACAGGTACTCATCAGAATGGCTGGGAATGTGCTGTGCGCCTTCTTGTGCCTGTGGACCCAGAGTGGGATGACAGGAGCACATTGGGACAGAGCAAACCACACCCAGTACCCACATGGGGTTTCAACAACTACTGGTGGCAGTTTGGGAACACAACTGCTCACATCAAGAACAAGACCAATTGTTATGTTTGTGCACACATGCCACTGTCTACACATTCTTCTGGACTGTGGCCATATAGCATCACTGAGAGCGAGACAGTTGTTTGGTTGCCTTGGCAACACATCCAGGAGTAAACGTACTTGGAACACTGCCAACTTTTCAGCTTCTGAACCTGAATGGACGGTTGGTTCACCAGTAGCTGGGAAGGTGAACGGCTCTGGTACGACAGACCTGCTAGTCCGACTCCAAGACTTGCTGCAGGACATTGAACAGCTAAATGAACTGGAAATAGGCCAGTTGCCTATGTGTATGAAGGGCAATGGATTAGTCCAAGTTGGAGATTTACCATGAAATCTGAGCAAAGTCAACTGATGTGTTTGAATGTCTATGTCTGTATACAGTTGTATTGTAGTGACATATGATTTTTGAGAATGTTGATTCTTCTTGTTTGACTGTTACATTCAGTTGTTTATTTGCAGGAATACATAATGAATTGCACGACAGGAGTAGATGCACCACAAGGCTGGATAACTTGGATAATGTCTGGTCCTTGGTGGCATCTTCTTTTGAAAATATTAATTCCTGTTTTGGACTGTTGATACTGATTTGCTTACGTATAGGATGTAGTTTACTGTGTATGAGATCAATGAGAAGCAGGTTAACTGCTTACATGTATTAACTGTGAACTTTTGCATCGATAGAAGGTGAATGAAGAGGAGTTGTGTATGAATGAAATCTACACTGTCACTGTCCAAACAAAGGGTGCATAAGTTGAAATTTAAGTATATACAATGACAAAAAGGGGGGAAATGTTAGGTCTAATTGTTGAATGTTGCCATTGTGTTTCTTAAATTTGTACAGTCTTAGTTCAAGCAGTATTATCAAAGCTATTCCTTTGATCCTGAGCACCTCTAACCACTTTGTGTTGGGGGAGGTTTTATAGCAGATACATCCTATCTGGAAGATCTACTTCCTTTGATGTAAGCTTCCTGCGTTTACGACCCTTTGGTCAGCAGGAGGACACACACACACACACACACACACACACACACACACGCACTTGCAAAACCACAGGCAAGGTACCCTTTGTGTGTATGTATACATCATATGTTAATGACCCTATGCACATTCAAGTAACCTCAATAAAAGGAGTGCTATGGGGAACCTGGCTGAGAGAGTCTGACGGAGGTCAAGTGGGTGGAACGACACTTGGCTCCAGGCAGGCCTCCTCATGCATGAGTAACACAAAGAACGTTGCCTACTTGTGTCTTGTTCTTGCTGTGTAGCAAATTGTCCTGAACGTTCCAGCGAATAGGTTTACGCTACGAACCTATCAGTGGATCAAGGAGACCAGTGCATATGCTGCAGGCCCTGATGCACTCTCTTCACTGGCTGTCTCTCACCCTTTACCCATCCCTGTTGCTTGTCATGTGTTTCTATGGTTTATTAAGAGTTTTTCATGTGCTATGTGCAGAGGTGTTTTTTTTCTGTTCTCAAACTGATCTCCCTCTTGGAGCTCAGTCTGGGGGGAGTTCTTTTTTCTCCTTGTCTTTCCTGATGTTGTGTATTTTCCATTGTTCGGTTCCGGGTCGCTGCTTGTGTGGCTGACCCGCTAGCTACCTAGCCTGACCTGTCTCTCCAATGTGATGTATGTATATTGTATGTACGGTCGGCAAGGTCAGTCTCTCAATTGCCCCTCGGGGATAAATAGTCTTCTGAATCTGAATCTGAATCTGAACACCAGTGAGAATATCCAAAATACTGAGTAGGTATGACGAACTTTCCAAGGCAGAAGCATAAATAACAGAAAGTAGTAGAAGTTGCATGAAGAGCCAGGATGAATAATCTAAAGTAAATGCACATGACTTGAAAGAAGGCATAGCAACTTGACGAAAGACATTTAGATGGCCAACCAGGGGAGGAAGCTAATGTTTAAAGGATGGGCAGACCGGAAATTTGAGCAGGACTTGATTACTTAGGATGCCTAATGTGCCCAGAAACTCTAGACATGGTGGACAAATTGAGTTCTTATCTGAAAGGGGAAAGTTTGAGATGGCTTAGGATGAGTGTAAAGCCTAAATTTGGCTAGTGGAGAATCAGTAAGCAGATAACTGCCAGTCGCGGAGGCTAATAAAAAAGGTTGAGCGTTTTATTTTTATGAGTATTATTACTATTATTATTACTATATAAAATTCCCAGGGTGTGGCCAATTAAACAATGATATGAGCACGGGCTGAAGCTGCATTATACAGAGGTTCTGGGAACCCAGACCTATTCGAAATTGAACATGGCTTACTGCCGAACCTAAGGCTGGACTAAAGAGAGGAAACACTGAAATGCTGACGTGAAAACTGCCGGATGGTTGCAGCCGGGCGTAATGCAATGTGAGATCAGCAAATTCTGTTTTCTTACAAGCCTTTCGAGGATGGCGATGAAGACAGGATCGTAGACTATGCCACGAATGACTGAAATGATTGAGAGCAACTAATAGCATGGACGTGACAAAGACATGGACACGATTGCACGAAGGAGACTGCAAAGGAGAAGTGCAGTGAGATTTAAAGTGCGTGGCATGAATGCCGTTTGGCCTATAGAAGGCCGGGAGAAAGTGATGGGACTACACCAGTGATGTCACAAACAGCTTGACAACATGGAAAAGTGGGAGTGATGTCAAGCTTAGATTTAGCCAGAACCCTATGTCATCCAAAAATGGAATAACATTCCTATCACAAAAGTTTAGGAACTGTTATCTTCAGTTCCCAGATGTTTACAGACTGTTGTTAAGAGAAGACAGGATGCTACAGAATGGTAAACATGGTGGAAAACAAACCTTTGCCAACTTTCTTGGAACATGTTGTTGCCATAAAACTCAAAATAAGCAAATATTTTTCTTACAGTTTTATATTTTCTCAATTTAAACATTTGACTTGTTTTCTACGTTCTATTGTGAAAAAGTATGGAAATTTCTGTTGAAATGTTCTTCATATTTTCTTATTTTTAAATATATCGTCTGGATTACAAAATAGTGAACAATATACCTAAATGCATCACAGTTGTTTGTTGGTCATTCTTCCATACCTTTGGCTACATATGCTGTTTATTTTGCCTTCACAGAAAGCTTGGCAGTCCGCTTGGTTAACAGTACTGATGAGTGCTCTGGAAGAGTGGAGGTTCGTCATGGCGCCCAGTGGCACACAGTGTGTGACACGGACTGGACTCTAAGTAAAGCTGGAGTGGTGTGTGAGTCGCTGCAGTGTGGGACGTGTCGAGAAAGCTCATGGTGGTGCTGTTTTTGGCCGTGGCAGTGGGCCAGTGGTGGAGGCAAGCAATTCATGTTTCGACAATGTGACATCTCTTCAGCAATGCTCAGTCAAAGGTTTTACAAGAGCAACCTGCGGGCATGAATATGATGCTGGTGTTCTCTGTGCAGGTAAACCCTTATTATTGTGTTCACAATTCAAACATAATTTTTCACGAGATCACACACAGTATAAAAGATTGCTGTGGTGTGATGTCACCAACTGCTTTGGAGTTTTGAAACTAGATGTGGTGGTGGTGGTAGGGTAACTGGTAAACTACATGCTTATTGGTTAATAATTACAAGTTGTTAGCCACTGATCATACTTTGAAACAGATAATGACTGAGATTCATGCACTTAATTTTTTTTCTCTTTTTTCCCAAGGGGTCACCAGAGCAGATGAATCTGTATTTTTGATTTGGTACTGACTTCAAAACAGATACTCTTTCTCATTTAACCCTCCCATTTAATCTGTCTTCATATGGGCACTGGGATTACACTCGCCTTCTCTCAGTTTCATGGTTTCTGTTTTTTTTTTTTTCCTAGTGTGGGTTTTTTTGTGGGTTTATTATTTGGTGGGTTTCTTTCTACATTTTTAGTCTTTTGTGTCTATTGGTATTTTCCAGTGCGTCCTAGTTTAGTTATTCATATTTGTAGTTCTTAGTTCCTTGTCTATTTTTTTCCCTTTCCTGTATGTAGTCTGTCTCTTCTCCATTTGTTTCCCTTTCTGTCTGTGTGTCTAGTCTGTCTCTCTCTATTCTGTACTTCCCGTCTTATTTTGCAGACCCTCATCATGTGTGCTGTTTTCTGTCACTCTTTGTGTCCCCTTCCTCCTGTGTCAGTTCCCTTGTCTCACGATTGTGGTCGATTGAACATATGTATTTATGGTTTTTATTTTGGAATAGGCTGAACTTGCTCTCTTCCTCGCTGACTCTGCGTCCTGTCATTATGTCATACATTGGCTCACTATTTCTTGCACCAAAACACACCAGAAATGCCACCACTACTAAATATTGTATGTTATTGTGCAGCACACAAGACCGACAGTGCACAATGTGCTTTGAGGTAGCAGCAAAGAAAGATATAGTTTGTGTCTGTGAGCACCCGTGTGCACATCTGTGTGCGTGAGTGCGCTTGTATTCAAAATGTTTCTCCATGTAATGATCTGCTAAAGGGTATGGGGAGCCATAGCCCCGCCCCCCAGGGCATGAAACAGGCATGGAGGAGATCCAGGCCCCAGATATCTAGAGGGCCCCCAGGCGCGAGAGCCCAAGGATGACCATCGGAGGCGCAACCACGCCACCCTCCTGGAAAGAGCTGAAGAAAGCCCCAGATGTGGGGTCACCCAGCAGCCCTGGTGCGGAAGCCATGGGGGGCTGCAGTGACGTGCCCACAGGCTCCGCCGGCAGCCACGCGCGACAGAAGGAACCGAGCCCTGGGCCGGAGGTCCGAGGGCCCCCCACCCGCTGAAAGGCGCCAGGCCCTGCCAAGCAGCCACCAGGAATGAGCCGGTACATACCTGAGCGCCCAGCCCTGGACACTGAGAACCAGCAACGCACCAACATCTGAGGGCATCAGCCACCGACAGGGTGTGTTGTGGGGGTGATAGGTCCCCACACCTGGGGCTGCCTGAGATGTGTCCAGAGAGGTGGAGTCTAAGATCCGACCTGACATAAAGACGCAGACAAACAGGCACACACAGACACAAACATGCATTCCCACCCTCATGCACACATATACAAATAATGGGCACTCGCCCCAAAGTGGAGACAAATAGAAATGGACACTGTACACACACTCACTCCCCAAGCATACTCTATACCCCAGGTCCAGGTATCCTTGCCTCTAGAGGGGTAATCTGCCCCTAGACCCAAGAGATGTTGCCCTTTTCCCTCAGTTGACAAGCACACCGTCCCTAGTCCTGCAGCAGCAGGGAGGCCCAGCATCCCAGACCCCGATCAGATGGCCACCTCCTCCTCCCAGCCCCCTGCCCCAATGAGGAACAGAGAACAGGGGTGTGAAAACCCCATACCTTTCTCCATCCGCTCATATGTAGTTTTGCTGTGTGCTGTTCTAAAGTGCATTTAAAACACGGGAGGGGCATGGTGCTTTGAGATGGCTTCGGATGAGTGAAAAGCCGCTCCGGAGAAGCTATTGAGTTGTTAATAAATTGCTAAATGGGATCTATTTGACAGCTTGTAATATTTATTGTAAATGCTTTAATGTTTTCCTCAGATAAATCAACAATAAGGCTTGTGAACGGCATTGACCGATGCTCTGGCCGAGTGGAGATTCTTCATGAAGGCCAGTGGGGAACAGTGTGTGATGATGACTGGGACTTAAAAGATGCTGAGGTGGTGTGCAGAGCCATGGACTGTGGAACACCTCAGAGAGCAACATCTAATGCCTTCTTTGGTGAAGGCCAAGGAGTAATCTGGTTTTCTTCTGTCACCTGTTTGGGTAATGAGACATCCCTTGGGCACTGCAGGTATAGCCCCTCTGGAAGTTTTTCGTGCAGCCACAGTGAAGATGCAGGAGTGATTTGTTCAGGTAAAAACTATTTTGGCATTAAATACTGTGTCTGTTTTATCTTAAAATATGACTTTTTTTTTTTTTTTTTTTTTTTTTGCTGATCAAAATTTCTCTTTTATTTATATTACAATTATTTCCATGACACCAGTGAGAATATTGCATGGATTTCAATTAATGCAATTTTCAGGCACCAACTAATTGCTGATTTTGTCCTCTTTGCTTTGTAGCTACCATTCGACTGACCAATGGGACTGACATGTGCTCAGGAAGGGTGGAGGTCCACCGTGGTGAACACTGGTCACCAGCATTTAATATAAACTGGGAATGAATGAAGCTACAGTGGTGTGCAGAGAGATGAATTGTGGAGAGCCTGTCAAGATTTCAAGGTCATTTGGTCAAGGTGAAGATCTGAGAGGACATGAGATCCACTGTAATGGCACAGAGAGCTCTCTCACACAGTGCATGTTTAGGAACTATACCAGATCTATCACGGATAGTATTGAAGAGGCCTCTGTGGTATGCTCAGGTAAGACTTGATGTTATATTTCAAAAAGAAAATGAATCCATGAAGTTCTTTATCAAACAGATCAAATATGATTTTTCCAATTTAAAGTGTTTATGCAAACCATCAGATCAATATTTTTGTAGTCTAAACACATGTGTTAATGCATCAGGTACAACCCGAGTTATAAATGATGTCACTATCTTCACATATGTGTGCTATAGCTGTGCATGTACCCAGAAAAGATCAATAGGATTAGGCCAGCCAAAGCACACACAGCCTATTCACAATCACACAAAAGAATTGGACCATATAAGATATAAGATGCTGTAAATAGGCTGTATGCACATGTTTCAGTCAGCTAGCTGGCCGCTACTATTTAGCATGAAGCTGCATCTTTGAACCTTTGTTTTTATATTGTTTTCCTCTCTTCTTCACCCTTCCTTTACACAATTTTGCTATTGAATTGCTCTAAATTATTATTACACATCATTAATCCCTTTACTTATAGAGGTCAACTTGACCTTTTTGATACCTTAAAATGGACAGTCTACTTCTAGGTAGAACAAATGCAATATGGCAAATTATTTTATGCCTAACAAGTTGTTTCACCATTACCAGCATTTAGCAAACACAATGTGAGAAAACAGATGAATATTAACCACTTACAATGGTAAATGCTATTAATTTGATGATGTACTGATCACCCAGTGAGGGTAATATAGCCAAGGGGCAGAAAAATTGAAACTATGAAGAGAGCAATTTCTGAGTCATTTTTGATGCTGTAAAACAGCGGTCCCCAACCTTTTTTCCGCCACGGAGTAGTTTAATGTCCTTACAATATTGTCACGCACCTGCCTTTAAGGTGTCGCAGATAAATACAACGAAATAAAATGATACAGCCAAGACAAAAACTGTGGTATTTTTGTAAATATAATAATAATCATGAATTCACTGTGTAATTGTGTAACTTTATTAGCAGCGTCCTCCTGAAATGTGCCAACAACATTGAGAGTAACATCCTCCTCTCTGCCCCTTAATGCTCTCTGGTTGCTATAGTAACACGTAAATATTTCTTTCAAAATAAGATGCACAACTACAACACGGGAAAAGACAGAGTTAACGATAAAACCCCGAAAACCATACATTTCACACCCGAGCCTCAACTCGTGCCCGGTACCAAACGACTCATGGACGGCACCGGTCCGTGGCCCGGGGTTGGGGACTGCTGCTGTAAAACATATTCCATCTGTAATCATAGCTGATTAAGTCTAAAATGGTCTGTTGGTGTTATGATTATTTGGTATTTTAGCTTTGCATTTTTATTTGCATTTATGAAATTATAGTACATTTATATAACAACTCTGCTTTCCAGGTAATGTGAGATTAACCGGTGGATCCACTCGTTGTGATGGAAGAGTTGATTATTTCAATAAAGGCCAGTGGGGACTGTGTGTGCTGAATCCTGGGACATCGATGATGCAGCAGTGGTGTGCAGACAGTTGGACTGTGGGAAGCCCCATAAGCTTATTCAGCTTGGCCCTGGTACAGGACAGACCTGGACTGATCAAATTGAATGCAATGGAAGAGAGTCTACATTGAATCAGTGTCCACAAAGACCATATCCAGACAGGACTTGCAACAACACTGTAGTGGCTGGTGTTTTCTGCACAGGTAAGAAAAACATACAAACCCAGTTCAAAAAACAAAAAGTTTGGATGTTTTTTGAAATGTAAGTAAAGACTGAATGCAAAGATTTCCAAATCCATATTTGATTCACAATAGAACCTAGAAAACAAATTCACATCATCAAAAAGTGAAATTCTTTTTGGAAAACAAGCTGTGTCCTGTGAAGTAAAGAGGTGAGGGACCACACTTAAAAAAGAGTAAGAGATTGAAATATTCATTGCTAATACTTTAACGTGTGGAAGACTTTTGCCGCAGCTGTGATGCATGTTCCTCACACAAAGGGCCACAGGACCAGTCCCGGGCTCAGCTTCAGCAGCAACCAGCAGGAGCTCCAATGGAGCGAGTAGCTGTGGACGTCATGGGCCCATTTCCTCGTACAGACAGAGGAAGCCGCTATGTCCTTGTGGCCATGGACTATTTCACCAAGTGGCCGGAAGCATATGCCATCCCAGATCAGGAGGCTGAGACTGTCGCTGATGCATTAGTGGAGGGGATGTTCAGCCGCTTTGGAACAGCAGAGACCCTCCACAGTGACCAGGGGCGTAACTTTGAGTCCAAGGTATTTGCTGCCATGTGTGAACGCCTTGGGATTAAGAAGACCCGCACCACCCAACTTCACCCCCAAAGCAATGGACTGGTGGAAAGGTTTAACAGGACGCTGGCCCAGCAGCTAGCCATCCTTACCTCAGAACACCAACGGGACTGGGACTACCATCTTCCCTTATCCTCATGGCCTACAGGTCGGCAGTGCAAGACTCGACCCAATGTACGCCTGCCCTGCTCATGTTAGGGAGAGAGCTGAGAACTCCTGCAGAGTTGGCTTTTGGGAAGCCCCGGACACGCCAGAGGCACCACCAGGCCGGGACTACGCAAGGAGGCTGCAGGACCGGCTGGAATCTGCACATTCCTACGCCCGGGAGCAGCTGGCGAAGGCAGGCCTGCGCCAAAAGAGGAATTATGACATCACCACTAAGGGGAGGCACTTCCGTGCTGGGGAGCTGGTGTGGGTCTACAGCCGAAAGAGAAAGAAAGGACGGTGTCCTAAACTGGGTAGCAGCTGGGTGGGGCCCTGCAGCGTCCTGGAGCGAGTGGGGGAAGTTGTTTACAGGGTGCAGTTGCCTCCTAGAGGGAGGAAAGTGGCGCTGCACAGAGACCGGATGGCCCCCTATAGAGGGCAGTCCCTCCCCACCTTCCCTGAGGGACGTGTACAGAGCTCCCATGACCCTGCACAGAGGGACCTCCGGCCGGAGCTGCATTCCCCTCCCTCGGACTCTTCACCTCAAAGCCCTGAAGCTCCGTGTACACCCCAGGGGCTCAGGAGGTCAGGGAGGGAACGTAGGCTACCACCCCACCTCAGAGACTGTGTTGTTCCCTCGGGGACGAGGAACTTATTGCTGGAGGGGCAGTGTAATGATGGTTAAATGTTATTTTACAGTGACATGTTGGTTATCTCTGCACGCTGTTATTTCTTTAAGATACATGTTTGGTTGTGCTGCAGGAAAAAGGGAGTTAATGTGTGCAGGAAGCGAAGGGGGGTCCTTGTTGTTGTGTGTGACTGTGCGGGGCTGAAGTGAGTTGTTGCACGAGAGCACTCTCCCCGGAGTTAACGGCCCGTTTGCCTGTGCCACTGAATAAACGGACAAACTGAGACCAAAACGTCTGGTTCTTGAGAACGTTACAATATTATATATTTACATGCTTCCATCTCCCGTTTCTGGTCGGTGACATCTCTTACTTTTCGACTCTTTTCTCCCTCCTGGCGCTCACAGACACATAACGGGTATGGCAGTCCATTCTCCCTGCAGCACGGACTACACTGCCCATGAGGCTAAATTCTTTAGGGCTATGCCTGTAATACTCTGCCTACTGCCTTCATATTAAATCATTTTTGTGAATAATTTTTGAAAATATTTCTTCACGTCATGATGCGCAAGTAGAGGTGACATGGGCCGCGAGATTGAGACACAGACATGAGAGCCTCTTAATGCGTGTTTTGTTTGGGTTTCCACGAGCGTGGACACCAAAAATATAGGGTTCATAGCCTTATGAAACAGGAAAATACCGCCGTGTAATCCATTCATTTCAACAAAGTAACTGTATTCTGAATACCACCTTTTAAAATGGTTACTGTAACGGAATACAGTTACTCATATTTTGTATTTTAAATACGTAACGGTGGTACATGTATTCCGTTACTCCCCAACACTTTCCACAACACCAGTGAGAATATCCAAAATACTGAGTAGGTATGACAAACCTTCCAAAACAGAAGCATAAATAACAGAAAGTAGTAGAAGTTTCATGAAGAGCCAGGATGAATAATCTAAAGTAAATGCACATGACTTGAAAGAAGGCATAGCAACTTGACGAAAGACATTTAGATGGCCAACCAGGGGAGGAAGCTAATGTTTAAAGGATGGGCAGACCGGAAATTTGAGCAGGACTTGATTACTTAGGATGCCTAATGTGCCCAGAAACTCTAGACATGGTGGACAAATTGAGTTCTTATCTGAAAGGGGAAAGTTTGAGATGGCTTAGGATGAGTGTAAAGCCTAAATTTGGCTAGTGGAGAATCAGTAAGCAGATAACTGCCAGTCGCGGAGGCTAATAAAAAAGGTTGAGCGTTTTATTTTTATGAGTATTATTACTATTATTATTACTATATAAAATTCCCAGGGTGTGGCCAATTAAACAATGATATGAGCACGGGCTGAAGCTGCATTATACAGAGGTTCTGGGAACCCAGACCTATTCGAAATTGAACATGGCTTACTGCCGAACCTAAGGCTGGACTAAAGAGAGGAAACACTGAAATGCTGACGTGAAAACTGCCGGATGGTTGCAGCCGGGCGTAATGCAATGTGAGATCAGCAAATTCTGTTTTCTTACAAGCCTTTCGAGGATGGCGGTGAAGACAGGATCGTGAGACTATGCCACGAATGACTGAAATGATTGAGAGCAACTAATAGCATGGACGTGACAAAGACATGGACACGATTGCACGAAGGAGACTGCAAAGGAGAAGTGCAGTGAGATTTAAAGTACGTGGCATGAATGCCGTTTGGCCTATAGAAGGCCGGGAGAAAGTGATGGGACTACACCAGTGATGTCACAAACAGCTTGACAACATGGAAAAGTGGGAGTGATGTCAAGCTTAGATTTAGCCAGAACCCTATGTCATCCAAAATGGAATAACATTCCTATCACAAAAGTTTAGGAACTGTTATCTTCAGTTCCCAGATGTTTACAGACTGTTGTTAAGAGAAGACAGGATGCTACAGAATGGTAAACATGGTGGAAAACAAACCTTTGCCAACTTTCTTGGAACATGTTGTTGCCATAAAACTCAAAATAAGCAAATATTTTTCTTACAGTTTTATATTTTCTCAATTTAAACATTTGACTTGTTTTCTACGTTCTATTGTGAAAAAAGTATGGAAATTTCTGTTGAAATGTTCTTCATATTTTCTTATTTTTAAATATATCGTCTGGATTACAAAATAGTGAACAATATACCTAAATGCATCACAGTTGTTTGTTGGTCATTCTTCCATACCTTTGGCTACATATGCTGTTTATTTTGCCTTCACAGAAAGCTTGGCAGTGCGCTTGGTTAACGGTACTGATGAGTGCTCTGGAAGAGTGGAGGTTCGTCATGGCGCCCAGTGGCACACAGTGTGTGACACGGACTGGACTCTAAGTAAAGCTGGAGTGGTGTGTGAGTCGCTACAGTGTGGACGTGTCGAGAAAGCTCATGGTGGTGCATTTTTTGGCCGTGGCAGTGGGTCAGTGGTGGAGGCAAGCAATTCATGTTTCGACAATGTGACATCTCTTCAGCAATGCTCAGTCAAAGGTTTTACAAGAGCAACCTGCGGGCATGAATATGATGCTGGTGTTCTCTGTGCAGGTAAAACCTTATTATTGTGTAATTGGTAACTGGTAAACTACATGCTTATTGATTAATAATTACAAGTTGTTAGACACTGAGCATACTTTGAAACAGATAATGACTGAGATTTACAAAATGCACTTAATTATTTTTCTATTTTTCCCAAGAGGTCACCAGAGCAGATGAATCTGTATTTTTGATTTGATACTGACTATAAAAAGATACTCTTTCTGATTTAACCCTCCCATTTAATCTGGCTTCAAATGGGCACTGAGATTACACTCGCCTTCTCTCATTGTCATGGTTCCTTTTTTTTACTTATTGTGGGGTTTTTGTGGGTTTCTGATTCATTTCTGGGTTTACTATGTGATTGATTTCTTTCTACATTTTTTAGTCTTTTGTGTCTATTGGTATTTCCCAGTGCATCCAAGTTTAGTTTTTCATATTTGTAGTTCTTAGTTCCTTGTCTAATGTTTTTCCCTTTGATGTACAGTCCATCTTAGTCTCATCTCTGTGTGTCCTCCCAGTTTTCCTGTATGTAGTCTGTCTCTTCTCCATTTGTTTCCCTTTCTGTCTGTGTGTCTAGTTTGTCTCTCTCTATTTTGTACTTCCTGTCTTACTTTTTAGTCCCTCATCACTTGTGCTTTATGTTTACTTAAGTTTCTGTCACTCTTTGTGTCCCCTTCCTCCTGTGTCAATTCCCTTGTCTACAACTGTGGTCGATTGAACATATGTATTTATGGTTTTTATTTTGGAGTAGGCTGAACTTGCTCTCTTCCTCACTGACTCTATGTCTGTCATTATGTCACACATTGGCTCACTACAAAACACACCACAAATCCCACCAATGATTCACTTCCTTATAAACCACTGAATCGGGTACAGAAACAGTGACGTACTGAATGAAATGGACGTCACTGATCATGTGACTCTGGCCAGACAAAATAAGTTTATTTAAGGATTTTTTAAACAAAGAAAATGAGCAGTAAGTATTTTTAAACTGTATTTTGGGAATCCCCTTTGGGTGTCTGCACTAGTGCTGGTCAGCTGATTTCTAAATAATTTTCTTCTGGAAATGGACCTTGGCTTTAGGATCAAAACTTCCTGGTTACAGCTGTTAAAAGATTGTGTTCAAGCTTAAAGATACACCCATAGCTGAATTTAGTCAGTCCGATGTTACAGTTCTTGGATAACCAAGACATTAAGAGTCCAATATGAGACGTTGCCTGAAGAGATGGGAACAATCTTTACCCTCTTGTTCTGGTATCTCAGATATTGATGCCGTCTTATTAGCTTACTGTATTTTTGAAAATGATTCTTAAAAATGTGTTAGCAAAGGATTTTATACTGACTGATATGGTGCTCTTTTGTTTTTTTAACAATTTACATTAAAATATTGAGTTCTTAATAAACTGCTGCATGGATCTATTTGACAGCTTGTAATATTTATTGTTAATGCGTTAATGTTTTCCCTCAGGTCAACCACCAATAAGGCTTGTGAACGGCACTGACCGATGCTCTGGTCGAGTGGAGATTCTGCATGAAGGCCAGTGGGGAACAGTGTGTGATGATGACTGGGACCTCAGAGATGCTGAGGTGGTGTGTAGAGCCATGGACTGTGGACCACCTCAGAGAGCCAAATCCAGTGCCTTCTTTGGTGAAGGCCAAGGAAAGATCTGGCTTGATGATGTCAACTGTCTGGGTAATGAGATGTTCCTTGGGCACTGCAGGCATTCATCATTTGGAGAACATAACTGTGGTCATGGTGAAGATGCAGGAGTGATTTGTTCAGGTAAAAATATTATTGTGTCATTTAATACTATTTTTTTAACATTTAAATGCCACTTTGGATGTTTTTTTTTATTTTTGCAGATTAGAATTGCAGTTTTTGGTTATATTGCAGTTATTTTCCACTTTTCTCTTCTGGCTCTTGGCGAAGGCGGTCACACTTTTCTCCTCTCCCTTCCCTTATCTTCCTTGTCTAGTCTCGTCTATTTTTTTTACTCTTCCCTGTTGCGAAATCAGTTTTGCCCCGGTTCTTTTATTCGTCGAGGCATCCAGAGACGGCACCGGAACTCAGTAGTCATTTTTACAAAATCTTTATTCATCTTTATTCATCTTCATTCAAGCATGCACTTCTAGAAGGGAAGACGAGGCCGGTGTCCCTCTGTAACAATCTTCACCTCTTTGTTAGTCACAGCCAGCTTTATAGAAGCGGCCGCATCATAAAACCCCCACAGTGTGCTGCAAACTCTGTGTCTGTGTCTATATGCACGAGCACGTGAGTGCCTGTGTGTGCACGTTCCCGTGTGTATGTGTGAGTGCACGTGAGTGAGTGTGCATATAGGTGTGTGAGTGTAACAGTTTAAGCACTGTGTGTGTCTCTGGTACGTGACTCCCTAGGGGTCATAAAAACCCTCTCCTTCCAGACCACAGTTATCAAGTTACAAATATTGAGACCCCCACACAGGTATCCTCTGGGAATTTCCACTCAGCATTAACTCCTCTTTGTCTTACTTTCACAGTTCAATTGGGGAGGGTCTCCAAGGTCAGGTCCTAAGTCAGGCCTTTATTTATATCCAGGGCAGTGTCAGTGTCTCATAATAATTCTACATTCTATCTAACACATTTCTAAACTCTAAAATAAGCTAAACATTCCTACATCCCCTGGAACACTCTCTCACAGTCTGTTCTCTAAAACCTAAAAGAGGAATTATGGATTTGATCAACTGGTCCCTGAATGCAATTGACACCCTCTTCTCAACGAGAAGCCTGGGCTCGGGTGAGCCTGAGTGTCCTGGAGGTACTTTCCCTGCCGGATACACAATGGACGGGTGGCATAACTGGAGGGTTGTGTGCCTGGCGGGACTGTCGATTGAGGACATTGAAGATATCTACCTGTTCAGAACCATGACAACAGGGTTCTTGCTGATTGGAGCTGGCTTGGCCCTGGCTTATCGAAGATTAAAGAAAGCGGAATCGGCTGATCAAAACCCCACAAGGCTGCCCGCTGTGATTGAAACGATGGGACGAGTCATGAGCTCTCAAAACGGGCTCATTGAGCGCGGCACGGATAAGATCTTCGAGAAGCTTGAGGCTGCCGTGAACACTCAGAATAAGACCTCTGAGCGAAAATTGGATTACATCTTGGAGAAGCTCACAGTGGTCGTGAGTTCTCAGAATCTGCTCTTTGAGCACAAGATTGATAACATCATGGAGCGCAAGATTGATAACATCATCATAGAGAAGCTCACGGCTCTCCAATGGGAGATTGAGAGACCAGTGTCGGACTGCTAGAACAGCTTTGAAATTCACATGAGTTGTTCGCACTAAAGTAAAAACCACCATCATTTCATGCGGCTACCACTTCGGCGCCAGCTATGGTTTCAAGGCTGGAGCTGAACAAAAACACCCTGATAACAGACTCTGCATAGACTGTTTCTTCCTATCCTACGCAAGGCCACCTGGATTGGCTGGAAGACTGTTTACTTAGCCTGGCAGGGCGAAGGACACTGTCTCAGCTGAACTCTGGACACACACACACATATATATACACATGCAGATATACACTCATCCCCCCTCCCCCACCAAATGCCTTCGACGCTTATTCCCTCCCGATGCAGACGGTGGATGTTAGGTCTAATTGTTGAATGTTGCCATTGTGTTTCTTAAATTTGTACAGTCTTAGTTCAAGCAGTATTATCAAAGCTATTCCTTTGATCCTGAGCACCTCTAACCACTTTGTGTTGGGGGAGGTTTTATAGCAGATACATCCTATCTGGAAGATCTACTTCCTTTGATGTAAGCTTCCTGCGTTTACGACCCTTTGGTCAGCAGGAGGACACACACACACACACACACACACACACACACGCACTTGCAAAACCACAGGCAAGGTACCCTTTGTGTGTATGTATACATCATATGTTAATGACCCTATGCACATTCAAGTAACCTCAATAAAAGGAGTGCTATGGGGAACCTGGCTGAGAGAGTCTGACGGAGGTCAAGTGGGTGGAACGACACTTGGCTCCAGGCAGGCCTCCTCATGCATGAGTAACACAAAGAACGTTGCCTACTTGTGTCTTGTTCTTGCTGTGTAGCAAATTGTCCTGAACGTTCCAGCGAATAGGTTTACGCTACGAACCTATCATTAATTGGTCCTTCGAGCCGGATCCTTCGAATCGACATTCACCGAGGGGAAAAGAGACACGCCGAAAGACTGACGTCAGCCAGGATTTATAGAGATCCTGCAGCAAAGCCCCGAGGCGTGAGAATTCGTCATCGGGCCGGTGGATTAGCCGTCTGTTTTTCTCCTCGATGGATGGTGATTGACGGGATTCGGGACTGATGCTACACGCAATAAGCAACACCAAGTAAGTTGGAGAGTGACTCTATAACTGCGGAATTGGGTTTGTGTCCCGATATTGGGTGTGTGTCCTGAGAAATCGCCCTGGGTTTGTGTCCCGAGCGTTCCTTCATTGGGCTTTGTCGCGCGACTGGGTTAGTGTCCCAGAACTGGGTTAGGGTCCCAGGACTGGGTTGGTGTCCCGAGTGGTCCGGTGTGAGTCCGGAGTAGGCCTATTTTGTGCTGTTGGGTGGATGTGTTTGTGTGAGTGGGTGCAGAGCAGTACACGTGGTCTGTGACAGCTATTGTTGTTATTATGGGTTCCCAAGCAACTAAGAGTGCGTCAGAGGGTGACGAGAAGTTTATGATGAAATTTGCTCCTGGAAGCACAAAGTATGTAGGACATTGGCGCAAGAAATATGATTTTGAAGGTAAATTGATTGTAGGACAATGTCAAATGTCAGTAGAGCAGTTGACGGTAAAGGCTGCTTGTGCAAAAGGGAAATAGGAAACAAAAACAAGAAAAAAGAAAAAGAAAAAGAGAAGAGTGTTGCTGTGTTTGTGTTAATGATCATGGACGCAAGCGATAGACCTATGTTGTGTAAAAGGGCCAGACGTGGTCTGCGTGAGTGTGGCTGATTGTTGTCTTGTAATGGAGACTAAACTGAGTAAGTCTGCCTTGAAATAGGATGAAATACACTGCAAAGTTTTTATTGGGCAGCACGTGGTGTGTGGATCGTTGACGAATGGAGTGAAATTGTGCTCTAAGCAGAAGCGAGTGTGAGAGTGTCTGGCGTCACGGTGTGTGTGAAAAGGTATCCAGTTGGGGCAGACGTGATTCTGCAGGTCACCTGCCCAGCGGACAAAGAAATAACATAAGTTGTGTGGTGAATGATAGCACGAAGAGTGTTTGGTGTTTCTCAGCCTGAAACAGCTGTAATGCTACTTTCTGTTTATGAGAGAAGGATAGTTTAAAAGAGAGAGAGAGAGAGAGATGTGTGTGGTTTTAAGCAGTGATGAGATTAATGAAATGTGATGAGAGGAACACAAAACATACAGAAAATGCATCAACCGTACTAACCCTACATGCATATACACATACAATGATACTCATGAAGACCAGACAGAGTCTAAGCATGAGATTCTGTTTGTCATCTTGTCCAAGTCACTAGTAAGATGAAAGTGATACATAGACTAGTGGACTGAATATTATTAGTAGGACAGATGACTGCATCATAGAGGAAAACAGAATGCTGATGAGGGTCTTAAATGAGTGAGCTGAGTGAGCTGATTGTGAGTTTCTGGTGTGTGAAGAAGTTTTACCATGGCACACATTTGGTTACATGAGAAGAAACTTATTATGTGATGAGACAACAGGGTTATGCTGTATGTTGTGTGTGGCTGATTGGATGAATGTTTGAGATTGATCTGGCTGTTGATTTGTCTTTTGTTACTAAGTTGAGCCTGCCAAATGGGTTGTTACGATTTATCCCCTGGCATGAAGAACACGTGTCATGACTTAAACAAGGCCTTTCTTTCCTTTGCTTTCCTTTATTTTATTTCCTTTCTTTTTATTTTGTTACTTTCATGGTGCACTGAAGGTTTCGTTTGATGATCTCTGTTTGAGCAGATATGCACGATTAGAACAGAAGCGTTATACGACTCGTCGTCGAGAAAACTGTTGCAAAAGTGAGTTTCTCCAAAAGATTAAAATGGGCTCGGGAGAAAGCCACTTATTTGGGACAATCAGAAAACAAGTCCCTGTCGAAAAGGATTCAGCGATGTAATCCAGTCTAAATTCTTTTTTCTTTTGAAATGACGTCATTGCTGGCAGTAGAAACTTATTGCGTCACGAGGTTCTACTGTCAGCAATAAAAATGGGGACTGACTGGACTGACAAAAGCTTTCACTGACTTGACACCAGTATGCAAGATTGCACCTCCACCTTGACCTGACAAAAGGGTGGATGTATGTATGTTTTTTTTACAGGAGCAGAAAGGTGACAGCAACAGGTTGCATGGGCTTTTGGGCCATGCTGACTTAACCTTTAACTGCCACTTTCTGTGTCTTTGAATTTACCAGCAGTGTGTTATTCTTGACCTTGTATTGTTTACAGTGCAGAGGTCACTGTGAGAAAGTGTGCATACAGATGCGCTGCGCTAACATCTATTTTTCCACAGCAGAGGGCTAATCATATGATCTAATCACATGATTTACAGCAGGACACACCACTGGCTATAGTTTTCTTACGACAGGGCCTGGAGTGAAGCTACTTCAGGGAGAATCCCTGGGAATTTTAAGAGACAATGTACAACTTCATTGTGCATGTCTAATTGTGCTAAGCTGACATAGGGCAAAAGAGAGTTTTTCGGGAAGCTTTCATTTTAAATTGCAGAGACCGTGACATGAGAGATATGGAAGAAGAGACTGAAGTGCAGATCCAGACCACGACCGGGAGAGAAGGCTTCAAGAGGACCAGTGAGAAGCAGGGACCATCTGCAGGACAACTGACAAACGACAGTGGGCTGCACCACTGGGCTTCCAAAGGATTGTCATGAGGAGATTTTGAACAGCAAAATCTTAAAATAAAATGAAAGAGTTTCGACGTTGACGTTGAGGAAGACAACTAAGGTGTACGACGTGCTCTGCCTTAAATCTACAGCGGCATTGAAACGGAAATCAAGGGATGGAGAGAGCGTGCCAAGCTCCAAAAGTGACAGCGCAGAGGAGACCAGCATTGGAATTATGACTCTGTAAACAGCACAGACACCAGGAGCCATGACTGGGACTGGGAATGACCATCCAATGCTTTTTTCACTTTGCCATGCAAAGTACTTTGACACTCTGGAGAAGACCTTTCCTCTGTATCATTGTTGTTGCCATTTGCATGTGAGAGCTTAGATTGGGGGAAGATTAAAGATGAACAAAGGGTGGTGAGAGAACAGTGAAGTGAGGATACACAGTGTGAAACTCCTTTAAGTGTAAAATAATGTTGATGTGATATACAGCATGTCAGGAAAGAAATTCTGGTATTAATGTGATTCTTGATTTAAGAATCAAAGGGTGGGATTGTAATGGAATTTCTTTCACTTATGTACTAATCACATTATTTTATCGTATAATGCCTTGGTGCCACTGGATTTTAACATGTCTGACACCCATACTGTAAGACAAATGGTGGGGGTCTAGTTAGGAAGTTGCTGGAAGAAACACTTGGATACATCAAGCGCACTGCAAGAAGGTGACGCACATTCAGGCCAGCTCGGAGTAAGTGGCAGGAAGACCGGGTACAAAGGGGGGAAAGCCTCCAGGGCCCCTCGTCTCAATCCGGTGAAGAAACCAACTGAGCCACAGGTACTCATCAGAATGGCTGGGAATGTGCTGTGCGCCTTCTTGTGCCTGTGGACCCAGAGTGGGATGACAGGAGCACATTGGGACAGAGCAAACCACACCCAGTACCCACATGGGGTTTCAACAACTACTGGTGGCAGTTTGGGAACACAACTGCTCACATCAAGAACAAGACCAATTGTTATGTTTGTGCACACATGCCACTGTCTACACATTCTTCTGGACTGTGGCCATATAGCATCACTGAGAGCGAGACAGTTGTTTGGTTGCCTTGGCAACACATCCAGGAGTAAACGTACTTGGAACACTGCCAACTTTTCAGCTTCTGAACCTGAATGGACGGTTGGTTCACCAGTAGCTGGGAAGGTGAACGGCTCTGGTACGACAGACCTGCTAGTCCGACTCCAAGACTTGCTGCAGGACATTGAACAGCTAAATGAACTGGAAATAGGCCAGTTGCCTATGTGTATGAAGGGCAATGGATTAGTCCAAGTTGGAGATTTACCATGAAATCTGAGCAAAGTCAACTGATGTGTTTGAATGTCTATGTCTGTATACAGTTGTATTGTAGTGACATATGATTTTTGAGAATGTTGATTCTTCTTGTTTGACTGTTACATTCAGTTGTTTATTTGCAGGAATACATAATGAATTGCACGACAGGAGTAGATGCACCACAAGGCTGGATAACTTGGATAATGTCTGGTCCTTGGTGGCATCTTCTTTTGAAAATATTAATTCCTGTTTTTGGACTGTTGATACTGATTTGCTTACGTATAGGATGTAGTTTACTGTGTATGAGATCAATGAGAAGCAGGTTAACTGCTTACATGTATTAACTGTGAACTTTTGCATCGATAGAAGGTGAATGAAGAGGAGTTGTGTATGAATGAAATCTACACTGTCACTGTCCAAACAAAGGGTGTATAAGTTGAAATTTAAGTATATACAATGACAAAAAGGGGGAAATGTTAGGTCTAATTGTTGAATGTTGCCATTGTGTTTCTTAAATTTGTACAGTCTTAGTTCAAGCAGTATTATCAAAGCTATTCCTTTGATCCTGAGCACCTCTAACCACTTTGTGTTGGGGAGGTTTTATAGCAGATACATCCTATCTGGAAGATCTACTTCCTTTGATGTAAGCTTCCTGCGTTTACGACCCTTTGGTCAGCAGGAGCACACACACACACACACACACACACACACACACGCACTTGCAAAACCACAGGCAAGGTACCCTTTGTGTGTATGTATACATCATATGTTAATGACCCTATGCACATTCAAGTAACCTCAATAAAAGGAGTGCTATGGGGAACCTGGCTGAGAGAGTCTGACGGAGGTCAAGTGGGTGGAACGACACTTGGCTCCAGGCAGGCCTCCTCATGCATGAGTAACACAAAGAACGTTGCCTACTTGTGTCTTGTTCTTGCTGTGTAGCAAATTGTCCTGAACGTTCCAGCGAATAGGTTTACGCTACGAACCTATCAGTGGATCAAGGAGACCAGTGCATATGCTGCAGGCCCTGATGCACTCTCTTCACTGGCTGTCTCTCACCCTTTACCCATCCCTGTTGCTTGTCATGTGTTTCTATGGTTTATTAAGAGTTTTTCATGTGCTATGTGCAGAGGTGTTTTTTTTTCTGTTCTCAAACTGATCTCCCTCTGGAGCTCAGTCTGGGGGAGTTCTTTTTCTCCTTGTCTTTCCTGATGTTGTGTATTTTCCATTGTTCGGTTCCGGTCGCTGCTTGTGTGGCTGACCCGCTAGCTACCTAGCCTGACCTGTCTCTCCAATGTGATGTATGTATATTGTATGTACGGTCGGCAAGGTCAGTCTCTCAATTGCCCCTCGGGATAAATAGTCTTCTGAATCTGAATCTGAATCTGAACACCAGTGAGAATATCCAAAATACTGAGTAGGTATGACGAACTTTCCAAGGCAGAAGCATAAATAACAGAAAGTAGTAGAAGTTGCATGAAGAGCCAGGATGAATAATCTAAAGTAAATGCACATGACTTGAAAGAAGGCATAGCAACTTGACGAAAGACATTTAGATGGCCAACCAGGGAGGAAGCTAATGTTTAAAGGATGGGCAGACCGGAAATTTGAGCAGGACTTGATTACTTAGGATGCCTAATGTGCCCAGAAACTCTAGACATGGTGGACAAATTGAGTTCTTATCTGAAAGGGGAAAGTTTGAGATGGCTTAGGATGAGTGTAAAGCCTAAATTTGGCTAGTGGAGAATCAGTAAGCAGATAACTGCCAGTCATGGAGGCTAATAAAAAAGGTTGAGCGTTTTTATTTTTATGAGTATTATTACTATTATTATTACTATATAAAATTCCCAGGGTGTGGCCAATTAAACAATGATATGAGCACGGGCTGAAGCTGCATTATACAGAGGTTCTGGGAACCCAGACCTATTCGAAATTGAACATGGCTTACTGCCGAACCTAAGGCTGGACTAAAGAGAGGAAACACTGAAATGCTGACGTGAAAACTGCCGGATGGTTGCAGCCGGGCGTAATGCAATGTGAGATCAGCAAATTCTGTTTTCTTACAAGCCTTTCGAGGATGGCGATGAAGACAGGATCGTAGACTATGCCACGAATGACTGAAATGATTGAGAGCAACTAATAGCATGGACGTGACAAAGACATGGACACGATTGCACGAAGGAGACTGCAAAGGAGAAGTGCAGTGAGATTTAAAGCACGTGGCATGAATGCCGTTTGGCCTATAGAAGGCCGGGAGAAAGTGATGGGACTACACCAGTGATGTCACAAACAGCTTGACAACATGGAAAAGTGGGAGTGATGTCAAGCTTAGATTTAGCCAGAACCCTATGTCATCCAAAAATGGAATAACATTCCTATCACAAAAGTTTAGGAACTGTTATCTTCAGTTCCCAGATGTTTACAGACTGTTGTTAAGAGAAGACAGGATGCTACAGAATGGTAAACATGGTGGAAAACAAACCTTTGCCAACTTTCTTGGAACATGTTGTTGCCATAAAACTCAAAATAAGCAAATATTTTTCTTACAGTTTTATATTTTCTCAATTTAAACATTTGACTTGTTTTCTACGTTCTATTGTGAAAAAAGTATGGAAATTTCTGTTGAAATGTTCTTCATATTTTCTTATTTTTAAATATATCGTCTGGATTACAAAATAGTGAACAATATACCTAAATGCATCACAGTTGTTTGTTGGTCATTCTTCCATACCTTTGGCTACATATGCTGTTTATTTTGCCTTCACAGAAAGCTTGGCAGTCCGCTTGGTTAACAGTACTGATGAGTGCTCTGGAAGAGTGGAGGTTCGTCATGGCGCCCAGTGGCACACAGTGTGTGACACGGACTGGACTCTAAGTAAAGCTGGAGTGGTGTGTGAGTCGCTGCAGTGTGGACGTGTCGAGAAAGCTCATGGTGGTGCTGTTTTTGGCCGTGGCAGTGGGCCAGTGGTGGAGGCAAGCAATTCATGTTTCGACAATGTGACATCTCTTCAGCAATGCTCAGTCAAAGGTTTTACAAGAGCAACCTGCGGGCATGAATATGATGCTGGTGTTCTCTGTGCAGGTAAACCCTTATTATTGTGTTCACAATTCAAACATAATTTTCACGAGATCACACACAGTATAAAAGATTGCTGTGGTGTGATGTCACCAACTGCTTTGGAGTTTTGAAACTAGATGTGGTGGTGGTGGTAGGGTAACTGGTAAACTACATGCTTATTGGTTAATAATTACAAGTTGTTAGCCACTGATCATACTTTGAAACAGATAATGACTGAGATTCATGCACTTAATTTTTTTTTTCTCTTTTTTCCCAAGGGGTCACCAGAGCAGATGAATCTGTATTTTTGATTTGGTACTGACTTCAAAACAGATACTCTTTCTCATTTAACCCTCCCATTTAATCTGTCTTCATATGGGCACTGGGATTACACTCGCCTTCTCTCAGTTTCATGGTTTCTGTTTTTTTTTTCCTAGTGTGGGTTTTTTTTTTGTGGGTTTATTATTTGGTGGGTTTCTTTCTACATTTTTAGTCTTTTGTGTCTATTGGTATTTTCCAGTGCGTCCTAGTTTAGTTATTCATATTTGTAGTTCTTAGTTCCTTGTCTATTTTTTTCCCTTTCCTGTATGTAGTCTGTCTCTTCTCCATTTGTTTCCTTTCTGTCTGTGTGTCTAGTCTGTCTCTCTCTATTCTGTACTTCCCGTCTTATTTTGCAGACCCTCATCATGTGTGCTGTTTTCTGTCACTCTTTGTGTCCCCTTCCTCCTGTGTCAGTTCCCTTGTCTACGATTGTGGTCGATTGAACATATGTATTTATGGTTTTTATTTTGGAATAGGCTGAACTTGCTCTCTTCCTCGCTGACTCTGCGTCCTGTCATTATGTCATACATTGGCTCACTATTTCTTGCACCAAACACACCAGAAATGCCACCACTACTAAATATTGTATGTTATTGTGCAGCACACAAGACCGACAGTGCACAATGTGCTTTGAGGTAGCAGCAAAGAAAGATATAGTTTGTGTCTGTGAGCACCCGTGTGCACATCTGTGTGCGTGAGTGCGCTTTGTATTCAAAATGTTTCTCCATGTAATGATCTGCTAAAGGGTATGGGGAGCCATAGCCCCGCCCCCCAGGGCATGAAGCAGGCATGGAGGAGATCCAGGCCCCAGATATCTAGAGGCCCCCAGAGCGCGAGAGCCCAAGGATGACCATCGGAGGCGCAACCACGCCACCCTCCTGGAAAGAGCTGAAGAAAGCCCCAGATGTGGGGTCACCCAGCAGCCCTGGTGCGGAAGCCATGGGGGGCTGCAGTGACGTGCCCACAGGCTCCACCGGCAGCCACGCGCGACAGAAGGAACCGAGCCCTGGGCCGGAGGTCCGAGGGCCCCCCACCCGCTGAAAGGCGCCAGGCCCTGCCAAGCAGCCACCAGGAATGAGCCGGTACATACCTGAGCGCCCAGCCCTGGACACTGAGAACCAGCAACGCACCAACATCTGAGGGCATCAGCCACCGACAGGGTGTGTTGTGGGGGTGATAGGTCCCCACACCTGGGGCTGCCTGAGATGTGTCCAGAGAGGTGGAGTCTAAGATCCGACCTGACATAAAGACGCAGACAAACAGGCACACACAGACACAAACATGCATTCCCACCCTCATGCACACATATACAAATAATGGGCACTCGCCCCAAAGTGGAGACAAATAGAAATGGACACTGTACACACACTCACTCCCCAAGCATACTCTATACCCCAGGTCCAGGTATCCTTGCCTCTAGAGGGGTAATCTGCCCCTAGACCCAAGAGATGTTGCCCTTTTCCCTCAGTTGACAAGCACACCGTCCCTAGTCCTGCAGCAGCAGGGAGGCCCAGCATCCCAGACCCCGATCAGATGGCCACCTCCTCCTCCCAGCCCCCTGCCCCAATGAGGAACAGAGAACAGGGGTGTGAAGACCCCATACCTTTCTCCATCCGCTCATATGTAGTTTTGCTGTGTGCTGTTCTAAAGTGCATTTAAAACACGGAGGGGCATGGTGCTTTGAGATGGCTTCGGATGAGTGAAAAGCCGCTCCGGAGAAGCTATTGAGTTGTTAATAAATTGCTAAATGGGATCTATTTGACAGCTTGTAATATTTATTGTAAATGCTTTAATGTTTTCCCTCAGATAAATCAACAATAAGGCTTGTGAACGGCATTGACCGATGCTCTGGCCGAGTGGAGATTCTTCATGAAGGCCAGTGGGGAACAGTGTGTGATGATGACTGGGACTTAAAAGATGCTGAGGTGGTGTGCAGAGCCATGGACTGTGGAACACCTCAGAGAGCAACATCTAATGCCTTCTTTGGTGAAGGCCAAGGAGTAATCTGGTTTTCTTCTGTCACCTGTTTGGGTAATGAGACATCCCTTGGGCACTGCAGGTATAGCCCCTCTGGAAGTTTTTCGTGCAGCCACAGTGAAGATGCAGGAGTGATTTGTTCAGGTAAAAACTATTTTGGCATTAAATACTGTGTCTGTTTTTATCTTAAAATATGACTTTGGATTTTTTTTTTTTTTTTTTTTTTTTGCTGATCAAAATTTCTCTTTTATTTATATTACAATTATTTCCATGACACCAGTGAGAATATTGCATGGATTTCAATTAATGCAATTTTCAGGCACCAACTAATTGCTGATTTTGTCCTCTTTGCTTTGTAGCTACCATTCGACTGACCAATGGGACTGACATGTGCTCAGGAAGGGTGGAGGTCCACCGTGGTGAACACTGGTCACCAGCATTTAATATAAACTGGGGAATGAATGAAGCTACAGTGGTGTGCAGAGAGATGAATTGTGGAGAGCCTGTCAAGATTTCAAGGTCATTTGGTCAAGGTGAAGATCTGAGAGGACATGAGATCCACTGTAATGGCACAGAGAGCTCTCTCACACAGTGCATGTTTAGGAACTATACCAGATCTATCACGGATAGTATTGAAGAGGCCTCTGTGGTATGCTCAGGTAAGACTTGATGTTATATTTCAAAAAGAAAATGAATCCATGAAGTTCTTTATCAAACAGATCAAATATGATTTTTTCCAATTTAAAGTGTTTATGCAAACCATCAGATCAATATTTTTGTAGTCTAAACACATGTGTTAATGCATCAGGTACAACCCGAGTTATAAATGATGTCACTATCTTCACATATGTGTGCTATAGCTGTGCATGTACCCAGAAAAGATCAATAGGATTAGGCCAGCCAAAGCACACACAGCCTATTCACAATCACACAAAAGAATTGGACCATATAAGATATAAGATGCTGTAAATAGGCTGTATGCACATGTTTCAGTCAGCTAGCTGGCCGCTACTATTTAGCATGAAGCTGCATCTTTGAACCTTTGTTTTATATTGTTTTCCTCTCTTCTTCACCCTTCCTTTACACAATTTTGCTATTGAATTGCTCTAAATTATTATTACACATCATTAATCCCTTTACTTATAGAGGTCAACTTGACCTTTTTGATACCTTAAAATGGACAGTCTACTTCTAGGTAGAACAAATGCAATATGGCAAATTATTTTATGCCTAACAAGTTGTTTCACCATTACCAGCATTTAGCAAACACAATGTGAGAAAACAGATGAATATTAACCACTTACAATGGTAAATGCTATTAATTTGATGATGTACTGATCACCCAGTGAGGGTAATATAGCCAAGGGGCAGAAAAATTGAAACTATGAAGAGAGCAATTTCTGAGTCATTTTGATGCTGTAAAACAGCGGTCCCCAACCTTTTTCCGCCACGGAGTAGTTTAATGTCCTTACAATATTGTCACGCACCTGCCTTTAAGGTGTCATGAGATAAATACAACGAAATAAAATGATACAGCCAAGACAAAAACTGTGGTATTTTGTAAATATAATAATAATCGCGAATTCACTGTGTAATTGTGTAACTTTATTAGCAGCGTCCTCCTGAAATGTGCCAACAACATTGAGAGTAACATCCTCCTCTCTGCCCCTTAATGCTCTCTGGTTGCTATAGTAACACGTAAATATTTCTTTCAAAATAAGATGCACAACTACAACACGGGAAAAGACAGAGTTAACGATAAAACCCCCGAAAACCATACATTTCACACCCGAGCCTCAACTCTCGTGCCCCGGTACCAAACGACTCATGGACCGGTACCGGTCCGTGGCCCGGGGGTTGGGGACTGCTGCTGTAAAACATATTCCATCTGTAATCATAGCTGATTAAGTCTAAAATGGTCTGTTGGTGTTATGATTATTTGGTATTTTAGCTTTGCATTTTATTTGCATTTATGAAATTATAGTACATTTATATAACAACTCTGCTTTCCAGGTAATGTGAGATTAACCGGTGGATCCACTCGTTGTGATGGAAGAGTTGATTATTTCAATAAAGGCCAGTGGGGGACTGTGTGTGCTGAATCCTGGGACATCGATGATGCAGCAGTGGTGTGCAGACAGTTGGACTGTGGGAAGCCCCATAAGCTTATTCAGCTTGGCCCTGGTACAGGACAGACCTGGACTGATCAAATTGAATGCAATGGAAGAGAGTCTACATTGAATCAGTGTCCACAAAGACCATATCCAGACAGGACTTGCAACAACACTGTAGTGGCTGGTGTTTTCTGCACAGGTAAGAAAAACATACAAACCCAGTTCAAAAAACAAAAAGTTTGGATGTTTTTTGAAATGTAAGTAAAGACTGAATGCAAAGATTTCCAAATCCATATTTGATTCACAATAGAACCTAGAAAACAAATTCACATCATCAAAAAGTGAAATTCTTTTTGGAAAACAAGCTGTGTCCTGTGAAGTAAAGAGGTGAGGGACCACACTTAAAAAAGAGTAAGAGATTGAAATATTCATTGCTAATACTTTAACGTGTGGAAGACTTTTGCCGCAGCTGTGATGCATGTTCCTCACACAAAGGGCCACAGGACCAGTCCCGGCTCAGCTTCAGCAGCAACCAGCAGGAGCTCCAATGGAGCGAGTAGCTGTGGGACGTCATGGGCCCATTTCCTCAGACAGACAGAGGAAGCCGCTATGTCCTTGTGGCCATGGACTATTTCACCAAGTGGCCGGAAGCATATGCCATCCCAGATCAGGAGGCTGAGACTGTCGCTGATGCATTAGTGGAGGGATGTTCAGCCGCTTTGGAACAGCAGAGACCCTCCACAGTGACCAGGGGCGTAACTTTGAGTCCAAGGTATTTGCTGCCATGTGTGAACGCCTTGGGATTAAGAAGACCCGCACCACCCAACTTCACCCCCAAAGCAATGGACTGGTGGAAAGGTTTAACAGGACGCTGGCCCAGCAGCTAGCCATCCTTACCTCAGAACACCAACGGGACTGGGACTACCATCTTCCCCTTATCCTCATGGCCTACAGGTCGGCAGTGCAAGACTCGACCCAATGTACGCCTGCCCTGCTCATGTTAGGGAGAGAGCTGAGAACTCCTGCAGAGTTGGCTTTTGGGAAGCCCCCGGACACGCCAGAGGCACCACCAGGCCGGGACTACGCAAGGAGGCTGCAGGACCGGCTGGAATCTGCACATTCCTACGCCCGGGAGCAGCTGGCGAAGGCAGGCCTGCGCCAAAAGAGGAATTATGACATCACCACTAAGGGGAGGCACTTCCGTGCTGGGGAGCTGGTGTGGGTCTACAGCCGAAAGAGAAAGAAAGGACGGTGTCCTAAACTGGGTAGCAGCTGGGTGGGGCCCTGCAGCGTCCTGGAGCGAGTGGGGGAAGTTGTTTACAGGGTGCAGTTGCCTCCTAGAGGGAGGAAAGTGGCGCTGCACAGAGACCGGATGGCCCCCTATAGAGGGCAGTCCCTCCCCACCTTCCCTGAGGGACGTGTACAGAGCTCCCATGACCCTGCACAGAGGGACCTCCGGCGGAGCTGCATTCCCTCCCTCGGACTCTTCACCTCAAAGCCCTGAAGCTCCGTGTACACCCCAGGGGCTCAGGAGGTCAGGGAGGGAACGTAGGCTACCACCCCACCTCAGAGACTGTGTTGTTCCCTCGGGGACGAGGAACTTATTGCTGGAGGGGCAGTGTAATGATGGTTAAATGTTATTTTACAGTGACATGTTGGTTATCTCTGCACGCTGTTATTTCTTTAAGATACATGTTTGGTTGTGCTGCAGGAAAAAGGGAGTTAATGTGTGCAGGAAGCGAAGGGGGTCCTTGTTGTGTGTGTGACTGTGCGGGGCTGAAGTGAGTTGTTGCACGAGAGCACTCTCCCCGAGTTAACGGCCCGCTTGCCTGTGCCACTGAATAAACGGACAAACTGAGACCAAAACGTCTGGTTCTTGAGAACGTTACAATATTATATATTTACATGCTTCCATCTCCCGTTTCTGGTCGGTGACATCTCTTACTTTTCGACTCTTTTTCTCCCTCCTGGCGCCACAGACACATAACGGGTATGGCAGTCCATTCTCCCTGCAGCACGGACTACACTGCCCATGAGGCTAAATTCTTTAGGGCTATGCCTGTAATACTCTGCCTACTGCCTTCATATTAAATCATTTTTGTGAATAATTTTTGAAAATATTTCTTCACGTCATGATGCGCAAGTAGAGGTGACATGGGCGCGAGATTGAGACACAGACATGAGAGCCTCTTAATGCGTGTTTTGTTTGGGTTTCCACGAGCGTGGACACCAAAAAAAATAGGGTTCATAGCCTTATGAAACAGGAAAATACCGCCGTGTAATCCATTCATTTCAACAAAGTAACTGTATTCTGAATACCACCTTTTAAAATGGTTACTGTAACGGAATACAGTTACTCATATTTTGTATTTTAAATACGTAACGGTGGTACATGTATTCCGTTACTCCCCAACACTTTCCACAACACCAGTGAGAATATCCAAAATACTGAGTAGGTATGACAAACCTTCCAAAACAGAAGCATAAATAACAGAAAGTAGTAGAAGTTGCATGAAGAGCCAGGATGAATAATCTAAAGTAAATGCACATGACTTGAAAGAAGGCATAGCAACTTGACGAAAGACATTTAGATGGCCAACCAGGGAGGAAGCTAATGTTTAAAGGATGGGCAGACCGGAAATTTGAGCAGGACTTGATTACTTAGGATGCCTAATGTGCCCAGAAACTCTAGACATGGTGCACAAATTGAGTTCTTATCTGAAAGGGGAAAGTTTGAGATGGCTTAGGATGAGTGTAAAGCCTAAATTTGGCTAGTGGAGAATCAGTAAGCAGATAACTGCCAGTCGCGGAGGCTAATAAAAAGGTTGAGCGTTTTATTTTATGAGTATTATTACTATTATTATTACTATATAAAATTCCCAGGGTGTGGCCAATTAAACAATGATATGAGCACGGGCTGAAGCTGCATTATACAGAGGTTCTGGGAACCCAGACCTATTCGAAATTGAACATGGCTTACTGTCGAACCTAAGGCTGGACTAAAGAGAGGAAACACTGAAATGCTGACGTGAAAACTGCCGGATGGTTGCAGCCGGGCGTAATGCAATGTGAGATCAGCAAATTCTGTTTTCTTACAAGCCTTTCGAGGATGGCGATGAAGACAGGATCGTAGACTATGCCACGAATGACTGAAATGATTGAGAGCAACTAATAGCATGGACGTGACAAAGACATGGACACGATTGCACGAAGGAGACTGCAAAGGAGAAGTGCAGTGAGATTTAAAGCACGTGGCATGAATGCCGTTTGGCCTATAGAAGGCCGGGAGAAAGTGATGGGACTACACCAGTGATGTCACAAACAGCTTGACAACATGGAAAAGTGGGAGTGATGTCAAGCTTAGATTTAGCCAGAACCCTATGTCATCCAAAAATGGAATAACATTCCTATCACAAAAGTTTAGGAACTGTTATCTTCAGTTCCCAGATGTTTACAGACTGTTGTTAAGAGAAGACAGGATGCTACAGAATGGTAAACATGGTGGAAAACAAACCTTTGCCAACTTTCTTGGAACATGTTGTTGCCATAAAACTCAAAATAAGCAAATATTTTTCTTACAGTTTTATATTTTCTCAATTTAAACATTTGACTTGTTTTCACGTTCTATTGTGAAAAAGTATGGAAATTTCTGTTGAAATGTTCTTCATATTTTCTTATTTTTAAATATATCGTCTGGATTACAAAATAGTGAACAATATACCTAAATGCATCACAGTTGTTTGTTGGTCATTCTTCCATACCTTTGGCTACATATGCTGTTTATTTTGCCTTCACAGAAAGCTTGGCAGTCCGCTTGGTTAACAGTACTGATGAGTGCTCTGGAAGAGTGGAGGTTCGTCATGGCGCCCAGTGGCACACAGTGTGTGACACGGACTGGACTCTAAGTAAAGCTGGAGTGGTGTGTGAGTCGCTGCAGTGTGGACGTGTCGAGAAAGCTCATGGTGGTGCTGTTTTTGGCCGTGGCAGTGGGCCAGTGGTGGAGGCAAGCAATTCATGTTTCGACAATGTGACATCTCTTCAGCAATGCTCAGTCAAAGGTTTTACAAGAGCAACCTGCGGGCATGAATATGATGCTGGTGTTCTCTGTGCAGGTAAAACCTTATTATTGTGTAATTGGTAACTGGTAAACTACATGCTTATTGATTAATAATTACAAGTTGTTAGACACTGAGCATACTTTGAAACAGATAATGACTGAGATTTACAAAATGCACTTAATTATTTTTCTATTTTTCCCAAGAGGTCACCAGAGCAGATGAATCTGTATTTTGATTTGATACTGACTATAAAAGATACTCTTTCTGATTTAACCCTCCCATTTAATCTGGCTTCAAATGGGCACTGAGATTACACTCGCCTTCTCTCATTGTCATGGTTCCTTTTTTACTTATTGTGGGGTTTTTGTGGGTTTACGATTCATTTCTGGGTTTACTATGTGATTGATTTCTTTCTACATTTTTTAGTCTTTTGTGTCTATTGGTATTTCCCAGTGCATCCAAGTTTAGTTTTTCATATTTGTAGTTCTTAGTTCCTTGTCTAATGTTTTTCCCTTTGATGTACAGTCCATCTTAGTCTCATCTCTGTGTGTCCTCCCAGTTTTCCTGTATGTAGTCTGTCTCTTCTCCATTTGTTTCCCTTTCTGTCTGTGTGTCTAGTTTGTCTCTCTCTATTTTGTACTTCCTGTCTTACTTTTTAGTCCCTCATCACTTGTGCTTTATGTTTACTTAAGTTTCTGTCACTCTTTGTGTCCCCTTCCTCCTGTGTCAATTCCCTTGTCTACAACTGTGGTCGATTGAACATATGTATTTATGGTTTTTATTTTGGAGTAGGCTGAACTTGCTCTCTTCCTCACTGACTCTATGTCTGTCATTATGTCACACATTGGCTCACTACAAAACACACCACAAATCCCACCAATGATTCACTTCCTTATAAACCACTGAATCGGGTACAGAAACAGTGACGTACTGAATGAAATGGACGTCACTGATCATGTGACTCTGGCCAGACAAAATAAGTTTATTTAAGGATTTTTAAACAAAGAAAATGAGCAGTAAGTATTTTTAAACTGTATTTTGGGAATCCCTTTGGGTGTCTGCACTAGTGCTGGTCAGCTGATTTCTAAATAATTTTCTTCTGAAATGGACCTTGGCTTTAGGATCAAAACTTCCTGGTTACAGCTGTTAAAAGATTGTGTTCAAGCTTAAAGATACACCCATAGCTGAATTTAGTCAGTCCGATGTTACAGTTCTTGGATAACCAAGACATTAAGAGTCCAATATGAGACGTTGCCTGAAGAGATGGGAACAATCTTTACCCTCTTGTTCTGGTATCTCAGATATTGATGCCGTCTTATTAGCTTACTGTATTTTTGAAAATGATTCTTAAAAATGTGTTAGCAAAGGATTTTATACTGACTGATATGGTGCTCTTTTTGTTTTTTAACAATTTACATTAAAATATTGAGTTCTTAATAAACTGCTGCATGGATCTATTTGACAGCTTGTAATATTTATTGTTAATGCGTTAATGTTTTCCCTCAGGTCAACCACCAATAAGGCTTGTGAACGGCACTGACCGATGCTCTGGTCGAGTGGAGATTCTGCATGAAGGCCAGTGGGGAACAGTGTGTGATGATGACTGGGACCTCAGAGATGCTGAGGTGGTGTGTAGAGCCATGGACTGTGGACCACCTCAGAGAGCCAAATCCAGTGCCTTCTTTGGTGAAGGCCAAGGAAAGATCTGGCTTGATGATGTCAACTGTCTGGGTAATGAGATGTTCCTTGGGCACTGCAGGCATTCATCATTTGGAGAACATAACTGTGGTCATGGTGAAGATGCAGGAGTGATTTGTTCAGGTAAAAATATTATTGTGTCATTTAATACTACTATTTTTTTAACATTTAAATGCCACTTTGGATGTTTTTTTTATTTTTGCAGATTAGAATTGCAGTTTTTGGTTATATTGCAGTTATTTTCCACTTTTCTCTTCTGGCTCTTGGCGAAGGCGGTCACACACTTTCTCCTCTCCTTCCCTTATCTTCCTTGTCTAGTCTCGTCTATTTTTTTTACTCTTCCCTGTTGCGAAATCAGTTTTGCCCCGGTTCTTTTATTCGTCGAGGCATCCAGAGACGGCACCGAACTCAGTAGTCATTTTACAAAATCTTTATTCATCTTTATTCATCTTCATTCAAGCATGCACTTCTAGAAGGGAAGACGAGGCCGGTGTCCCTCTGTAACAATCTTCACCTCTTTGTTAGTCACAGCCAGCTTTATAGAAGCGGCCGCATCATAAAACCCCACAGTGTGCTGCAAACTCTGTGTCTGTGTCTATATGCACGAGCACGTGAGTGCCTGTGTGTGCTGCGTTCCCGTGTGTATGTGTGAGTGCACGTGAGTGAGTGTGCATATAGGTGTGTGAGTGTAACAGTTTAAGCACTGTGTGTCTCTGGTACGTGACTCCCTAGGGGTCATAAAAACCCTCTCCCTTCCAGACCACAGTTATCAAGTTACAAATATTGAGACCCCCACACAGGTATCCTCTGGGAATTTCCACTCAGCATTAACTCCTCTTTGTCTTACTTTCACAGTTCAATTGGGGAGGGTCTCCTAAGGTCAGGTCCTAAGTCAGGCCTTTATTTATATCCAGGGCAGTGTCAGTGTCTCATAATAATTCTACATTCTATCTAACACATTTCTAAACTCTAAAATAAGCTAAACATTCCTACATCCCCTGGAACACTCTCTCACAGTCTGTTCTCTAAAACCTAAAAGAGGAATTATGGATTTGATCAACTGGTCCCTGAATGCAATTGACACCCTCTTCTCAACGAGAAGCCTGGGCTCGGGTGAGCCTGAGTGTCCTGGAGGTACTTTCCCTGCCGGATACACAATGGACGGGTGGCATAACTGGAGGGTTGTGTGCCTGGCGGGACTGTCGATTGAGGACATTGAAGATATCTACCTGTTCAGAACCATGACAACAGGGTTCTTGCTGATTGAGCTGGCTTGGCCCTGGCTTATCGAAGATTAAAGAAAGCGGAATCGGCTGATCAAAACCCCACAAGGCTGCCCGCTGTGATTGAAACGATGGGACGAGTCATGAGCTCTCAAACGGGCTCATTGAGCGGCACGGATAAGATCTTCGAGAAGCTTGAGGCTGCCGTGAACACTCAGAATAAGACCTCTGAGCTTAAAATTGGATTACATCTTGGAGAAGCTCACAGTGGTCGTGAGTTCTCAGAATCTGCTCTTTGAGCACAAGATTGATAACATCATGGAGCGCAAGATTGATAACATCATCATAGAGAAGCTCACGGCTCTCCAATGGGAGATTGAGAGACCAGTGTCGGACTGCTAGAACAGCTTTGAAATTCACATGAGTTGTTAGCACTAAAGTAAAAACCACCATCATTTCATGCGGCTACCACTTGGCGCCAGCTATGGTTTCAAGGCTGGAGCTGAACAAAACACCCTGATAACAGACTCTGCATAGACTGTTTCTTCCTATCTCACGCAAGGCCACCTGGATTGGCTGGAAGACTGTTTACTTAGCCTGGCAGGGCGAAGGACACTGTCTCAGCTGAACTCTGGACACACACACATATATATACACATGCAGATATACACTCATCCCCCCTCCCCCACCAAATGCCTTCGACGCTTATTCCCTCCCGATGCAGACGGTGGATGTTAGGTCTAATTGTTGAATGTTGCCATTGTGTTTCTTAAATTTGTACAGTCTTAGTTCAAGCAGTATTATCAAAGCTATTCCTTTGATCCTGAGCACCTCTAACCACTTTGTGTTGGGGAGGTTTTATAGCAGATACATCCTATCTGGAAGATCTACTTCCTTTGATGTAAGCTTCCTGCGTTTACGACCCTTTGGTCAGCAGGAGGACACACACACACACACACACACACACACACACGCACTTGCAAAACCACAGGCAAGGTACCCTTTTGTGTGTATGTATACATCATATGTTAATGACCCTATGCACATTCAAGTAACCTCAATAAAAGGAGTGCTATGGGGAACCTGGCTGAGAGAGTCTGACGGAGGTCAAGTGGGTGGAACGACACTTGGCTCCAGGCAGGCCTCCTCATGCATGAGTAACACAAAGAACGTTGCCTACTTGTGTCTTGTTCTTGCTGTGTAGCAAATTGTCCTGAACGTTCCAGCGAATAGGTTTACGCCACGAACCTATCATTAATTGGTCCTTCGAGCCGGATCCTTCGAATCGACATTCACCGAGGGGAAAAGAGACACCGAAAGACTGACGTCAGCCAGGATTTATAGAGATCCTGCAGCAAAGCCCCGAGGCGTGAGAATTCGTCATCGGGCTGGTGGATTAGCCGTCTGTTTTTCTCCTCGATGGATGGTGATTGACGGGATTCGGGACTGATGCTACACGCAATAAGCAACACCAAGTAAGTTGGAGAGTGACTCTATAACTGCGGAATTGGGTTTGTGTCCCGATATTGGGTGTGTGTCCTGAGAAATCGCCCTGGGTTTGTGTCCCAGCGTTCCTTCATTGGGCTTTGTCAGCGACTGGGTTAGTGTCCCAGAACTGGGTTAGGGTCCCAGGACTGGGTTGGTGTCCCAGTGGTCCGGTGTGAGTCCGGAGTAGGCCTATTTTGTGCTGTTGGGTGGATGTGTTTGTGTGAGTGGGTGCAGAGCAGTACACGTGGTCTGTGACAGCTATTGTTGTTATTATGGGTTCCCAAGCAACTAAGAGTGCGTCAGAGGGTGACGAGAAGTTTATGATGAAATTTGCTCCTGGAAGCACAAAGTATGTAGGACATTGGCGCAAGAAATATGATTTTGAAGGTAAATTGATTGTAGGACAATGTCAAATGTCAGTAGAGCAGTTGACGGTAAAGGCTGCTTGTGCAAAAGGGAAATAGGAAACAAAAACAAGAAAAAAGAAAAAGAAAAAGAGAAGAGTGTTGCTGTGTTTGTGTTAATGACTGCGGACGCAAGCGATAGACCTATGTTGTGTGTGTGCGGGCCAGACGTGGTCTGCGTGAGTGTGGCTGATTGTTGTCTTGTAATGGAGACTAAACTGAGTAAGTCTGCCTTGAAATAGGATGAAATACACTGCAAAGTTTTTATTGGGCAGCACGTGGTGTGTGGATCGTTGACGAATGGAGTGAAATTGTGCTCTAAGCAGAAGCGAGTGTGAGAGTGTCTGACGTCACGGTGTGTGTGAAAAGGTATCCAGTTGGGGCAGACGTGATTCTGCAGGTCACCTGCCCAGCGGACAAAGAAATAACATAAGTTGTGTGGTGAATGATAGCACGAAGAGTGTTTGGTGTTTCTCAGCCTGAAACAGCTGTAATGCTACTTTCTGTTTATGAGAGAAGGATAGTTTAAAAGAGAGAGAGAGAGAGAGAGATGTGTGTGGTTTTAAGCAGTGATGAGATTAATGAAATGTGATGAGAGGAACACAAAAACATACAGAAAATGCATCAACCGTACTAACCCTACATGCATATACACATACAATGATACTCATGAAGACCAGACAGAGTCTAAGCATGAGATTCTGTTTGTCATCTTGTCCAAGTCACTAGTAAGATGAAAGTGATACATAGACTAGTGGACTGAATATTATTAGTAGGACAGATGACTGCATCATAGAGGAAAACAGAATGCTGATGAGGGTCTTAAATGAGTGAGCTGAGTGAGCTGATTGTGAGTTTCTGGTGTGTGAAGAAGTTTTACCATGGCACACATTTGGTTACATGAGAAGAAACTTATTATGTGATGAGACAACAGGGTTATGCTGTATGTTGTGTGTGGCTGATTGGATGAATGTTTGAGATTGATCTGGCTGTTGATTTGTCTTTTGTTACTAAGTTGAGCCTGCCAAATGGGTTGTTACGATTTATCCCCCTGGCATGAAGAACACGTGTCATGACTTAAACAAGGCCTTTCTTTCCTTTGCTTTCCTTTATTTTATTTCCTTTCTTTTTATTTTGTTACTTTCATGGTGGACTGAAGGTTTCGTTTGATGATCTCTGTTTGAGCAGATATGCACGATTAGAACAGAAGCGTTATACGACTCGTCGTCGAGAAAACTGTTGCAAAAGTGAGTTTCTCCAAAAGATTAAAATGGGCTCGGGAGAAAGCCACTTATTTGGGACAATCAGAAAACAAGTCCCTGTCGAAAAGGATTCAGCGATGTAATCCAGTCTAAATTCTTTTTTCTTTTTGAAATGACGTCATTGCTGGCAGTAGAAACTTATTGCGTCACGAGGTTCTACTGTCAGCAAATAAAAATGGGGACTGACTGGACTGACAAAAGCTTTCACTGACTTGACACCAGTATGCAAGATTGCACCTCCACCTTGACCTGACAAAAGGGTGGATGTATGTATGTTTCTTTTACAGGAGCAGAAAGGTGACAGCAACAGGTTGCATGGGCTTTTGGGCCATGCTGACTTAACCTTTTAACTGCCACTTTCTGTGTCTTTGAATTTACCAGCAGTGTGTTATTCTTGACCTTGTATTGTTTACAGTGCAGAGGTCACTGTGAGAAAGTGTGCATACAGATGCGCTGCGCTAACATCTATTTTTCCACAGCAGAGGGCTAATCATATGATCTAATCACATGATTTACAGCAGGACACACCACTGGCTATAGTTTTCTTACGACAGGGCCTGGAGTGAAGCTACTTCAGGGGAGAATCCCTGGGAATTTTTAAGAGACAATGTACAACTTCATTGTGCATGTCTAATTGTGCTAAGCTGACATAGGGCAAAAGAGAGTTTTCCGGGGAAGCTTTCATTTTTAAATTGCAGAGACCGTGACATGAGAGATATGGAAGAAGAGACTGAAGTGCAGATCCAGACCACGACCGGGAGAGAAGGCTTCAAGAGGACCAGTGAGAAGCAGGGACCATCTGCAGGACAACTGACAAACGACAGTGGGCTGCACCACTGGGCTTCCAAAGGATTGTCATGAGGAGATTTTGAACAGCAAAAATCTTAAAATAAAATGAAAGAGTTTCGACGTTGACGTTGAGGAAGACAACTAAGGTGTACGACGTGCTCTGCCTTAAATCTACAGCGGCATTGAAACGGAAATCAAGGGATGGAGAGAGCGTGCCAAGCTCCAAAAGTGACAGCGCAGAGGGAGACCAGCATTGGAATTATGACTCTGTAAACAGCACAGACACCAGGAGCCATGACTGGGACTGGGAATGACCATCCAATGCTTTTTCACTTTGCCATGCAAAGTACTTTGACACTCTGGAGAAGACCTTTCCTCTGTATCATTGTTGTTGCCATTTGCATGTGAGAGCTTAGATTGGGGGGAAGATTAAAGATGAACAAAGGGTGGTGAGAGAACAGTGAAGTGAGGATACACAGTGTGAAACTCCTTTAAGTGTAAAATAATGTTGATGTGATATACAGCATGTCAGGAAAGAAATTCTGGTATTAATGTGATTCTTGATTTAAGAATCAAAGGGTGGGATTGTAATGGAATTTCTTTCACTTATGTACTAATCACATTATTTTATCGTATAATGCCTTGGTGCCACTGGATTTTAACATGTCTGACACCCATACTGTAAGACAAATGGTGGGGGTCTAGTTAGGAAGTTGCTGGAAGAAACACTTGGATACATCAAGCGCACTGCAAGAAGGTGACGCACATTCAGGCCAGCTCGGAGTAAGTGGCAGGAAGACCGGGTACAAAGGGGGGGGAAAGCCTCCAGGGCCCCTCGTCTCAATCCGGTGAAGAAACCAACTGAGCCACAGGTACTCATCAGAATGGCTGGGAATGTGCTGTGCGCCTTCTTGTGCCTGTGGACCCAGAGTGGGATGACAGGAGCACATTGGGACAGAGCAAACCACACCCAGTACCCACATGGGGTTTCAACAACTACTGGTGGCAGTTTGGGAACACAACTGCTCACATCAAGAACAAGACCAATTGTTATGTTTGTGCACACATGCCACTGTCTACACATTCTTCTGGACTGTGGCCATATAGCATCACTGAGAGCGAGACAGTTGTTTGGTTGCCTTGGCAACACATCCAGGAGTAAACGTACTTGGAACACTGCCAACTTTTCAGCTTCTGAACCTGAATGGACGGTTGGTTCACCAGTAGCTGGGAAGGTGAACGGCTCTGGTACGACAGACCTGCTAGTCCGACTCCAAGACTTGCTGCAGGACATTGAACAGCTAAATGAACTGGAAATAGGCCAGTTGCCTATGTGTATGAAGGGCAATGGATTAGTCCAAGTTGGAGATTTACCATGAAATCTGAGCAAAGTCAACTGATGTGTTTGAATGTCTATGTCTGTATACAGTTGTATTGTAGTGACATATGATTTTTGAGAATGTTGATTCTTCTTGTTTGACTGTTACATTCAGTTGTTTATTTGCAGGAATACATAATGAATTGCACGACAGGAGTAGATGCACCACAAGGCTGGATAACTTGGATAATGTCTGGTCCTTGGTGGCATCTTCTTTTGAAAATATTAATTCCTGTTTTTGGACTGTTGATACTGATTTGCTTACGTATAGGATGTAGTTTACTGTGTATGAGATCAATGAGAAGCAGGTTAACTGCTTACATGTATTAACTGTGAACTTTTGCATCGATAGAAGGTGAATGAAGAGGAGTTGTGTATGAATGAAATCTACACTGTCACTGTCCAAACAAAGGGTGCATAAGTTGAAATTTAAGTATATACAATGACAAAAAGGGGGAAATGTTAGGTCTAATTGTTGAATGTTGCCATTGTGTTTCTTAAATTTGTACAGTCTTAGTTCAAGCAGTATTATCAAAGCTATTCCTTTGATCCTGAGCACCTCTAACCACTTTGTGTTGGGGAGGTTTTATAGCAGATACATCCTATCTGGAAGATCTACTTCCTTTGATGTAAGCTTCCTGCGTTTACGACCCTTTGGTCAGCAGGAGGACACACACACACACACACACACACACACACACGCACTTGCAAAACCACAGGCAAGGTACCCTTTGTGTGTATGTATACATCATATGTTAATGACCCTATGCACATTCAAGTAACCTCAATAAAAGGAGTGCTATGGGGAACCTGGCTGAGAGAGTCTGACGGAGGTCAAGTGGGTGGAACGACACTTGGCTCCAGGCAGGCCTCCTCATGCATGAGTAACACAAAGAACGTTGCCTACTTGTGTCTTGTTCTTGCTGTGTAGCAAATTGTCCTGAACGTTCCAGCGAATAGGTTTACGCTACGAACCTATCAGTGGATCAAGGAGACCAGTGCATATGCTGCAGGCCCTGATGCACTCTCTTCACTGGCTGTCTCTCACCCTTTACCCATCCCTGTTGCTTGTCATGTGTTTCTATGGTTTATTAAGAGTTTTCATGTGCTATGTGCAGAGGTGTTTTTTTTCTGTTCTCAAACTGATCTCCTCTTGGAGCTCAGTCTGGGGAGTTCTTTTTCTCCTTGTCTTTCCTGATGTTGTGTATTTTCCATTGTTCGGTTCCGGTCGCTGCTTGTGTGGCTGACCCGCTAGCTACCTAGCCTGACCTGTCTCTCCAATGTGATGTATGTATATTGTATGTACGGTCGGCAAGGTCAGTCTCTCAATTGCCCTCGGGGATAAATAGTCTTCTGAATCTGAATCTGAATCTGAACACCAGTGAGAATATCCAAAATACTGAGTAGGTATGACTGAACTTTCCAAGGCAGAAGCATAAATAACAGAAAGTAGTAGAAGTTGCATGAAGAGCCAGGATGAATAATCTAAAGTAAATGCACATGACTTGAAAGAAGGCATAGCAACTTGACGAAAGACATTTAGATGGCCAACCAGGGAGGAAGCTAATGTTTAAAGGATGGGCAGACCGGAAATTTGAGCAGGACTTGATTACTTAGGATGCCTAATGTGCCCAGAAACTCTAGACATGGTGGACAAATTGAGTTCTTATCTGAAAGGGGAAAGTTTGAGATGGCTTAGGATGAGTGTAAAGCCTAAATTTGGCTAGTGGAGAATCAGTAAGCAGATAACTGCCAGTCGCGGAGGCTAATAAAAAAGGTTGAGCGTTTTATTTTATGAGTATTATTACTATTATTATTACTATATAAAATTCCCAGGGTGTGGCCAATTAAACAATGATATGAGCACGGGCTGAAGCTGCATTATACAGAGGTTCTGGGAACCCAGACCTATTCGAAATTGAAGCGCATGGCTTACTGCCGAACCTAAGGCTGGACTAAAGAGAGGAAACACTGAAATGCTGACGTGAAAACTGCCGGATGGTTGCAGCCGGGCGTAATGCAATGTGAGATCAGCAAATTCTGTTTTCTTACAAGCCTTTCGAGGATGGCGATGAAGACAGGATCGTAGACTATGCCACGAATGACTGAAATGATTGAGAGCAACTAATAGCATGGACGTGACAAAGACATGGACACGATTGCACGAAGGAGACTGCAAAGGAGAAGTGCAGTGAGATTTAAAGCACGTGGCATGAATGCCGTTTGGCCTATAGAAGGCCGGGAGAAAGTGATGGGACTACACCAGTGATGTCACAAACAGCTTGACAACATGGAAAAGTGGGAGTGATGTCAAGCTTAGATTTAGCCAGAACCCTATGTCATCAAAAATGGAATAACATTCCTATCACAAAAGTTTAGGAACTGTTATCTTCAGTTCCCAGATGTTTACAGACTGTTGTTAAGAGAAAGACAGGATGCTACAGAATGGTAAACATGGTGGAAAACAAACCTTTGCCAACTTTCTTGGAACATGTTGTTGCCATAAAACTCAAAATAAGCAAATATTTTTCTTACAGTTTTATATTTTCTCAATTTAAACATTTGACTTGTTTTCTACGTTCTATTGTGAAAAAAAGTATGGAAATTTCTGTTGAAATGTTCTTCATATTTTCTTATTTTTAAATATATCGTCTGGATTACAAAATAGTGAACAATATACCTAAATGCATCACAGTTGTTTGTTGGTCATTCTTCCATACCTTTGGCTACATATGCTGTTTATTTTGCCTTCACAGAAAGCTTGGCAGTCCGCTTGGTTAACAGTACTGATGAGTGCTCTGGAAGAGTGGAGGTTCGTCATGGCGCCCAGTGGCACACAGTGTGTGACACGGACTGGACTCTAAGTAAAGCTGGAGTGGTGTGTGAGTCGCTGCAGTGTGGACGTGTCGAGAAAGCTCATGGTGGTGCTGTTTTTGGCCGTGGCAGTGGGCCAGTGGTGGAGGCAAGCAATTCATGTTTTCGACAATGTGACATCTCTTCAGCAATGCTCAGTCAAAGGTTTTACAAGAGCAACCTGCGGGCATGAATATGATGCTGGTGTTCTCTGTGCAGGTAAACCCTTATTATTGTGTTCACAATTCAAACATAATTTTTCACGAGATCACACACAGTATAAAAGATTGCTGTGGTGTGATGTCACCAACTGCTTTGGAGTTTTGAAACTAGATGTGGTGGTGGTGGTAGGGTAACTGGTAAACTACATGCTTATTGGTTAATAATTACAAGTTGTTAGCCACTGATCATACTTTGAAACAGATAATGACTGAGATTCATGCACTTAATTTTTTTTCTCTTTTTTCCCAAGGGGTCACCAGAGCAGATGAATCTGTATTTTTGATTTGGTACTGACTTCAAAACAGATACTCTTTCTCATTTAACCCTCCCATTTAATCTGTCTTCATATGGGCACTGGGATTACACTCGCCTTCTCTCAGTTTCATGGTTTCTGTTTTTTTTTTTCCTAGTGTGGGTTTTTTTTGTGGGTTTATTATTTGGTGGGTTTCTTTCTACATTTTTAGTCTTTTGTGTCTATTGGTATTTTCCAGTGCGTCCTAGTTTAGTTATTCATATTTGTAGTTCTTAGTTCCTTGTCTATTTTTTTCCCTTTCCTGTATGTAGTCTGTCTCTTCTCCATTTGTTTCCCTTTCTGTCTGTGTGTCTAGTCTGTCTCTCTCTATTCTGTACTTCCCGTCTTATTTTGCAGACCCTCATCATGTGTGCTGTTTTCTGTCACTCTTTGTGTCCCCTTCCTCCTGTGTCAGTTCCCTTGTCTCACGATTGTGGTCGATTGAACATATGTATTTATGGTTTTATTTTGGAATAGGCTGAACTTGCTCTCTTCCTCGCTGACTCTGCGGCCCTGTCATTATGTCATACATTGGCTCACTATTTCTTGCACCAAAACACACCAGAAATGCCACCACTACTAAATATTGTATGTTATTGTGCAGCACACAAGACCGACAGTGCACAATGTGCTTTGAGGTAGCAGCAAAGAAAGATATAGTTTGTGTCTGTGAGCACCCGTGTGCACATCTGTGTGCGTGAGTGCGCTTGTATTCAAAATGTTTCTCCATGTAATGATCTGCTAAAGGGTATGGGGAGCCATAGCCCCGCCCCCCAGGGCATGAAGCAGGCATGGAGGAGATCCAGGCCCCAGATATCTAGAGGCCCCCCAGAGCGCGAGAGCCCAAGGATGACCATCGGAGGCGCAACCACGCCACCCTCCTGGAAAGAGCTGAAGAAAGCCCCAGATGTGGGGTCACCCAGCAGCCCTGGTGCGGAAGCCATGGGGGCTGCAGTGACGTGCCCACAGGCTCCGCCCGGCAGCCACACGCGACAGAAGGAACCGAGCCCTGGGCCGGAGGTCCGAGGGCCCCCACCCGCTGAAAGGCGCCAGGCCCTGCCAAGCAGCCACCAGGAATGAGCCGGTACATACCTGAGCGCCCAGCCCTGGACACTGAGAACCAGCAACGCACCAACATCTGAGGGCATCAGCCACCGACAGGGTGTGTTGTGGGGTGATAGGTCCCCACACCTGGGGCTGCCTGAGATGTGTCCAGAGAGGTGGAGTCTAAGATCCGACCTGACATAAAGACGCAGACAAACAGGCACACACAGACACAAACATGCATTCCCACCCTCATGCACACATATACAAATAATGGGCACTCGCCCCAAAGTGGAGACAAATAGAAATGGACACTGTACACACACTCACTCCCCAAGCATACTCTATACCCCAGGTCCAGGTATCCTTGCCTCTAGAGGGGTAATCTGCCCCTAGACCCAAGAGATGTTGCCCTTTTCCCTCAGTTGACAAGCACACCGTCCCTAGTCCTGCAGCAGCAGGGAGGCCCAGCATCCCAGACCCCGATCAGATGGCCACCTCCTCCTCCCAGCCCCCTGCCCCGATGAGGAACAGAGAACAGGGGTGTGAAGACCCCATACCTTTCTCCATCCGCTCATATGTAGTTTTGCTGTGTGCTGTTCTAAAGTGCATTTAAAACACGGGAGGGGCATGGTGCTTTGAGATGGCTTCGGATGAGTGAAAAGCCGCTCCGGAGAAGCTATTGAGTTGTTAATAAATTGCTAAATGGGATCTATTTGACAGCTTGTAATATTTATTGTAAATGCTTTAATGTTTTCCCTCAGATAAATCAACAATAAGGCTTGTGAACGGCATTGACCGATGCTCTGGCCGAGTGGAGATTCTTCATGAAGGCCAGTGGGGAACAGTGTGTGATGATGACTGGGACTTAAAAGATGCTGAGGTGGTGTGCAGAGCCATGGACTGTGGAACACCTCAGAGAGCAACATCTAATGCCTTCTTTGGTGAAGGCCAAGGAGTAATCTGGTTTTCTTCTGTCACCTGTTTGGGTAATGAGACATCCCTTGGGCACTGCAGGTATAGCCCCTCTGGAAGTTTTTCGTGCAGCCACAGTGAAGATGCAGGAGTGATTTGTTCAGGTAAAAACTATTTTGGCATTAAATACTGTGTCTGTTTTTATCTTAAAATATGACTTTGGATTTTTTTTTTTTTTTTTTTTTTGCTGATCAAAATTTCTTTTATTTATATTACAATTATTTCCATGACACCAGTGAGAATATTGCATGGATTTCAATTAATGCAATTTTCAGGCACCAACTAATTGCTGATTTTGTCCTCTTTGCTTTGTAGCTACCATTCGACTGACCAATGGGACTGACATGTGCTCAGGAAGGGTGGAGGTCCACCGTGGTGAACACTGGTCACCAGCATTTAATATAAACTGGGGAATGAATGAAGCTACAGTGGTGTGCAGAGAGATGAATTGTGGAGAGCCTGTCAAGATTTCAAGGTCATTTGGTCAAGGTGAAGATCTGAGAGGACATGAGATCCACTGTAATGGCACAGAGAGCTCTCTCACACAGTGCATGTTTAGGAACTATACCAGATCTATCACGGATAGTATTGAAGAGGCCTCTGTGGTATGCTCAGGTAAGACTTGATGTTATATTTCAAAAAGAAAATGAATCCATGAAGTTCTTTATCAAACAGATCAAATATGATTTTTTCCAATTTAAAGTGTTTATGCAAACCATCAGATCAATATTTTTGTAGTCTAAACACATGTGTTAATGCATCAGGTACAACCCGAGTTATAAATGATGTCACTATCTTCACATATGTGTGCTATAGCTGTGCATGTACCCAGAAAAGATCAATAGGATTAGGCCAGCCAAAGCACACACAGCCTATTCACAATCACACAAAAGAATTGGACCATATAAGATATAAGATGCTGTAAATAGGCTGTATGCACATGTTTCAGTCAGCTAGCTGGCCGCTACTATTTAGCATGAAGCTGCATCTTTGAACCTTTGTTTTTATATTGTTTCCTCTCTTCTTCACCCTTCCTTTACACAATTTTGCTATTGAATTGCTCTAAATTATTATTACACATCATTAATCCTTTACTTATAGAGGTCAACTTGACCTTTTGATACCTTAAAATGGACAGTCTACTTCTAGGTAGAACAAATGCAATATGGCAAATTATTTTATGCCTAACAAGTTGTTTCACCATTACCAGCATTTAGCAAACACAATGTGAGAAAACAGATGAATATTAACCACTTACAATGGTAAATGCTATTAATTTGATGATGTACTGATCACCCAGTGAGGGTAATATAGCCAAGGGGCAGAAAAATTGAAACTATGAAGAGAGCAATTTCTGAGTCATTTTTGATGCTGTAAAACAGCGGTCCCCAACCTTTTTTCCGCCACGGAGTAGTTTAATGTCCTTACAATATTGTCACGCACCTGCCTTTAAGGTGTCGCAGATAAATACAACGAAATAAAATGATACAGCCAAGACAAAAACTGTGGTATTTTGTAAATATAATAATAATCGCGAATTCACTGTGTAATTGTGTAACTTTATTAGCAGCGTCCTCCTGAAATGTGCCAACAACATTGAGAGTAACATCCTCCTCTCTGCCCCTTAATGCTCTCTGGTTGCTATAGTAACACGTAAATATTTCTTTCAAAATAAGATGCACAACTACAACACGGGAAAAGACAGAGTTAACGATAAAACCCCCGAAAACCATACATTTCACACCCGAGCCTCAACTCTCGTGCCCCGGTACCAAACGACTCATGGACCGGTACCGGTCCGTGGCCCGGGGGTTGGGGACTGCTGCTGTAAAACATATTCCATCTGTAATCATAGCTGATTAAGTCTAAAATGGTCTGTTGGTGTTATGATTATTTGGTATTTTAGCTTTGCATTTTTATTTGCATTTATGAAATTATAGTACATTTATATAACAACTCTGCTTTCCAGGTAATGTGAGATTAACCGGTGGATCCACTCGTTGTGATGGAAGAGTTGATTATTTCAATAAAGGCCAGTGGGGGACTGTGTGTGCTGAATCCTGGGACATCGATGATGCAGCAGTGGTGTGCAGACAGTTGGACTGTGGGAAGCCCCATAAGCTTATTCAGCTTGGCCCTGGTACAGGACAGACCTGGACTGATCAAATTGAATGCAATGGAAGAGAGTCTACATTGAATCAGTGTCAACAAAGACCATATCCAGACAGGACTTGCAACAACACTGTAGTGGCTGGTGTTTTCTGCACAGGTAAGAAAAAACATACAAACCCAGTTCAAAAACAAAAAGTTTGGATGTTTTTGAAATGTAAGTAAAGACTGAATGCAAAGATTTCCAAATCCATATTTGATTCACAATAGAACCTAGAAAACAAATTCACATCATCAAAAAGTGAAATTCTTTTTGGAAAACAAGCTGTGTCCTGTGAAGTAAAGAGGTGAGGGACCACACTGCTTATCAATGTTTAGTTCAAGCAACAGCATCAGTATGAGGGTGCATTAATGCCCATGAAACTGGCAGCTTGAAAATCTGGCAAAACACCAAAAATGCTGAAATCCATATACAGGTTTGAGAGAAACAGATGCTTCCAGCAAGATGACATCTTTTTCCATGTATATTTCAGTGACACAGTGCTAAACACCATACTACAGCTAATGTAGTATGGTGTTCTTTTGCACATAAGCTTCATTGCTTCCTTCTTCTTCATTCCTTCATTTCTCCCCAGAAGTCCAGCAGCTGGTCTTCCCAGTTTGCAAAAGTTTACAGACCGTTCATACAAGACATGGTCTTGTTCCAACTTTCTCTAGAGTTGCAAGCAAATTTAAAATACACTTGGAATTTCTTAAAATGAGAACTGGTTGCAGGGGTCATTTTGAGCCCCTCCAGCATCAACAGTAATAATGATAAATAAATAGTCTTTTCAGTTCAGCTTTCTGTTGCTCAGATCAGCCAGAAACCCAGCCAGTTCTCCACACATTTGGGCACACACTCCCCCGCTCTGTACTATCCTGCTGTACCCTGGCTCTGCATCACACAGGTGATATGTGGCTACAGTCCCCTATATATTTATTTGTCAATCACATCTAGCTAGCTCTGTCTTAATTTTCAGCAGCTTTCATGACAAAAAGTGTGTAAACAATCGTGTTGTTAGACAAACCAGGTGCAGCTTTTGTGATTTTACATTAATTTCTATGTGGTCAAAGTGACATCCTCAGAGGTTCCAGGTAATATTAGTACTTTTATTTGACATACTCCAAGTTCTGTACTAATAATAATGATTAGACTACAAGTTGTGATGTTAAAATTGTACATTTTCTCAGGCTGAACATTTGATATTTTCAAGATTGTATTATGAATAAAATATGAATTAATCACGGAATTCTGTTTTTTCATCATTTTTTTACAGAATATTTATATGAAAAATGCCAAAGAGTAATATTGGCAGCTTAAATGTTCTTTATCATTAAAAAAAAAGTTTAATATTGTCTTCTGAGTTTAACTGGTGTACAATATACCTAAATGCATCACAGTTATTTGTTGGTCATTCTTCCATACCTGTGGCTACATATTTAGTTTATTTGCCTTCACAGAAAGCTTGGCAGTCCACTTGGTTAACGGTACTGATGAGTGCTCTGGAAGAGTGGAGGTTCGTCATGGCGCCCAGTGGCACACAGTGTGTGACACGGACTGGACTCTAAGTAAAGCTGGAGTGGTGTGTGAGTCGCTGCAGTGTGGACGTGCCGTGAAAGCTCATGGTGGTGCTGTTTTTGGCCGTGGCAGTGGGTCAGTGGTGGAGGCAAGCAATTCATGTTTCGACAATGTGACATCTCTTCAGCAATGCTCAGTCAAAGGTTTTACAAGAGCAACCTGCGGGCATGAATATGATGCTGGTGTTCTCTGTGCAGGTAAACCCTTATTATTGTGTTCAAAATTCAAACATAATTCTTTACAAGATCAGAAACAGTATAAATTATTGCTGTGATGTGATGTCACAAACTGTGGTGGTGGTGGTTGTGGGAGGGTAACTGGTAAACTACATGCTTATTGGTTAATAATTACAAGTTGTTAGCCACTGATCATACTTTGAAACAGATAATGACTGAGATTTATGCACTTAATTTTTTTTCTCTTTTTTCCCAAGGGGTCACCAGAGCAGATGAATCTGTATTTTTGCTTTGGTACTGACTTCAAAACAGATACTCTTTCTCATTTAACCCTCCCATTTAATCTGTCTTCATATGGGCACTGGGATTACACTCGCCTTCTCTCAGTTTCATGGTTTCTGTTTTTTTTTCCTAGTGTGGGTTTTTATTGTGGGTTTATTATTTGGTGGTTTTCTTTCTGCATTTTTAGTCTTTTGTGTCTATTAGTATTTTCCAGTGCGTCCTAGTTTAGTTATTCATATTTGTAGTTCTTAGTTCCTTGTGTAATTATTTAGACATTTCCCTGTATGTAGTCTGTCTCTTCTCCATTTGTTTCCCTTTCTGTCTGTGTGTCTAGTCTGTCTCTCTCTATTCTGTACTTCCCGTCTTATTTTGTAGTCCCTTATCATGTGTGCTGTTTTCGGTCACTCTTTGTGTGTCCCCTTCCTCCTGTGTCAATTCCCTTGTCTACGATTGTGGTCGATTGAACATATGTATTTATGGCCTTTATTTTGGAATAGGCTAAACTTGCTCTCTTCCTCGCTGACTCTGCGTCCTGTCATTATGTTACACATTGGCTCACTATTTCGTGCACCAAAACACACCAGAAATGCCACCACTAATATATATTGAATGTTATTGTGCAGCACACAAGACCAACAGTGCACAATGTGCTTTGAGGTACCAGCCAAGAAAGATAAATTTGTGTCTGTGAGCACCCGTGTGTACACCTGTGTGCACATCTGTGTGCGTGAGTGCGCTTGTATTCAAAATGTTCCTCCATGTAACAATCTGCTAGATGGTGTGGGGAGCCATATCCCCGCCCCCCAGGACATGAAGCAGGCATGGAGGAGATCCAGGACCCAAATATCTAGAGGCCACCCCAGAGCGCAAGAGCCCAAGGAGGACCATCGGAGGGGCAACCACGCCACCCTCCTGGAAAGAGCTGAGGAAAGCCCCAGATGTGGGGTCACCCAGCAGCCCCGGTGTGGAAGCCACAGGGCGCTGCAGTGATGTGCCCGCGGGCTCCGCCGGCAGCCAGCCGCGCCAGAACGAACCGAGCCCTGGGCCCGAGGTCCGAGGGCCCCCCACCCGCCAGAAGGGGCCCAACCGAGCCACAAGCGGCAGGCCCTGCCAAGCAGCTACCAGGAATCAGCCGGTACATACCTGAGCGCCCAGCACTGGACACCGAGAACCAGCAACGCACCAACATCTGAGGGCCGGCAGGGAGTGTTGTGGGGGTGATAGGTCCCCACACCTGGGGCTGCCTGAGATGTGTCCAGAGAGGTGGAGTCTAAGACCCAACCTGACATATAGACGCAGACAAACAGGCACACACAGACACAAACATGCATTCCCACCCTCATGCTCACATATACAACTAATTGGCACTCGCCCAATGTGGAGACAAACAGAAATGGACACTGTACACACACTCACACTCCCCAAGCATACTCTATACCCCAGGTCCAGGTACCCTCGCCTCTACAGGGGTAATCTGCCCCTAGACCCAAGAGATGTTACCCTTTTCCCAGGGAGGTGCAGGGAGGCCCAGCATCCCAGACCCCGATCAGACGGCCAACTTCTCCTCCCAAACCCCTACCCCAATGAGGAACAGAGAACAGGGGTGTGAAGACCCCATACCTTTCTCCACCTGGTGTTGCTGCATGCTGTTCTAAAGTGCATTTAAAACACGGGAGGGGCATGGTGCTTTCTGCCAGAGAGTAGCAGGTGTCAGCACAGCCCCTCACGAGAAGCTATTGAGTTCTTAATAAACTGCTTAATGGGATCTATTTGACAGCTTGTAATATTTATTGTTAATGCTTTATGTTTTTCCTCAGTTAAATCAACAATAAATGGACCTGAACTTTAGCACCAAAATTTCCTGGTTACATTTGGTGAAAGACTGTGTTTTGGGTTAAATGTTAAATGTCAAAGGTTCTTGGACATACGAACAGTCCAGTATGAGCTATTGTCTGAAAAGGCGGACAGCCATTAACCTCTTTTGGTTGCATTTCAGATAATGACGGACACTTATCAGCATACAGCATGTTGAAGATATCCTTAAAAATCTGTTAACTCTGGATTTAAAAAAGAGTAAGAGATTGAAATATTCATTGCTAATACTTTAACGTGTGCCCTCAGGTAAACCACCAATAAGGCTTGTGAACGGCATTGACCGATGCTCTGGCCGAGTGGAGATTCTGCATGACGGCCAGTGGGGAACAGTGTGTGATGATGAATGGGACCTCAGAGATGCTGAGGTGGTGTGCAGAGCCATGGACTGTGGACCACCTCAGAGAGCAAAATCCAGTGCCTTCTTTGGTGAAGGCCAAGGAAAGATCTGGCTTGATAATGTCAACTGTTTGGGTAATGAGACGTCCCTTGGGCACTGCAGGTATAGCCCTTCTGGAAGTTTTTTGTGCAGCCACAGTGAAGATGCAGGAGTGATTTGTTCAGGTAAAAACTATTTTGTCATTAAATATTGTGTCTTTTTTGTAATCTTTAGATATGACTTTGTATTTTTTTTTCTGATCAGAATTTCTGTTTTATTTATGTGGCATGATTGAGTCACGGCAGGTCCAGAGGTTGTTGTTTAGAGCCATCTTTATTATACGTGGCTGCAGCTCTCAGCTGCAACCACACTTACACCAACTTACAACATTGATTCCCCATGTTTGAACACAGAGGGCATGATTGCAGATGCCGTGCTGGTGCATCTGCACGGCACCGCAGTCCACGGCCCACCACAATTTACATCACAGTTATTTCCATGACATCAGTGAGAATATTGTATGGATTTCAATTAATGCAATTTTCAGGCACCAACTAATTGCTGATTTTCTCCTCGTTGCTTTGTAGCTACCATTCGACTGATCAATGGGACTGACATGTGCTCAGGAAGGGTGGAGGTCCACCGTGGTGAACACTGGTCACCAGCATTTAATGTCAACTGGGGAATGAATGAAGCTACAGTGGTGTGCAGAGAATTGAATTGTGGAGATCCTGTCAAGATTTCAAGGTCATTTGGTCAAGGTGAAGATCTGAGAGGACATGAGATCCACTGTAATGGCACAGAGAGCTCTCTCACACAGTGCATGTTTAGGAACTATACCAGATCTATCACGGATAGTATTGAAGAGGCCTCTGTGGTATGCTCAGGTAAGACTTGATGTTATATTTCAAAAAGAAAATGAATCCATGAAGTTCTTTATCAAACAGATCAAATATGATTTTTTCCAATTAAAGTGTTCATGCAAACCATCAGATCAATATTTTTGTAGTCTAAACACATGTGTTAATGCATCGGGTACAACCCGAGTTATAAATGATGTCACTATCTTCACATATGTGTGCTATAGCTGTGCATGTACCCAGAAAAGATCAATAGGATTAGGCCAGCCAAAGCACACACAGCCTATTCACAAGCACACAAAAGAATTGGACCATATAAGATATAAGATGCTGTAAATAGGCTGTATGCACATGTTTCAGTCAGCTAGCTGGCCGCTACTATTTAGCATGAAGCTGCATCTTTGAACCTTTGTCTTCTTCACCCTTCCTTTACACAATTTTGCTATTGAATTGCTCTAAATTATTATTACACATCATGAATCCCTTTACCTATAGAGGTCAACTTGACCTTTAAATGGACAGTCTACTTCTAGGTAGAACAAATGCAATATGGCAAATTATTTTATGCCTAACAAGTTATTTCACCATTGCCAGCATTTAGCAAACACAATGTGAGAAAACAGATGAATATTAACCACTTACAATGGTAAATGCTATTAATTTGATGATGCACTGATCACCCAGTGAGGGTAATATAGCCAAGGGTCAGTGTGATGGACCGAGTTGAAAAACAGGAGGAGTCCCAGGAATTATTAGAAAAATATAGTTTTCATTTCTTTAACCCCCAAAAATTATATTTACAAAAGTAATAAATGTTGAGCTCATAAAAGAGGTCAAAGAAGCAAAACTGAACTCAGGCAGACTGCAAACTTAACAAACCAAATGACTGCCCCAAACAAACATAATTGACCTAACATGAAATGACACACAGGGGTATATATAATGGCTGATCAGACCATTGTGACACATGAGGGGTAACAAACAAACACAATCATAAATCACAAAACAGTGCAGTACAATCTAGTTTGTTAATAAACTAAACACCAAAGAAGAAAATCAAAAACCATTAAACCCCAAGCTCAAATATTTAATTAAATACAAATACTTTGTTTTTAAATTAAAGAAAACACACATTCTCCCCTTCAGTAGGAAGTGGTGGTGTGGTCCAATTATCCCCCTTTGCATATAATGGTTTCAAACCCTGGCTACCATCTTTTGTCCAGCAACTCCCAGGGATGTTGGCAGGTAAGAAATAAAAAGACAAAGGTTAGTCAAAAATCAAAGTAATGAAGTGGTATGAATACATAAGTAAACTAAATGTGCGTGCTTACAAATAGAACAAATGTATCCAAACCAATCAATAAAGTTATTGGTAACTAAAATGTGTTACTATGTTCAAATGAAGAAATGAAAATACAAAAGTTACCGACTTTAGAGTGTGGCCACGGGTTTGGCCATCACACACCCTCCCACTTCTGGATTTTCCATCAGGCAGCGAGAGAGGTAATCAGCAGTGGTGTTGTCTTTACCAGGGATATAGTGAACCTTAAACCGGTATGGCTGCATAGCCAGATACCACCTGGTGATTCTCCCATTAGTGTCTTTCATTCTTTCCAGCCACTGCAGGGCTTTGTGGTCAGTTTGAAGGATGAATTCTCTTCCCAGCAAATAATATTTGAAAGAGTCAAGTGCCCATTTAATGGCCAAGGCTTCCTTCTCAACTGTTGCGTAGCGGCTCTCCCTTGGTAGCAGCTTACGGCTGATGTAAGCGACAGGATGTCGATCCTCTGGTGGTCCCTGCAGAAGCACTGCTCCCAGACCCCTTTCAGAAGCATCAGTCTGCAATGTAAAGTCTTTTGTGAAATCTGGTGAGTGCAGAACGGGGTCCTTACTCAGGGACTGGCGAATTCCCCAAACTGTATCGATACTGTGTCGACACAGTGTTGCTATTTTGCTCCATACTGACACCCGCTGGACCTTAAATATCATTCCAGGCAACTTGAGACTTAAACAGACACTGATTCAATGACCTAGTCATACTTGTATACATTGTAAGGTATTGTATTTTCCATGGAATCATTTTATATCTTTTACATTTCAAATATTGTAGACATATTTAAAATATAGTGTGAAAGACATTAAGTGAAAATTAAAATGAAAGTATTGTGAATGTAATATTACCCATTTAAATGTAATTGACTCAGAGTTTATTATAAATTTTTATTCAGAAAAATAACTTTATCCAATGTTTTTGCATTCAGTCTATTGTGTTTTTTTGACACCATTTCCCTAGCTTTGGAAAACACACGCTCACAGGGCACAGATGAAGCTGGGGTACACAAAAACTGTAAAGCCAGGTGGAAAAGGTTTGGATAAGATATCTTCCTATTCCCCCAGTACGTTAAAGGATCCTCTGATCTTGGAATGTTTCTCTCCACCAAGTAGCGCTGGACCTCAATGATGGAGTCCACTGTTGCATTGTTGGTTTGTCTGCCAACTTCTTCATCGAGCTGTTGCCACAGGTTTTCTGAAATAATAAAAAATGCATGGCCGTTTTAGTTTTTGTCATCTACTCCAAATTAGTACACATTAGCATCAAAATAAATGTGCGAATAAGCTGATAATACTGAAGTTGCCTGGAACAGGTGACTGCTCTGATGAAGGTCCAGGCTGTGGCTCAGATGTTATGGGGGCAATTACTGCAGACCACTCCATTTTCACTCGTTCGAGTTCCTCCGCATGTTTTTTGGCTATCAATACCTTGATGGTCTGAAGATGAAACAAAATGAAATCAGTATGCAGGACTTAACATCAGCTACCTGATGAGACATTGTCTATATAAACCTTTCTGGTTGGCAAAACGTATGATGGATCAAGGACCTGAACCAGCTGCCTGAACCCCTCACTCTCCACAATACTAAGGGGTTGGCAGTCCTTTATAATAAAATTCAGGACTGCCTGGTCCAGAACAATCTTCCTAGATGCTTGATTTCAAAATAATATAATACATATTAATAAAAAAAATGATGATAATGCTGCTCGATGTCTATATAGGCCTACCTCTGTTCATTCTCGGTGTGTTTGTCTCCTCATTTTCATGTTTGACTCTGTAATGCCTAAACATTGAGGAGGTGCTTTTGTTTGTGTGAGAAAGCTCCACAGAACAGATGCAACATTTAACCTGCATAAAATAAATAATTTACACTGCAAGTCACATTGCTGTTTTTCCTATGTTGATAGATTACACTGAAACAAAGAGAAACAATTACCTTATTTGCAGTTAAAAGATCGAAATGATCCCACACAGCAGAAACTTTTCTTTTTCTTTCGGGCTCCATTTTGTTATGGAGAGATGTGTATTTTTTTTTTTTTATCTTTGCGAGAGTAACTTTGTTTATTTTTTGGTGGCGACTCATTCCGTTGACAGATGCAGATGCGGTACCTTTTAAACACAGTTTGGCGCGTTGGCAATGAGCGATACAGCAGCTGTATCAATCACGTGACTTTTTCGTAAAGCGCCGCACGCACCGATACAGGCTTCGCTCTGTGAGCTTGATACATGCGCCGGTGCGTCAGTGTTGGTGGACCCATCACTAGCGCTTACAAATAGAACAAATGTATCCAAACCAATCAATAAAGTTATTGGTAACTAAAATGTGTTACTATGTTCAAATGAAGAAATGAAAATACAAAAGTTACCGACTTTAGAGTGTGGCCACGGGTTTGGCCATCACAGTCAGCAACATTGAAACTATGAAGAGAGCAATTTCTGAGTCATTTTTGATGCTGTAAAACATATTCCATCTGTATGATGCAGATATCATAGCTGATTAAGTCTAAAATGGTCTGTTGGTGTTATGATTATTTTGTATTTTAGCTTTGCATTTTTATTTGTATTTATAGATTTATGTTAGATTTATATAACAACTCTGCTTTCCAGGTAATGTGAGATTAGCCGGTGGATCCACTCGTTGTGATGGAAGAATAGAGTATTTTGATGAAGGCCGGTGGGGGACTGTGTGTGCTGATTCCTGGGACATCGATGATGCAGCAGTGGTGTGCAGACAGTTGGACTGTGGGAAGCCCCATAAGCTTATTCAGCTTGGCCCTGGTACAGGACAGACCTGGACTGATCAAATTGAATGCAATGGAAGAGAGTCTACATTGAATCAGTGTCCACAAAGACCATATCCAGACAGGACTTGCAACAACACTGTAGTGGCTGGTGTTTTCTGCACAGGTAAGAAAAACATACAAACCCAGTTCCAAAAACAAAAAGTTTGGATGTTTTTTGAAATGTAAGTAAAGACTGAATGCAAAGATTCCAAATCAATATTTGATTCACAATAGAACCTAGAAAACAAATTCACATCATCAAAAAGTGAAATTCTTTTTGGAAAACAAGCTGTGTCCTGTGAAGTAAAGAGGTGAGGGACCACACTGCTTATCAATGTTTAGTTCAAGCAACAGCATCAGTATGAGGGTGCATTAATGCCCATGAAACTGGCAGCTTGAAAATCTGGCAAAACACCAAAAATGCTGAAATCCAGATACAGGTTTGAGAGAAACAGATGCTTCCAGCAAGATGACATCTTTTTCCATGTATATTTCAGTGAGACAGTGCTAAACACCATACTACAGCTAATGTAGTATGGTGTTCTTTTGCACATAAGCTTTATTGCTTCCTTCTTCTTCATTCCTTCATTTCTCCCCAGAAGTCCAGCAGCTGGTCTTCCCAGTTTGCAAAAGTTTACAGACCGTTCATAGAAGACATGGTCTTGTTCCAACTTGCTCTAGAGGTGCAAGCAAATTTAAAATACACTTGGAATTTCTTAAAATTTGAACTGGTTGCAGGGGTCATTTTGAGCCCCTCCAGCATCAACAGTAATAATGATAAATAAATAAAGTTTTTTCAGTTCAGCTTTCTGTTGCTCAAATCAGCAAGTTCTCAACACATTTGGGCACACACTCCCCTGCTCTGTACTGCTCAGCAGGATAGAGCTAATCAGAGTCTGCCTGTGTGTGTGTGTGTTTGTGTTTGTGTTTGTGTGTGTATTTATATGGATGTTTTGTAATGTTTTACTTCATCCATTTAAATAATTTTTATTTGATTACATTATCCCTCTGTTCAGCACTTTGGTTGACACTTAATGTCTTTTAAATGTGCTGTATAAATAAAGCTGACTTGACTTGACTCTACACTGGTTCAGCATCCCACCTGTGATATGTAGCTACAGTCCCCTATATATTTATTTGTCAATCACATCGAGCTAGCTCTGTCTTAATTTTGAGCAGCTTTCATGACAAAAAGTGTGTAAACAATAGTGTTGTTTAACAAACCAAGTGCAGCAGCTGTGATTTTACATTAATATCTATATTGTAAAAGTGACATTCTCAGAGGTTCCAGGTACTATTAGTACTTTTATTTGATGTACTCCAAAGTTCCGTATTAATAATAATGATTAGAAGTTACAAGTTCTGATGTTAAAATTGTACATTTTCTCAGGCTGAACATTTGATATTTTCAAGACTGTATTGTGAATAAAATATGCATTTATCACTGAATTCTGTTTTTGTTTGTAATTAACCAAATTCTGTTTTAACATAAGTGAATTCTGGTTTTACATATATTTTTTTACTGAATTTTTACATAAAATGCCAAAAAATATTATTGATAGCTAAAATGTTCTTCATAATTTTTAAAAAATATTGTATCTGAATTCAAATAGTGAACAATATACCTAAATACAACACAGTTGTTTGCTGGTCATTCTTCCATATCCTGTGGCTACATGTGCTCTTTATTTGCCTTCACAGAAAGCTTGACTGTCCGCTTGGTTAACAGTACTGATGAGTGCTCTGGAAGAGTGGAGGTCCGTCATGGCGAGCAGTGGCACACAGTGTGTGACACGGACTGGACTCTAAGTAAAGCTCAAGTGGTGTGCGAGACTCTGGAGTGTGGACGTGCCATGAATGCTCCTGGCGCTGCTTTTTACAGCCCAGGCAGTGGGCCAGTGGTGGAGGCTAGCTCTTCATGCTTTGAGACTGTGACTTCTATTCAGCAATGTTCGAGCAAAGGTTTTACAAGAACAACCTGCGGGCATGAACATGATGCTGGTGTTCTCTGTGCCGGTAAAGACTTTTATTATTATGTGTTAAAAATTCTGGCACATTTTTTCTTAAGGTCATAGACGGTATGAATGATGAGGGTAACCCTAACTTTCCTCACTGCCCTGATGTACCGTTATGGGGCTTTGAGATAAGTGTTTTCACCATCACCATCTTGGTACTTTGATACCCCCAGCGCTGGGTTACACTAACTTGTGAACTTGTTTTGCTGAGTTTGTTATACATACCAGTCGCAAACTGGGAATTTGTCACCTGTAAGGCAAATGTTTTTACCAGTACACTCCTGACTTACTATGATTTTAATCAATCTGACCTAACTGAATGACTGAGACCATGAATTCAGAATGAAAGTTTTCATAGGCATCAAGTCAGAACTCATTTTCCATCAAACTTCGGTAGGACAAGAGGCGTTTTGCAACCACAGATGTCGCTTCCTGGTGGCTGTTAAAAAACATGTAGGTTTATTTTTAAGAACCTGAAACTAATTTGATGTTTTGTTTTACCGTGTGAGACAAATACATAATATAGAGGAAATTCATCAGCATTTGATTCCACAAAAACTGAGGCATGACAAATTGTGATTTTATTTGCACAATGCAAATAAATGCTTAGTTTGTTATTTTTGGAAATACAATGTTTTTTACATTGTCCTGAACAAATAAAAAATATCTACAGCACTTTCGTGCTTGTAAGGTAAGGAAGTAGGTAAACCCAACCGCTTTGTATAACTTGTTATAAATTGGTATACGTAAGATTTAGAGGTGCTTACAGGTATGTTTTGTAAAAGTCAGGGTTGGCATTTCTTCCTTCACAGCTACCCTAACTTAGTTCATTAGTTTCTTTTCTTACATACTGTATACCTGAGTAGTATACACATTTAATGTTTGATTTTAAATAAAAGTGACTAAATGCTATATAATATCCAAATAATATTACATTAAGTAATTGTAATTCATTGAAAATCTAAAGAGTCTGTTAGCTGCATTTAAGCTATATGATCTACATATTAATATGAAAATATTGTACAATATATTGTGCACACATGTAGAGTAAATGTAGTATTTACTCCTTCTGTTCTCTCATGCAGTACAAGTCCGGTTGGTGGATGGCTCAGGTGAATGCTCCGGCAGAGTGGAGGTCTTCTATAAAGGACAGTGGGGAACTGTGTGTGATGACGATTGGGAAATGAGCGATGCTGATGTGGTATGCAGACAGCTTGGTTGCGGTCATGCTGTTTCAGCACCTGAAAGTGCTCATTTTGGTAGAGGCTCTGGTCCAATATGGCTGGATAACGTGGAATGCTCAGGCCAAGAGTCTGCACTTTCACACTGTTCACATCCTGGTTTTGGAAAAAATAACTGCGGGCATGGTGAAGATGCCAGTGTTATCTGCTCAGGTAAGAGGCATAGCTCATTTTGAACGGACAAATTATGTCAATACAGAAAGCTGTTTTGGTTAATAAATAACAAACATTGAATTTCTGTTTCTGTTGCTCTACAGAAGCCTGAAATCATAATGAACCCTGCTCCAGAGGTAAACTGGAGTGACGGAAATGAAATTATCTACATTATAATAAGAGAACACATGTGTTTGACATTTCTCCCATAAATTCTCCGATCACAAATCTTTATCTGACATTATCCTCATGGAAATGCTTCTGACTTCTCTGTTATAGATCAGTAACTTTGTGCTTTGTTTGCTCAGTTTTGTATAATTGTTGGTAAATCTATTTCTGATATACATACTATGATAAACATATTTTTGCCTTACTGGAAAGGCCCAGCATCTCCCTGATGTCACCTCATACAATGGTGATCTAAAGTCCTGACACAATATCAGTCGCTCGAGGCAGCACCTTCACTTGCCTCTGTTCATTCCACATACCTGTGAGTTCTGTACAATAGAATATGAGCACCAAGGACAGTAGATCTCTCTCTACAGTGTTAGCATCTCCAGAAAGTCCTTCTGTTCTTTTTCAGTTTGGACCCTCTATATCGCTGCAATATAAACCATTTATTATAGACCTTAAGGTGACTTTTGTGATTTGGCACTATATAAATAAAATTTAATTGAATTAAATATGGTTGTCCTGTCTGATTTTCTTGCTGATGATCAGCCAATAAAGTGCATTTGACTGATTAACACCTGGCTGCCTCTTACACTCTTAATTCCTATGGAAGCAGTAAGAATAAACTTGATTCTGCTGATATTACTCGTTAAGTAAGAAGTAATTAGTACATTAGCTTAAATAATTTTACTTATATACTGTAAAAAAATCTAACCTTGTTTTGTAGTTTCACAGCTTATTATACAGAGGTATGAAAAAGTATTTGCTATCTCCAATGATTTCTTTGGGGGGTTTTTTAGCATATTTGCTATGCTTAATGTTTGAGATCATCAAACAAATTTTAATTTTAGACACAGATAACCCGTGTCAATACAAAATGTAACTGTTAAATGATGGTTTAATTTATGGGAGAAAAAAAGCTATTCAAACCTTATGTTTGACACCCCTGTGTGAAACTTAATTGCCCCGTAACCAACTAACTGGTTGTGCCACCTTTTGGCAGCAAGAACTGCAATGAAGCATTTGAAAAAAACTGGCATTGTGTCTTTCACATCACCTAAGAAAATCAGAACAGAATGCCTTGGCTTATTGCTTTTAGAACAAGGATGTCAAACTCATTTTACATCGAGGAGCACATGCAGCCCACCATGATGTTAAGTGGGCCAGATGAGTAAAACTTCACTTTCTGTTGGTGTAAAGAAATTTAACTACATTGTATAACTGAGATGTCTTAATATAAGATAAAAAAGTATAATTTAAATAACAAATCTCAGTTTTTCTACATGATAAATTTGCAGAATTACAGAAAAACTTATGGTGGCTCACTGCCTAGACCAGGGGTGTCGAACTCCAGGCCTCGAGGCCCAGTGTCCTGCAGGTTTTAGATATCACCCTGGATCAACAGACCCGAATCTAATGATTAGCTCATTACCAGGTTTCTGGAGAACTTCAAGACATGTTGAGGAGGTCATTGAGTCATTTAAATCAGCTGTGTTGGATCAAGGACACATCTAAAATCTGCAGGGCACCGGCCCTTGAGGCCAAGGCCGAGTTCGACACGTGTGGCCTAGACTATCCGGTAAAGTTTTTGCTGATTGATGAAAATTCTCCCTTTTTTCTTAACAAAAATTTCTATAGCAGTGTTGATCTTCAGGGCCCATGACCCCTATACAGGAAGTCTTTTCAGGTCGCATCTTTAATCACATAAGGCTGGATGTTGAGACCTTTTACCCCTCTCTGTTATGACGAGCAGAGGGTAAAAGGAGGACTGCAATCTTTCTCGACGTCATGTCACACAAGAGTAGACAGTGAAAAAACAGGAACTTCTGTCAGTTATTTGTTTATCTATTACTTATCTACTTCTGTGTAGTATGAATGGCTGTTGGTTTATTGCAGGAAAAAGCTATAAAAATTAAAATATATTCAACAATCCCAAAATGTATGTCAGTCTTCATATTTTCCAAAGCTGTCCAGTGGGCTGGATTGGAGTCTTTGCTATGCCAATTTTGGCTGCTGGATCTTATGTTTGACACCCCTGGTTTAGAAGAAAGGAACACAAGTAAAATAGTCTGGAATTAGGTGCTCAATAAAGTAAAACACTTTGTATTGTCTGACCCCTGATGCTAAGAAAAGAATAGAAGGAAATAGTGAATTCCACCATGAGCAGGCCATGGTACTATGAGATGACACAAAGTAATAGAGATTATTTCAGCAGGATGCACTGTGTCTCTGAGGCAAGTGGACAAAATTGAGGCACTTTATATTATTTATACTAAACCAGATGCATCTTCTGTTCGTGCACCTAACAAAATAGAACAGGGTATTAAGGGGGATGCTTTCTCAAAAACAAAGAAAACCAGTCATCCATTATCAGAATAGTTACTGTACTGCGTCCCTAATAAATCTCTGAGGGAGAGCCCAGGCATCCTTTGGAGAAAGAATGCATGTAATTTCAAATGTTGCATTAGAAATTATCTGAAAGTTAAAAAAAAAAAGAACAAAACAAACATTACTTCCTTTATGGCCACCCCTGTTCTGTAATGCTTATCAAATGTTATATAGTACCAAGGCCACAACTTAGGCACACATGCACTTCCTCCGGACCGGCCCACTAACCAAGAGTAACAAACCTGTATTGAAGAGGAAAGAAGTAGAAAGTACAGATATTAATTTAAAAATGTAGGGAGTAAAAGTAGAAAGTTGTCAGAATAATAACTACTCATGTAAAGTACAGATATCTGTAAATTCCACTTTAGTACAGTAATGAAGTACAACCATATCACGGTTAGCCAGCAGTGTGCCCTGTAGGTCAGGTCTGGGTGACCATATTTCAGTAATAGCTGCTATAGAGTCATGTGGTTCACCATGTGCTTCTGTGGGGAGAACTGAAGCCAGGTTTAGAACAGTACATCTTTTAACTGTGACATTTCCAGTAACACAGTGTGATACCATAGCTAACAGCAGCAAATAGATACATAGTTTTTATCATAGGATGACTCTACAGCCTTATTCCAAGATGGATTAAAGTTTACTCAATTGAAAAGAGTAGAGGAGAAAAATCAAATTTTCCATTTTTTTTTTAATGGAATGGAAGTGTGTTCCTATTTGTTTTAGAATCATAAAATTAGTGATGGTCCATTTGAAGCTGATGCTCAGGTGTCTCAACCCCCCACCCAAAAAACCCACATTTGGTTCATCTGGTCAGAGTCACGTGAATCCCAGCTGTCTATTTTAAGTTTTGAGTGTGTACTAAAATGAAAATAAGTATTCTAACATCTTACCTGTTTGTTTTTATTCAGGCATTACATGTATACTATTTTTATTAAGAGAAATTAAGCTTGTGTTTCTGTCACGTAGTGCTTCTGCTTAACTATGAAGCTTATTAGACGTTATGAAACAGATGATGCGTAAAAGCGAATTTTGCCAGTGTTTAAGATACTTTTTTTAAATTATGTTTTTTCTTTCTTAAAGAAATCTACTGCATCACGTGTATTTTTTTTTATATCATGTGTAATTTCCATTGCAATTATTAATCACAGTTAAATTAAGAGGGGATGACAGTAAAAACCCCTTAGAGAAGATGTCATCAAGTACACTGCCATTCGAATGATCGCGCTGCGTCCGGACTCCCATGTGAACTTACGAAGTCCGGACTAGCGAGAATGCGAGCACGGATAAGGAAGTGATTGTTTGCGGGATTTGTGGTGTTTCGGTGCAAGAAATAGCAAACCAAGGTGCGACACACACTGGTTTTTACATAATCACGTTGAGGCAGGTACCTCATAGCACAAGCATTACGCCCAACCTATTCTAAGAGTGTAAATATACATTTAGAATTATTTTTTTATTTAATTGTTTACAAGTGTCAAGAGTCACAAACAAAGGGAGAGCACAATGACAAATGATAAATTTGATTAATAAACAAATAGACAACATTTTTTTCACTCCAAAATAATACAGCACCACAATGGTATGACACATAATTGTCACATGGTATTAAATAGAAGCTGTCACCTGAGCTCTTGAGCGGGAATTCATAATGAAGCAGTTTAATTTGTAGTATCAAGATGCTCTTCATGTTTTGGGCCACCAGATGCCACCAAAGAGAACTGTTGAAAACCGTTTAATAATGAACCCTTTTTCAATACAAGCTTCAGTGCTTCAGAAAGCTTCATTTGCCCATCACTACTTAAAATATGATATTGTATAATAGCCTAATGGAACAGAAGTGCTGTAGTTTGAACTTGTCCCCAACTACATCCCAAAGATGCTTGATTACATTATATTGCTGAAACCAGTCATCAGAAGATGGGTGCACTGAGGTCATAAGGGGATGGTTAGCAGCTACACTCAGGTAGGCTTTGGTGTTTGAAAGCTGCACAACTGATGCTAAAGGTCCCAAAGTGTGCCAAAGTTCCCATATACCATTATACTACTAGCACCAGTCTGAACCGTTTATACAAGCAGGATGGATCTATGCAGTGATTTTCTCTTTTTTCCTATACCACATATTTTCCCTATACCACATATTTTCCCTATACCACAGTAGGGTTTTGTTACAATCCCAGTAGATCAGCAGTTTCCGAAATAGTCAGACCATCCTGTCTGGCACCAACAACCATGTTCAAAGTCATTTAAATCCCCTTTCTTCCACATTCTGGTGCTTGGTTTTAACTTTAGCAGGCATGTCTCTTTCCCTAAAATACACTAAGATGCAGTCATGTCAAAGGCTGATTAGATGGTGTAGCCAACATAGTGATTGGTAAGTGTATCTGACTTTATTTTCTGTGGGGAAACTGCAGTGGCCGCTATTGGACTTGCCAAAAATGTTAGAACAATTCAAGCTGAAGTAGAGTGAGCGTTTGAAAGTTAAAAATAGTTCCTAACTATACAGTATTGCCTTTAATACATAACTTAAGGTCTTCAAAATATCTTAAGGAAAAAAGAAATAGATTGCCTTGTGTCAACAGGTGAACAGATGTTTGAAACTTAAACAGTTCTAAACTGACAGCATCAAAGCTATTCATTTCTGCAGGTCCATTAATTCATTGTGATTCACAGTATGGCTGCTAAGCTATGTTTTAAAAGCTTTTAATAATGCCATCTATTCCAGCAAAGTACTTGTCTTAAGGAAGTGCATGAGGTCTTTACAACAGTCTAATATTAACACAAATCCAAGCCAATAACAAGATAAAAATGCTCCTAGCGCTGCAATCGCTGTTTTAATTATAACTCTGGTGTATACACGCCTTTCTACTTATTAGACTATTATCCTGTTTGTGACATGACCACCCTGTTTATCAGACTGCACACAGTGTCTTCTTTTCATGTAGTTTTGTGATGTAATTTCCTATCAGAGAACCTCAGATCCTGTAATAATTTACCCAAATGTCAATATGTGTTTAACCTGCTGTCCTTTCAAACTCCAGTATTCTCTAACATTAGTTTCAAATTCTGCCATTGACAAAGTTTGGAAATAGAAGATTGCCAAGACTCAGTTCAATTCATTTTGCCAGTTAGTACTTTCACGTTATTCACAGCCTCTGGTTGTGCTGGCTACAACCCATTTTTTTCCTCAAACAGTCCCTATAAGGACATTTTCACTGCATGTAAGCTTTTAACAGATGAACCAAGTACTTCCCTCTGAGGACTGTTTTATTTCTTGCCAGGACTGAGGCAATAAGACTTTGTAACAAATAATATAAAACTGAATAGACAAACAAATGTATCTATTTTTTTCTATCACTTTATTCCCACACATCCTACTGAAGATGCTAAACTCTGGTTCTGAAGTATAAAGAAATGAATGGAGAGTGTTATAGAAATACACACATGCATTTTAAAGGAATCAACCTACTATGTGACTTCATTTTATGCAATATATGAAAAAATAGAGTATATATAGCATAGAATTTGGCCACAAGTCTAAGAGCAAACACAAACCAAGCAAAGCTGAAATATTTGGCCAGTCATCCACCCATTTTCTTAGCTGTCACCAGTCTGTTGCAAAACTAATCCAGAGAGACGGAAAACCATTCTCACAAACACACCTACAGTCAATTTACAATCAACAGTTAACTTAACATGCATGTCTTTAAACTGTGGGAGAAGACCAGAGTACCTCTAGAGAGGACGTAAAGGAATCGGAAGAACATGCAACTTCAAGATTCAAATCCATAAGTTTCTTGCTGTGAGGGGACAATGCTAACCTTTGCTAACCACTTTGGATTTTTCTGTCATTTGTCTGGCCACCCACCCAAGGTGGCCAGACAAATGACAAAAGTTCATTCACAGTATATCATAGGATATACAAAAATAAGTCAGTGTGGAAAAGCTCACTGTAGCATCCACAAGTGCCGGTTAAAGCACCGCCATGCAAAGAAGAAGTCATCTATGAACAGTCTTTTCTGGGTCAAAGCTCAATTAAAATAGACTGAGGCAAAGTGGAACATTGGTCTTTGGTCAAAGGAATCAAATTTTGAAATTATTTTTGGAAAACATGGACAACACATCCTCCAGACTAAAGAACAGAGGGACCATCCAGCTTGTTATGAACATTTAGTTTAAAAGCCCGCATCCCTGATGGTACAGGGTGCATTAGAGCCTATGGAATTGGCAGCTTGCATTGGAAACTCACCATCCGTGCAGTGAAAAGTAAATGCTAGGTTTTAGAGCAACATATGCTCCCATCTAGACAATGTCTTTTTCAGGTAAGGATATGCCAGCAAAACACTGCTAAACGGCATACTGCAGTTATTACAACGGCATGGCTTCACTGCAGAAGAGTCCACATGCTGAACTATCTGTCACTACCTGAAAACATTTGAAACACACCATGAAATGAAAACTATAAAAGATGACTTGTGACTGTCGAGCAGCTATAATCCTATCAGACAAGAATGGGACAACTACTCATCTCCTCTTATTGCTCAATAGTTGCTCACGCCTCAACAAAGCAGATAGGGCCATTTTAACACTGTGTAGGATCCCCTCTTCTTTGAACAAAAGTATGTAAATGGCAACACATTGGAAACAAACCATCAACTTTCTTCTCAATATTTTTCATTTTCCTTATTAAAATGTTGTTTTCTATTAGGAAAGCAAATATGAAGGAAAAGTAAGGAATAAATTGAGAAACATAGGCTGGAAAAAAGAGGAAGTTAAGATGATGTGACGCATATTGCTCTGTGTGACAACAGATAACAAAATCAGCCAAAATCAACTAAAATGCTGAATGGACAAATTAATTAGGAAATAGCAAGTAAAGAGTAATACAGCCTGCATGTACATGAACACAGTGTTCTTAGAAATCAACAAAACATTTCATCGAAAGGTCATTTTAAACGTCATCAATTTCTTATTAATCTGACTAATGAAAGTAATATATGCTTTTAGTATTTACAACTAAAAGAGGAACAGATTTATAAGACTGACTGAGACTCAGAGTTTCACAACAGGAAGTGCTTTGCATACCCAATCCCAGATGAGAACGCCTTGAATAATAAAATACAGGACAAGAACTGGATCTGAATAGTTTAGTGAAGGGACAAACTTCAGCAAGTTGAGATCTGGTACCTCAAACCAGAGTTATTCTTCATTATACTGATGAACAAAACCTACACTAATCTATTTTAAAGGTAAGAACATTATTTGCAAAATATATTCCAAATAGCTTATTTAAAGTTTAAAGTTTGGTTCATCTAACATAACAAAAGACTTCTTTCTTATTCTTATATGTTAGATGTACAGAGAGGAGAATAGAGATATCCTGCACAATAATCCAGGTCCAGAATATATATGAAAACTGAAATTCCACTAACATGTGTAAACGTTATTGTGATACTAAAACAACTACAATTAAGATGTATATTCAAGACAAATATCTGAAGTCAGCTGTTCTCTTGAGGGCTTCCTAAGAGAATCTGTGATATAGATTTTTATTTTAATTTTTTTAAAGGTTGTTTGCACATGAGTTCATCCTGCTTAGTGGAATTAAATAAAAGGATTGTTGCAACATGTACAAATGAAAGATGAAAGCACTGCTGTGAATGATAACCAGAGGTGGGGGGAGGCAGGTGAAGAGGGTGGTCAGTGGTCAAGTTCACCAATCGATATTTCACAAAAATCGCCCCTGTGATCTCTATTTCCCAATTATCTATGTTGCGTGCAAAAATAATTCTTACTGTTATAACTCTTTTCCAGCATAATGTTAAATTGTTGTTTCTCTTTCTGCTCAATTTCACACCTGTTTTTGTTTTAAATATTAATGTAGGCTTTGTGTAAAAAACAAAATCCCCTCTCATCATCTCCCCTTTAATGATTGATCAAAATGTCAACATGGATCCAGTTTGCAGTCCAAGTCTAGGTGGTCCCTTTTGATTCATAACAATTACTGGATATGTTCATGGGGCTTTTATCCTTGGGGTATTTCAAACATGAGCAAGTTAGTGTAAATTTTGATTTCATTTTAACAGTGTTCTAGACTTTGTGAATTTAAAAGGTAAGAGGACTGTATGATCACCTTTTGGATAAAAACAAAAAGGCTTAAAAAAGCTTTTCTAAACACAGCAGGAGAGGTAAAGCCGCTGTTTTAATTTTACAAAAATATTTTACAGCATTTGATCAACACTGAAGACCAAATATGATCCTCATCTCGGATGAAAAACGACATTTTGTTTTTTACTTGTCTCTTGGTGAGTTACTGGAGGTTTTTTCTCAGTCTGACTTCTTGTGTTTTTTCTTGAGCGGACACAGTTTGATTGCTTGTTAACATCATAAGTGAGCAATGGGAGTTTCAGTGTCTGCACTGAAATACTCTTGGATGACTGAAAGTGTTAAATATGCTTTACTGGATCAATTAGAAAATATTCTAGACTGTCTTATGTTCCATATTTATAATTTATTTAACATATTATAGCTATGACTGCAGTATAAGCTGGTAACTGAAGAGTATGTCTAAATTTACATATCAGGCCTGTGAGGCTTAATCACATCATTTTGCTATTTCTGCTGCAGGCCTCTTGAGTTTTCTACAGTTTACCGGTCAGTAAGTAACACATGAATATTAATATTATTTTTTTTGTAATGGCTTTATGGGCGAGGCTACACATTGTGCATCCTTTATGGTTTTGTTTTTCTCATATCCAGAATGTGAGAAAATTAGGCTGGTCGGACCTTCACGTTGCTCTGGTAGAGTGGAGATCTTCTACCAAGACAGTTGGGGAACTGTCTGTGATGATCAGTGGAGCATTGCCAATGCTGAGGTGGTGTGTCGAGAGCTAAGCTGTGGGACAGCTATGGAGGCCAAAAAAGGTGCTTTCTTTGGACAGGGAAAGGATGAGATCTGGTTGGATGACGTACAGTGTGTTGGACATGAGTCTTCCATCCTTAAGTGTCAACACAGACCATTTGGGCAAAATAACTGTGGCCATAGTGAAGATGCAGGAGTGGTCTGTTCAGGTAAGCCTTTATCAAATAGCACATTTTCTCAAAGAAGATGTTTGTGTATTTTTTTTCCTTATACACATGTATTAAGACCTTTGCCAGTCTTACTTTAGGTTCAAATATAATATTGTTTTGATGAGTGCAACATGTTTACATATGATTTTTTAAGGATTAAACAAGCAACACATGAAATGTTACACTAGCTGAGAAGGTGGATTTTGTCATTCTCAGACAGTCTGGCTGTTTCTACTATTCTCTGATTTTTCTGCTAAGCTAAGCAAGCACTGTACTAACCATTATCATTACCACTGACAGCAGTCACGCAGAATTCCTTCATATGAGCGAGGTGTCAGCTCAGCAAAACCCCCAACTGTCCCGCTCCATGAAATGTGGAACTGTAGTTGAAATTGAGAAATACTGCACAACTAAAAAAACCAGCTAACACAGCACTTATGTTAGGTTGTGGCATTATTGTATCTCCTGTTTTAAGTTCCTCTGTGATTGCTGCTTGTTGCAGCAGTACAACAGCAAGGTCAGCGCACTGATCTAAATATGAAGTCCAAAGTTCATGAGTATTTTTTGTTTGTTTGTTTGTTTTGAAAAGCAGGATTGATTATTAAAACTCTGCTTCACTGTTTAACCAGCTAGCCTCATGCGCAAAACAAAAATATAACTGATAGAACTGAATTTTATATATTGCTGTAGAAACCATTATAACCTATATAAATTGTAACATGCAATCATGTGTTCATGTGTTTGGTATTGAAATACAGACAGCTATCTGTGTATATTAAAGAGAAGATCCACTTATTTGAACAAAAATATGAGTAAAGATTTTATCACACAATCACAAACATTCATTTTTAGTCTTTTGTTCTTGCCATGCCCAACTACCCTGCTTTAAAGAGGTAATAGTGTTTTCCTCCACTTTTTTGGACTATTGAAGTAGTTCACGCCAGGAATTTGATATTTATTAGATTTATTATGTGTTGATACTTGCTATAAAGATTTAAAGGTTGTGAAGGCCTACATTTAAAGCATATTTTACAATCAGTGATGCTGTGTGTATATATATATACACTGCAGTGTACAATGTAACATGTACAATATATGCATTCATATACGCAAGACTATAATAATGTATAATACTAATAGTACTAATAATAACATATACATTAATATACACAAAATATATGTTTCTAATCTTTATTACTTAATGTCTAGTGAAAGTGTCAAATGAAAAGAGGTAAATTAACAATTTGGCTTACTGGGAAGTACACGTATACCTGTTACTGATCACTGATTACTAAGTAAATCATCTTAAACAAACAAGATAAACCTGTCTGATGGTGATAGGTGACTCCAGTTTTGATTCTGGCCTTAACCAGCCAGCTCCTGGCCAAGAAGTCTTTAAAATTAGCAAGCTAACTTACCAAGAAAACTTCCATCCATCCATCCATGTTATTTAATACCGACTTACCTCTTAGTTTTATACTTAAGAGATATTTGTTGATTTTATTACATTTTTTTTAAAATATAATTTTTATTTTTTATTTTTTATTTTTATTTTATTAACCATTTACAGAACATGTGCGGTTTACAAATGGAACCACTCGTTGTAATGGCAGAGCTGAAGTCTACAATGAAGGTCAGTGGAAAAAAGTTTGCAATGACTGGGGCAAAGAAGCAGCTCAGGTGGTGTGCCGAGAGGCCGGCTGCGGTGATCCTCTCGCTCAGACCGAAACACCCTATTTTGGAGAAGCACGTGACCTCACCGCAGTCAAAACCATCTGCTCTGGAAATGAGACCTCTGTCTCACAGTGCTCAGTTCTAAAAGTCAATGAAAGTTGCGATGATGCTACTGTTGTCTGTGGAAGTAAGTCACACATGTGCCCACAAAACTATCAGTAATTTGTTGTAAACGGACACTGTTAGACTGTCCCCTTTCTGAATAAACTTACCTTACCTACACTTTTTTTTAACCCAACAGACAGTCAACCCATTCGGCTTGTGAATGGGACTAATCGCTGCTCTGGTAGAGTGGAAATTTACTATAGTTCACAATGGGGAACAGTCTGCGATGACAGATGGGGGATGCAAGAAGCAACTGTGGCATGTCGAGAGATGAACTGTGGGAATGCTCTCGCAGTCAAGTACAAGGCTTACTTTGGGAGAGGCCAGGAACAGGTTTGGTTGGATGATATTGAGTGCACTGGTCATGAGATGTCCCTTGCTCAATGTCCTCACAGAGGTTTTGGTGAACATGACTGTGACCACAGTGAAGATGCTGGTCTCGTGTGCTCAGGTAACGCAGGCTCCATTCTGTTTGTTGCTCAAAACTGAGTTTTAAAGAAATTCTTAACAACACCAAATTTTGCTTTGCAGAAACAGTCAGATTGATTAACGGGACTGACGGTTGTTCTGGCAGACTGGAAGTTTTCCACGATGGCCGATGGGGGAAAGTTTGTAATAATAACTGGGGCCTTAAAGAAGCTACAGTTGTGTGTAAGGAGCTCAACTGTGGAGTGCCAGTAAAATCCCAAAACAACGTCTTTTTTGGTGACAGTTCACTGCGAGGGTTCACAAGTAGATGCACTGGTAATGTGAGCTCTATCAGCCAATGTCAACTGCAAGAACACATGGGATCATGTGCAGGTGTTTCTCTCGCATGTGCAGGTAAGAGACTAAAGATACAGATAAATTGTGCCACTATTTTCCAGGGATAGCAAACGTCATGTTTGATTATTTAAGAAGAATAGCTTATGTTCATTATCTTTTTTACTAGTTGTTTACTAGTAAATTAAATTAAAGGTTCAAGGCGCATCAGAAATATTAAATCTACCAACCCAGTGGTAGACACTGACAAGTTAAAGATAACATAATGGTTTCCAGTTATGCATTTAATAATTTATAAAGGCAAAAGTCATTTGTATTATAAGAAAATATTGAGTGAATAAGAATAGTAGGGAACAGTATAAATGGTGGATACAAAGTTATACTTTGTATCCACCTGGGCCACATCCATGTTACATCAAAGTTGTAGGAATTGCTCAGCGATGAAGTTCATGCCATGAAGCTCCTAGCACACAGTTGTTGTGCTGACTTTAACACTAGAGGTCTGGAACAGTTATTAAGTCAGCAGAACACATTAAACTATCCTACGACACTATCCTAGCTAATATAACCCTTGGGGTTCATGTGTGGACACTCGGCAAACCTACACAGCCCACAGTGGGCTGCCTAAATGGGACCACACTGTGGTCCGAACATGTGTCATGTCTCCTCCCATGCCCAAACCAGGAATATTTGCCTTTTAGCAAAACATATAAACCACTACCCTTTGGAGTCACTTGCTCTCAAAGAGAAAAAAGTTCAGATCCTATCAAACAAGTTTGTCTGTCTGTATAAACACATCTAGAGTGAAAAGAAGTGCGTGAAGAAGAAATGCTCAATGCATTATGGGCAACTTCCAGCAGCCCAGCTCTACTGCAACATAACTAGAGAGCATTTAGGCTTACCTGATCTAGCCATAACTATAACTTTTAACAAAATAGGAAAGCTTTTAGTCCAATCTTAAAAACAGATCGGGTGTCTGTCTCCTGAATCCAAACTGGGAGCTGGTTCCACAGGAGAAAGGGGGCAGAAAGCTGAAGACTCTGCCTCCCATTCTACTTTTAAATATCCTAGGAATCACAAATAAGCCAGTAGTCTGAATGTGAAGTGCTTTATTGGGCTAGTATAGTACTATGAGGTCTTTAAAATAAGAAGGTCCCTCATCATTCAAAATTAATTATGAGCCTGTTATTTACAATATGCATGTAACTGCATTTAGCTTAATAGAATCTATTTGAAAGTTTGTAATATTTATTGCTAATGCCTTAATGTGTGCCCTCAGGTCAACCACCACTAAGGCTTGTGAACGGCACTGACCGATGCTCTGGCCGAGTGGAGATTATGCATGACGGCCAGTGGGGAACAGTGTGTGATGATGAATGGGACTTCAGAGATGCTGAGGTGGTGTGCAGAGCCATGGACTGTGGAACACCTCAGACAGCCAAATCCAGTGCCTTCTTTGGTGAAGGCCAAGGAATGATCTGGCTTGATGATGTCAACTGTCTGGGTAATGAGACGTCCCTTGTGCACTGCAGACGTCCCTCCTTTGGAGAAAATAACTGTGGTCATGGTGAAGATGCAGGAGTGATTTGTTCAGGTACAAACTGTTGATGTGTCATTTCATACAATGCCTTTTTTTTAACTTTTAGATGTTACTTTGTTTTGTTGTTGTTGTTGTTGTTGTTTTCTGATTAGCATTTTATTATAAATTATACTGTAGTTATTTCTACAAAACTAATAAGAATATCACACGGATTTCAATTAATTCACTTTTTCTTTCATATGAACACCAGCTTATTGCTGATTTTCTCCTCTTTGCTTTGTAGCTACCATTCGACTAATCAATGGGACTGACACATGCTCAGGAAGGGTGGAGGTCCACCGTGGTGAACACTGGTCACCAGCATTTAATGTCAACTGGGGGAGGAATGAAGCTACAGTGGTGTGCAGAGAGATGAATTGTGGAGATCCTGTCAAGATGTCAGGGTCATTTGGTCAAGGTGGAGATCTGAGAGGGTACGAGATCCATTGTAATGGCAGAGAGACTTCTCTCACACAGTGCTCATTTAGAGACTATAGCAGATCTGCCACGAACCGTGTTGAAGAAGCCTCTGTGGTATGCTCAGGTAAGACTTTATGTCAAATTAAATTAGAGTTTCAAAAAGTAAGTGAATCAATGATAGCCTTCTTAAAAAATATTAAATATCAGTGGTTCCAATTAACGTGTTGATGCATCTGGTACCAATACCAAAAACATGGTCGCTATGTTCAGACATGTGAGCTATGCCTGAGCATGTACTCTAAGAAGGTCACTAGGATCAGGCAAGCCAAAGTACACACAGATGTATAAGCACACAAAATAATTAGCCTGCAACTTTTTAAAGCAACAATGAAATACATAGTTATCTCATCTGTTCAGATGATTAACCTCCTCTTCAAACAGCAGGTATGAGTATCATGAATTCAGATGCACAGACACTGAAACTTAACAAAGGCTAAGACAATGTAAACAGGATCTAGTCTTTCTGTTTCTGACCTGGCCCCTAAGTTGGATTTCACGTACATAAATTTAAAAACTCTGATTTCCAGGTAATGTGAGATTAACCGGTGGATCCACTCGTTGTGATGGAAGAGTAGAATATTTTGATAAAAAACAGTGGGGGACTGTGTGTGCTGAATCCTGGGACATGAATGATGCAACAGTGGTGTGCAAACAGTTGGATTGTGGGAGGCCCCATAAGCTTACTCAGCTTGGCCCTGGAACAGGACAGACCTGGACGGATCAAATCGAATGCAATGGAAGAGAGTCTACATTGACTCAGTGTCCACAAAGACCATATCCAGACAGGACTTGCAACAACACTGTAGTAGCTGGTGTTTCCTGCACAGGTAAGAAAAAAGCATACAATAAAGGCTGTGAAACTATGTGAAATATCAATAAAAACAGAATTCGGTAATGTGAGAATCTTATAAATCCATGATTGATTCACAATAGAACCTAGAAAAAAACAAAATTTGACATTCTTCTTGGAAAAAATGGAACCCACAAAAATAAAAAGGTGAGAGGCCATACGGCTTGTTGTCAGTGTTCAGTTCAAAAGCCTGCATCTCTAAACGTATACGGGTGCGCTGATGACTATGAAATTAGCAGCTTACAATCTGGAAAGAACCAAAATGCTGCATATAGGTTTTAGAGCGTTTCCATGCAAGATGATGCTTAATTCTGGGAACGCTTTGAGCAGTTAGAAATATAGCAAATATTTTTCTTACATTTTGTCAGTTGAAACATTTGATATGTTTTCCATGGTTCTATTGTGAATAAAATATTTTTTTACTGAATTCTGTTTTCACTTAGATTTTAAACAGTGTCCCAACTTTTCAGGAATTGGATTTGTACAAAAAATGCCAGAATGTAATGTCAGCAGCTCTTCTGAATTTTAATAATGTACAATATATCACAAAATGCTGATTCTGTTCATCTGGATGTAGCATTTTCAGTGGGAGAAACATTTCATCACTCATCCAAGTGACTTCTTCAGTCTCAGCTGACTGCAGGTCTCCTCAGCCTTATGAACAGTACATGATGAGGTCCATTCCTTGATCATTAATATTTGATCAGTGGTTGTTGATCAGTGGTCATGACAATTTGCATTTTAATGATCAAAGAATTCACCTCGCTCATTGTTCATTCAGTGGTGCTGGTTTCAGTCATTGTGCAAATGTACTGTTTATAAGGTTGGGGAGACCTGCAGTGAGCTGAGACTGAAGAAGTCACTTGGATGAGTGACAAAATGTTTCTCCCTCTGAAAATGTTACAGCCAGATGAACAGAATAAACCTTTTGAGATTTACTTAGTTGGATGATTGAGCATCCATCAAGACAGTATACAGCATACCTGAACACATCACAGTTATTTTGTTGACTATTGTTCCACACCTGTGGCTACATTTTTGGTTTACTTGACTTCACAGGAAGCTTGGCTATCCGGGTGGCTAACAGTAACGATGAGTGCTCTGGAAGAGTGGAGGTCCGTCATGGCGACCAGTGGCACACAGTGTGTGACACGGACTGGACTCTAAGTAAAGCTCAAGTGCTGTGCGAGGCTCTGGAGTGTGGACGTGCCATGAATGCTCCTGGTGCTGCTTTTTACGGCCCAGGCAGTGGGCCAGTGGTGGAGGCTAGCTCTTCATGCTTTGATAATGTGACTTCTCTTCAGCAATGCTCGAGCAAAGGTTTTACAAGAGCAACCTGCGGGCATGAACATGATGCTGGTGTTCTCTGTGCAGGTAAAGACTTTTATCATTATGTGTTCAAAATTCTCCGATATTTTTTCCTAACATCAAAGACAGTAGAAAAGATGAATGCAGCGCCAAGTGCCACCAACTGGTTTGTGAAGTTTCATTATGGAGCCTTGAGATGAGTCGTTTTTCGTAGTCACCATCTTGGTGTTTTAAACTAGAGGTGATGAGAAAGAGGCAGTTTTAACTGGAAAACCACATGCTAATGACATAATTGTAACTAATGTAATTACCGAATTTAACCAAGTAATGTGTTACATTACCACGTTACTGGGAAATGTAATGTGATTACAGTTATTTTGAAACCCGTTAAATAAACAGCACTGCTTATCTTACTCTATAGATTAAAAAGCAAAATGTAAAACATATTAAAATGTTGTTTTTAATATTTAATTTTCAATCAAAGTCACTAATAAACTATATAATATAAGTAATATTATACTTCAGTATTTGTTATTAGTTGAAAAAGTCTGTATATGAGCTATATGATTCATGTACTAATACAAAAATATTGTTTTAAGGACTTTCCTTTGTACTTGTATTCACTCTTTCTGCTCTGTTATGCAGCACAAGTCCGGTTGGTGGGTGGCTCAGGTGAATGCTCCGGCAGAGTGGAGGTCTTCTATAAAGGACAGTGGGGAACTGTGTGTGATGACGATTGGGAAATGAGCGATGCTGATGTGGTATGCAGACAGCTTGGTTGCGGTCATGCTGTTTCAGCACCTACAAGTGCCCATTTTGGTAGAGGCACTGGTCCAATATGGCTGGATAACGTGGAATGCTCAGGCCAAGAGTCTGCACTTTCACACTGTTCACATCCTGGTTTTGGAGAAAATAACTGTGGGCATGGTGAAGATGCCAGCGTTATCTGCTTAGGTAAGAGGCATAGCTCATTTTGAACTAACAAATTATCTCAGTGCTTTTAAGAATACCGTGTTGTGTTATACAACATTAATTTTCTCTTTTAGGTGCTCTGCAGAAGCCTGAAATCACAATCAACCCTGGGGTAGAGGTAAACTGGGGTGACAAAGTTGAAATTACCTGCACGCTAGTAACAGAACACATGGGCGGGACATTTCTTCTGAAAAAAACCCAAGGGTCATTTCAAATGGAGAAATTCTCAGATCAATCATCTGCAACCTTTGTCTTCCCTAAAGTGGACTTTAGCCAAAAGGGTTCATACTACTGTGAATATCAAAAGAAAATGGCCAGTCAAATCATCTACTATCCTCAAGGAATTCCTGCTGACCTCTCTGTTGTAGGTCAGTGAATATCATGCACAGTTTTTGTATACTTGTTGGAAATTTGACTTTTTCTGATATATATATATATATATTTATATTGTTTGCAGTTAAACTGGAAAAACCCAGCATCTCCCTGGTGTCCCCCCATGCAATGGTGATCTACAGTCCCGACACAGTATCAGTCACTCAAGGCAGCACCTTCTCCGTCACTTGTTCTATTCATTCCATTTACTCTAAAGGTTTCTTCAGTTTGACAAATTTAAACACGAACAATACCAAAACAATGACAGGATTTGGCTACTCAGTCTTATACCTGGCCACTTTTGAGCTCCCTTCAGTAGATATTAAAGACCAAGGATCGTATACTTGTCGCTACAGCGTTAACGTCTCCGCAATGTCCTTCTCTTCTGCTCCTTCAAGGACCCTTTATATCTCCGTTACCTGTAAGATCTGAAATTGAAAACGATAAATATATATTACTTTATATATTGTTTATGCGCTTATTATGTCTAATTTTTGTGTTAACTCTTTTTATTCCTACAGCAACCTCATCTTCTTCAGTTGTCGCAGCTGTTGTGGGTGTGCTAGTATTATTGCTACTCCTCGTGGTTGTTATTTTCCTGGTCTGGAGAAGGAAGTGGGGGGTTTCTGGTAAGAAACAGTTTTTATAACTCCATTATCCTCTTTTTTATGATACATATTGTCTTTTTATAGTGCTCTAAACTATTTTGATGTTATCAATGGACAAATCTACTATGCATAATGTACAAGGTGGCACTTGTAGAGATGAACGTACTCATTATTATTTAGGTATTTTAAAGCAACTTTGGGGTCTTTGTTTTGATTTTATAAACACCAGCATTATTCTCTGGTAAATCCAGTGAAAATCTTTCAATTGAGCAGTGTTCAGTCATATCAAACTGGTCAAGGAACTACTTTACTACTTACCTTTTCAACTTTCTTTCAGAAAAATTCACAAAATTGTACTTCTGGGATTAATAACTCATAAAAAGTTATTATAATACCATACAATACCAACAATACCTTCAATTCTCTCAATCACATTTGTAAGGCAGAAAACTGTGAGAAGAGTATGCAAAGTTCAACACTGAAAAGACACAATACACACATAACTTTGCAATTTTTAACCTGTAAAATGTGCTTTTTTTCATAAAATAGCATGTTTTCTTCTTGAAATTTTACCACTTCTTGCTCAGCCTGGTTCTGCGAGCTATTAAATCATGGCGCATACTTAATGTTTCACACATTGCTTCTGCATTTTGGCTTACTTTTTGTGATTTAAATATCGACATGGTTTAACATGTCATATTTTGTAGTTCAGCTGAGGTTGTAGTTAGATCATTTTAAGATCTGCTAAAGACCGGATTATTTCCATTATGTCTTGATAAGTAAAACCTTGGAAGTAAAAGAGGGTGCTCTTTCTTTTTCACATGACTGTAAGTGGCAATATGTTGAATGTCTCACCTTCATAGTTAATAGTTTGTTGCTGAAATGCTGCGACTTATAAACACCGTGGTGTATCATGATACTGTAATACTGTCCATTTAGCTGCTAAAGATATTTATATTTACCGTACTTTCCAGACCAGTTGGTGTGATATGCATAACTCCTGAGAGTGAATTTACACTGAAACAACAGAATCTCAACCCAGTGCAGTGTTGCTCACAGTCTTCCTGAGGTGTAACTGAGCAACTGATTACACTGTTATCAACTTTATTTCTTTATAATGTCAGTGTTGAGCCTCAGCTGCACCTTGAATCAGTTCATTGGCTCACTCTAACGTTAAAGAAATGACTGCTAACGTTATGGTGATGTTTGCTCCATTTTCAGAAGTCATTGTTCAGTTTAGTAACAGATTTGGAGCAGCAATAAAACAAGAAATGGAGGACAAAACCACTGTAGCCCTTGATGAAAGGTAAGGGGAAAAATGAAACATGCATTTCAAACATGCACAAATATTTTGAATTTAAGAAAGTTTAAAAAATATATGATATGATATGATTATAATTGCCAATTTTGTGCTCTTTGTTCTCTCCTTCAGAGAGAGGAATAACCAACTGTATGAGCCATGCACTCCCAGCCCAGAACAGAGTAAAACTGATGCAGATACTGATAGCAATGCTGAGAGAGCACCCGAAGACCTGGCTGGAAAAGTGTGTTATGAGCTTGAACCTCTTGTTGTTTCATGATAACGTGTATGAAAACGTAACCTCAGTAATGTGGTTTTAGTAAATATAAAGAGGAGTATAACAGTAGGCTGAAAAACAGAACTTTAGTGAAATATTTGCAAAAAGTTTCATTTCTCTTTTTACATTTAAACCACATCCATAGTGATGTTGCAATGGCCTACTCTGAACCATAGTTTTCAACACAACAGCAAAGTGACTACCAAACTATTTCAGATCAGCAAAGTAAACACTTTCAGTCTGTGTAAAGTTGCTCTTTAGGACTGTTTAAGGATTGTCGGTTTTTAAATTCTTTTTTCAACAAATAATTCATAAATCTTCAGACTTTGTTTCATTAAACCTAAGCTGTTTCCAATCTTTTAAGAGAACTTTAAATGATTTGTTTAAAATAACATGTATGCTTATCATGTCAGAGTATTCCTCTTTTGCGCAAAAGTCTTTTTCATGTGTTTTTATTTGGTAATTTTTGTCTTCACTGGGTGATTCTCACACTTCAGGGTTCAAGGACCTTTACGAAGATGCCTATTATGAATATCTTGTTTGACTTTAACACTGACTATATTTCATGATTAATTTTTTCTGGTATAAGAATAAATATGTACTTCATATACAACATGGGTCATTTGTTATACACGGGCCATTTTGCACATCATAATTTAATTATCATAATCACAGATTAAATATATACTTTATAGAGGTCCTTCAAGTAATCCTGCTATCCAAGAGTATCAAAATGGACTATATCAATAGTGTATCATTTGGCGATAGTGGAAAAATATATAACTTAGATATTTCATATAATATAAATATATAATACTTGTACATAAGTTTTTAGGAAAATTCTCATCGTAATATAAAAATATCTCAGTAGACCTTCGGTCAAAATGCATTTGTAGATTAAATGAGCCCCGGCTCCGACAGTCTCGGTCGTTGTGTCCTTGGGCAAGACACTTCACCCGTTGCCTACTGGTGGTGGACAGAGGGCCCGGTGGCGCCAGTGTCCGGCAGCCTCGCCTCTGTCAGTGCGCCCCAGAGCAGCTTTGGCTACATGGTAGCTTGCCATCACCAGTGTGTGAATGTGTGTGTGAATGGGTGGATGACTGAATGTAGTGTAAAGCGCTTTGGGGTCCTTAGGGACTAAGTAAAGCGCTATACAAATACAGGCCATTTGCCATTTACCAAAAAGTACAATATATTTAGATTAACAAAATTAAAAGTGCCAAATGCATATCTTGATGCACAGTACCTTTGCACAATGACTGACCTCACAGCCCATTGCTCATTCAGTGGGCTAGTTACAGTCATTGTGCAAATGTACTGTTTATAAGGTTGTGGAGACCTGCAGTCAGCTGAGACTCAAGTCACTTGGATAAGTGATGAAATGTTTCTCCCACTGAAAACGCTACGGTATTTACTGGGATTTACTTATCTGGATGATTGAGCATGCATCAAGACATTTTGGATTTTAGTTTTTAAAGAACAGTTTTTTTATTGTGCAATTTTTTTTAATGGTGTTTATTCCTGTTTTCCTTCTCTGGGAATAACTTTTTCTGATTGGACCTGCTGAGTCTGTGCCCTGGGTTCTGATTCGCTTGCTCCCTCTTGTATTAAAGAACCTCCTGGTGTGACATTTAGGCCCACCAGCTTTAGTGTCTACATATACACTATACTGCCAAAAGTATTCAGTCACCTGTCCAAAACATTGAATTCAGGTGTTTCAAACACTTCCATGGCCACAGGTGAATAACATCAAGCACCTAGGCATGCACATTGCACCCAAGCTATACATCACCAAGTGAAATGCAAAGCGTTGGTTACAGTGGTTTAAAGCATGTCACCGTTGAACTCTAGAGCAGTGGAGATGTGTTCTCTGGAGTGACACTTCTCCATCTGGCAATCCAATGGACGAGTCTGGTTTGACATTTCCCAGGAGAATGGTACTTGTCAAATTGTGCAGAGTGTAAGTTTTTGTTGAGTGGTGTTGTTGGTCGTCTCCTTAGTTCCAGTGAAAGGAACTCCTAATGCTTCAGCAAACCAAGACATTTTTGGACAGTTTCATCCTCCCAACTCTGAGGAAATGGTTTGTGGATGGCCTCTTCCTGTTCCAACATGACTGCACACCAGTGCATAAAGCAAGGTCCATAAAGACATGGATGAGTAAGTATATGAAGTCAAAGGCTTCATATGTGTGTATAGTTTTCTAGTTGATTAACAGTTGTTTTGGGTAAACTCACCAGTGTCCTAGTGACAACCAAGGCGAACATGTATACAGAGCTAAATGAAATCCTGGCAACTTTTGTCTGTTATTTAGTGCTTTTACTTTACAAGTCAAAATTTGTCTGTAACACAGCTTACGCAGTGGTGTAAAAAGTACAATAGTTATCTGTGAACTTTGATGAAATGAAAGTGCCTGAGGAAATGTAGCAATGTGGTTATCTATCTATCTATGTGTGTGTATACATGTTTAGACATCTTTGTGAGGACAGGAAATTGGCATGTCACTATGCTTGTAGGGGGACAAAATGCCTGTCCCCACAAGTTTGAAGGCATTTTTAAGGCTCAAAATGTAGTTTTAGTGTCAGGGTTACAATTAGTTTATTGTTAGGTTTAGGCTAAGGGTTAGGGTAACACATTCATTCTTGATGGTTAGGGTTAGGGTAAGCGGCTAGGGAAAGCATTATGTCAAATAGATGTCCTCACTAAGATATGAAATAGAGTGTGTGTGTTTGTGTACTTGACTGGTTTCACAACTGAAGCAGACAGGCCACAACTCGAATTGCACTCAGTCCTGTAGGTGTGTCCTTGCAGACAGGTAAGAGTTGTCCAAACCTGCTTACTTTGTGTGTGGTTGCACCAGCAGTGCATACCTGCATATCTAGCACAGGATCACTCTGTGACTTTCCACTTCTCTCTGCGCTTCTGTCATTCCCACTCTGTCATTCTGTGTTTTTCTTTATTGGACTATTCCTGTTAATATAGCAGAAATGCCAGTCAAAGTGTTTTTTACAAGTGTGAGTGGTTCTACACAGGTACAGTACACAATCTTACTTGTCTTGTTCTTTTATTTCTAGCCAGTGATTAATATATATTACTGATATTATGCAAAATATTGTAAGTATTTTTTTACTTTTATAGACGATGTAACTGCTCTCTATGCACAACTCAGCAACTTTTATTATAAAAGAAAACTTTTTTAACAAGTCACACAGCTAATAGTCTTGATAACCGATTAAATATGCCTTTTCCAGACTAAGAAGAACCAAGATAGAATCTTTTCTATCTTATCCGCCAAGAAGATCCCCTTTCAAACTGTGGACATTTCTCAGAGTTCTGATGATAAGGATTTAATGAGGCAGGGAGCAGGAGATCCGACGGCGCTCCCTCCACAAATATTCAATGGAGACGTCTACTGTGGAGTAAGTCACACAGAATAACTTGTGAATAATAATAAGCTGAACCTGCGGTTCAAAACTTAAAATTATGATCAGGTGTGTTTTATTTACACGCTTGCTGATGTCGTCACACAAAAAAAGAAAAGAAAACCATGTGGTTAGTCTAAGGCGTGGACACAGTTTTAAAATCAATATTTACACTGTATGCTAACTACTGGTTGTTCACACAGTTAAGCCAGGGGACAGAAATACATGCAGAAATGCATACATACCAATACTTTGACTTGTACACTCCCTATTCACTCAAGCACTCATCAGATTTCAGCCTTCCAGTTAGACTTTGTGAGACAAACTATTTGCGTGCAGAGTATTCATTTAATCCTTCCAACTTACAAATGGTATCTATACAGTTATATCAGAAGACTGAAAGATAGGAGGAAAGAACCTGATTGGCAGCTTTTGGTACAGACATTTATGTACCCACAAGTAATGAAGCATGTTAGTGTTTCGCCACAGCAAAACTTTAGTTTGTGTAATACTTTAGTTAATGACCAAATATCTCCAAAACAATGAAACCTTTTAACTTCACTATAGCCTGTGTTCAATTCACTTTTGCTAACAGGTAAACACTACAAGCATGCAAACAATGAATATTGCCAAAAATACCTTAACCCTGTAAGACCCAACCCATCAAAAAATAGCCAGAAAATTATGATTTTTTGGAATTGAGACGTTTATTAACCCTTATAACCAGACAAAACATTTTTGCTATATCATGTTGTGTATGATATATTTTTATTATATATTTATTATATATTTATTGTATATTTTTTGTATCGCATTTGATGCATTGGGTGTTTGGGGCAATGTTTTGTTAACAACAATGTTACTTTTAGACAAAATAAAGAGTTTTGTCCATAACATTTTGAAATTATGGCAAGTGTTGATCATGTTGATGAGATAGAGGTCACAGAAGCTCATGAATCAAATATGATACCAAGGGCATTATAGGGTTAAAGCTCAAAAAATGCTGTGGAGTGTACAAAGACAGCGTCAGAAAGAGGTGTGAGACAGCCCCGATAGTCTTTCCCAAAGATATTAATTATTTGAGAGCAGTAAGCCAATCAGCCACAGCAGAAGCTGTTTTAAGATTTCAACTTTTTCCTGCCACAAGGCAACTTAATATTGTTCGTTTTTCTTAGACTCTTTGATCTGCCAGTTTTTTCTTTTTTATTATCTATAGCAAGAACAATTTAACTGAAAGAACTGGGCTATAAAGGAATGGAACTCATTGCAAAGAAAGATAAAACAATAAACCCTTATTGGATTAAAAAAGATTAAACTATTATCTGTTTGCCATGGCCTAAAGTCACATTCTGATCAAATGAACTGGGTTATTGTGTGTGTGTGTGTTTTTATATTTTGCTGTCACAATGCGTACCCAACAGTAGGGAGCTGTTTTGTTTGTTCATGTGCAGTTGAATTTCTGGCTTGTTGTGTTGTATGTCATATTGGACAAATGTACAGTACACAGTGCAATACTTTTTAAATAGGTTAAGAATACCTTTGTACTAATAGTGTTTTCACTCTGTGTTTCTCTGTATCCATCATGCATGTCTTCTCTTTTATAGGACATCAATGCATTTGACAATGCAATAGAAATGGAACAACTGGAGGACTTCCTTAAGCTCTGAAAGGAACAGTGATGCTCAACTACATTGCCATAACCAACTAAATCTGTTAAAGAGGTGTTTTTTGTTCTTCAAATCATGTATCATGTATTCAAATTTCATCAGAGCTAGTTATAGAAAATGCCATTTTGTTTTTGTTTTGTTTTTTTTAAATAAAAAATGCTCAGAATAGAATTGCAAATGGCCTTCAGTGACATTTTTATTTGTGAAGTTTATGTGGGACCACATCCTCTGTCCTCTTCGTGTAACACCTTCTGTGGGATTACTTGCATAGTAGCATTCAAGCTGTTGGTGTCCACTTATGCCTTCTTGTTCCAGTAGCCCACTATTATGTGCTGCGCAGATGCCTCTGATGCTATCCAGCACATGAGTATGCACTTGGGTCCTCATCCCCACAACACATGACCAGCACACCCTCTTTTTACGTATAAAGACACAATGAAAAAAACAATCCTTCTCGTTCTTGACAGGTCTTTGATAAACACAACCTTGGATGAACAACAATACATGGCTTATTACAGTGTGTTCCATTTATTTAACAGGAGCTAACCTTCCAATGTGGCTGAATTAAAACAAGTTTGAAAGAAGAGTGAACCAAAATGGCTCCACAGTCAAGTGAAACACTCGTCACCAGTGAGTGATGCAGAAGCAGTGCGCGAAAAATGTCCACAACTTACTGCTTCCATGTGCTGCTAATCAAATGCACTTGATTAACTTATTATCAGCAAGAAAAGAAGAAACAACAACGATATGAATGGTTTATATCACATTGATATTGAGAGTCTTCGAAGGAACTGAATTGAAGGATTTTTTGGCGATGCTAACGCTGTAGAGACAGGCATACTCTCCTTGCTGTTCATGACTTACTGTAGCGAGCTCAAAATTGGCCAGGTAGAAGGCTGAGTGGCCAAATGCTGACTTTGATTCAGTAGTGTTTGTGTTTAAATGTGTGAAATAGAAGACACCTCTAGGGTATATAGAATGAACAGAGCAAGTGACAGTGAAGGTGCTGCCTCGAGAGACAGAAATTGTGTCAGGATTGGTGAGTTCCATTGCACTGGGGGACATCAGGGAGATGTTGGGTTTTTCCAGTTTAACTGCAAACAATATAAATAGATATATCAAAGTATGTATATTAGTTAAATTTCCGATAATTGTGCAAAACAGAGGAAACAAGGCACAAAATTACTGACCTACAACGGAAAGGTCAACAGGATTTCCTTGAGGATAGTAGATGACTTCACTGGCCAACACCTTTTGATATTCACAGTAGTATGAACCCTTTTGGCTTAAGTCCACTTTAGGGAAGACAAAGGTTGCCGATGCATGATCTGAGAATTTTTCCATTTGAAATGACCCTTGGGTTTTTTTCAGGAGAAATCTCCCACCCATGCGTTCTGTTACTAGCGTGCAGGTAATTTCAACTTTGTCACCCCAGTTCACCTCTGGAGCAGGACTTATTGTGATTTTGGGCTTCTGTTGACCACCTGAAGCAGATAATAAATGTTTCTTGTGTAACAGCCAAAACAACTTTCTCAGGAGCACTGAGATAATTTGTCAGTTCAAAATGAGCTATGCCTCTTACCTAAGCAGATAACGCTGGCATCTTCATCGTGCCCGCAGTTATTTTCTCCAAAACCATCGTGTGAACAATGCGTAAGAGCAGACTCTTGGCCTGAGCATCCCACATTATCCAGCCATACTGGACCAGTGCCTCTACCAAAATGGGCGCTTAGAGGTGCTGAAATGGCATGACCGCAATCAAGCTGTCTGCATACCACATCAGCATCGCTCATTTCCCAATCGTCATCACACACAGTTCCCCACTGTCCTTTATAGAAGACCTCCACTCTGCCGGAGCATTCACCTGAGCCATCCACCAACCGGACTTGTGCTGCATAACAGAGCAGAAAGAGTGAATACAAGTAAAAAGGAACATCCTTAAAACAAACAAAAAGAAGACAAAATTCTAAAAGGACTTGAAAGGATTCTTCTGTATCCTTCTGTATATATAAGTATAATATTATTTGGATATTATATAGTTTATTAGTCCATTATGTTAGGCAAAAGGAGTATTGCAACAGCTGTTTTAAGTCATGGGAAATATGACGTTTTTGCTTTTTAATGGATGAAGTCCATACTACTCAAGTCTATGTAAGATAAATAACTAGTAAGCTAGCTGAGCTTAGCTTAGCTATAAACAAAGCATTACCTAGACTGGCTTTGTCTAACAGTGACCTCTACAGCTTACTGTTTGGCAATACGTAGCAAGCTATAGGCAAAACAGTTGCTGGCTAAACCTACTTCCTAAACCAGATGTAAAAAAGTACATTTTCTAAAGAAAAAAACCAAAACACAAAAAGAAAATAATTTTGTTAAACATTAATCTGCACATGGTTGACCAAATTAAATACAACAGTTTTTCACTCCAGTGTTATAATTTGGAAATTTGTGAAACCAACTACTGATGAGTTTTACATTGTATTATTCATCCCCCCCCCAAAAAACATTTTGATATAAAAGGCCTTACCAGCACAGAGAACACCAGCATCATGTTCATGCCCACAGTCTTCTCTTGTAAAACCCTTCACCGAGCATTCTTGAAGAGAAGTCACGCTGTGGAAACAAGAAGTGCTAGCCTCCACCACTGACCCACTGCCTTGGCCAAAAAAAGCAGCACCAGGAGCATTCACGGCACGTCCACACTCCAGCAGCTCGCACACCACTCCAGCTTTACTTAGAGTCCAGTCTGTGTCACATACTGCATGCCATTGCTCGCCGTGACGGACCTCCACTCTCCCAGAGCACTCATCAGTACTGTTAACCAACCGCACTGCCAAGCTCCCTGTGAAGTAAACAAAAAATATAGCCACGGGTATATAAGAATATTCTTTTTTAAACTGTAATGTGTTTACGTATATTACACATTATTTAAATTCAGAAGACAATATCTTAAAAAGTAAGAAAAAGAAGAAGAAGAAGCAGAAGAAGAAGAATCTGCCAAAATTACATTTAAGCATTTCATGTTTGCTTCTTCTTACCTGTGCAGGAAACACCGGCAACTACAGTTGTGTCACAGGTTCTGTCCAGACCTGGTCTTTGTGGACACTGATTCAATGTAGACTCTCTTCCATTGCATTCAATTTGATCAGTCCAGGTCTGTCCTGTACCAGGGCCAACCTCATTAAGCTTGTGAGGTTTCCCACAGTCCAACTGTCTGCACACCACTGTTGCATCATTCATGTCCCAGGAATCAGCACACACAGTGCCCCACTGCCCTTTGTCATAAATCTCTACTCTTCCATCACAACGAGTGGATCCACCGGTTAATCTCACGTTTCCTGGAAATGATAGCTCTTATATTAATGTACATGAAATACAACTTGACACACACAACTCCATATAGTGCACTTTATGACTTTTTTTTTGGTGTTTTGAACTAGAGATGTACTGCTGACTGATTAAGTGGTTAATATTTTTGTGTTGCATCACATTAATTTTGTGCTGATCCAAACAGCAGTGGACAGTCCAAGCACGTAAAACATGCTTTATGTTGAAAATGTAGCCATACTGTAATATATCGACATGTGTGTGATATCTGTAGAAATTGGTCTAATGGAAATGACCGTTGAGAGAGGAAATCTATGAATGGGTGTGCTTGTCTGATACAAAGAAGACCTGTGGTTAATGGGCTTCTAAGATTTCATTCATGTTTATAGACATTACATGATTTATAGACATACAGTTATCTTTAGCAAGGCTAAATCTGTTTTGGGTTTGTGGTGGCCATAGTGAGGAAGATGATGTGAATTTGAAGCTTGAATAAATGTATTCATTTATGTTGCATTGTCTTAGTGTTTGATTATTTTTAGTGACTGTGCTTGTGAAATCTTGATATTTTTGCTTCATGTCTGAGTAGGATGAATTTTTGTGTGGTATGTCTGGACTAAGCCTACTGAGCTTTTGACAGTATACGCAAAAACATAGCACACCTTTAAAACTCAGTATATAAGACTGTTGGACAGTCTTAAGTTTTTGTGCCTTCTAATCTAACCTGTTAGTTCCACATAGTTTCCATATTTATTCTAGATATTCCATATCTAGCCTGGTACCTGACAAATTACCGCTTGGGGTTTGACTACATAATTCTGAATCTGGTGTTTTGCATGAACACAGTGTTTCACTAAATCACTGGTCTTTTTTCTAAAGTTAGTCCAGTTTTCTGTATTTGTTCATGTAACTGAAGCCCTTGTACCAATATTTAAAGGTTATGTGAAAGGGCCAGAAACAATTTCCATCTTAGTGTTTTTTTAAAGAAGAATATGATGGATTCATTTTCTTCTTGAAAGTCTAATTTCAATTTGACATCAGACTTTACCTGAGCATACCACAGAGGCGTCTTCAGTACCATCGGTGATAGATCTGGTATGGTCTCTAAACGTGCACTGTGTGAGAGAACTCTCTCTGCCGTTACAGCGAATCTCGTACCCTCTCAGATCTCGACCTTTGCCAAATGACTCTGAGATCTTGACAGGATCTCCACAGTTCATCTCTCTGCACACCACAGCAGCTTCATTCATTCCCCAGTTAACATTAAATGCTTGTGACCAGTGTTCCCCATGGTGGACCTCCACTCTTCCTGAGCACATGTCAGTCCCATTGATCAGTCGAATGGCAGCTACAAAGCACAGTAGAGAAAAAGTATCAGCAATTAGTTGGTGTTCATATGAAAGAAATGTATTAATTGAAACTCCATCTGATATTGGTGTTGTAGAAATAACTGCTATGTAATCAATAACTGAACATTTTTTGGAGTACATAGTAAAAAAAAAAATGAAATAAATATCCAAAGAAAATGCTACATCCCAGAACTTTTTGGGTCCCAAAGGTAAAAAAAAAAAAGACACTTTGTGAAATGACACATCAATAGTATGTACCTGAACAAATCACTCCCGCATCTTCACCATGACCACAGTTATTTTCTCCAAAGGAGCGATGACTGCATTGCCCAAGGGACGTCTCATTACCCAGACAGTTGACATCATCCAGCCAGACCACTCCTTGGCCTTCACCAAAGAAGGCACCAGGTTTAACTCTCTGAGGTGTTCCACAGTCCGTGGCTCTACACACCACCTCAGCATCTCTTAAGTCCCATTCATCATCACACACTGTTCCCCACTGGCCGTCATGCAGAATCTCCACTCGGCCAGAGCATCGGTCAGTGCCGTTCACAAGCCTTAGCGGTGGTTGACCTGAGGGCACACATTAAACAAATAACAATAAATATTATAAGCTGTTGCGTTTTTTTTTTAAGGTTGTCATCAATTTTAAAATTTGTTGTAACAGATTTTTTATTTATTTATTTTTTGGCATCTTGGGGACAGCAGAAACTAGCTTTACAGCAATATGTTGTGTAGCTTCATATTTAGCCATCATACATGAGCAGTCTGAGACACAGCCTAAGAGCAGACTACATGGCTGAGAGCCTGATTCAGAAATCAGTGTTGGCAATGGGAGTAGAATTCAAAGATTAAGAAGTGTGGCCCAGTACTTTTCTCCATTTAGTGTATATCATGTAACAATCAGAGTATGTGGATATAAATGAGACGTTAATGTCTTGAAACAGAATGCTTTTATAACAAGCTCTAGGTGCATAAAGGCAAAAAACAGGTCATTTTAGTCCATTGCTAGTTGGTTCCAGCCTGATGGTGTCATAATGTCAGGAGTAACTGAGGTCGTGTAGATATAAATTACCTGTTACTGTGGTTAAATAAAATGATACCTGTTGCAGGCAGACAAACATTAAAAATAGGTCATTTTAACATGTTGCTAGGTGGTTGCTAGGCTACATAGTGATATAATAATATCTGATATAGATAAGAAACTTCAAAGTCCTAAGCTATGCCACGTTTAGTTGCTCAGCTCCTAATTGTAAAGAAGTAGTTGGTGGACAACGAAACAGACAGACAAACAGAGAATGCAGAAATGACTTTATGAAACCTTTATAAAAAGTTAAAGTGCAAAACTGTAACCCATTATATTGTCTTTAACTTGTGAGTGTCTATCAGTAGACTGAGCCTTCAGGATTTTAGTTTAAATGCTTTTGATGAGCCTCAGACCTTTAAACACATTCATGAGTACATATTAAGTGAAAGAAATACTCCACATGAGCCAACCTTTTCTTTTAAAAGTTGTCCAAACATGACGTTTGCATGGATTGCAGTATATCTGTATCTTTTACCTGCACATGTGAGAGAAACACCTTCACATGATCCTGTGTGTTCTTGAAGTTGACATTGGCTGATAGAGTTCACATTATCAGAGCATCTACTTGTGAACCCTCGCAGTGAGCTGTCACCAAAGTAAAAGGTGTCTTTGGAATTTTTTGGAGCTCCACAGTCGAGCTCCTTGCATATGACTGTAGCTTCTTTAAGACCCCAGTTGTTACTACAAAGTTTCCCCCATCGGCCATCGTGGAAAACCTCCACTCTGCCAGAACAAGCGTCACTCCCATTTATCAATCTGACTGTCTCTGCAAAGCAAAATTTGGCATTGTTAGGATTGTCATTAATTGTCATTGTCATTAAAACTCAGTTTTGAGCAACAAACAGAACAGAGCCTGTGTTACCTGAGCACACAAGACCAGCATCTTCACTGTGGTCACAGTCATGTTCTTCAAAATCTTTGTGAGGGCAGTCAGCAAGTAACATCTCATGACCAGTGCACTCCATCTCATCCAACCAAACCTGATCCTGACCTCTCCCAAAGTAAGCCTTGTACTTGACTGAGAGAGCATTCCCACAGTTCATCTCTCGACAAGCTACAGCTGCATCTTGCATCCCCCATTTGTCATCACAGACTGTTCCCCATTGTCCATTATAGTAAATTTCCACTCTACCAGAGCAGCGATTAGTCCCATTCACCAGCCGAATGGGTTGACTGTCTGTTGAGGAAAAAAAAAAGAAAAAAAAAAGTTAAGGGCATGGTTATTCTTTCAGAAAGGGACAGTCTAACAGTATCAGTTTTACTGGGCACGTACAACTTACTTGCACAGACAACAGTAGCATCAACACAGCTTTCTCTGAAATCTTTAAGTTTGCACTGTGAGATTGAGTTCTCATTTCCAGAGCAAGTGGTTTTGATGGCAGACAGTTCATGTGCTTCTCCAAAATAGGGTGTTTCGTTCTGACTGAGAGGATCGCCGCAGCCAGCTTCTCTGCACGCCACCTGAACTGCTTCCTTGCCCCAGTCATTGCAAACTCTTTTCCACTGACCCTTGTGGTAGACTTCCACTCTACCATTACAACGAGTGGTTCCTTTCTCAAAGCGCACATGTTCTGCAAATGATGTGGATATGAAATGTATTAAAATAATAATGTTTCATAAATAATAATACAATCAGCCAGTGTGTCTGTATTTCCCATAGTCTATGTACAATAATACTACTAATTCTAGTGAAGATTTATACTTTGTCAGAACCAAATTGGAAGAAACTGGCATCTAAAGCATATTACCAAAAGAAAACAAAAGAATGTCTTGATGCATGCTCAATCTTCCGGGTAAGTAAATCCCAAAGGTTCATTCTGTTCATCTGGACGTAACGTTTTCAGTGGGAGAAACGTTTCATCACTAATCCAAGTGACTTCTTCAGTCTCAGCTGACTGCAGGTCTCCCCAACCTTATAAACAGTACATTTGAACAAAAATAAAACTCAAACCAGCCTACTGAATGAACAATGGGCTGTGAGGTCAGTTCTTTGATCATTAATATGCAAATTGTCATGACCATTGATCAACAACAATTGGTCAAAGACCACTGATCAATGGCCATTAGTAGCATTCACAGAGAGTTGGGGAATGGCTGCAATCACAGTGTTTTAAGATGGTGAAAGATGTACCCTTAGGCCCCTTCCTCGATTCAGAGATGGTCTTCCCCTTTTCACGTAAATGGACTCCTTGACTCCTCGCTCCAATCAGCGTTCCTCCACGATGTGTACATCCTCATCATTGAAAGAGTGTCCACTGGCCTGTAGTCAGCTGAGACCGAAGAGGTCACTTGGATGACTGACAAAACGTTTCTCCCATTAAAAACACTACGTGCAGATGAACAAAATCAATGTTTTGGGAAAGCAAAAGAATGTTAAAGGTCAACTGGAGAAATTGATACTGCTTCAAAAGTATCTGCTGATACCCTCAAGACTGGAAAAATGCTCTTGCCAGCAAAAAAATAATCTGTCTTCCATTATCACAAAAGCTCAAGTTTACTTCCCAGGAAGCCAAACTGTTAATTTACCTGTTTTTAATTGATATTAAATTCTTGATAATGCACAAAATAATTGTTTGTAATCAAAGCTAAACTTTTAATGTATCAGGAGTTATACACTGCAAATTGTTTTCAACAGGACTGTGTGCGTAATGTTTGATAAAAATGTTTTTTAGTGTCTGGGCAAGATAAACATACTAATTAATATATCTTAGCACAGTTTAAATACATTTTTTAAATATACTGATTCATGCATAAAAGTATGTGACATCATTTTTCTTTCCACAATAGAAGGAGCAAAAGCTAAATTAAACAAATCAATCATAAGACATGTACGTTATCTTTAAATGCTATAAGTATAGCACATTTGCTTCTTTCTCTAACTCAAGAAGAGCAGATGTGACTCCATGATGACTGTTCTCGAAGTTTAATTGTTGAAGAAATGTTGCAGCAACGAGAAACCTAAACCACATAACATATGGTGAGCTAACATAATTGCTGTGTTAGCTGGTTTTCTTTTAGGTTGTACAGGATTTCTCAATTTCAACAATAGTTCCACATTTTACGGTAAGGGACAGTTTTGACATCTTGCTGATGTGAATGAATTCTGCCTTACTTCTGATAACTTTAACTGTTAATGCAGTGCTTAGCTTGGCAGAAAGACTGGAAAATGGTAGAATGTGACAAAATCCACCGACCTAACCTAAACATGTTGCATTTGTTAAAGTGATATTATATTGGACTGAGAATGCTGTTAACATGTGGCAGCAAATAAATAAATGTCTTAGCACATTTTCTCGAAGAAAAGGTTTTCAATGAAGGTTTGTGAAGGAAAACAAAAATATGTCAAACATCATTTAGGCTTACCTGAACAGACCACTCCTGCATCTTCATTGTGGCCACAGTTATTTACCCCAAACGGTTTGTGCTGACACTGAAGGATGGACGACTCATGCCCAGTACACTGTACGTCATCCAACCAGATCTCATCCTTTCCCTGTCCAAAGAAGGCGTCTTTTTTGGCCTCGATAGCTGTCCCGCAGCTTAACTCTCGACACACCACCTCAGCGTTAGCAATGCTCCACTGATCGTGACAGACAGTTCCCCAACTGCCTTTGTGGAAGACCTCCACTCTGCCAGAGCAACGCGAAGGTCCGACCAGCCTAATATTCTCACATTCTGGATATGAAAAAAAAAAAAAACCCACAAAGGATGCGCAATGTGTCACCTTCTCCTCAACCAAATTTCACAATTTTTATCTTTTTAATGTAGAAATCAAAGTATCTGAATATTCATGGGTTACTTACTGACCTGTGAACTGCAGGAAACTCAACAGGCCTGCAGCAAAAATACATATTGCAAAAGTGATCTGATTAAGCCTGACAGCCCAGAGATATAAAACAGCATTGTTCAGTTAAAAGCCTTCACTGCAGTCAATAATTTGTCAAATATTTTACAAATTGGGAACATAAGAGGGTCCCACATAATTTTAAATTCATCCGGTAAACAATGTTTAACACTTTCAGTCATCAAATAATATTGTGGCGTAAATACTGAAACTCCCACTTCTCACTCAGTCTCCACTCAAGAAAAAACATGTTCACATGAAGTCAAACTGAGACAAAAACCTCCGGTAACTCACCAAGAGACAAGTGAAAAATAAAATGTCGTTTTTCATCAAAAATGAGGATCATATTGTGTCTTCAGTGTTGGTCAGTCACTGTAAAATAATACCATAATACTTTAGTCATTTTGTTTTCACCAAAAGGTGCTCATATAGGCCTCTTACCTTTTTAAATCCACCAAGACTGCTGCGCTAACAGAAGGAACTCAGAATCTTTAATAAAAACGTTCTCATGTTCCCCAAGAACAGATCCAGTAACTATTTTAAATAAAAAGGTCCGCCTGTATTGGACTGCAACCTGGACACATGTTGACATTTTGATCAATCATTAAAGATGAGACGATGAGAGGGGATTTATCTTTTTTTCCACAAAGCCTGTGGAAATATTTAAAAGAAAAAGAAAACATTTAACTTAACTTATTAATGGAAGAAGATTGAGGTCATTTTGGTAGAAAAAAAAATTGGGCCATGAGATTTTTTCAGAATTCATGCTTTTTTTCTCAAAACATCCTGTTTTGAGAAAAGTCTAGCAGAGATCCTGTATGAATAATATGACCACTTCTGCTTTTCCTCTTGTTACACGTCAGGAAGAAAGAAAAGCCTTTAAAAGAAAGCTACCCTTTTATGGGCTTTAGATGGTTTACATTTTATATATTTGTGTAACAGTAAAATTGAAAATAACTTATTATGACATTTGGCAAATCAGACCATTTATTCTTCTTGCAGTGAGCATATGTCTGCATATGAAACTATGCTGTATTTCCTTATGTTTCTGTATTGTATATTGTTTTAACACACAGTGTTCAATAGGCTTCTGGGATTGAATTAATAGGAAATAAAAACAAAGAAAAAAGATACAGTTGTTAATTTCTGAACTGCCTTAATTCTGTGCAGCACATATTCGTCTGAGATTTTGTCCATGTTGACATGACAGCATCACACAGTTGCAGCAGGTTTGTTGGCTGCACAGCCACGTTGTGAATCTCCCATTGCACCACATTCTAAAAGTGCACTACTGGATTGAGATCTAGTGACTGTGGAGGGCATTTAAGGACAGTGAACTGAGTGTCATGTTCAAGAAACCAGTTTGTGATGATTTGTGCTTTGAGGAATGGAATGGTGCTTTGTCCTGCTGGAAGCAGCCATCAGTACACATGGGCACACTGTGGGACGGACACTGTCAACTGCATTACTCAGGCAGGCTGTGGTGTTCAACTGATCTTCTACCGATGTGGTACTACACCCAAAAGCGTCTGGCCCTAACCCTTACCACATTCAATGCCACTTAAATCACCTGTCTTCCTCATTCTGATGCTCAGTTTGAACTTAATGAGGTTGTCTTAGCCATGTCTACCCTACTAAATGCACTGAATTGCTGCCATGTGTTTAGTTGATTAGATATTTGAGTGAATGAACAATTGAACAGGTGTACTTTATGAAGTGACTGGTAGGTATATTTCACTTGCGTGTTAAAGAGTTTTATTACTTCAGAGGCCAGAGGGTCTGAACATTATGAAAACACTTACTGGCCCGTTGTATTAAATATTGCCTTTTTCTAACTTTATTGAATATCAGTAACAGAACTAGAAACTAGAATTAGAGAATACTTTTGTTTGTAATGGACAACAAGTTAAGCACATATTGACATCTGGGTAAATCATTGCAGGATTTGAAATTCTCTGATGGGAAATTAGATCACATCTTTATTTGAACAAGAAGGCAACACGCGTGACCTGATAAACAGGGTGATTATGTCACAAGCAGGATAATAGTCTAACAAGTAGATATAGAAATAGTGTCAGTGCATTGCTAGGAACATGGTTATCAGTTCATGTGCAGCTGTTGTGACCTTATGTTCTTGCTTTAAAGCAGTACATATCTAAACTTAGTGGCATTATTAAAAGCGTTTACTTTAATGCATCACTTCTCATGAACAAATAAATTATTTTGACCAACCTTTATTTAAATTTTGCATTAATATAATTAAAATTGTGTCTAAGCACTTAAATGTGAGTCTGTCCTTAAGATGTACTTGTTTAAGTTAGCTTGATAACTGTGTTCGTCTCTGCAAGATATAGTGTGAGGGTAAACGATGATGCTATTTTGCTATCTTGTTTACTTTCCCCCCCTGTCTGAATCCGCAATGACTACATCTCGTACAGAACAGGTGGAAAATGTCTTTTGATTTGCTGTAGTAAAATGAAGAAAGGAAACTCACTAACAAATTTCTAAACTAATCATTGACGTGAAATGAAAATTGGTGCGAATTTCAGAGAAAAAGATTCAAAAGACATCCAGGCAATTCTTTTTGACTTTAAGGCTGAATTGATAAAATCAGGGTGTCTAATGTTAAAGCAACAGAGCTCCAATGAAGCTCAAGTACAATAAAATGTGATCCAGTCTTAAATCATGCATTATAAAGTTCTCTGCAGAGCAATTTGTTGCTGTAAGTAGACTTTAGAGATGCATAGGGCCCCCGCAGCCACTAGGGGGCAATTTTTGAGCCACTTCACTAAAAAGCCAGGAAGTAGCATGGTCACGGTTTAATGTGGCTCCTTTAAAAATACAGCATCAGTCTTCCTATGAATTTGGTCTGATTATCCACACATCAAAGTAGATGCTTATTTATTGTATTGTATGCTGTTTTGTTTTCTACATCTCATGTTGTTGTTTCCATATTCATGTGAGAGCTGGTTAAATGTATTTATTATTTTTTTTAGTTGGTAGGGGAGATCATATTTTATGTTATTATGTTTTCTATTGAAAAAATGTATTTCCTAAAATTAAAAAAAAAACATTTCTGAGGAAAATTATGCATCTGTTGCATTTATGGACTATTATTTACGTTTTATCATTTTTTTTTTAACGTTTTCTTAAGGTTTAAACTTCTTTGGTTTGCTTGTTTTCCTCTAAACATTTAAAGGAAGAAAATTCCAGTAAGATCAAAATCCACCGTTTCTGAGGAGGATCAGTGTTTACACTGTGAAAATATCCAATGGGAAATGTTTAATGACATTAAGAAGTACCCCATATGACGAGTTTATCTAACGACATGAATAAATGTGTATCTATCCTTGAGATGTATTTGTCTGAATTATGTCTGTGGGTCATAAAACGTGTTTTTCGCCTGTATTGGCAGACATGAATAATATCTAGGAGGCAACTTGTAGTTTCAGCTGTTAACTAAAGCTACAACAGGCAGCTCATCTGGCGCCACAGTGAGGCGCAGATTGGGGCCTGCTGGCGTTAAATTCGCGTCGCGGGCTTATGACGTCCTCTTTACTCGCTGCTCATCTGCAGGAAAGGTGCGTTCCCTCAACTCCTGACAGAATCGTCTGGATTAATCAAACATCCTAAGTTGTACATTTATAAAAGTGGGCGCTTTACAATGGATAATAACTTTTATGTCACATTTCTTCTTCATTGCAGAACTTTTAGTTCACCATCCATCGCAAATCTACAATGGCCGAGGAAGGGTGAGCAAGACGTTTGCGTCTATGATGACTTGATAATAAAAGTTACTTAAAAGAGCCGTAGTTAAACTACAGCTAAAATTTGTTTAGGAGAGGATAGTGACCTTGTAAACATAAGCTTTTTGGTAACAGTGTGCTTCATAGCGTAAAAGGGTATTTCACATGAGACAAGTGGCTAGCTTGGCAGGGATAGAGGTTCAGTTATACTACTGGCACGCATGTAGCAATTTACAATAAAATTGAATTGAATAGGCCTTTATTGTCATTGTACATGTACAACGCAATTGTGGGTGCTCCACACCAACTGTGCAGGAATAAAATATAAATGGTCACCAGCCAGATAAATGGCAAACAGGAGAAATGTATACAGTCACAAGAAATATGTACAAATCAAGAGAAATGTGTACAAAAACGAGAGAAAGGCACACAATAGAAAGCTCATAAATGAGACATGTCCATAGTCCGGTCCAGGGGGCTAATGTTTAACAGGTTTATACAATCACACAATAGTAAATCTAGTTTAAAATTAACCTGAGATACTGATATGCGGCAGCTTCTTTGACGTTTACAATTCCTCTTCCCTTTAATGATCACTAGTATAATCACCTTGATCTTTGTTATATTGCACATATGCCTCGTTATACAGAATTCTGTAATGCACATGGATCCAGTGCAAGACTGCCAATGCCAGTCAGCAGTCTGGCTGCAACATTTACAACTGATTGTAACTTGGCAATAGAGGAATCCCAAACCGTCGTAGTCTAGTTTAGATGCAGGAAGGCTTGATAAACCTGTTATAGATGGAAGTTTTTAGTCTGGATATTATTCTGAAATTTCATTATTTTATTTTTTTTCCAGCTGAGCTTTTGTGCATGACTGATGATCCTATCTTTTGTCGGATACCCCTTCACTCTACAATGAGTGAGACGCTCGCCGCTCTGACATGCCAAAAGCTCAGCTGAAGAGACCCCAATTTCTTGTGCTCATCTTCCTCAAAATTTTAAGATTGTTTTCATCTTACTTCCAGCAGCAGTCCTGCCGGAGGTGTGATGGATGTCAACACCGCTCTACCTGAAGTGCTCAAGACCGCACTCATCCACGATGGCCTGGCCCGCGGTATCCGTGAGGCTGCCAAGGCTCTGGACAAGTAAGTCTTAAAACTTTTAGAGACCTTTAACTTCTCACGTGTATCTGAGCCATCCTATCAGTTTAAAGTGTGAATGGTATAATGTAGTAGCCTTTAATGTGACTTAATTTTTATTTTTTTTTCTGTTCTTTCATAGACGTCAGGCCCATCTCTGCGTCCTTGCTGCCAACTGCGACGAGCCTATGTACGTCAAGCTGGTGGAGGCCCTCTGCGCCGAGCATCAGATCAACCTCATCAAGGTACTGAATTTGCTTGGGTTTGGTTTGATCTTCATGGACAGTTGGACTGCGTTCTTACTTTATTTTTTTTAACCAGTTGCATAAAGAGAATGTAGCACTGCTGTATCACTGATGATAATTTGGCTCCCTCTACTGAACACTGTGAGGAGATTGCCAATTGTTACCCAATTTCTGTCTGAGATACAGTTGAGCCTGGACTATAATGCACTCTTCTACCCGTGCTTATTATTATTTTTACTGTATTGAGTTAAATTCGTTCATGAAGTTGAAGTGACCTTTTAAACTCTGGCAGGTTGATGACAACAAGAAGCTTGGTGAGTGGGTTGGTCTGTGCAAGATCGACCGCGAGGGTAAACCACGCAAGGTGGTGGGCTGCAGCTGCGTCGTTGTTAAGGTAATTATGCTGATTTTGGCAAGTCTGAATCCACTTCATTAGCCTTTTGATCTATATAGGAAACTTTAGAGGGATATCGCTGAATTTCCATTTAGCATAACGGGGAAAGAAACAAAAGTTATGAGTTAAGATTATATTTGCCAGTCAAGTGCAGTTGCTGTGCCTCATGCCATGCAGCTGTTTAACTCCTGGCTAGAGAGGAGCCAGCGTACAAGCCCCGTCATCTGTCTGTGATGTCCGGGGTCCCTAAGGATGGCTACATAGAGTACCAAATGACAGTAAGCAAAAAAGGTGCTATAAAGGCAATCCATGCAATTCCTCTTCCCTTTAATGATCAGTAGTGTAGTTATAAAATCAGGGTATCTTGAGTTGGTGCATTTTACCCAGTCTAAGCAGCATACCTATACCATAGCTGCAGTAAACATGTGTGCCTGAACTAAACAAATTTCAGAGGTGAGTTGTTGTCAGTGTAACAAGCTGATCACCTCCACGCTGCATTGAGCCATAATTTATGACAAAGACCGAACCAAGTAGTGTTTAAATAAAGCTGGACATGTGTTTATTGTAGCTTGTTTCCCTCACATAATAAACTTGCATTCATTTCCAAATGGCTGTTTAATGTCTGTTGTCATACATGTCTGTGACGTTGGGCTCAGTTGACCTCAATTTTATTTATTTATCCCCCCCTTCCAGGATTATGGCAAGGAGTCCCAGGCCAAGGATGTCATTGAGGAATACTTCAAGTCCAAGAAATGAAGTCTCAATAAAACGATGAAATGAAGCTCTTGAGTGTGTTATTGATTTGAGTTGCTTGGTTGGATATTGAGCATTATTTCACAGTGTACCAATCTCGTAGCTTGGTTAGTGCAACATTTCATGAGCTCATTCTCCAAGTTGAGAATTTCAGATTTTATTTTATTTTTTTTAAATGTATTTTATTTATTTTTAAATTTTGAAAAAGCTCTTTGCCCTCTGGATAACATTTTTACTGCTTAGCCTTGCTTGATGGTCAAGCAGCATGGATCCCCAAATTTGTGAGTGTGAACGAGTTAAACTTGAACCGTGCAGTGTGCAGTTTTGAAATTCACACCATAGGTGCATCTAATAAAAGTTCAAATCCCGGTGACCTTAACTTAAGGTCACTTACTATGATTTAGGCCCTTTGTAGTGTAGCTGTCTGTGTTAGCTGGTTTGACTAAACCTAAAAAGCCATTCAGATAATGAACATTATTAAAGCTTTCAAAACTTATCTTTTGGTTGAAGCCTGGAGGTTTGGGTTTTTGTTTTTTGTTGTTGTTTTGTTTTTGTTTTTTTTAACTAAAGCCTCCTGGGGCCTGTTCTTCGTACCTCGCTAAGTAAGTTAGCCGGATTTGAATGTTGACGATTTCGCGTGATCTTGGATCGTTCGGTTCTCCGAAGCTCATCTGGGACTTGCTGTCATAGCAACAGATCCGTAAGCGTAAACCTGCTCGGGAGCAGGTTTACAGGATTAGATCGCGGCCACTCAGGTATGTCCGCTGCAGTTATATGAAAGCAAGAGCGATATTTCGCCACTGTTTTACCATAAATAAATATTAGCAATGTAACTAAAGATAATGTATTTGATTCTTTTATTGATTTCATACAGATACATACAGGTCATTTCCGAAAAAAAGGGAAATGTACTATTAATCATTCTATTACATGTAGTAGATCATGTCAGATGTAATTCATATTTTAGAGTAGTAATAGTAAATTACTACGTGCAATCAAGATGACAGACCACGGCTAAAAAGCGAAGGTGGATTTGGGAAGTCTGTCGCAGCCATGTCCTGTCCGTTTGTACGCGAGCAAGGAAGGTGCAAGATTGATAAGGAGAGTTTACAGAATTTAGCGTATATTGCGGGATAGACGGGATCCTTTAGCTCGGCGCGACGGTGTGCTCATAGAGATATCGATTCTCCCGTGAGGGTATTATTTCTCTCTCTCTCTCTCTCTCTCTCTCTCTCTCTCTCTCTCTCTATATATATATATATATATATACTTACTGTACTGTATATACTTACTCCCGACTTACTGTGCATGCTTCAGTCACCCCTTGCATGGGAACAGGTAAAAGTGATGGAGTGTTATGTCAAACTACACACAAAAAAACCCACAATGTCAATAAATGTCACAGTACAAAAGGGGTGTGACGAGGGGTGCAGGACCACCACCTGTCTTTATTTGCTCTGCCCTTTTCTTGGTTGCTGTTATAAACAAACAAACAGATTATTTCAGGGTCTCTTGTCATAGACTAAAAGCAATATAAGTGATAAATATTACCATTCTGTGGAATATTTTTATATTTCACTTTACTTTTTCCCATGTTCTAGTGGGTCCTGTTGTGGCTCTAATGTGAAAGAGGATATGATGTAATATAATATAATGCGGAATAAAATAATATCACATGATATAATGTAATATCATGGATCACTTACGAGTTTAATTTGTCAGCAACTTTCTGCCAGCCCTCTCTCCTTGCTTTTGCAGCCTTTGCAGTGTTCCCCTGCGTTTTAATTAAACTCTGAAACTCCTGATATCCCTCAATCAAGAGTTCTTGGTCTGCTGCCGTGAAATACTGAGCGCACTCCTTCGACATCTTCGCCGACCAATCACAGGGTTGCCGATCAATGTTTCTACTATCGATGCGTAGCCCCTTTTAAGCCACCCAGTGATCTCAGATTACTTCATCCAGCTATACTAATCGTCAACAACAGGTGTGTTCGGAGAACCGGATTAGCGAGCTCAAAGTTAGCGCGATGATTTGATCTTGGATGTGTCATTTGATCTTGGATGTAGTAAGCGAGGTACGAAGAACAGGCCCCTGGATGAGTTGAAACGGCTTCTTTTCAAGCAGGATGTCTGTCCTTTAAAAACATGTAAATTGTTGTTCTATTGGTTGTAGTTTAACACTGAATGCCTCCCAATGTATTACATTGGACATTAGAGGTTTGAAATGTTAAAACTAACACAAGCATCAAATGAATGCACTTAGATGGAACATTATCCAAGAAAGAATGTAAAGGAATAACTTTTACCTAATTGGAGAGAAATTAAATGTTTGAGATGAATGCCATTGAAGTAATTGGTTTTCTAGATTGTTCTATTTGCTATAGTACTAGTGCCAAAAAATGACATGTAAACCAAGTCTAATAACAGCGCTTCTGTATTTTATTTTATTTTATTTTTTTAAACAAACTGATGCATGTAAAATCCTTTAGCATGAGAAGCCTACCATTTACCTTGTGCAGCTTGGCAGGTTTGGATACAGGTTACAATCGAGTACATCAAAAAGCCAGACTAACACGAGGTTGTTGCATAATTTAATTCATTTATCAAGTATGACTTGAAGTATTTCAAGCCTTTTTATTTTGGGTTTAATTATAATAGGTTATAACTCAAGGAAATCATACATCAAGCCTGATAATTAGAATATTTCCTACGATCATTAATTTATAATACAGTGCCCAGCTTCATTTAAATGGAACTCAATGGAGTCTCCTTTGCCACAAATTACTGCATCAGTTTGTGGCCCTGCTGAGTTGATAATCAAAGTCCAGTTTGCTTTGACAGCAGCCTTCAGATCATCTGTATTTTGGTGTCAGATTATTTTTCATCTTCCCCTTGACTTTAGCAACTCTACAGAGAACACGTGTTTGTGTTAGATTCAGTTGGGAAGCCATTAGGTTTGGTACTGCAGGACGGAGCTAGGTTTTGCTGGAAAAAGGAAATTGGCATCTCTATAAAGATTGTAAGCAAATGGACGCATGAAGTGCTTTAAAATCTCCTGGTAAATGGTTGTATTGATTTTGGACTTGATAAAACATAATGGACCGACTACCATCAACACTAGTATTTGACATGAAAATCCAAATCATCAGACTGAAAAAACTTGACTGGGTGCATCTCCACTCTTCCTCCAGACTCAGGGACCTTAATTTTCAAACAAAAATCCCAAATTTACTTTAATCTGAAAAGATGACTTGAGACCGCCGAGCAGCAGTCCACTTCTTTTCCTCCTCAGCTCAGGTAAGATGCTCCTCGCATTTCTGGTTCAGCAGTGGTTTGACATGAGGAATGTGACATCTGTAGCCTCTTTCCATCTGGTGGCTCCTGCACTGACACCAGCCTCAGTCCACTCCTTGTGATGCTCGCCCAAGTTGTTGACAATGCCCTCAAGGCAGCGGGCATCCCCATTGCTTGTGCACCTTTTCCTACGACAACTTTCCTTTCCAGTCAGCTTTCCATGAATATGCGTTGATACAGCGCTGTGAACAACCAGCCTTTCAACAGTGACTTTCTGTGGCTTACCCTCCTTATGGAAGGTGTTAATGATCATGACCCGGAGAACTAAGTCAGCAGTCTTCCTTAAGGTTGTGGGTACTTAACCAGACCAAAAGAAAGAGTGTTTATACTGCTTGAAATCAAGTATTCTGATGCTTTTTATGAGCTATAAATAAACCATAATCAAATTAACAGGCTTAGAATTCTTCAATGTACATATAATGGATATTGAATATGGGACAGTTATTGAATCAGTTATTATTCTGAATTTAGAAAAAAAATCTAAATATTCTATTGTTTGTCATCTCTCTCAGTACATTAGCAGAATACGAAATGGTACCTGTGTGGTGTGTGGTTTTTTTGGGGGGGGGGGGTTCATGTTTTTTTTTAAGCAAAAACCATGAAAATAACCTTAAGAGGAGTTTAAATGGACAGATTGCCATAAGGTTCAATGGCAATCTATTCAGGTAGAGCACAATAGGGATGTTAAACTCTAGCTTTAGGCTCAGTGTGCTCACTAACAGATTGCTCTTACTTCTTTTTATAGCCCTGTCATTTTGTGACTTTAGTTTCAGAGTATCACAGGTTGTGTTAACGATCTTGTTTCTTTTATGAAAGAAGATGCATAGGTCATGTGGATAAGTTTTCTCCTTTATATCTACATACATAGACATTTCTGAATAAAGAAAAGACATTCAAACACATTAAGGCACAACACATCATGACGCACATCTTCAAGCCCCACCCACCAGAAAGAAAACAAAATACAAAAACCAGAAGGAAAAAACAAAAGAGCCTCAAAATTTCCAATTATTTGACCAAAAAGAAAAAGAAAAACAACCCCAAAACCCTACCACTGTCATGTAAGTTTATTGTAAATAATTTACACAAATTTCTACCACAGACTGCATTCTTTTGTCGTGATTATTATACCACCGGGAACAAAACCCTTACAAAAAAAGCTGTTATCCCAGTATACATGATATGGTCTGTACAGAGAAGCCTTCAAATTAATGCATAGCCAATGATCTTTACCCCCCAAGTGATGCCGCAAGTCCTCATTTCCACCTGGGTGCTCTGACCACAAACTAGATCTCAAGGGAAAAAAAATATCCTCCCAGTCCAAGGAAGGTCTTAAGCCTTGACAGTTTTAGCCTGCTACAGCTGCAAGAACAGCAGACTGGATTTTCAGAGGTCTGTCCCCAGAATCAGGACCAGCGGGGCTGAGCAAGGATGTCGGATAGCCTTTTCCTAATCCCACTTTCCTCTTCTTTACCTCCTTTAACCTCTTAAGACCATTACGAGTTTGTAAATCCAGACATTCAAAAAACAAGACAGGAAACGAAAGTAATCACAGAAACACTTGCAGTGTCGTGTGTTCTTAAATAGTTATACAAAAGAAAGGGGCTGCCTGGCTGACCGTGTCCATGTGACAATGCAATGAGTCCATATTGCTATAACAGTTACAGGTACTCAAACTCCAGTGCTTGGTGTAATGCCAGCAGGTCAGAGTGACTTGATATCCTCCAGAAAGGCATGTTGTGCTGCGGAGTGGACACACATCATTAAAATCAGACGTACAATTATCACTGTTGCACACCACCACCGCCTAAACACATGCAAGCTACACTACTGTAGCTTGTAGCTGCACTGCAAACAAAAATCCATGCATTTCTAAGGCTTTAAGACAAAGGGTGGCATTTTGGGAATTATGCTTATCCTTCTGTTCAGAAGGTTACATCAGATGACACAGTTTATATCACTCATCTCTCCCTCTTGGTGAAGCTACAGTCAGCGGTTCGTCAGTTTAGCTTAGCATAAAAATTTTAAAAATAGGTACCTTAGCCTTAAAAAAAAAAGCACAAAAATCTATAAAGGGCAATTCTCAATATCACCAACTTAATTGTAATACATATATGTATCAGCAATAATATGTACAAAGAACTTTAAAAAATGTATGAAGGATAACAAGATTTGTGCTGACTGATGCTAGCCTCTACTTTGAAACACTCATATAACCCATAGAAAATCCCTGCAGCTGTTGTTTTTGACTTTTGTTTTCATTATAATTAAATCAACAAGATATAACTAAATTGGTGAGCTGTAAAGACTCTAAGAAATTTTTAATTTTTAAAACACCAGTTTCCCCAATGTTTCCAGCCTTTATGCTAAGCTAATTTAACTTTTTGCTGACTGTAACCTGAAGTCAATAGTTTCCTAAAAAGGTTTAACAATGGTGCCAAAATTGTATGTGGGAAGTTTTTACACCCTGTTCTACATTTTATTATGTTTTAGACTAATCTTGAAATGAATTCAGTTTTTTTCTAAACACAGTCTACACATAATACTCCACAATAACAAGACAACAGAGTTTTCAGAGTCCTGTGATACTGTCCCAAAATTAGAGACAGAAATATTGTCTTCATGCTTAACCCCAAAAACTGTTGGGTCACTCTGTGAAATGTGAATAAAAACAGAATGCAATGATTTGCAAATCTCATAAACCAATATTACAATAAACATATTAAACTGAGAAAATGTACCATTTTATGAAAAATATTGGCTTATTTGAAGTTGATGGTAGCGAAATAGCACAAAAAAAGTTTAGATCGGGACAAGAAAAGCCTAAAAGTGGTGCTAAAAACAAAATAGCTAGATCAAAAGTTTACTACTTATCAAGTTAACTTGAGGAAGGCCATTAAGATGATTGGGTATGAAAGGAGCATCAGGTTGAATTCAGTTTTATTTATAAAGTGCCAAATCACAACAACAGTTGCCTCAAGGTCCTTTTTATTGTAAGGTAAAGACCTTACAATATATAATATGTACATTGAAGGAGACATCCTGGTCAAAAATGACTCCAAGACTCATTCCAGTGTTACTGGAGGCCAAGGTAATGCCATCCAGAGTAAGCATCTGGTTAGGTACTGTATCTTTAAGATTTTTAGTACAATAACCTCAGTTTTGGAAGAGGAAAACTGTTCTGCAGTCAGATGAATCAAAATTTTGGTAACATGGACTAAAGAGTGCTCAGTTCAAAAGCCTGCGTTTCTGATGCTGTGACACTGGACTGTGTGAATGGAGCAATATTCCTTTCCCAAAAGTCCAGCAGCTGGTCTCCTCAGTTCCCAGATATTTACAGACTGTTGTTAAAAGAAAAGGGGATGCTACAGAGGTAAACATGACCCCTGTGTTGTGAATAAAATACGTGTTGATGTGATTTGCAAATTGTTGTATTGCGTAGACTCATGACCCAGTGCCAAATAAGTGGCAGAAGATAGATGGATGGATGATAACAAACCCGTTGTTATGACACTCACAGTTGTGGTGCTTCCTACTTTTATTAAATGTCCTCCTTGTTTCAGCCAAACTCTGTAACTGGGACAGAGGCCATGTAACTAAGAACCCAGTAGTCACTATGAATAAAATCCTTTGTATGGATGGGAGAAACATTAATTAAGACAGTAATCCAATCTGATCTAAAATGAAGACAGACGAATGGAGGAAACTAGGCACTGAGAATCACCTCATTAATTCCAATCCTACAGTCAAAGACGGTGGTAGCAGCATCATGCTCCATCAGTAATTTTCTGTCAAGTACTGGGAAACCAGTAAGGATAGAGGGAATGATGAATGCAGAAAATATAGAGAAATCCTGAGTGAAAACTTTTGTCAGAGTGCTCAGGATTAGATTTCAGCAGGAAAAAAGGTCCTAGTGCAAAGCCAAGAAAGCACAGGAGTGGCTTTGGGAAAACTCCTGGACTGACCCGGCCAGAGTCCAGACCTAAACACCTCTGGAGAGACCTGAAAATGTCTGACTGAGCTGGCTGAGGTTTAACAATTTTGCCAAGAAGAACTGGAGAAACCTTCAAATGAAAGCTTGAAGGTTCATTTCCTTTCACTGCTGCCAAAAGAGCTTTAACACAAGTGAAGGGTAGTCATGCGAATGGGTTATTCCAGGTTTTTATTCTTAATAACTTGACAAACCACTTCAAAATCCTATTATACTAGGTTCTTGTGGAGTACTGTGTGTAGACTGATGGGGGCCAGGAGGGGGACTGAACCCATTTTAAGATGAGCTGAAACATGCTAATCTTGAAAACCATCCAAATCCAATGTATTTAGTGCTCAGCAAGAAAGTAAAAAAAGAGTATATCCCAAAATGCAAAGCCATTTTTGAACAACCCCAGCACCCAGCACGATGAATGAAACCAAAAGCTGTAGAAGAGAGGATTAAGAAAATACCCTGGTGTAGCAAACTTAAAATAGATCACTACTTATCTCTCCTTTTTTTTGTTATACTGTACAACTACAACATCAGTTAAAAACACATAACAGGAGACACGTCACAGGATACGCAGGATCATTGCTCTAAACAAATGAGGCTGTTCACAGCCCAGTCAGCGTGTACATTTACGCAGCCATTCATTAAACAATTTCAGATGCCAATGTCAATCTAATAATAATCTGTTATTGACACAAATTTGGAATAGCTGACGCTGAAAAAGCTGGTGCAAAATATCCATCAGCAGCCGAGGCTCATTCTCAAATTTTCACTCTGACAGTTGCAAAAGTCTCCTGTCACTCCATGAAAAAAAACAAAACAAAAACCAAAGCAAGTAGACCAGAAAAAGTAAAGGACCAACACAAAACTGCAGCAGCAAAGAAAGGCGGGCTTCGTCCAATCAGAGCACACGCTGTGCTGAGTAGGCGGGGGTCACGGTGAGGTTGCGGGTCCATTACCTTTTTGGCCGCCTGTTCCTCTTCCACACCGTCCCCAATTACAACATACACTACTTTCCTGCCAAACCTTTGCATTATGCGTTCAAAGCAACTCTCTTTTCCTGCAAAAAACAAATAAACAAGGGGGAGGAAGGAGGGTCACATGGTCAGAGGGGTCAAAGTTCAGGTGTCATTTGTTTACCTGGCTGGCGGCATGCTCTTCATCCTTTCCATCGCCAATCACAACATATGTAATGTTTGTGCCAAAGCGGGAGACTATACGCTCAAAACAGCTCTCTTTGCCTGGAGACAAACAAATGGCTTTCACAGGTTTTTCCTTTATTTAGATGGAAATAAAACACAGGAAGAGGTAGAGCTGTGCGTACTAGGGTGAAGTGAACACAAACACAAACACACAAGATGGTGTCTAGTTATTTAATAGTTCCATTTAAAAATAGCGTACCCAGAAGTGGCGTGGCATCTGACCTTAAACACTAGTTTTTAAAAATATCAGATTGTTACATCTGTTTGAATCAAGGCGTATCACATAGTGACACACACACACACGTTTCCTGAGTGTTGTATCTTTCTACCCAAACCCCAGTCTGAGTTGTTTTGTTTCCACTCTTCAATAAGTTAGCACTGGCCATGGTTGCGGTACACTGTCGCAACCAGCTGAGGTTAGAGTCCGTTCAGAGTGTAGGCGTGCGGCCTGAGCGACATGTGTGTCGAGGCCAGATCGGGAACACACAAGCTGAGTGCAGATATAATGCTGGAAGAATACTGTAAGTATGGGGATAAGTGAGTCATATTAAAGACACTCTACACCCACACAGGTGACTTCACCTAATGTGGCTAATGAAACATCTGCTGGGTGGAGCTATGTTTCAGATTGTATGACATCATCCACCTCAAAAAGGTCATCTTCCCTTTCAATCAAAATCATTGACATTAGTAGTATAAGAGCACACGTTTAAATTAGTCTTGAGTCACCCCTCACTTGCTTCCAGCTATCCAGATTATCTTGTAATTTGTTTAGCAATGGTCTCGATATTTATTTATTTATTTTGCAGCTTTTTCACCATTTTCAGTCGAGTTCTTATATCTGATCATTTTCACAGGGATGATTTTTTTGCTTGTTAAGCCATTTAACATCTTAACACTGAGTCATTCCAGCACAAAAAAAGGAAAAGGATGCAGTAAAAGCATACCTGGATTTAAAACACCCACACACACACACACACTCTCTTGATGGAGAGGGGAAGATTTGAATGTCTTTAAGAAGCCTGGAGAACTACTCCTGAAGACTTCTCAAGGAAACTACCAGAAAGCCTAAATAAGAGAGTCCAGGCTGTGTATAAAAGCGGTCATATTAAACACTGACTTTCAAACTTGTGTGAATTGTACAAATGGACTGTTTTCCTGCGTGTGTTTGTGCATGTTTTAATAAATCACTGCACCTATTTCCCATTTTCCTAGAAAAACATAAAGATATGAGGAGTGACTCAAGTCTTTTGCACAGTACTGTATCTATCCAGTTACTATTTGATGACTTCCATTCCACAATATATTATATTATTTAATTCAGTCCATGAATGAAATCATTAATTTAGTCTTTGTTTTAAATTTATGGACCGTGTGCGCATGAGTACAGATGCGTGTGTTTACGTGTGCTTACCTATTTTTGTTGCACTGTAAATGTTCTCAATAGGAAAAACAGATCCCAGACTATATAAGAGAACTTTGGCCAGCGCTGGTATGAGCTGTGTTGTGGTCACCAACACATTTACACAGTTACTCCTGAGGGACAAAGAGAAACAATAGGCCATATTATGCACAGTACAGGTGGGTAGGTAAATGCGTGAATAGATCCACGAGTGCCTCTAGTGTCCACTGGTGCTTAGTTCCAACCCTAACACTTAACCACGGTAATCAAAGGAAGAGAGGACTAGAAGAGACATTGCCATCTGTGTAAATCATGGAAATAAAATGGAAAGTGGCACCTGGAGCTGATTATGGACAGGGACTTGAGTGCGTGGGTGAGCCAGGAATCAGTCAGAGCTTCCACCTCAGCTCTGAGCTGCAGCCAGGCATCTCTCTTAGCAGGACCCAGCAGACCTAAAACACAGCACCAACTTCTTTACTCTATAAGCACTCTACAATGCACTCCAATTTTATTTGAGCATTAAAAAATAAGCTGTATTTGTATATATGTCTATACTGTTCCACTATTTCATTGCACAGTGTTCAGTGACAACAAGGGACTATTCTATTCTTCTATTTTGTTATTAATTAAATTAACTTTAATATTTAAATAGTCCTATACAAAGTTAAAAACCCACAAAACAAAACGGTTTTTTAACATCTTATAGATGATCAGGATTGAATGCTCTCCCGTTTCCCAGACAGGGTATGAATATAATTTTAGAACATTTCAACTCCTGTAGAGTTTAACTAAAGTAAAACTCATTTTCAACTCTATTCTGAGTCTATTCTGATTGGCTTACCCCCCACATTGTTTTTGTACGTGCTATACAACTCTTTGACTCGTCGGTAGCGGAAGGCCAGTTTCCTCATCCAGTCGACTCCGCCGCGGACGCCCGTAGCCAGGCACAGGTTTGCGCTGGTTGCAGCTGCATGGAAGCCATCAGTTGCAAAACTGTAAGTACTGTCAATAATAATAATAATATGTTTTATTTGAAAATCTGCTCTGGTAGAAAAAAAAACAAGATGGTTATTTGCATTTTGGTATTGGTATCACAACATAACTGCACTACAAATAAACGCTTGCCGTTAAGTGTCATCTACATACTTCTAAAATTTTAATCATCAAGTTAATATTAAAACACAAACTGAAAAAATGTTGTTAATGTTTGTCTGAATATATGATCTACAGAAATGAATGAATACCCCAACTTTACACAAAAGTTAATTTTTAAATAATCACCTTAAGTCCTGGCCATTGTCATCTGATGACACATCATCAATATGCACCTGATCACATTCCTGTATACAGATACACATACAAATAACAATTATAACAAGCACAATGTGCTAAAGATAGAATATAGACATGTTGTGACATTTACAGTATGTTAACTTCCTTTTCACCACTAGAGGGCAGCAGTTGTATTTAACTGGGTAATGGTTTGGACCTCAGGCTTCCTCCCACAGCCCAAAGTTATTATGTTAATTCAATTCAGTTCTATTCAAATTTTATTTCTATAGCACATTTAAAAGCAACAGAGTTGACCAAAGTGCTTCACAATTAGTTAAGAACAAGAGAAAACAATAGAGAAACAAATACAGATGAATGAGAAGACAACATATTAACGTTATAAAAAAAAAAAAATGTTAGGATAACTGGTGATTGTAAATTGGCTTAAGATGTGACTGTGAGCATGAATTTTGACAGTGGTGTGCCCTGCCATTTGCTCAGTCCCAGCTGGTGTATGATAAGGTGTGCATATCAAATCAGTGGAACAATGACATCCTCAACATTACTCTTTGTGCAAAAGCTGAAGACAGAGCAAAAACTTCAACTGTTGACAATGTTAACAGCTGTGACTCACCTCCAGGTCATTAAAAAATAAGTGTGTGTCAGCCAAGTTGAAGATCATCTCTTCCATCCTCAGACCCAGTGTTACCGCCATGGGAGGGTCCTACGAGAAGAGGAAGATGACATCATCATGACATCAACATGACAACAAATTTCCAGAGTTATTGCTTCCTCCCATCTCAAAAACCACATTAGACACCCCCCCCCCCCAACAAACCCCTGTTTGTATACTTGGTACGTTCCGCTCATCACTGCAGACGCTGACAGACAGGTTGCACTTGTTCTGTCCCATCAGCATTCCTTACATTTTGAGGGGGGGAGCAAGATTGTGTCCCTCCATGTGTGTGTGTTGCAAATTGTACGTACCCTCAAAGGGAGATGCCTGGAGTGTATGTGGTGTGTGAATGGTTTGTGTGTCTGTGTGTGTGTGTGTGTGTGTGTGTGTGTGTGTGTGTGTGTGTGTGTGTGTGTGTGTGTGTGTGTGTGTGTGAAGGCGTTCTGGAGAACGCGGCCTGCTCTGCCAGGCTAGCGCTCAGCTGCAAAAACCATCATCTGTGATAGGTCAGCAAGGGTCGACAGCTTGCCGCACGATTCGCTGACGCTGTCAGACGACCAGAATAGAAAGAAACTAACAGGACGGAGAGTGAAAGTGAGCGGGCGAGGTGGTCAGGCACGGAAAGCGAGAGAAACTGGCGGCATTCATGAGTGTCAGAAAGTGCAAAAGGCAGTGCATCTGAAATCAACATTTGCTAACGGTGAGGAAAACTGGGGACGATCGCCTAAAGTCTTTTTCATTTAATCAAAACTGTCACCACGTATACTTTGAGAAAAAAGGTAATGAGTTTTGTGCCATGACTACACATGTTATGGAAATTTGTCATCTCTGACACAGTGAACGACAGATTGAAGAGCACCTGTTAAATCTCCACTAGTACACATCACTGGCTATATTCTACGCGCATACAAAAGTCAATAACTCTTACTTGTTATTGCTAAATAACTATTATAATATTACTGCACAAAAGAGAATTATTTATTATAAATTGTTAGTTGCAACTGATTTCTTGGTAAGAGATGTAAGTGTCACAAAAGTCTGACTAGTAAGAGAAACTTAAAACTTTTGCACTTGTCCAGAACGTCTCTGGAAAGCAGCGATTTTGACTGGATTTCTTTTTACTTCTTTAACATCCGTCACAGAGACACAGAAATAATGAACCAAGGGACACCAGCTATGTATGTTAGGCTCCTTAAAAGCTGTTGGCTTTTTTTTTGTCAAGTTCAAGCTATCACAGAAAAATCCAGATGCACTCTTCACCTTCGCTGGTATCACTTAAGCTCTGGAAACTCAACACTTCCTCATGATGTGAGCAGCATACTAAGTATAGTAAGAAACGGAGAGTGAGATTGGCTTGTGTGATAAAGACATCTATGCTTGTATTGACGAAAAGGCAAAACATCATTTGGAGCAGCTGTATCCTCAAAGCTCCATGAGTGGGGCACTTAGGTCTTGTGGTTTCTATGTTAATAGTGTAAACACTATTTTGGGTGAGGTGTGAACAGACACAGCTGCTGCAATATTTCTCAACGGCAGCGGCAGGAAATGAGGTGAAAAAAATTCTCTCGCAAATATTTTCAGGCAAATATTAGGGGGCATATCCTTTTTTTTTTAATGCCGATGATTTGCCAGTTGTCGTGAGCCATGCGGGTAATCCGACATGGCGTGCTACGAGAGGGTACATTAAACCCCGATTTGAGTCCTTGAAAACATCTAATTCACTAGTTTGCAAGTCAAGACAAATGCAAAACCTCACTTCTTGTCACAAGCTTCTTTTGTGATATTACCGTTCAATTCAGTGCTTCTCTACAGTAAATACAACACAAAGAGACTGAATTATCCATCAAGAGTGTGTTCCCTCGCTCATGCACATGGCCTTTTACAACTCACCAGGGCCTGTCTTATGCCCATTAAATCCCAATTGCCAAACATTAAAGTCCACAAATGCAGAACAACTAGGAAGCACATCAATGCCTGCAAACCCTATTTGTAAAAAGCCTGGGCTCCTATGGCTCAATGCAAGCTGGGCTCCAAATTGTGCGTGCGCTGTGCCAGCTTTTGTTCGACTGCCAAACAGCAATATCAGAACGGATTTGTGATGCAAAGCCCGTACAGGCGGGCTGGTGGCCACACCGGTGCCCACAGGAAACGACATCACCCAATAAAAATCTGCAGCCTTGGCTACACGGGATGACCACAGATCAGTGCCAAGAACATTTTTTATTAAAATAAAGGGAACTATAAACAGGGATGCTGTTATGGGAGAAGGAGAGACCACCAAATAAGTTCACAGAGAAAAGTGGAATAAACATCAGCCCAAGTAAGAAATTAGCACATTAAATTATCATTCAATTAAGGAAAGCATTGGCAATTATTAATAGCTACATTTTAAGACTTGTTTTATAATCCATGAGATTATCTTCCCAAATTGACCGTAACATTCCTGAAGTGGCTGATGTCATTTTAAACAATCTACAGAGACAAATGAAGCGCATTCACTTTGCGTGCTCATTATTAAATCAAAGTGAGGATGGAAAGTCCGGTTTCAGAGATGGTGTATGAAGGTGGAGTATTAGTATCCCTAAAAATCTGCTTCACTAATAGATCCTCACTACATTATATAATCTATCAATTTATGGTAAATTACCAATTTTAATTTATGTTGATTTTATCTTTTCAAGAAAACATTAACTTTCAAAGCTAAAATTAAACCTAGCATTTAATGTTATTTTCCACCTGTAAATATAAAGAAGAGGTGGGATATGCTTTCAGAATGTGGCCATGTACCACCAAAAAAACGCTCCACACCTCCCTACACCAAAGGGCACAGTAGCCTGAACAGCGAACCATCACCATCAAATTCTTCAAGAGAGTAAGTAAACCCTTGATTAACTAAGCAGCAAGTGTGAGCGCCCTTATAACAGCAGGAATTTTAGCTGTTTGATAGTCCAGATCATTCAGGTGTGTGTTAACATAATGCCCAAATCTCCCCAGCAAATTCACCTTAAAGTTATATCGTGAAATGTTCAGACAAATAGCCAAAACCCCAAGAGCTACATCTTAGACTCTACAGGTCTGTGGTAGCATACTAAATGCTCGTGACAGTGCAATTACTGGTAGAAAAAATACTGAACAAGAATTGCTAGTTTGGAAGTGTTACCAGAAGAAAGGCTCCCGGGCACGGTGAACATGGAGGCAGAATTTAGGGATGTAAAGTTGCTTCTGAACAAACCACAGGAACTTTTAGAACAATGTCCTTTGAACAGACAAGACCACAGTGGAGATGTGTGGCCATAATGTGTGATGTTTGGAGAAAATCAAACCCAGAATATCAGCACAAATGCCTCATACCAACTGTCTGCCACAGTGGTTACACGGGGTGATGGTTTGGGTTTGTTTTGCAGCTACAGGACCTCGGCACCTTGCAGTCATCGAATTGACCATGAACTGCTCTGTATACTAAAGTTTTCTGGAGTAAAATTTGAGGCCATGTGTCTAGCAGCTAAAGCTGGCCCAAATTGGGTCACACAAAGGACAATGACCTCAAGCACAGCAGCAAATCTACAACAGAATGACTGAAAAAGGAAAAAGAAAAAGAAAAAAACAACAAACAAGGCAAGTCCAGACCTAAACGCCACTTAAGTGCTGTGGACATCACACAATTTAACAAGTTATTGCTGCTAAAGCTAGCTGCACAAACTATTGAATCATTTGGTGTACTTAGGCTGCGTTACATAGTTGAGGTGCAGCTTAGCAGACAGCTGCTGGGTGCAGCTGCTGGTGTCAGCACCAACACGCCACACCTCTAATAATGCGTAACATTAGGTGTCATCATTTAACTGTGTGAGTTATAGTAAAATTTACCTCCCGTTCTACTTTAACAATTTTTGTTTTCTTTTTGTACCAGATTTTTAAAATGAGTATCTAGATGAATAGACTCACTTGGGGAGTTGAAGGTTCAAGAAACAACACTGGCTTTATTTTCATGCCCACCTTTTGTAAAGTTCAAGATTAGGCCCTCCTCTCTTTGGCTCGGTTATTACGGATGATCTATTATGAGTTGTGTTAGTAGTCAAACTGATGCTCAAGCTTTAAATCTGGCACTATGTGAAGGTTCATTGCTCGTAAATCCAATGGGCAGTCAAGCGTGGATACATGTAGAAGTTTTACGAACAGTAAACTTAACATAGCACGATGGTGACACAGTAAAACAGTCTTACCTTGCCATATTTTTGTGCATAGGAGCCTGTGAGCAAAGAATGGAAGACAATAATCGTCTCATCCAGATCCCAAACAAACACCCTCTGCAGATCACAACAAAAAAGACACAATGCAAGAAATTTGAGTCTATTCTTCTAATTTTACAAATGGCCCTTAGTTAATAAGTACATTTATTTATTAAGTACAAATGTTTCAAGCACAAGTTACTGATTTATCAACATTTTCATACCCGAATTTACTTATACTTCATGAACAAATGTAGAAGTGAATCTGTACATGAAAATATTATGATTGTCTAGGTGGAGTTAGGAAACAGACAAACTTAGGCTACAATCATTATAGTAAGATGATAGCATGACTATTATAGTACTATTATTGCCTATTGGTTATTATTTACCATTTTCAAAAACACCATAAATCAATAAAATGCTCAGAATTACAGTTAGATTTAACCCAAAATTAAATTGTATGTAAAGAAAACAAAATAGGAGATATAAAGATGCAGACTTTAAAGTTTTTACTTAAACATATCCCAGCATTCCTTTCTCTTATCTTAAACTATCTGGTCTTCCATTAAAAATGACTTCTATTATTGCTGGATGTCATCACCTACAGTCTAATATCTTGGCACTATCCCACTGGTGCTTTTTATTTATTTTTAATGAGTTTCTCATCACAGGCTGACAGATCATGTTCTCCTTGTCGTCCATCTGTTTTCTTCTTTTTCTTATATTCTGTTAGCCTTTTTTTCACATCAGCTTTGATGTCCAAACCTGAGCCACAGCGAGCGTTCTCAGGAGAAACAATATTCTAAACCTCTGTTATTTCAGCCGGAGCCTCGCTTTATGAAGAGGGCGCCTTTTCTGTCCTTGTCTTTGGACGCGATTGTTTCCGTTTCTTCAGTCTGTCTCCTACTTTCTTGCTTTAGAGATGCAGGCTCAACTCTCACAACGCTGTCACCACTTCTTTCTTTTTTTTCCCTGCTCCACCTGACGGTAAATGCTTCCTTATATAGAGAAATCGGGACGGAGCAGTATGCAGATTGCACAACCCTGCTGTTTCACAGTTTGATTTACTAACATAATGCACAGTAGTAAAAATAAAATAGTCCGGTGTGCAGATTTTATAAATCTGATGTTAATATATCATCTACACTTTTTTTGTTTGTTTTACATATGCGCATATTAGTAAATAAGGGCCTGTATTGACAATGACAATGACTCTAATAGCTTCTCCTTGATTGAATTTGGAGACTAAAGTAAACAAAACGGACAAAGATCAAAGAAAATACCATGTGTCCATGGAGAATTGAATGGAGCATTCATTCAGTAATCTCGGTGCTCTCGGTGTATGTTTTCTAGTCTCTTACCTCCAGGTCACTATCGGGAGGAGGGGAGGGGTTGTTCTTGCGGCCCCTGCCCCGAGACTTAGACCCCCCACTCCGGCAGGCTCTGTCATCCAGCTCTTTGATGGGTGTGGAAGGGCTCTGCACTGTATCAAAGTCCCCTGAGAGTGTATATAAACACACACAGGGCTTTTGAAACATTTTAAATTTACATGTGATCAAATATCTGTCTTAAACTGCACAAGCAATCACAAACTAAAGTCACTCCATTAAAAGCAGCACTAATGATGTGGTTTGAGGTGATCCCACAGGTGCTCTGGAGTTGTAGCCACTTCAGGAGAAGCAATAATTCAAACCCTGTACAGTAATAAGCCATGTTGTCAGGTTTAATAATTCAAGGTAATTGGCATGACGGATCAACTTAAAGGCTACCAAGAAACCTAAACAAAAGTACCACCGGTATTCTGACTGATTCATGACAGCGTGCACATGCAAAGATTTAACAGGGGAGTGGGAAGATTGAAGTGTGCAATAAATTAGTTAGGTTAGGTAATGTGATGCTTCTTGCTAAGATACAGTACATACAATTTTCTTGAGGAGAATACATGGGAATGCTCCCAAAGGCTCAAACACACACACACACACACACACACACACACACACACACACACACACACACACACACACACACACACACACACACACACACACACTTTCCTAACGCCATATGCTCCCACTGCTGCGCGGTAACTAGAACCAGACTCTGAGCTTCGGCTCGCATATTATTATGTCTCAATCAGGGAGAAAAGGGGGTGGTGGTGGATAAAGATACTCACACACATGAAAAAGTTGGTGACAAAAAAAAAAAGACACTCCTGGACAAAGAGCGAATGAGAAAAAGTGAGAAAGCCAGCAGAAGAAAAAGAGCTAGTGACAGGAAGAATGATAAGCTCCTTTAATCAGGCTTCCTGAATTACAGCCAAAATAAACCAAATAATAATATGGAAAAAATGAAAAGCCGAACACGAATCCATATTCCTGAGCACAAGTGTGCAGTTTAAGTCTTTCTTGCTTCCCGCTTTCTCCTCCGGCTTGCCCACCAAAGTGCAATATTTAACGTGACTTGTCTCTAATCAAAGTCTCGGACGCTAATGTAAACACATGTCGATTCTCCAATTAGCCAGCGCAATGCCAGGTAACTATGGCTACAGTCTAAAGTTACTTCCTGTGCTTCATCATAGTAGAAAGAGGGCTTTGAACTCGGTTAACTTAAAACTGTGGAAACAAGATTATGAAACCGCAATCAGAAGTGGAGAAAAAAAAATTCTGACATTTGTTTGCATATTTATGAAGTTAGAGCCGGGGTGTGGTGTTGGTAATTCGACTGCTTCTTTCTAAACTATGCCCATGTTAACACAAACCTGGGTGAAGTTCAGCGGCCTGTCCGGTTATGGCGGGGGTGGGATCTTGCAGCTGGTAGGCTGCTGTGGAACCGGTGCCATCCACGTTGTTGGAGGTCATGTACGTCCCGTAAGGGGAGGTGGAATAATACTGAGCGTACTGGTTTTGGCCAAACGTCGTATATGAGGGATAATCCTGCGGAAAATAACAAGAATTATGATCACACGAAGACATACCAAGCAAACAAAAAGAAATAGGGAGACGGAGATGTTTTCCTGAAAGGACCAGTCTGACTTCTGAGGACAGATTTTACAAGTGTTCCCTCTCATGTCTCTGATCTTTTGTCCCTGCCTTTCTGTATTTTATATCTCTGAAACAATTAAAACCTCGTGCTGCTGCTTTTTACAGACCCAGTGGAGATGGACGCTTTTTATGAGTCAGCTCTCTAAACCTGTCACTACATCCATCTCCAGAAGTCCTTAAACAAAGCCACACACAATAAGAAGGCACAGTTGGTGTGTAGTCATACAGTGCAACAGTAGTGCAACAGTAGTGCACAAGTGTGCGCACGCTCTGAAGTATCGAAAGAAGTAAAGGAAAAATGTAAATGCATAGTCATAGAAAGTAAGCTTGTTTCTACATAGAGATTTTTACTTTGACTTGCATTTGTTTCCCGGAGACCAACCATGACTTCGACTTTCTTAATGCTTACCCAACAAGCTTAACCCTAACCTTAAACCAACTTAAATGTTGCAATTCATGCAACTGGGACTTACTTCTTTGTCCCCAAAAGGGAGGCAGGTCCCCACAGTGTGACTGTTTAAAAAGATTTATGTCCCCACAACATGAGTAATACGAGTACACACACGAACGCACACACTATATTCCCCCTTAATCCACCCACATGGGCCAAACCTTGACTTTCTTCCTGTAAACAGCCACATCTATCATAGTGAGACATTAAAATCCCCCTTTAAGCATTTTTACTACCACAATGCAATTCATCATATGGACATAGAGAAATATTCAGACCATAACACTCGTTCACAAAGACTAATTGTCTGTTTCTCTCCCAGAATTTTCCCTGTTGCAAGTTTGCATTGTGATGATGAAAACTGCGTGGGAGCATGCCTGGAAAACCATTTCTGGTCTGAAATCCTAATGCAACTAATATGAAATTCGGATCTTTTTTTTCCCTTTCTTTCTTTCTGCTTTGGAGACAGCATTATAAGATAATCACATTAAAATGACAACAAAGAGCTAACACATTAGCTTCGTTTGATAGACCAACCTGTGTTCACAAATGCATGCAGTCGTACCTGCTGTGTGGCAGTGTAGTTGGCGGGGTTGGACACAGAGTTGTTGGTGGTGTAGAGGCCTGAGGAAGGAGTGAAACTGGAACCTGTTCAAAAATTAACCCCCTTTTTAGCAAGAACTTAAATACCAAAAATGTTTAAGTTAAATAAAAGGCTGGATTATAAACAGACCTGGCATTGGATAGGGGGAGTAGGCAGTCTGTCCAGGCTGAGGTGTGGTAAAGCCGGGGCTGTAGCTGAGGCCTGTCTGCAGAGGAGACTGACTCTGGGCTAGGCCGCTTTCTGTTTTTATGCCGGGAAGCATCACACCGAGGTCTATGGCAATAGAAAAAAAATAATGATATTAAATGTTTCAGCTTTAATTTGCAGAGTTTAACAAAAGTCTCTTCTTCCTCTGAAGACTTAGAGACTTCCATCTGCAACTGAGGGTGCTTAAGATCTTCTACTCCTGCACCATTGAGAGCGTCCTGACGGGAAACATCTGCACCTTTGGGAACAGCACCAAGCAGGACAGACAAGATCTGCAAAGAGTGGTGCGCTCGGCTGAATGCATCATTCGATCAGAGCTTCCTGACCTGCTGTCCATCTACACCAAGCAGTGCAAGACTAAAGCCAGGAAGATTATGATGGACCTCTCCCACCCCAACAATGGACTCTTCTCATTTCTTTTTATTCATAATTTCTTACGTAAACTGTTATTTGCACACTTTTACTGTAAATTTCTAAGTTAAAATCTGCAAATTTTGTAGTAATCTGTAAATATGTAAATCTTACTGTCAATTCGTACTGTCATTTAATGGTTGGGTATTGCACAGCAATTTCACCACATGTCGTACTGTGTATGGTTGTGTGTGACAAATAAAATTTGAATTTGAAAAGTATTGCATTAACTCATTATATATACATAGTCCCCAGTTTTAGAGGCTCGAAATATACTGAACAAACTAACCTAATTTTAAATATAAGGATTATTTATTATTTAAGGGAAGTCAAGATAGTATGGGCATCACTAAATGCTTCTTCCACAGTTGAGATGCTCTGCCAGGCCTTTACTTCCACCACCTTCAGTTGCTGCTTGTTTGAGGGTCTCGCTGCATTCAGTTTTGTCATCAGTAACTGCAAAGCATGCTCTGATTGGCTGTGATCAGGTGACTGAAAAGCCTATCCCACCAGAAAGAGTCTCTATTTTTCTTCCTTTCAGAAACTCTTGGTTGCTTTTGCAGTTTGCTTTGGGTCATTAACGTTTGCACTGTGAAGTGCTGTCCAATCAGTTTTGCAGCTGAATCTGAGCAGAGAGTAAAGCCCAGTACACTTCACAATTCATCCTGCTACTTCTATCAGCAGTCACATCATCAATAAACACTAGTGACCCAGCTCCACTGGCACCCATACACATTAATCTCAGTTCCATGTGTCCAAAGATTTTTGTCAGAACTGTGCAGACTCTTTTAGATGTTTTCTGGCAAAGTCCACTCTGGCCTTCTTGTTCTTGAGTGTAACCAGCGGTCTGCACTTTGCTGGTCTTTATTTCCATTCATGAAGGTGTTGCTTGATTGTAGACCTTGACAATGACACACCTATCTCCGTGAAAGTGTTCCCGATGTGTTTAAATGTTCTGAAGTTGTTTTTCTTAACCACGGAAATAGTTCTGTCCTCATCCGCTTTAGTTAGCCTCGGTGTTCTTTCAAGACTTTTGGTGTTGCTGAGATGGGCAGTAACACCAAGATCAACCAGATTGTTGATTTGGGCACTGTCTCTCTGATAGGTTTATTTGGGCTTCCCTCACTTACATCAACATCTCTTTAGACCTCATTTTGACAGTTTTAATGAAGAGTAACCAAAATGTAATGTAAAAACACTTTGAATCAACTCCACATTTTCAACTGCTTAATTTTTCATTGAATAACAGTCAACTGCGCAACTAATTTTGAGCCTCTAAAAATGGGGAGACTGGTATAAAAAATGGCTGTAATTTCTAAACAGTTAATACAATACTTTTGTTAATTCAATTTAATTAAAGCTGGAAGTCTGCTCTTCAATCACATCGTGATTGCTTGTTTTAAAATCCAGTGCGGTGGTGTACAACAGGAAAAGTTACAAGAGATTGTTTCATCGCCCACATACTTATGGATCTAACTGCATATTATCCTCATTCTGCTACAAGTTCACTTTCAGTTCAGTTTATTCGAATCTTTGGCTGTACCCAGTTGCAATGATTGAATGGGTGAAAATATTTAATTTCTCCCCAAATATAATACAGCATAATGAGTTTACTTCTAGTTTTTAAAGGGCATCCAAACCAGTCACTCAGCACAAACACATCAACCCAGTTGCATGGGAAAACTTAGGCTTGAGTTTGAACAATGTCTTCTACCACAAAATAATACCATATAAATAAGATTCCTTCTTTAAAATATTTTTTTCTTTCACACAACACTTGCAGTTTAGTTTGTAAATCTTCAAAAAATCATTTGTCTGCAGTTTTTGTATGGACATGTGTGGGTATAACTATGTGGCTTCTTCAGCGTGTGTTGGTTCACACCATAGGTAGACAATCCGTAGGCCTGGCCTGTCTGAGAATAAGCAGTATAGACGGTTGATTGCTGCATGCTGCTGAACTGAGGTTGGCCGGTGTACGTCGGCATGGAAGGAGCTGCCGGCGTGGAGAGGATGTGAGGGTAGGGCCTATAAGAGAGAGGAAAGTGACAGTAGGTGTAGGTGAATTAGCTACTTGGTAGATTATAGCATTTAGGAGTTATTTCGTTGAGTAAAATTCAACTTTAGCTAACCTTACAGAATGTAAACAAAGATGCCTGTTCAGTTTTAAAACTTAGACTTACTTGGATGGGTAGAGAGGGGGGGAGTACTGGTGGGCTGAACGAGGGCTGTACCCGCTGCTGGTGATTACTAAAAACAGCAAAATAATCGAGAACAACAAGGCAAAAACATGTTACGGATGGTGTCAACTCAAAAGTGCTGTTTTTCTGAGCATTAACCAAAACCACTCCTGAGCAGGACAATTCGGGGCCTCCAGCTTATTTGAGCCGAGATGCCGTTCCAGTAAACATAATTTGAAGCATTTTGAATGGAGGGGAGCCAAGTTCTTCCTTTAGAGATCACCGCAGTCCCTGAAACCCTTACAGTGGGCCTCATAGTAAAACACAATGTCTGTTTGTGGTCATTGAGATGTCGGAGCTCAGTACTGACAAACACCCTGCTGGGTTTAAACCCCTCTTTCTGTTTTGTGGAATGGCTTTGTGTGTGTGTTTTACAGTGTGAAAGAGAGTGGGGACGTGTGTGAGTCTAAAAAAAAAAGAAAAGAAAAAAGACAAGTGTAAAATGTCTCTGCCCCTCTCTTATCCCTCTGCCAGCCTTTGATGATGATGCAATCCAAGGACAGGCAATATTTCACAGGATTAAAGCTTTCAGCAGGTCTACCAGTGAGCTCAAATGGATGATGGTGTTTGTGTGACTTCTGTGCATCTGAAAAAAAACAGCAAGTCAAGCGGAGACCAGAAGGCATTTAAATTTTTGCGTCTATCTATGGCTGATTCAATCGTCAACTCACTGTCCTCTTTTTTTTTTTCCATCTAGTCTTACAGCAACTCCAAGTGCAGAGGGATTTGACTTTTTCAAACCTTTTTTTTTAAAAAAACAGTATATTCACCTGAATCACAGAATGTATATTATATATTGATCAGCTTTCTGACCACTATCACAACTACTTATACAACTACTACTACTAAAAAATAAATAAAAATAAAACACGGTCAAAAGGTTAAACTCAAGCCTGCAAATTTAAAATTAGCAATAGCTGTTTTGGGGAAGCAAGTTAAAAATTATCTATGTAAAATACACTTCTCCTTCTGGTTTTGTCACAAGTCCACACCCATTATCCTGCCCATGATGCTTTGCAAATTACTAGTCTTCCTTTTGGATTCTTAATGCCAGATTAATGAATAAACTCCGATTGACGGGTATGGACTTTGGTGATATTTATGAATTATGTGAATATTTATCCAAGGGTCTGTGCTTTACCTGAGCCTGCGTATGTATCCAGGGCTGTGTCCCCTGTCGTAGTAACTGTATCGCTGTTGTTCAACGGCTCTGTTTTCACTTAAAGGAAAAGGAAAAGGTCAGTATTAGCGTAAAGCAGTAAAAACTTTCCACAACACACAGACAGAAACAAACCTTAGTGGGTAAGAGCAGAAAACGTCCATGCAATTCCAGCATGTCAACTTAATGCTGCGTGCAGGGTTCCCATTGCAAGCGCTATTGAATTTCACTGTCTTTAAATGGCTCTCTGTAACCACTATGCTCGAAGCTTTTTACTTCGTCATTGTTTTCTGATGCTATTTTTAAGATATGGATGACTTTGAAAACTATAAAATCTAAGTAACACATTCAAAAATGAATTAATGCAAAGTGATCCTTAGCAAATATTTGTGATTTCTTGCCCTCAAATTCGCCTCTTTTCAGAGGGTCTTTGGTAGGAACCCTGTAAATATACTGTAAAAATAAAAAAATAAAAAAGAGAGAAAGAAACGTCACACACAGTAATAAACTGGGATGCAGAAAAACAATGAAGATTCAGAAAGCAGAGAGAAAATTCACAGCAAACCAAAAATCAGTCAGAGCAACTCTGGCAAGAACCAACAAACCAAACCAAAAAAAAAACAAAAACAAAAACAACAAGTCAACAACCGTGGCTAGCTAAAACTAAAGAAAGGCATCCCTTATGCTTTTACTGTATTGCTGTAAAATTTTTGCTCTGGGATTCACACACATGCACCTCTGTACCATATTCCTTGGAGCCTGTGGCAGGGGATGGGCTGCTGCAGCCCAACAGCCAATCAGCCGTGTTAAGAACGGTCATGCTTTCACCTATAGGGGTGCAAGGTGGGAAGGTGATGAGGATACGACCCACTGAAAACCAGATGCAGGTCAAAGGTATACGGGGTCACATGGTACTGATCTTTTCGTAGACATTTGCGTTAAATATAAAAGAAAAAAGAACATTCCCAAAATAGTTATATTATGGGAATATTTAAAGGCTTGTGTTTTTTTCCCCATCGACTTGCTTTCATGTTTCAAGTGTTAATAACAAGAAAGTTATTAAGACTTGGCAAGAAAGTCTTAATAACTTTCTTGCCAAGTTATTAAGACGGTCAGTAACAATTTTGTCTCTATGCTAAATATGAAGCTAGAGTAAGGAAATGGTTAGCTTATACAACTGGTAGAACAGCTGCTTCCCAGCGCTCCAAAAGCTTAGAAACAAAACGTCAGTAAAGGCATATATAACCCCCCAACCTGCCGATTTTTTTGTACAGATTAAACCAAACTGATTTCCGAACTCTAGAGGTGCTGGTAGGTGGATTTTGTTACCCTTGGACAAAGCCAGATGAAATTCTCCCACCTGTTAAGTCTAGTTTGAGTCTTAAAGCAAAGGTAATATATCCATTTGGGTGTAGGTCAAAATAACCTTTATTTATCTCACACTGGATTTTGGGTAAGCCCTTCAATTCATTCTCTGTCTGAATAATTTTCCCTTTAAGGCATCCCACTTATGCAAACTTTCTTGTAATTGGCTGCCCCTTAGGGAAAAAGAGAAAAGAAAAATAGCTGGGTGAGTCAATGTGGTGCGAATGGTTTTCTGTCTCTATGTGTTAGCCCCGTGACAGACTGGCGACCTGTCCAGGGTGTACCCTGCCTCTCACCCTAAGACAGCTGAGAAAGGCTCCAGCCCACCAGCGACCCTGAATTGGATAAACGGAAGAGAATGGATGGATTGGGCTCCTGTGCTCACATCCATAACCAGAAGGCTGTGATGATCATATTAAGGATATCCCCTCTTTATGATATCAAAGATTCAATAAAACTACTTTCTGAAACTGAGCATGTTTCAGAAGAAAGAACTGATGCTGCCTCAATTGGTCACACAAAGTCACACAGCAACCCATGTAGTAAGTCTTTCATGTCACTTCGGAGGAATTTTGGCCCATTGTTCTTTGCAGAATAGTTTCAATTCAACAACATTAAAGGGTTTTCAAGCATGATCATCCTGTCATGCCAAAGAATCTCAATCAGAAGTCCAGACTATGACTAGGCCACTCCAAAACCTTATATTTCCAGAGCCATTCAGAGGTGGAATGCTGGTGTTTCAAATCATTGTCCTGCTTGAGTTTCAGGGAATAAACTGATGGCCGGACATTCTCCTCATTCTCCAGAATTTTCTGGTAGAGAGCAGAATTCATGGTTCCATCAGTTACAGCAAATCGTCCAGGTCCTGAAACAGCAAAGCAGCCACAAACCATCCCACTACCACCACCATGTTTGACTATTGGTTTGTTATTTTTATGAAATACTGTGTTAGTTCTATGCCAGATAAAACAGAACTCAAATCTTCTCAATCTACTCAAGTTCAAGTGTTGTCTCATCAGTCCAGAGAATATTTTCCCAGAAGTCTTGGGCATCATCACATTTTTTGGCAAATGTGAATCTTTGTGTTCTTTTTGGTCATCAGTGGTTTTCTCCTTGGAACTCTCCAATGGGTGCCATTTTTGCCCAGTCTCTTTGTTATTGTTGAATCATGAACACTGACCATAACTGAAGGAACGTATGGCCTTTTAGTTCTTTAGATGTTATTCTCAGTTCTTTTGTGACCTCCTGAATGAATTGTCGATGCTCTCTTGGAGTAATTTCGGTAGCTTGATCGCTCTGGGGAAGGTTAACCACGGTTCCAAGTTTTCTCCATTTGTGGAAAATGGCTCTCACCATGCAGTCCCAATGCATTGGTTGGAAATGGCTTTGTAACAGTTTCCAACCAATGACTTTAACCGATTCTAAACAGTTCTTACATTTCTATAGATGGTGGCATGATCTGTGACTTTTTGAGGTCTATCAGCCTATTTCACTTTGTCATACAGATTCTGTTTCAATAAGTTCTTGATTTAATAGGTCTGGTAGTAGTCAGGACTGGGTGTAGCTAATGAAACTGAACTGAATTTTGGTTAAACACATTTAATCCCTGATTTATCCACAAAAAGGCACATTTAGATAGCTTGAGTTAGAGTGAGAAATATAAATACATATACATTCTGGGGACATGTGAGACTAACATTAATATGTCAAAGTAGAAGGATATGCGACTTTTAAGATACAGCTATTTTATTATAATACATGACAACTGTATCTGCTTTAACAAACAGCAATGAGATTAATCTCCTGATATTTCTGTCTATACAAATATGTTCTTGCTAAAGTCTCGAGCTATTCTTCTAATCAGCAGCTCATCTATCATCACGTGATTGCGCTTTTTAAAAGACGAGGACACCTGTTAATCAGTTTATCATTCTACATAATGTTTTTCAGGGGTTTCTTTTCTAAAACGCCCATCACCAGCAACCATCTGAAAACTCAATTGAGTTCAGGACAACTTCATTAATCCCCTAAGGGAACAATACAATCCACTGGACAAGCTGTAATGAAGACAAATGAATTGCTATGGAGATGGCCTGTGGGCCTGAGCGCTCGCTGATGTCAGGTGAGGGGAATGTTGAGTATGTAGATTGTTTTGGCTCTCTGTGAAGCCCGAGCTCTGTCTGCTTAAATCATTAACTGTGAGCTCATCAAAAATGATTTAATGTGCTCTAATACGGTCTCGGTGTGCTGTTAGCCCACACTGAGCATGGCTATTTCTGTGACTGCGAGTATGTTAACACATCAAAATGACTAAAATGCAGCATCTCACTTTTTCCATGACATTATTATTATTATTAGAAGTGGTTTCCACCGCCTGGTAAATCAGCAATAGATCAAAGGATGGCCCCTCAACAAAAGCACCATGTCCAGTGCTATATCATCAAACTGTCCTGACAGAAATTGTTCCAGAGGACAGAGCATGAGAAAGTGGGAAGATCAAGGGTGAGAGGAGAAAAAAAGATTAATAGAAAGAAGGAGAAACGCATACGGACTCAGAGTAAAGAAAAAGAGAGGAGCGGGCTCACTGGTGTTGACATATAAGAGAGCAGTGATGCTTTAATGCTCTTGTAGAGGAAATAGTTTCCAGTGGGATTTTGAGCTTGCTCTCCAACACACACATACAGACACTTTGCCAAGCCGTTAGCGGAGGAGAGCCGAAGTGCTTCGCCGTGTGTTTACACACATTCTCCAGTGGTTTATTCAAGAACTCATGCCAGCGTGGAAGTGTGTATGCATGCATTTGTATGTGCGTGTGTCCCTCCATCTCTATAATTTCCTCAAAAAGTATTTATCTCTACATGCTGAAAGGCTTTCTGACTGATGATTTTGCAATAAATTTCATTGCATTACATTTTTCTCATCAAATGCTCTTGCCTTAAGTGACTTTCAACATGTGCATTGGACCTCCTTTGGCATTAAGATTATATTTAATAAAAAAGGAATAAAAGACAATGAGTATTCTGAATGGAGGAGTTTAGACTTTCAACTACATTTTACACAATGTAAAAAAAAAATAGAAATCAGTAAGTTCATAGTTCCTGCATCAATGGCTCTCTTCTTTCTTCAAAGAAATAATTCACCCTTTAACTTTAATACATCACGGACATTTATGCAGCATTTCAAGTAAACGTACATACTGGCAAATTTGTTTTCTAGTTTAGAATTAGAAAGGACTAAAATCATTTTCAGAGGGTCAGATTAGTTTAGCCTTGAAACATGGAGAAACTGTTGGCTTTTTCCTGTCCAAATGTAACCAATCTGGCTTACCAGCACCTTTTTAAGCTTAAAAATGAGCAAATCTTGTTTGTTTAGTTCAAAAAGGGAAACATATAGGTTTTATTTATTTATTTCATATATAGTATATTTGATATTTATGTATCTGACATCCCCCATGTTGGTGTTGTTCCTGGATAAACATTGCAACTGACGAATGATGTTGTCTGAGCAATCAGTTGGCATTAGCCAAGAAGTTAGCTAATGCAATAAAAAACTGTAAATCACTGTAGCAAAGCAACATGAGTGACCTAAAATTAAATCTAAATGTAACCCAGACAATATTTATCTTACTGTATAAATTAATAAAGAAAATGCTTTACCATTTGTTCCAGGAGAGAATTTTATACAAACAAAAGGCACCCCCCCCCCACCCCCCAACATTACAAAGCTATGACATCACAACATTATTGGTCAGCTGTAACATTCATCCTGGACCAACATTAATATGATGATGTGGGAAAAGCATCCACACAGGGATATTAGGCCTTTGACTACAGCTGGCCATAGTCAGACAGTGGTTTTGTGACACAGTGGGCAGTCAATAATGCAAAGATTTGTTGCAGCAGCACATCAGATATCCTTTTTCATGGAAGAAGACTGCAAACAAAGAAAGATTCATATAATTTAACGCCAACCTTTATTTTGGAAAAATAAAACTTAATTTTTTAAAATTCTTAGTTCTTTTTTTTTTTTTTGTTCTTTACTTAAACTGGTATCTTAGAATGGGAGGGAGCTACTCAGCTACTTGAAAGTAATGTGGGATGTTGGAGTAGTGTTGGGGTTGCCATGAGCCCATAAGCCCACTTTTTCTAAGAGAACTATTAAATCTATGCATTTGCCATCATATTGACTTCCTCTGGGAATGTGTGCAGATTTATTAAGCAATCGAACACATTTATTTTTCTTTCAGTTTCAGATACACAGCTGAGTACAAAATACTGGAGCCCCTAAGAAAACTTCCTAAAACTCCCATCTTCTCACCTCCTGTTCCATTGGTGGTGATAGATGGGCTGCCAAGGTTGTTCTTGTCCAGCTTGGAGCCTGTCGAATCTCCACCTCCCACTCGGTTATGAGGACTGGCTAGGTCCTGCATTTCCATAGACCTATTTGGGGACAGAAGATGGCAAGGAAAAAGAGGTAAACTGTCTTCTACTTTTATTTGTTTTGTTTTTTTAATTTAATGAATAGCAGATCATGATATGTTCTCACAGGTGGGAATTTACATTGACCATACATAATGTTAAGATCCCGCTGTACTGTAGATCCTCACAGTCATAAACTTCATACTTCTCAGCACCAGTTAGCTTACATGAGCATGTGTTCAGAGGGCTACACCTTGTATGTGGGCCTGCTGGCTCTTTTATGGTGTGGCTGTGTGTGTGTGTGTGTGTGTGTGTGTGTGTGTGTGTGTATATAAACTTCTGGGCTCCAATACAAACCCACAGCCTGCCAGCATGCTTTAGTTTTACAATGTGTTCCACATGCATGACTGGGACGAACCAGCACACAAGGTGGTAATGGTAAAGTGAGAGTGTGTCTGCGTGTGTGTGTGTGTGCGCGGATGACTGGAAGTGGAAGTAAGTAAGACATGAACAGAGTGCAGATGCACACAGTGGAATAAACGTCTGCCTTTTGTGTATTACAGTTTATTGTGGCAACAACTGCTCTCTCTATAGGCTCTATAACCCCTAACTAAGAGGTAAAATTCCTATTAATACATTTTTATGTTTTAGACTTCAAGCAAATGTATATTAAATACTTTATTCAGACTTTTCACCACTGTTACCACAAACCCACATTTCAGTACATTCGGACCAAGATTATAGTTTCATGTTGAATCGGTCTGTGTATGGACAATACTTCTTATGAATGTGTGTGTGTGTGTGCATATTTGTGAGCACTGACTCATGCTGCCCGCAGGTTGGTCACACTTGTGCTCTTGTGTGAGACATCAAAGCCAGAAATGACAGAGATGGAAGAAGAATAAAACAAATGCGGGCCGCTGCTGCTCGGTGTGTGTTTATGCGCGCGTGTGTGTGTGTACGAAAAGAGAGCGTGTGCATCTGTGTGGCGGTCTGGCAGAAGGCCATCTCAATGCTATGGGCAGATAGTATCTCCACACATGACTGCAACCCACAGTCGGACTGACGGGTATAAACATATAGCTTTCAGCAAACGAGAAAGACCCTGCTAAACGGTGCAAAATGGAGAATGCGTGAAAGATAAACACTCTAAATCAGCTCTCTCCATTTCGGTCAACTCTTCTTTTTGTTTCCTTATTTACGGCTAAACACTCATTTTGTTCTCCCGTTCATTGCATGGACGTCAACGACAGTTTACGGCAGACAAAATAAACGAGCAAAGTCCTACCTTCAAACAAAGGCCTCAAGTGTATCTGCTACACAAGGGAAAAGTTAAGAACTTTCACAGATTATGTTGCCGCCACCACCTCACTTCCCACCCCCAACCCCCATTTTTTTCTTTCTATCATGTGCTTAAAACCCTTCATCCATCCTTTTCTTTTGTCTTTCAACAGCAGGAAATGATTCTGTCTCCCCTTCTTGTTTTTTCCTCTTTTCCCTCTGTTTCACTCCTCTCGGGAGGCGATGGCAAGAGTTGTGGTGTTTCATAAACTCTTCTCTGGTTTTCACATCATGGCCGGTCATTGAAAAAATATGCTCTATATTACCGAGATGCACGGCGCGTTTTGTTAAATTAGCAGATTTAGGCCTGTAGCTGGCTGTTTTTTATTTATCTACTCCTTTTTGTTGCAGTTGCAGTATAAAAACAGAAGCACATTTCAGAAGATTTTTTTATGCAAGAAAGTGCCTTCTTGTTAATTCCTTCTGAAGGCAAAAAAAGAAGAAGAAGAAGAAAAAGAAAAATAGCTAAAAGCTGCAATGCAGTGGGATGTATACCAAGACTGTTAAGAAGTATAAACTGCTTCATCAATAAGCTGCCAAAGGGGGACAAAAGGGGAAAACAGGCAGTAAGAGAAGAATGGCAAAGCTACAGGATCCTGGCATGCAGTAAGTCAAATCTCCAAATTATCAGGTTGCAGCTACTCTGTTTCTGCAATTTAAGCTATTTCAGACTAGGATAAGTAGTTAAAGTGGATAATTTTTTTTTTTTAAACTGTCTACGTTTGTCAGCACTTCAGGCTATCAACAGCTAACTAGACACAGCATGCTACAGCAGTCTTTTGACACTGTAAAATTTTTTGACTCTAGATGTCTGACTATTGAAAACTCATGCCATGAAGCTCCCAGCGCACAGTTTTTGTGCTGATGTTAATGCCTCAATAATAAAGCTTTCAGCTGATCATGGAATACCCAAGAGGGGAATTCCACAAACTGGAGGTGGCATTGTAGTACAGAGACAGACAGACTGCACTAGGGGTGCTTGATTTTACCGAATTCAAAGATTCAGAGGTGTGGCCCAGCACTTTAGTGCATATAGTTGATTTCCATTTGATGTACTGACTGTGTGTACAGCATGTTCCCTTTGCTTGTCTGTTTGGTTTGATGTATGTGTGTGTGTGGAGGTGTGCAGTTTTAGGACACCGAGGTCTTGGGGAAGTGTTGATGACCTCATCACTGCTTGCAACTGCAGTGAAACCTCACCTCTCTGCACCATGACTAAAGAACTAGGACACACACACGCACACACACACAGAACTGCATACCAACACACACACAGACTTCTGAAAAAGCACATTCTGTATCTCACATTATGCAAACAGACACATGAGCGTACCTGACGTCTGAAGGGTCTGGAACATGAGATTCACTGTGTGATTTCTTTACCTGCCGAGACAGCAGAGGAAAGGAAATGTTATTAAGCACACACACATACAGTTCATGAGAAAAAGCATTTAGTGTGTCATAAATGAGCCTCATAAACCAGTTTATAAACAGGACAGATTATATTAGTATCAACACCGAAGGGGCTAACACATTTGACTAACAAATTAAAGTTTGCCAGTTTGGTCCTGGGAGGAGACACAAATCCCTTCGGGCTTGCATTTGGGAAGGGCATCCCGCATAAAAATCTGCCAATTCCAACATGTGCCACTACCCGCCGTGTTAATACGTGAGCAGCTGAACACAGATCTTTTCTTTTCTTTTTTTTCTTCATATACTAGAATCATGAAACGTTTTGAACAACACCAAATACAGAGAAAATTCTGCCAAGGAGGCATTAAAAACCCAAATGGCATCATCAGTTACCTCAACAGGAAATTACATCACATTAAATCTGACTTACAAATGTTTTCATTTTCAAATGTTAAATGTTTAAAAAGAAAGAAATCAGGACGTGGTGTCAGTAGCTGTAGCCGCCACTGTGACAGAAGTACTAACTGCCATCTAAGTGACAGATATTAATTTTCCCTTGTTCACCCGTGACCCCACTCCAGCTCACGCTCAAGCCTCATTTTCAACCCTTAAAGAGTTGAAAGGTCACGGCGGGGTCATGTTAGGTCAAAGCACGGGGTTTAGTCTTCGCCGTTAAACAGATCACCACAGACACTAAAACGAGCCATAACTTTTTTGTGTGGGTGGGGGGACATTTGGCCATGTCAGTTAGAGTGTGCTGGAACTTTTTACTTCATCACTGATGTAGAAAAAAAAAAAAAGAATCAAGAAAACACTCTTCAGCCGCAAACTTTCTCCCTGTGCTCACACGCAGGCTGGGGATTTGTGTGTGTTGCTGTGTGTGAGGGTATGTGCAGCTAGACTGCAGACCAGTGGTTCTCTATTAAAATTCCTCTCTCTTATTTGCAACAGGAACTAATTAGAACAGTAAATGCAAGGCGGAGCGAGGGCCAATGTGTACCAGCTGCCCTATAATCACTGTGTCAACACACTGTTGAGGTGTAGGGCACGTGTGGGGTGCCAAAGACACACACCCATACATGGAAATGCGCATACAAACGCACACCCACGGCCAAATTCAAGCAGTCATTTGCACATTATCGCAATCACAGGTAAGTATACAGGGAAAGCGCATGGCTAAGCAGACTCTGAACTCCAGGTATGTAGACATTTCAATATTTGTGTGTGTGTGTGTGTGTGTGTGTGTGTGTGTGTGTGTGTGTGTGTGTGTGTGTGTGTGGAGAACACACTGTGCTGTTATGGTTCTGATTAGACGGTCCTGCTGTGAGTGAATAAGAAGCAGCACTTAGCTGTTTAAGACAGGGTTCAAAGGTTAGCCGGTGCCCTAGTATGGATCACTTTACACACACGCACACACACACTAAGTCACACACACAAGCCACTTTCATGTCACGTTTCATGCTTTAGTGAAATTTAACAAGGCTGTCACTCACGACATCAGCGGCATGGCCGTGAGAAACTGCAATGCACATGTAACGTAGACATAGGGCTACATACAGCACGCAGGTGTACGCACAGCCCTCGTGCACACATACACACACACACACACACACTTGAAAATACACAAGCCGGGCTGTTTCTGTCCCGGCATGATCTGTGAAAGCACACGCGGGCTTTGATCCTGAAAAGCTTTTATCGTCAAGCTTTATCCCCGCGCACGCTTTCCCTCCGCGTCGCCCGCGGTCTAGAGGCTCTCACCTCTCTTAACATCTCGCCAGTTTTATCTTTTTCAGTCGGATCGAGGATAACTAGTTTCACGTTTAAAAAGATTCCACACATTGATTTCACTCAACTCTCTTGCTGATCTAATCACATCACAATTTCTTTTTAACATAATAAAACAATTAAAAGCATTATTTTTCCTGTTTCATCCAGCTTTCATTTGTTCCACTTGTTTGGCTTTGATCAATACAGACTTTAACAATTTTCATGGACTATATTGTAAAACTACATTATTGAAGTGAACTTGCAGCACATTAAGAAAGGTACAAATAAATGATGACTAAGCCCCGCGTTTAGATAGTCTATGCTATTCTTCCTTTATTTTGTAGTACAACGCACCAAGTTTCATCTCTAATACTGAAACGACACACCTCTGAGTCCACTCTTTGGTGGCCACTATGCTTGAAGACCCCAATTGTGTCACCTGAGCCATTTAAATAGGTGACCTTTGACCTGGTTGGCCAGGTGACCGGTCCAGAACACTACCTACGCAGCCCGAGCCCTCCCTATGGGAAAAATACAAGTGCTACAGGTAATTAACACTAATAACAATGATTTATTAAAGGGAATTATATACTGCTCTGTTTGTGTTACTAATGATGTTTGTTCAGTCTAATGGATGTAATAATAACGTGAGGCCTTCTTTGGCCTTAAGAAGCACTAACGCGTATATGAGAGTCAGAAATAAGCAGAAGCTGCTCTTGGTCTAGTCAGAGTTGTGTTTCCTTCTTTTGCTTGTTCTTCTAAAAGGAAAAGTTCACTACAGAATCCAAAAGTGTTCATAAAAATGGTGCTTGAACAAGTGTTTTGTTATTTTCTTTGATAAATTATGGAAGCTCATTGCAGGGGGACAAAACAGGGATGGAGAATGAATAACAACATATAATCCAGCACATCAGCAATGATGTGCTGGATTAATATTTGATGGGTTTAGAAAGCACAATTTCTACATTTGTCTACATATAAGATTTTATGGTTCACAATTTTAAAAAAAATTCTGTCACTATTCTACTTTGATCAAAATTGTCAATTTTTGTAACCTTTTAAAACCTTTTAAAAACTGTAAAATACAGATGAGGTTACATTTTCTACATTAACATTAAAAAAACAAGTTGAATATTTTACAGTATATGTGAAAACAGTACTATGAAAAAAAAACCCCTTGTATTAAAAGCACAAAGAAAAATGTATTTACACAGAATTACAGTAAAAGTGCCTTATTTAAGTAAAACAAGGGTTAATCCAGTAACACTGCTGTCACCATACCTTTAAAAATTCTCTGAGTGCTGTGTCAAATAATAAAAAAAAAAAGATTTTATATCAAATGTCCAACTTACATTTGTTCACAAATGAGCAAAATACGTAAGAATATGGAAAATATCTCAGTTGCTTGAATAAAAATAACTAGCATTACTCTGAGCGTGAAACACACTCACGTTCATACAGACTGGGAGATCCTTTTCTTACCTCAGGGTGTAATCGGGTCCGTTAGCAGTCCTTTACTTCCACAAAGCATTACAGAGCTGTACGATCCGCCAGCTTCCCCTTCACAGGCAGGCTCACTGGTCTCTCACACACACTATCAGAAAACACACTGATCGCTCGTCTCTGTCTACCTGCCTCTCCTCACTTTGCACTCCAGGTGTTACGTTTATCTAGTTTCTGCTTTAAGGGAGCAAATGACGACTTTTTTCCTGCTTCCTTTTGTGACGCTCCCTTTCACTCAGAAGAAATATCTAGGGGCTAGAAAATGACGACCGCACAAAAACCAAGCGTTTTCTCTTCCTCTCTGTCTCTAAGGTCAATCCATGCTCAGCTTCTGTCTTCTCGACTCCAGTAATGGGGAACATTTCACTCGTCCCATTTCCCTCCTCCTTTGCCTCCACCCCCTCTTTTTCTCTTCTCCTCCTCCTCCTCCTCTCTCCCTCCCTCTCCCTCTCTCAGCTGTCACTCATTACAGACTCACTCAAGCTTACGTTTAAACCCAAAGAACTTTTTAAATGTAACAGATGTCATTTTTTTATGTGTGGGTCCAATCCTAACATAGCACCGTTAAACTTAATTCCCCAACTCGATTGTGAATGAAAACATAAAGGCAGAGAATTTAAATGAAAAACAGAAGTAACTAAGTTAGGAAACATCTGAACTGCACACACGTTTTTAGGATGTTTCCTAAAATCAAAGACATCCACGTATATAAATCCTGCTGATGGTAGCTCTGCTGTGATTACTTCCATGAAGCTGAAATGGTGTGGATGCAGTGTCAATGTCTTGCTGTGCAGTAGAAAGTACAGGCCAGACCATAAACTTCACACCATGCAGGAGACCCCCCCAACACACACACACACACACACACACACACACACACACACACACACACACCGCTACCCCCACACACCCTCCCCCATCTCACCCACTGACTCACATGTGCACCTGAACACACGCGCGCACACACATACTTTCAATCTGTGTTAACTGGAAACACACGGCTGCACATCTGTGTCATATGTGAAGTCTAACAGAGCTAGCGCAATGAGCTGAGTGTAATATCAAATCACACTCACACACAGACACACAAGCGGCCAGTTTCCTCTGTCTCAAGATGGCACCCTTTCACAACAACAGGGGTCAAAGTGGGCTCGGAATGATCTGGACCGGCGTTCCGGCACTGTCAACTAACGAGCAATTAAATCCAAAAGGCAGCTTAAGACGTGTTACGGTCAAATGAGTTAATGTTTCATGGAGATACTTGCTCAGTAATAAGAAAATAAAGACATCCCACAGCCCACTTAAACCCTCCACACATCCTTTCCTCTCATCCGTGTGATGCGTTCAAGGTGTAGATATAAACTGCTTCTCAACTAGCTATAGCGGTACAGAATGGAGCTTTAAACAGTAACTTTTATGTCTTTAAATAGGAGGTAAACTCAGATGCATCTTTGTGAGCCCCTGAACAAATATCAGCAAGTACACAAACAGGAATATTTTTGTCACAAAATGGAGAAAAATGTAAGAAAGAGGACAAGAGGTAAGGACTGCTCAGGAAGTGGCGTTTGCTTAAACTGGACTTTGAAATCTTACTGTTGTCATTCATTTGAAAGTTTTAAAATCACATACTGGATCTATACATGATGTGTTGCCGAGTTATGTTTTTCTAAACTGTCTTGCAAAACAAACTGAAGCACATTTTTGTGTTGTTGAAACTTTCCATGAAAATACTGCAGGCCAACAAAGCATTTTAGAGCAGGCTAAACAGGTTGGCTTGTACTATTATGGTGAAGTTCACAGTGATACACTATATGCTGGACTGGTACACAGGAGACACGGCATTCAAGATCAGTGTTAGGTTACATCAAAAGGTAGCAAAAATCTGTTTATATTTAAGGTAAAGATGCTGATTAGATTCACTCACTGAATTCTACCTTTTATATTAGCTTCACAGTGTCTAAGGATTGGAAAATCAGCCATGGCTCATGAAACATTTGCTTATATCTTGTAGAACCCACAGAGAGCCATAAATCAGGGTAGCAGCTTGGGTCAGCTGATCACAGCTTCACAAGTAATTCTTTTACCCGTACTGCGCCTCTACAACCAATCTTAGGGTTCCCCAACATGCCAAATCCCACTTTAACCCCTGGAGACAGACTCAAACACACATTTGCACACTCACTAGGAGTTAAGCAAACACAAGTGAATGATTTCACACTCATACATGCGCCTAAACTAGGCCACTGCAAATTTCTGACACTCACTTCTTTACCTAAACGTCACCATAGCACCAATACTGGGATCAGATCGCCCACATTACAAAATTGGCTTTTTTACTTTTCTGTATCAGCACAGGATCATGCATAGTTTTGAGATACATGTTTCTGAGATTTCCCAATAAACAGAAGACCATAATTTGAAAAAAAAAATTAGTTTTAAAGCTGAAAGGACCTAAAAAACAACAACAAAAACACATTTAACACAAAACCATTTGAGAAAAATATTTCATGAAGCAAACTCTTGACATCTGACTCCCCCAACACATTTTGGAGAGACGTGGCCCAATTTTAGTCCTGTTTAACCCAGAGGGGAAGACAATTCAGTGCTCTTCGTTAACTTTATATTACATGAAGGTGACTTGTGAAAAGATTAAATGAATTTAGGCACAACAAAACTCCTCCTGTTCACATTTTAGACCTCATATTGTTGCATATCGCTGGGGAAACCATGGATCCTGTCTCTTTTAGATTTATGCACACAAAGCATCACATCTCTAAAGTTTCTAGTAACATTTTAGTTTTAGTTATTGTATTTTTTGCTCTTTCAATATGTGTGTAGATGGGTTTCAATGTCAAAGCACTTAAAATTCTGTCAAGGAAAATGTGAGATGTAAAACATGATGTGTATGCTTTTTATGCTGGTGATGCCACTTTAAATAGACCAATCAAAAATGAACTGACTGTTAATAGTTGCAAATGGTGGCTAGATATGATTATAACTAAGCGGAAGTTTTAATTGGCATGAATGATCCTTCAACAACATTCAGAACATTTTGAATGTTGCTGTGTGCGTACACGGCAATAGAAAATAGCTAAGGGAGCAGTAACAAATCTATACAGGCCTGGAGACCAATCTGGAACAGAGCCACTGTCTCCAACTGTGCTCCAGCCACCTTTAGCTCGCTCACCATAGTGACAGCATGCGGCCCCGTCCCAAAGCATTTATCCCCAGCCCCAATAAACACCGTGATTGATAGACTGTCTGGAGGACCTGTGTGCACAGATCAGGGCGAATGTCTGTTGAAAGTGTGTTATATGTGGATGCCGACGTGCGTTCGCGTGTGTGTGCTGGACGTTTGAGAGTGAATGTGGAGGACTGGCTGTCAGAACAGATTAGGGTGTTGCCGAAGCGCTTGACAACTCAAGCACTTTATTATTAGCCAGGCTAGACCCGATCGGGGGGCGGGGGGTCGTCCAAAAACATCCCCGATGAAATATTTTCACAGCAAGTGGAGAAGGGAGCAGGGGGAGGCGTCCCAAAACACGCCTGATGAAATGCGCTTGCGCACACACACACACACACACACACACACACACACACACACACACACACACACACACACACACACACACACACACACACACACACACACACATACATACAAAAAGAAAAAAAAAAAAAAAACAGGAGTGGGGCATGGGCACATCTGAGCAGTGAACTGAGCAGAGGAAGAGGGTATTATATTAATACAGTCAAATAGCAGCACTCACTTTTGGTTTTTGTTGACTTTAGGAGTGTTTTCAAAGGGTCTGATGGAGGTGGCTCACTCACTTTAAAGAGGCCCTTGAGAATAACTGTGTTCTTCAAGTGGAACAACAGCAGTTTATCTCTTCACCTCCGACAGGAGGGCTGACTAAGACAGACCCTGCTCCTTTTTTATCTAGCCGTTTTCATGATTTACTTATATTTTTTTTAGCTCCATCATCACACTTTAAAAATCCACTTCTGAGCACTTTGATGTTGATCTAACAAATTTAGAATTGATTTATTAAATCTGGCCTACGCATAGGTTCATTCACTTCATCAGTTAAAGTTAGCCAAGAAGATCAAGTCAAGTCAGATCAAATGTGTTTTATTCATATGGCACATTTAAATCAACAGAAGTTGCACTAAAATGCGTTCCAGACAAAAGCATTAACATTCCAGGTCTCCAAAACCCCCATTTCAAGACACAATATTGCACCAGAATTCCCAGCTAAGGCCAGTGTTTGGCTAGGTTTAGTAAGCTAACCTTAGTGGTGTTAAAAGTATTCACATTCTTTATATCCTTAGTGCATCCTTTTAAAGTACTAAAGCACCACTACTTTAAAACAGCCCTTACAGGACATTTTAGTTAAAAACACAATGATCCAGGTGGTGCTGTGAGTGAGCACCTAGCAACAAAGGAGAAAAAAACTAGATAAAAACACCCTCCTTTTAATCTGAAAGAGCCAGACCCAAGGAATCTATTACCGAGGGGTGACCAGCTTAATTATGGAGTTTTTTCTTCTTCTTTTTCATAAAATGATTGATTATATGATTTGGATAAAATTCTAAAAGGTGTGAAAAAAATAGTCACAGCTGCTCTAAATAGTTACTCATGATAATCCTAAAACTTGAAAACTGTAAATGTAAATGGACACTAAATGTTTTTCTGTATTAAATAAATTCTATAGTTTTAATTAAATTACAATTTAAAAAAAGGCTAAAAACCATCAGGATCAGACAAAGAATGTAGCTGTGTAGTCTTTAGTTGCGTAGTTAATGGGACACAGAGGGACAGTCGTTGCACACGCGCACAAACACGGGCATGCACGCATACACCTGTGCAACACGATCACCCAACCATCCCTGCCTGCGCCATCGGCTGGTGTGTCGACCACAAAACATTCATGAAGGATGTTACTCACCACACAAACACAAGCTCCATCTCGATCTATACTCTGCATTTTCCCCTCGTGCACGCATATCCACACACACACACACACGCACACAGAGTCACCCGTTTACCTGTCCCCTGCTCAAAGCTCTCTGCTCTCCACGTTTGTATGAGTGGTTATCGGGATGGTAACTCTATCCCCTTCCTTTCATGTAAAATACATTGTGCCGAGCCTCCACCCTCCAGCCCTCCCTCCTCCTACACCCCACAGTTCCCCAAGCCTGGGGAGGTGTAAATCTATCCCTCTCTTTATGCCTCCAAAAATGCCCCTTTTTCAGGTGTAGGAGGAAGCTATAAAGGAGAAAAAAAGTGAGGGAGTGAAAGGAGAGAACAGTTTGTGGAGCAGGGAGAAGGAGGAGGTGTTTGGGTGAAATAGGTACTCTCCGAAAACCTCTCTCACTCTCTCTCCCTCCATGTCTTTCTAGCTACGTATACTTCGCTTCACCTGGTCATGCTTACATAAATTTGCCAGCCTGGTGTTGCTCACAACTTTAACTGCTTAGAAAGAGACACTAACTCACAACAACGAGTGACTTAGGATGTCTTCAACAAACCATGCCAGGGGAATATATTTGTACTAATATGATGAAGTTAGACAGCATAAGTGAAAGAGTTCACTAAATACAACAAGCAGTAGCTACATTATGCTAATCAATTAAAGACATTTAGAAGTATAAACATTTAAATACAAATAAAAATGAAGCCAGCAAAATGTTGCACAAAACAGAACAGCTTAGAACACAGTAATCAGCTTCTCCAAAGGTAAACTGATACTTTTTAAATATAAAAATACATAAAAAAACCAAGTTTTTTGTCTTTTTTAATTATTTATCCTTTTTAACAAGCTTGCTGACAAAGGTCAGAATGAGCCACTAAAGGCTAAGTGGGCTGCCTACAAGGAGTCAATGATTATCGCCCGCCTCGTGGATCTAGTTTTTGTTTCACGCGGCTCGCTGATAAAAGTCGCACTTTTACAGTAAAACTGTGTTTCTTTTTCCATTTATGTCTTATCACAATATAAATTCTGGGCGTTTATGTTTAAGCAAAACCGCAGATATCATCAGTGCATCTTACTAATCTTGAAGTCCCAAGCGTTTGTTTTTATTCAGTCAAACTGCGGTAGTAAATCCACGTGTTTGGGGGAGGAAGAGCTGCAGAGGGGAACAGACCAATCTCCATGCTGCTCACCGTGCTGGTGGTCTTCATATCGCCTATTTAAATTGGCTCCTCATTGTCTCAGGGAGTGACGGATCACAGACACGATTTAATGCAGCTTTACTCAGTGGAGACAAATGAAAAGTCAGTGATGGATGTGTGTGTGTGTGTGTGTGTGTGTGTGTGTGTGTGTGTGTGTGTGTGTGTGTGTGTGTGTGTGTGTGTGTGTGTGTGTGTGTGTGTGTGTACACACACTGGTTCTGGGTTGTTAATTGTGCGTTTGGCCTCAACTGGCCCTGCTCAGCTAATCTGATGAGAGTGATTAAAAAAACAACTGGGAGAAACTTAAACCACTCCATGGCTGACTGCATGCACGGACACACACACACATACTGAGGACATCACTCAACTACTTAGTGGTATAGAACCACACTCCAGAACAAACACCTTAATATGAAGTTCTTCAAAGTCTGACAGTAGGTCAGATAAGTGTACAATGAACTGGAAGGATCAGTATAATGCTAAATGCTATTTAATCGATTAAACTGTTGGTTAACCTTTTTCAGACACTTAATCAGTGACCCTTAATTGATCTAAATGACAATATAAAGTATGTGTCATTAAGTGACTCCCATATCTGCGCTGCATTGTGATTAAGTATGCTGTTTAAAGGACCCATGTCAAATTTTATTGAAAGAAAATTCAGCACAATGGCAAACTAATTTGCAAATTTCCCTAACTGTAAGGTAATATAAGTAATTTTCATGCAATAGTTTTCCTTTTGTCATCCTTTCCCCACCTGCATTAGCTTTATCCCCATAAATCGCTCGTTTAGACCCCATGATGCAATCGTACAAATTATGACTAGAATATATGAAACCCCTGGGAAATGTGATATGATTGTAAAAGCCTTGAGGTGAAAGAGAAGGAATATGAGTTTTCAAAGATTAAGCTTAAAAGTAAGTGAGACGACTTTTCAGGACCGTGTTGTTATGAGCTGTTCTAAAAGTCTCTAAGCCTTGATCAAGCAATCTGCCTAACTTGGAACCATTTTACCTGGCCAATAACACCATTTTTAATGGTGTTCTAATTAGACAGACTGGTGACCCTGTATCTCGCGTCATGACCTTGGACACATGGATTTTTAATTATGAATTACATTTTAAACAGAAAATAGAAAGAGGTTTTTGAAGGGCAGAGGTCTTCAGAGTTTTTATTATCTGAACAACATGTGATAGCGGCCCAAGTCATCTAGACTTAGATCCCCAGGCTTTACTGAGAATGGCCCAATAAAGAGAAAATATCCAGTGAGCTGCAGATGTTTGGGTGAAAATGTTTGTTGATGCCAGAGGTCAGAGGAGAATGCCTTGGAACTTAACCAGTCATTACAACCTGTGTATGCATAAAAACATCTATGAATGGACAACATGATAAAGCAGATAGGCTACAGTAATAAAAGACCCCACTCCTGACACTAAAGAACAGGAAACAGAGCCTACTTTTCACACTGGCTCATGAAAATTGGACAACTGAAGATTAGAAAAACTGGTCTTGCTTTCTCCTACAATGTTCGGATATTAGGCTGAGAATTTGGGGTACACAACATGAAAGCATGGATCCATCCTGTCTTGTACCAGAAGTTCAGGGTGGTGCTGGTGTAATAGTGTGGGGGATATTTTCTTAGCACACTTTGGGCCTTCTAGTACCAACTGAGCGTGATCATAGCCTAGCTGATATTTTAGCTGACTGCTATTTTTGCTCTCTTTATAACTACAGTGTACCCATCATCTCATGGCTACTTGCAGCAGGATAACACACCACGTCACAAAGTTCAAAGAATTTCAAACTGATTCCTTGAACATGACATTGAGTTCATTGCACTCAAATGGCCTCCACAGTCACCGGATCGCAATCCAATAGAGCGCCTTTGGGATGTGGAGGGACGGGATTCACATCATGGATGTGAGGTTGATAAATCTGCAGCAATTGTTTGATGCTCTCATATCAACATGACGTAAATCTCTGAGGAATGTTTCCAACACCTTTTTGAATCTATGCCATGAGGAATTACGGCCATCCTGAAGACATTTGGGGGTCCAACCTGACACTAGCAAGGTGTACCTAACAATGTTCTTCAACCATTAATAAAGGCGACACCAGATCCTTGTTAACATTAAAAAGGTTTGGCCCGCTATGATAGCTACAGCCAGAGTGGAAGAAAACGCTGTCTGGGTCTGGTTCTGTACTAATGTTTCATAGTGTGACATGAAGTAAGTTGTTATCACAAGCCATACAAAATATTACCTTCTGCCCAGGCTACAGTATAGAAACCAAGGACTTAACAGAATGGATCCAAAATAAATCCACTGATATGTATGAATGCGATGAAACTAAGGGGAAAAAAATAAAGCAGCAAGTTCTCTGCTGGTGTGAGAGACCTAAAGAAACTCAACACCAGCTTCCTGCAACACCCCCATCGCCAACCTGACCACAGCTACCGCACCCCCTGCTTGGTCTTCATACCGTAGCCCCCTCCCCCCTCAAATATACCCCCCCTACAGCACCTTGACATCCCAAAGGGAAACAAAAATCAATGGGATGTGTGTGCGTCTGGGAAGACATCAGGTAGGGAAGAAAAGAACTGAAAAGCAAAAAAATGTGCATGCAACTACTTGTGTTAAGACTGAAAGACTAGACGGTCTAAATATCCATGGTGGTCATCACTGGAGGTTGTGTGTGTGTGGGGCAGCAGCAGCAGTGGCATCAATAATTAAAGCTAATCTCATTAGGCCTCAGATCCCTTTCAGACGCTTTTAATTAAATGATGAATGGCCTCCCAGCTGCCTGTTAAATAATGCTGCTCATGACATCACAGTGTGCATGCATGCGGGAGGTACAACATAAGGTAGATATCCTTAAAAAAAAAAAAAAAAAAAAGGGGACACAAGGAGAGACTTTCAGTGCAGAGAAAGGTATGGTCTCTCTCGCACACACCCACACACCCACGCAAACACCATCTGCTCATGGATTCTTTATGCGGCTGATTATTAGAAGTTACGGCTGGCCTATGCACCACGGAGAGCGAACAGGAGTTAAATGTCTCAGAAGTGGCAAGCTGTTCCATCATACCAGGCCTTGAAACACTTCATATCAACTTCCTAATAAAATCACTCACAATACCAGATGTCTACAAAAAAGGAAGGCAGATTGAGGGGACAGAGAGAGTATGTAATTGTAAGAAAAAAAGAAAAAAAAAGAGAGATGGTCAAGGAGTTTAAAAAAAAGAAAAAAGAAAAAGGGTGAGGAGTTCGGTGGGTGTGAGGAGGATAAAGATAAAGGACAACAAAGAAGGAAAGACATGTAGACTACAGAGTGAACTTGGAGAATGAGAGCAACAGGTAAAGCAGAGGACAGGTAAGGGTGCCAAACCGCCTCAGGCTCGCAATAGCACGGACGCCGCTACGAGAACACCCATAATCCTGTTTCTCATCCCCCCTGCTCTCTCCCTCTCTCTCTCTCTCTCTCTATCCTTCCATCCACCTCCTCCTCCCTCCCCACCCTCGCTCTTGGGCTTGCTCTGTATCGGATTGCTGACTTCACAATAGGGCCTGAATCATCACTCTGTAGCCAGAGAGACACAGAGAGAGACGAAGAGGCGGGCAGGCTGGCGGGGAAAGAGAAGGTGGGACAGTCAGTCAGACAGATCGAAGAAAAAAAAAAAAAAAAGCAAGGACATGGAGCAAGAAAAAAAAAAAGGGAAAAAAAGGAGAAAAACACAACAAAACCAAAAAAAAAGGATTTCATTTTTTCCTCTTTGGATATCAGTGCTGCAATGATGCAGTTCAGATGTGGTCGCAAAAAAACAAAACAAAAAGTCTTTCATCAATATTAAGATTAATAAATACATTCTTTACTTTCAATGTATCCAGTCATTGTTCTACTGCATGCAGAACTTTTACAGGCTAACACCAGTACCAAATACAAAGCACAAACATGTAAGAAATTAATATTAATATTATTTTAATGTATTCATGAAGGAATACTCTTAAGAGATGGGAAAGCGTGAATTGCACACAAATGCAAAATTCCAATTCCAAACTGTCAGATTCAATGAAAAACTGAAGATCTTTTGGTTTTAAATGGATTTTTTTTTAAAATATGTGACTTGGCCATGCTCATGACTATGAACACTAATAATATAAGACATTAATCTCTGCTTAAAACAAGAAACAAAGTGGCAGATAATGAAAACAGCCATTAGTTGTAGCAATAGTTAAGTCAGCACAGAGACACAGGTCACAGCCTCGCCGACCCTTCTCTCCCACCTCTCTGATTCTGCGCTGCTGCAGAGAAAGAAATCCAATCTCCCAGCAGAGCAACAGAGGAAGTTCTCGCGGCAGGCGAGGCAGAAGGTTCCTCCGTAACCAAAGCACAATTGTTGCAATTTCATTTCCTTCCCAGCAAAATGAGGAAATATGCGCCTCTTTTTGGAACCAATGGCAGATGAGCATTAGCCAGAAGTTGGGGCCAAACAAAAGGTGGGCTATATCGACGGCTCTATTTATGGAAGTTACTGCAAACAAAGAAGAAAATGTTTTACTATTTTAATAATGACTTCTTCTTGGGGTTATGCATTTACTTTTTAAACGTGTTTTGTCTTTACAGAGCAAATTCAAAGCATCAGTTCAGCACGTCAGTTACAAAAAAAGAAAAGAAAGAAATAATAACCAACTATGTTAAAATCTCACATCTGGCAATATAGGGATTTTCTTGAGAAGTCTCAGAGTAATCAATAAAGTGATGAATCTTGGCAAGAAATACAGAGCCCTGATTGACTTCCATTAAACAAGCATGGCCACAGTATTAGACAGTCTCCACTCAGATGACCTCAGCCATCCCACACCACAGAGAGTATATGCGTATAACAGAGAAAGAAACACCTACACACTCGTACTCTCACACAGCAGACACTAAAGCACACATATCATGTGGTTTCCTGTCTGGTGTGTTCTTCTAGAAAGCCCACGCCACTTGCTCTGGCTTCTAGATGGATTCTCCAGTCTGTTTTGGGGGCTTTGACTCTGTCAGGCTTTGACTGGCTCAGGGGCTGTCTGTGACCCGCTGACCTCACACCTAGCTGCCTTTCTCTGGCCAGACAGACTCTCACTCTATTCTCATATATGAGTTATAACTTATCTGAACCAAAGCATGGACTGAAGGGCTTTTGGCGAAAGACAGATGTTTTGGTTGTTTCACGCGTCTTAAATAAAAACAATGTGAACACACAAAGCTCGGTGGAAGTTATTTTTCCAGTTTTCACAGAAAAGTAGGATCCTGTATCAACGATCACCTGTGCGGATTTTGCCCGTTTTCCAACATTTGGCACAGAAGAACAAAAAAAAGACTGATTCGATTACTTAAATTCAAAGAGGACAGGAAACAACACACAGTAAAATAATCAATTATTCATTGTTTGATATGCAATAACACAATATAACAGTTTAAAGTTTGGTCATAAAATAAGGTTTAAAGGGGGTTTGGGTGTTTTTTTCCCTCTGCAGGTTACATGAAGGCTAACATACTGAACAACCCTCCCTCACAGCACCAGGACGATTCATGGTATGGATGCACTAAGCCAAGGAAAAAAATTGTGCTGTGCACTTCCCTACATTTTTATTACAGTAACAAGCAGCTATGCAATGTCACACGTTTGGAACTGTTGGGAATCTGTTGTGAGTCTTATCCATTGTTGCATCAGTGCAACAACAGGTTTGGCTTATTTAGCGGTTCAGGTGCTGATGAGTGATTTAGTGACTGGGGAAAGAAGTCCTTTAGAGATTAAACATGTGTCCAACAGTTTAACACACTTTTCAGTGAATTTCTCCAGTTTAATGTGATTTTTTTTTCCCCCACACGCACCATTGAGCTCAAACGGTGTTGCCATGGTAACCCCGTTTTAACTGACTGGCCAAAAACTAGCATTTCCTGCTAAAATTGTAAGCACTTACCATATTTGGCTCATGCTAAAGTTTGTAGATATGCTTTAACAATATGTTTAGTCAATCTGAATACTACATTAATATAAACTTTGGGATGGAGGCTCAGAGTTTGTCGGTCCTTGAAAGGCATTCTCTCAATTAAATATATGTACATGTGGAAATTCTAAGCATTCTTCTGCATGCAATCTTAAAACTATCATAGCTACTGCTATGCTATGATTTTCTGAATCTGCTCCCATTTGCTTGGCTTTCTTGTCAACATTTCTCTGCAACTGCATGCAGTGTACCAACTGTTTAATATAATTTAGCATTTATTGTCTACATTGTGCATGCCATATTTCGTATCCTGCCCTCCCTACTCCTCTGCCTTCTCCCGTGCTGATTTTACTCAAAATAATCTGCAGCGTTTCTTGCACAGAGAGAGAAGACTCACTCAGCAACACTCAGCTGTCAGCTACACATAAATCTTACGAGAAGCACTGTACACCAAGCTGAAATTGAAGTGCCCCTTGGTGCCACAGCTAGGATGCCAGCCTACTAGAGGGATGCCAGTGGGGTAGCTGTTACACTCCACACTTCTGTGATCTGTCCCGTTGCCGGGCAGACTTCGAAACGGCCATCTATGACGCCAGTGCAATCTTAGCAATCAGGGTTGGGCTGTAGTCGTATTAAGCTACTGCTGCTGCATGTAAGTTTGTGTGAATGTGTCTGTATGGGGTTGTAGGGGTGAAAGAGGGGTGCAACCTGACCCCTTTCCTTCTCCTACTTGGTCTCTCGCTCTGTGTCTCACACACATGCACACACACTAGGACAGCTGCCATACTAGGGGCCTCTCCCAGTGCACCAGAGGAAAAGGCTAAAGCTAAAAGAACCCTTTCCCCTCCTGTTTCAGACGCTTTTTCCTTCTTCTCCATCTCTCTTACTTTTTTCCCTTCAGGTGGCTCAACATTTTAAATCCTGCAAAGCTCCCTGGGGTCAACAAATGCTCCTGCTCCCCCATCTCTCACTGCTTCCACCCCCACCAAGCCAAAGACTGGAGACTTCAATCGGAGCTCTGTTGGATCAGGAGTTCTTCAGACTGTGTGTGGAGTTTGTATGCGTTTTCTGTTTTCTGTGTGTGCACTCAATGACTGACGCTGATCTGTCATTGCAATCTCCTTATGTTCACAGCTGAATTCATATACAAAGTGTTGTATTCGTCTACATCATCTCATAGAGCATCACCTAAAAATCAACGGCTTTTCTCCAAATTGAAACAAAATATGCGACAACAGGTGGAGCGAAACACCTCAAGAAGCTGAAAGCAGCGCTTCAGAGCGAACCAGTGCGAGCGCCGTCTCGGGCTCCTTTCCAGCGCTCCCAGAGGACCCCAGACGGCAGGCTGGCTCTCGACAGGCAGGCGGCCAGAGAGGACGCCGGACCATAACCCAGATGACGTGCGATGGATGTGGTGGGAAAAGGGCGGGGTGGAGGAAGTAAGGGTACTTTAAAGGGTAAAGAGGAGGAGTGGGGGTATTAAATATCAACAGACAACTCCCCGAAACCTTGTGTGTGAGGTCTGCGTTGTTTTCTTAGTCACCCGAGACACGCCTATTTCAATGAAGGAGCGCGGGGAAAGAATTAGCCAATTTCAGTTTAAAGACTAAAACCAAAAGGAAAGCTTTCCAAGGAAAAATTTTTTTTACAAGTATAGGATAAGTTTATAATTTAAAACGTTCAGTCAGACCTTAAAGCTGTCATTCATACTTAGAATCAAAGGTTTAAAGGTTCAGCTGTAATCAGACTGAAACAATACGAGCAAAGCTGCAAATTAAATTTCCATTTGAAGCCTTGAAAAAGAGGTTGAATGTATTTGAGGTTGATATATTTTGTACTGTTTTTAAAAGGAAAAAATGTCAGCTGGTTTAACCGTTTCAGATGAAATTGCAGCTTTCTTTATCTTTTTGATAAACCTCTGAAATTAGACTGCAGTTCAAAGTTTAGCAATATACCTGAAAACAGTGGCCCCCTTACAGTAATTCAGTCTCAGTCCTGAAGTACAGTTACAGCATACTGTCGCGTGTTGGAACTGGAACTTCCCAAAATGACCCTCAATTTTTCCAATAACTGAAAGTAGGATTAGTGCAGGGCTATTATATTGACCTGTATTGATTTTAGCTATGTCCACATGTGAAAACCATATACCGAGTTTCCTAAATACCAACACACCTGAATTCTCCCATTTTCCACGTTACAAAGTAAGCTTTGGCCCTTTTACAGAAACCGCCGAGCCTGAACATTTTAGAAGTCACAAATCTCAGCCTATAAAACCATCGAACTAATAAAAATCTCTGTCCTTGCTCCGATATCTCATTTCCAACACGAACAATTAATCAATGTCTTTGAGCCGCAGCTCAAATTCACTTATAGATGATATCACCGCCCTATTTAAAGTAGGTGAAGTAACTGTGGAATATGCACATCAATATTTGATGTCGCGATAGCGGCAAGACAAGATGGATGTTTTTCTCTGTTCTCTCTTTATTTCTGTGTTTTTGTGTTGTTTTTGTGTGCGTGTCTGTGTGTGTGTGTGCGCGCGCATTTTATGTATGAGTGACATGTACTCCGCCGGGGTCCGCCTGTAATCCAACCTGAAGTGAGACTAACAGAGCAGCACAAAAAGTCGGGGGGAAAAAAAAACAACATACTTCGTGGGCTCTGTCCCACTTTGCGCTATTATTACTGTCGAGGCTGGCAGGTCAGAGAGAGGGAGGGAGAGGGAGAGAGAACGCTGCTTCATGGAGGAGGAGGAGGAGAAGAAGATGAAATTACACCTGTTCTGGTGGCTGACTAACGACTTTGAAATGCGAGTGGCCCTCGCTCGCCGCCAAAATCATTTTCCCAACAATACGGCCTGATCTTTAAACAAGCAGAACTGGGACGCTGCGCTGAAGTGACGCAGAGATGGCCCGCTGTCCTGGGACGCTCACAAACCCTCGGGCTCAGTGTGGTGTGTGTGTGTGTGCGTTTGTGTGTCTGTGTCAGTGTGTGACTGAAATGTAAAAGATAAAGCACACATTTTTTTTTTAAATTACCTCCTTTTTCAATTGAATTAGTGATTTAAATTGCATTACACACTTCGGCTCACAAAATTCACACACACGATTCTTAAATTGACGTCTGTGCCCAACATTGTTTCTCCTGAAGTCTCATTCACTCTGACTGGTGCCATATGGTTACTGTACGCTCGCTGAAACACAGCTGCTGTGTATTAACCTGTGCACACACACACACAATGTATGTCTCTAATGCACCCATGCCTCACACTTGTGTGGCCGATACAAGGTATACTTACTCGCTCAGCCACACACACTTACATACAGTAGCCTTTAACTCACCATCTGTTCGCTGAGGTCCTGTGAGGCCTCCATGGCTCCTCTGGCTTTGATCTGCCACACACTTGAAAGCCAAAAAAGAAAACAGGAAAATAAAATAGATGTCAGAAGCCTAAAAGTGACGCTTTGTTTACTTTCAGTGCACGTTAAAAATGGTAAAAGATCATCTGATAGATTGAGATGTTTTCCACCAAAATCCCAGCAAAAACAAACCACTCTTTTGGGAGTTTCATGGCTTATATCGTGAATGAAATCGCGCACGGTTCAGCATTTAAGTTACTTTGTACGTGTGTGTGCATCTGTCGGTTAGCCCTTCAGTCACTGCGTTTATGTGTGAGCAACAGGAGAGCGAAGGAGGGAAGCGGCAGCGTTAACTTCAGCATATCATCTTCAGCCGAGGGTGAAGTGGAGAGATAATTGCAGAAGTAAATATCAACAATGAAAATGGAGAAGTGTAAGTGATAGGGCCGCTTGGCTGCCTCTGGACCACAGACACAGTGGCTGGCTAGCGCACGAAGACAGTGAGTGACCCTATTAATACTAGACAGGAGACAGGTTGGCGGAGGAGTTCGGAGAAGCCTGAGGTGATTGTCTACAAGTTAAGCGAAGATGAGGCGTTGCGATCAGCCAGATGAGGACAGAAGCTACAATGCGTCCTCGTCTTGTTGTCGCTACTGTCACGCACGGAGTGACGCGGCAACAAAGGACTGAAAAAAACAAAACAAAACAATGGAAAACAGTGCCATTATCCCAACAGGGTGACACTGAATGGCTCCTTTCTGGTATGTTGCGCAAAAGGTGTCAGAAAAAAGAATAAGCTGCAAACACACACACACACACACACACACACACACACACACACACACACACACACACACACACACACACACACACACACACACACAACCTGCAAACACAAAGGTCCTCTCCGTCATTAGATCTGTTGTTCCCAGCAATGTGGTAAAGAGTGCCACTAACTGTACCTATCTCAAGTTCTCCATCAAAATACACTTTTTATTTACTGTAACCCTTTTTTTCTGTAATAGTGAATAATACAATGTGCATACATGTGTGTTGCTCTTTCTAAAAGACAGATACAAGGGATTTGTTTACTTTTACCACAAAGACTGATCAGGGTCTAAAATGGTTTTCCTAAAATATGGACAGGTATGAGCATAAAATTGGGGCACTCCAAGTTGTTCCTCTATCTGAGCAGCATTTTGTTGCCGAGTGTGTTTGCGTGTGTGTGTACTGTGAAGTTTTCTGGCTCGATCCTTTAAACTAACTGGCATCCTTTTAATTTTTCATAGCGCTCAGCTCCTCCTAGCCTGAAACCGAAGACAATAATGCGTCTCTCAGGTGAATTGATTTGTGCCCAAGCCTCCCTGCTTCCCTCAACCCCCACCCTCACCCTCTCTCTCCCTCCCGCCCTCTCCTCCTCTCTCTCACCTTTGTGGAGGACATAATCAGCCTTCTATTCGATCTGGCTGGGTTTCACCCTTCCCTTCATGATTTATTCTTCTTTAGCGGAAACGTGATGGGCAGTAAACCCACAAAGAGCAAAGTTTACTTCATGCTTGTAATGGAGCATTTGTCTTAGTTTTCCTTTTTTATTTATTTTGTTATTTTGTTAAACTATAGCACAAATATGCAGCAGCTGACCTAAAGGGAGTTTTGCTGATTAAAAGGGGATGTTGCTTTTTTTTTTTTTTTTTTTTTAAATGTCAGACTAATTCTTATTAAATGATGCTGTCTATCTGCCCCAGCTGTCCTGCACGGCCCTAAAACCCACCCAGCAGTTACCTGACACTAAACAGGGAATCAATAGTGCCTGCCATTTCCTTCAGCGTCCCAGAAGAGAGAATTATATTTCTCACTATGGCTATTGACAGCGACATAAGAAACACATATGGGACGGCGGAGGGTTAGAAAGTGGACCAAATAGCTACACTGCGGTAATTTCACGCTATAAAAGCCGAAGGAAGGAGAATGTTGAACAAACCGCAGACTGCTGCTGGTCGGAGGGACTGCAGTGAAAAGTCACATGTTAAATTCGACTTTAACCTCGCTGTCTTAGCAATCGCTTATATGCAGCTATCGATCTTTAAATGACACGAGCAGTTTCCAAGATTACCAGTTAAGGATTAATCTGTGCAAAATTTAAACTGTTTACATTAAAAAAAAAAATCCCTAAGGCCTCTGACGTTTAAATGGTCAATATTTACATTTGTTTTTAACCTAAAAAGTTAAAAAAAAATACATTAATAAATACATTAATAAAAATAAAATAAAGATGAAGCGCACATTACCTGACATGAAGATAATAAAATCTTTTCTGCTAGGCAGGTTTAGGCCTAACGCAACATTTCTATAAACAATACGATATACATATAAGAGTTAATTTTTTTAAGTACAAAAAAAGACTTAGAAAATGTAAGAGTGCGATGCTGTTCTTTATTCTGGTCATTTTAAAAGGGATAAAACAGTGTGTTTTGCAGCCCTCCCCGTTTCGGGACAGGGTTCTACTCCTAAAACAGTTTCCAGATAATGAAACGGATACTCTTAGAGTTCTCCCACTAGAGGACAAATATAATGAATAAATAGAAACAAATGTGACGTGTGAAATACAGTATATATACGGGATTATTTAATGCCTTAAAATGGCCTCTAATTAACAAATAAACAAATTAACAAATTAACAATAATTACAAAAAAAAAAAAAAAACACATTGAAAAAATTTAAATATACTAGCAAACGCCAACACCCACAAATCCCCTTTGGCTGCATTAAAATATTTAATTCTAAATATTTCACATTTCTGGTGAGATTATCAGCCTTAGAATAACCGAGCCGTAATGTAAAATGAGATAGAAGGCCAGTGCAGTAGTTTACAATTTTCCAGAAATTCTCCACACTCTAAATCTTGCGCATTAATGCGCGTTGTTTAAGTATGAGCCCTTAATGTGAAATCTAATCTGTATGGATTACGGAGCAGTAGGCCCCTATCAGATTTTGAGTCGGCGTGTAACTTGTCATGTTGTTAGAGGCAGGCCAATAGCCAGGGGCCATTCAAGCCCTGAGAGCCCGGCAGTGGTATAAGATTCCCATTTCCTACATATCAAATATAAACACAAACTCCACGTGGGATGAGGGGCGAGATGGAGAGAAAAAGCCGTGGACACGCGGAGGGATGGAGACTGAGAACTGAGGGGACACCAAGGGGACTAAACTCCTTCATGTGTCCACAAACTGAGAGGGGAAAAAAAGGATGGACCGCACTGACCTGCAGTTAAAGATTGATGTATGACAAAAAAATAATCACTGTAATTTTATCATTCTTTTCTTTTTAATAGGAAAAACCTTTTGCACAACTATTCAATTTTACAAGGAAGGATCTGACGTCATTTCGCCATGTTTCAGCAAAAAAATTACAGCAACCACTAAATCTTTATTAATATTATTTTTTGTCCACTTGTATAATATCAGGTAATCTATCGGTGAGCCGAGATTCCGGGGCTGGGATGAAGTCTGAGAAAAATGGACACACACTTAACACATCACTGTTATTAACGGGCATGCACTGGCCTTACAACAACAATAAGGTAAAGTAAAGACTTATATTAGTAATAATATTATAGAAAACTGGAGTCTGTCACTCTTTGATGGAGGATAATTCCTTTAATTGTTACTGATACATTTTACAGATTTTTTTATATATATAAATGTTTTGAAATCGGAATTAATCAAACTCAACAAAACCATGACAGTTTTCTCGCTTCTGCCACCTGACCTACAATTTAAGTGTCTAATAATAAAGCCACAGCCGTGTGGGAAAAACACAAACTAGTTTAAACATACCTGTGTTAAAAGTATTGTCGTCCCAGCAAGAAATCAGCTCCCAGATTCTCTTCACTTCTTGCGAGCGCTCATAATCAAGTACAGCGTGATCGCCGCACAGCTCTCCCTGCCGTCTGCAGGCTGTCACTGACCGGGATCAAAACACTCAGCTACTGCTTACCATTATCAGCAAGAGTCCAAAAACAAGCCGATGAGTTATTCAGAGTCCTTAAAACAATTTTACAAACTCAAACACGAGTCCCGAGGCTCGCTTTCGGTGACCGGAACGCTCGCCCCCGCGGGAAACAACATTATTTTCAGTCCGCGTCCAAGTTTGAGCACCAGGCTGTTCAGAGGCATGGGACATTATTGAAGATTGCTCCTGCGCATGCGTCCAGCTGCCATGCGGATACTACCGGGCAAGAGTCCAAAGAAGTAATGGGGTTCAGAGTGGGGTGGGGTGGAGGGGACCAAAATGATTTCTTATTAATAGTTTGGCCCAAATGATGTGCTCACAGTTTTATATATCCCACTGGAGCAAAAACATCTAACTATCAATCTGTCTATCTGGTTTCCAATTAGTTCATTAATCCAGTATTATAAAGGATTCAGAAAAAACTTGTATATCAAACATATATATATATATATATTTATATATATATATATATATACCTTTTACTGTATTTGTATAGCAAAAAAACAACATCCCTAGAAAGTGAGCTTTTTAAAAATACACAGTACATAAGTAAACATGAAAGGCAAAAATGCAAACTTATGCAAACACACAGAGGGAAAATGTGGTGGTTAATCTGTATACAGTTACAGGCAGGGGATCGGACAGAGGACAAGCATGCCAGAAAACACGCTGGAGATGTAACGAAAAAACAAACAGAAAACAGCATGAGAGTAAAGTCAGACAGGACTGTTTTGGAGACGCCCCAGAAAGATGACAGGCTTGGCCATGGGATCTGTTTATTTGAAATATTGTTTGTTATGGCTTATGGATTCTCCGACTGTTGGGCCCCGCTGGCTTCGGATCAGCGCTCTTTTACCATGCTGTCATTTATTTAAGATCGTGATGTCAGCGACCACTCTGACTGATCGCTGATTGTTGCTTTAGAGATCCTGTTAATGTTCACACACGCATGCCCACACAGACTCCCACTCACACACACACAGATACAAGAAAGGGAAACATGCTTTGCACTACTTTCTTTTACTATCCCTCGCATACACCCACTCACAAACACACAATCTTTGTTTATGTGCAAAGTTTTCTTGGTAATATTATGTAAGATGAAAAGAGCCAAAGTTTCCGTGGTTTCAAATGCTTTGCACAAACACTAAAAAACAAAAAAATGTTCCTCGTTGGACTGGCTGGCAGTTTAACTGGCAATCCCAGAGACAAAAAGTCAAAGTCGCCCTAAAGCAAAGGCAGGAAAGTGGGAGCAGCCCTTTACCAAAACTATAACTTCTAATGGAAGTCTTTATGTTTGTGGGTAAGAACAGAAAGACATTAATCACCCTCAGAAGGTATCTCACATTAAGTTTCATAGCCGCTTTCACGATGTTCATTTTTTACAGTGATCACTAAATGACAGGGCACAGAAATGAGGTCTGTCATCTTCCAAAGTCACACTGCTGCACAATTCAACTTTTTCATCATTTATCACATGGAATTGGACAGGATAAGTAGTGCAAAGTCATTTGATGCCATTTGTAGCTGGCATGACATCGCATGATGACTGATATGTGTGTTTTGGCACCGCATTGGGCGGGTCAAATTCAAACCCTTGGCATGGCTTGTGTACAGGAACTTGCATGGCAAATGGTACCCTGACGGTAGAAGAAAGAGAAAGCTGTAGTTGCATTTACTCTCAAATACACAGCAATTAGAAAAAAAGGCTTATAAAATAGACTTACAGTGTTATTTTGAAAGGAGGTGAAACACAGTGCTCTGTGACCAGTACCCCCACTCTCTTTTAATATAAAGACTTGGAAATATCAGTCTCATTTTCTTATTTGTCACCTAGTTTAAACTATGTAAACAGCCAACTTGTTGTTGTGTATGTGTCAGTCTGTTTCACCTGTGCTACCCGCTCATCCCCTCTAACACCCCACCTCTGAAGAAAGTCTATGAATAGCACAGTTTAGTTGAATCCTTGTTTGACTCCTTTAATAAGGCCTAGCCTGTTGTGCCTTCCTGCTTCTCAGTCCAGCAGCAGAACCCGGGCCTGGACCCCGCTGCTAAGTGATTGACACATTCTGGCAGAATGAATTAAAACCTCGTGCTGTGACACATCCCAGAATAGCAAGAAGCTGTTGCTGAACTGCAGTCTCTAGTGCCGCATGTCAGCAAGCTTAAAAAACTTGGCAGAACATTCTGCACAAAGGACGCATGTACAGGTGTTTGTGTGTTCCTCTCGGTGTGTGTGAGTCTGCCTGAGCGTATGAGCCGACATGCGCTGACGTACAGTATGTTAATGCTTCAGCTACATCAGCAGTCTAACGAGTTAATCCAACAGGCGGCCTAAAGCGGACCCGGTGTGCCAATATTTGTCATGTTTTACACGATTTTGTGAAGCCCGATTGACGCTTTTTCAATTAAACTGAGACCACTTTGGAATTTGAAGGCAGTGGCAGATGGATCTATTTTTTTGGCCAGCTGTTCTCTGGAGGGTGACGCTGGGGTGGGGTGCGGGGGGGCTAAGCCCCAAGATGTTTCGTGGCGTAGGACTGTGAGCCTGTGTGCCAAGTCACAGAGCTCCCGGTTCTTGCCAAGCAGGGGGTGGGTTGAGAGAAAATGCCATTTAGCTGGCTGGTATTTATAGATATGTGAGGAACTTGTGCTCAGTCCTGGCCGAGGTGCTGACGACGTAAAACGAGAGGACGATTCCAGAAGTCGAGTGTCAGGGCACACAGATAAAAATACCCGGTGAAAGATGGGTCCGGTCATTAGTGGTGCAGTGTGGCATGTGACATGGCAGCATTTCAGAGGTGATTTATGGTTATTACTACAGCTAACCTATACCTCTCCCTTTCCTGCCCCCACCCTACATCTCAAATTGGTTTGCAAAATGGAATGGCAAATGGGGTTTATTTCAGGGGCCGAGTGCCCAGAAAAAAAAGAAGAAGTGTGGAGCAATTTAGACTTTGGCAAGGTGCCACAGCTTGGTGTAAGATTTTACCACAATACTGGGAAAACATGATGATAAATTACACTTCTAACAGCTATTTAAGCTGGAAATGCAGAAGGCAAAAGCTACTTGCATGTTACCACTAACCCCGTGTTACTGCAAGAGCTGAAAAAGAGCATATGAAAAGATTTCCAGTCAATCATATCATACTGAACAAAAATTATGTGGGCTGATGATAGGTTGTGGGGGTAACGAGCTCACTTCAGGTCACTGCCTTCTCTAATTGCCCGGAGCAAGCTGCCACAGGGAGGAACAAAGGAAACATTTCACACGTCATAAATTCATGTAATGCCCTGCTGCAGAGCTGCTCCTCTGGTTACATTGCTCCTCAAAATTTCTTTTTGTTTTGTTTTAACTTAGTTAATCATTAAAAAATAACAATTTGCATTCAGATAGTGAAAGTTTCATATGTAGCAGGCCTAAGGAGCCACATTGCAAGCTGAGGCTGAGCAGCTTTTTTCCCCTGCTCTGTTTCAGAGCTGATGCATGTGTACCTGCCTGTCCTCTGCTCATCCTCTGCCCCAATTTGTGTGTCACAGTGACAAAAACACACACTGAGCAGAGAGGAAGAGGAGGGGCACAGGCGTAGTAAGGATAACATTGGTCTACTTGGTGATGTTTGGTTGCTGCAACCATAGGTGTAGTCCTTTAGTTTTTGAAAGATGTTATCCAAAATGAGCCACAATGTAGAAATAAAATTGTGTTTCATCTTACCCACTAGCCTTTATATACATCATAAACTGTGCAGTCACAATTTACACTCAGATGCAGGACGTAAACTATTCAATTCAATTCAGTTTTATTTATTTAGCCAAATCATAAAAACAGTCATGCCAAGGCGCTTTATATTGTAAGGTAAAGGTAAAGACCCTACCATAATAGAGAGAAACCCCAACAAGTAGACCACCTCCTATGAGCAAGCAATTGGCAACAGTGGGAAGGAAAAACCTCCTTTAAACAGGAAGAAACCAGACTCAGGGAGCGGCAGCCATCTGCCACAAATGCTTGAAATGTATTACTGGTCATATTTTAGTAATTTTGATCATTTGTTAAGAAGAATTGTATGAGAAACATTTATCTGACACATTTATCTTAAGAATATTTATGGCTATGAAATTCACCTTCTTAATGTGAGTCAAATCTTTTCTCCCATCTTTTTCTGCTCTTTTTTCCCCCTCCTCCCCAACTGGTCATTGCAAGTTGTTCCTCCCTGGTCTTGTTTTATCTGATGTTTCTTCCTCTTAAAAAGGAGTTTTTCTTTCCCACTGTCGCCAAGTGTTTATTCATTTTTGGTCATCTAAAAAGTTTTCTCTTTATTTTTGTTGAGTCTCTACCCTGCAATGATAAAGCACCTTGAGGTGACTTTTATCGTGCACTGAACAGAAGAAGAAGACATATCCAAGGAGAACAGTTGCACTTGAAAGAAATGTGTGTGATTTGCATGGCCAGGCAGGAGGGGATGGACATGAGGTCTTTTCTCTCCTCTGACCCACCAGAACGGTGCCCTAGCTGGGTTACAGACTTCCTGATTTACTAATAAGGCACTGATAAGGCCTTACTAATAAGGCCCTCTCCCGCTTAACAAAACACACACACTTCAGCAGTGTAGCCCACCCCTTTGTCACAAGAGAACTTGTGAGTAGGGTTTACAGAGGCGAGCAGTGATTTGCATGTTTATAGATTTGCGGATTCTAAATGAGGTCAATTTACAGTTACACCTTTTTTCATGCATGAAGGTCTAATGTCTAATTATGTCATTTTAATGAGCTGAGATGAGTTTTAGAGGTCTAAAAAATGCTATGAGATTTTTTAAATTTAAATATGTATACTATATCAAAAATGTTCTCCAGTCTCCAAACACATTTCAAATATCATACAACACTTTTCTCCAACACTTGGTGTCTCATTGAACTCCTTCCCAGAATTTAGTCTTTTGTCCCTGGAGGCAGATGATGGAGCATATGCCTTACTCGCTGAGATGGAGATCAAGTGTGTGTTAGAGCAGCTGAGAAAGAAGATGGAAAGAGCAGGAAAGTGTGTGATTTCGTCCTACATTCAGAGGCTCAAGAGGCTACTCTCATGTGTGAAAGCACAGTGCAGTGTCTGTGTTTCACTTAGAAGCATGTGGTTTGTGTGTGTATGTGTGTGTATTGGGTAGGGGTATCAGGCCAACAAAATTAGTTTACCATCAGCTGTGCTCTCGTTCAGTCCCGGCCACCATCCAGTATTTCTTCCAACTCTCTCCATCTAATTGTGGCTCTGGACGGCTTTACAGCACCACCCTTGGGATGCTACTGTGGCCAGATCCAGAACACTAGGCTTTATGTGGATTGAATGTTTTATGGTTATGGACATAATATTTAAGTATAGAAACAGTCGCACCACAGCACCCTGCTCTAATAATTACGCCAGCCTGTAGGTAAGTGGGAAAAGCTGTGTAACTGACCTCACACTGCGTAGTGTGAGAGATGTAGATAACCCAACAGTTGAATCAAATCAATGCCATGTCTCAAGTTGGTTACATTAAGCGGGAGGGGAGAGACAGACTCCACATTTTTTTTAAAGTAGAGCGGGGAGAGCGGGAGCTGTAGTAGCCACATGGTGGTGAGTGCTGTCATGTTAAAACAGTTAGCCTTTGATAGCTGCTGCAGTGGTCAGGGGGCAAATCATTAGAAATTTTCACTGTCTAGAATCTGATGGATGTAGCTTATGTGTGTGCCTTCATGCAAATGCATGGCCATGAGAAAAACGATTGGTGGGGGGAAGAGAATGTAAGAAAATGATTGGTGATGTGCTTTTGCTTGTAACAGTGACTTGATCTAAGTTAGCCATCAATTTGGAAACTTCAGTTTTTATATATGTACCACCAAACTGGAACAAGAATCACCTCAAGGCACTTTACATTGAAAGGCCCAATGATCACATGACTCCCTAAATCTAATGTAGCATAACTAAGGGATGGTTCAGTGTCATCTGATGCAGTCCTAATGAGCTTCATTGAAAAGGCTATTGTGTCATACAAGACAGTAAATCCAACTCCAGTAACTTCCCAAATTCAGTCCCATTTTCCAGGAAAAATATCTTAATTTTTTCCTTAATTGTTTTTAGCATAGCTATGCAGCAGGTGTTTGTTGATCATAATGACCAAACCCAGCCAAACGTAAATGCTATAATTACCGTAAGTGGGATAAACCTGCAATTATGAACTTGATTTATAAAATATATCCTTTCAAGTACTCAGTGCGAAAAAAGTGTAAGAGTATTGCCTTATTTAAATAACACATTAACGCTATAAGAAAGCACTAAGGCGGAAGACACGGGTCGTTTCCAGACATGAAAGTTTGCAAATTAAACAATTCACTACAACACAAATATGTTACACACTGTGAATATTGACTCTGATGTTATTTGCTATTTACATAAACCTGGTTAATTTTAACAGCCTTGCATTTTACTGTTTTTTAATGTTATTTACACATTTTTAATCACCAGTTCATCATCATCAGATAAAATCTCTGATTACAGGTAGGTGTAAGTAGGTGGCACTCATACTCAGAGATCATTTTATGTGTAAGAAGCATCATACTCACATTTTTATGTGAGTATGCACAGAAACTGATGCAGAAAGACCCACTTAATAAAGAAGTTGATAACCACCATTGTGACGTCGGTTATCTCCCGGTTTTACAAACCCGGTTTTAGGTTTTCTTGAGCCAATAAAATAAAAGTATAAAGGGATACAAAATATAGCCTAACTTCAATATACCGAAACTCCTTCATTTGAAAGAAAACATGAGTAAGGTTATCACATAATAATAGTACATATATTACAGTGCACATCATATTAAACTGATAATGCAGAGAATTATCTCCGGGATGTTTGGAATTTCTTTGCTCATTCCCAAGCTTCAGCTTCCCTCTGGTTTGTAGTATGTTAGCTACCTTTAATTCCAAAGTGCACCTGTAACTCCGTCGCCTGTAAAATAGGGACGTTGCTGCTGTAAATCCACAAATACCAGTATTTAATAGCCATAATGAAAATGTAATCAGAATTCTCAAAATACTACAACAGCACCATTTTGGTACAACAATTGTACAGTATTCTACCTTTTCATCTACATCGTGGCTTTTATTTAATCAACACAGTATCATACATCATACATTCTAATGCACAAACAGTTTTTTTCTTTAAGAGTTTTTTTTTTTTTAAAGAAACCTAGGGGAAACTTATAATAATACAATATTTCTTAAGTCCAGTCTTTTTTTTCCCCTTTTTTGCTTAATAGAAATCAACTGGGGAAGAAAAGTATATTTCCTCCTTCTTTGGCCAGAGCAGACCATGTGATTGTGTTTCACAGGGTCAAACAAAGCTCCTCCCCTAGTTTTTTCCTTAGTGGACAGGAAGGAGGTCCGCACCCACAGCTGTCCTACATACTTGGATTTTCAAATGAATATCAGGAAGACAATATAGTAAATAGAACATTTATTAAGGTAGCTGTCAGTTTATGAGAGGTTTTGAAGCTACTTGAACTGTGAGTACTTAAATTGAGGAAACAGAAGTGACTTTTCAAAAGTGAAAGTAAGGCTGCTTAAGAGAAACAGAAAGAGACAACCAGAGGACAAAACAACAAAATGGCTTCTAATGTATCACAGTCTGAACTGGACTGCACCTGCCCTGTTTGTTGTGATATATTTAAGGATCCCGTTGTCTTGCTGTGTGGTCACAGCTTCTGTAAGTATTGTCTTGAGGAGTGGTGGAGGCAGAGTAGCCTTCAGGCTTGCCCGGTCTGTAAAGAAATATTTCCAATGTCTCGGGCACCACGTAACCTGGCACTGAGAAATCTCTCTGACAACCTGAGAAGAGAGAGGAGTCAGGCTGCATCAGCATCTAAGGAGCTCTGCAGTCTGCACGACGAGAAACTCAGACTCTTCTGTCAGGATGATCAGCAGCTCATCTGTGTGGTTTGCAGGGATGCAAAACAACACAAGAACCACAACTGTGTCCCCATCAATGAAGCAGCAGAAGAGCACAGAGTAAGCAGTGCATGGATATTTGTTTTAAATTTGGTAGTTAACAAAAGTTATCAAACGTTTTGTAAAAAATCAACATGCCCATATTAGGCAGAGTTTCTAAGTAAGTAAGTAAGTGATCTCCTGTATACTGTGTAATAATTATTCACTTTATTTGTAGACTAAAATCAAAATTGAGGTGATGCACTTGAAGAGCAAACTGGGGACATTTGAAAGGGAAAAACTCAGATATGATAAAATGGCTAACCACATTAAGGTAACTTACGACGCCATTGAAGGCAAAACAAACATTGTGTCTTGTCTTACATCAAAATTGTGTTTCTGCTCAGCTCCAGGCCCAGGATACAGAGAAGATCATCAAAGGAGAGTTTCAGAAGCTTTACCAGTTCCTGAGAGCAGAGGAAGCTGGGAGGATAGATGCAGTGAGGAAGGAGGCAGTATTCCAGAGTGAGATAATGAACATGGAGATCTTAATAATGAATGCTGAGATCTCCTCACTTAAAGACAAAATCAAAACCTTAGAGGAGGAGATGAAAGCAGGAGACATGGCATTTATGATGGTATGTGTGTAATCAATACTTTTGATTTAGGTTTTTTCATCTAACAAAATCTGAAGTACTGATTATTTAAAAAAAATTTCTTTCCTCTTTATATGATAGAACATCAAATCCACTATGGAGCGGTAAGTACAAGAAAATGCTGGTTAATGGTGTGTTCAAGTATGAAAATCCATCATAACCACTCACTTCTCTTTGGGTGACTAGATGTGAACAAAACGGCAAAATAAATAAATAAATCAAATGAAAATCACTGGCAGTGCATTTGTTTTGTTTTGTTTTAACCTTTATCTATTCTTTCAGATCTCAGTGCACACTCTCAGATCCAGTCACTCCATCAGGAGCTCTGATCGATGAGGCCAAACACCTTGGGAAACTGCTTTTCTCAGTCTGGATAAAAATGAAGACTCTAATCCAATACAGTAAGCAAAATATTGTTTCTGACTCACCTTTTTGACCTTATATCTGAAGTACCTGGGACTTTTGCAAGTACCTGTTAAATGTTTTCATTAAATAAAAGAACAGTGTGTTGTACTAAAACCTTTTATTTCTATTTCTGTCCCCAAAAGCTCCTGTAGTTATGGATCCCAACACTTGCTCCCAGAGAATGACTGTATCAGAACATTTGACTTGTTTAACATCATGCGATTCTACATTATTTCCTCAAAACCCTGAAAGGCTGTATGATTCAGATATTCTTGGATATGAAGGCTTTAGTTCTGGAAAGCACAGCTGGGATGTAGAGGTTGATGGTTACTGGGCTGTTGGTGTGGCTGCTCGAACCAGAGTTTCTGATTCTAAAAAGATCTGGGGCATCTATGTGTGTATGTGCGCTGACATTCTGTTTGAATGTACACCAGAAGGCGATGCCAAAGTAATGGAAGATTCATTTCCTCAGAAGGTCAGAGTGAACTTAGACTATGACAAAGGAATACTATCATTTTTTGACCTTGGGCGGAAAGTGCCTGTACATACTGTCAAATACACTTGTACTGAAAAACTTTTTCCATACTTTCGTGGTGAGACAAAAGTTCTTCCACCTGAATTGTCAGTAGGGATAACACAAGTAAAATAGACATAGTGCAAAACTACAAAGTCTTCATAAAATAAGGACTCATTTGAAACTCTATTTTTTGTAATGTTGTGGAAATTTACAATGTAACCAAAATTTTCAGTGATTGAATGTAATAGATATACAGTATTTCCACAATGTCCCATATTGTGGCTAATATCTGTCTACATGTATGCATAGTATATAAATGAATGGTTAAGAGGGAATACAACATGACAATAGTGTACGACCATCTCGCTCTCTTTTTCAGTCTTTTCACCACTAAAACACTCACATGTACGAATCCAAAGCCGTGCACTGATACTGAATCTCGGTGGTATTACAGCTGGAATGCCTGCTATGTTTTTTCAACTAATGAAAGAATGAAGAAAAACAAACAGAGGGGCCAAATTAAAAGAGAAAAGGGATCGAGAGAAGAAAACACTGAGGGAGGAAAAAAGGAAAGAATGGAAGAACGGGGCATACGGGCTTCATTTAGTCTGGACTCCTCTGCATGTTTTACACAAGTCTGAGTCTGCTTTTGTCAGAGCTAATGAAGGTTCAGATGGAGAATGACTGACAAGCCTGCTTAACTGTGGTTGTGAGGGAATTATGTTTGAATTACTTTAATTTGAGAAATGTGTATTTTTCAGATTTATATGAAGGGAATTTTGCTTTTGCTATTTTAAAAGTTGCAGTTGTTTTAATCATCAGTATATTGTTCATATTTACTGAGTTAAAATTGATTTGTAAATGTACAAACCCTACTGCAAACTCAATTGTGACAAATTTCAAATTCTGGAATAAAAATGTGTTTCCTCTATGGTTTGTTGTTGTTGTTTTTTACGCACACTGTTTTCCCTACACAGTCAATTTCTTCTTCTCAAAATCCCCTTTAAATAATCAATCATTTGATATTTGAACAGAGAACACCCGAAGCCACTGAGCAGAATATGTCAAATGTTATTTTAAAGGAATTTCTCTTTAAATCAAATCTGAGAATTTTCAAAGCTCCATTGTTTTTTTTGTTTTTTAAGTGTGTGGACATTAGTGTTGTCCCAAAACATTACAGAGAAAATCAATAACTTTTTTTTTTTTTTAGCACCAGTTAATTTCCTTAAATAAATTAAGAGGGACATAAATATAATCTTTGTGTGTATATTGTACATGGGATTCAAACATGTACGTACTTTATGTGAGTGCGATGTTCATAAATCACTGCGCACAGGTCAGAGGTAAAGAAGCACTAAACTAACGAAGCAGGACAAAGATATCAAAAGTGGAGCGATGATGTTTATGAGATTGACAACACGGCTCCGAGCAGGAGTGGTAACAGTAAGCAGGTCACAAGTTTAGATAGAAATGGAAAGAAAACAAACGAGATGAGCAAAGGGAGGGGAGCGATGTGCCAACTGCCCTGAGGTTGGAGACATAAGATCTATAGTACTTCGGACCAGCGCCTCTGTAGTCAGACTTGGCTTGGCTTCTGAGGAGATGACAGTGTGTCTCAGTGTATGTGCTCAGTTGGTGATGAAAGAGTTGCAAATGTGCAATACTGTGCCAATTTTCTAAAGAGCCCTTGTGGAGATTTAGATTATTTATCATGTAATACCATCAGGTATCATTCGAGTGACCTCAGATTCAGTCTGCAACATGGAAATGACCCCAAACATGCAGGTCGGTCCTGAATACACTATATGAATAAAATGCCTTATAAAATTATTGAAAAGTACCAGGCCACACCTCTTGATCTTTAAATCCCGGTCCCATTGCCACAACATCAAGCACCTAACCATACACTGTGCCTTTACAAATATTTGCAAAAGAATTGGTCATTCTAAAGAGCTCAGCAAACACAAGAGTGATATTGTGATATGATGCTAACATTGCAAAAAGTCTGTTTATGAAATTTATTCTCCTGTAGATAATCCATTATCAAGTGTAAGTTGAGTGGAAGTGTTTATGGAGCACAGCAAATCAGCTACAAAGTTACAGAAAGTTACATTATCATCAGCATAAAAACTGTGCACTGGGAGCTTCATGGCATGGGTTTCCATGGCTAGGCAGTTCCTATAAGTGTAATGTAAGTGGTCCAGTACTTTTGCCTATGTAGTGTAGCTTGAGTGACAAGAAGAAGTTCAGCAACAGACAGTATGGTCTCCACAGAGCCGTGTGTAGTCCCAGACTCACTGAGTCAGGCTCAAACTACACAAAGAGAACCAAGACACATAGAAAGCCGGAATCCACAGAACTCAATTATATGCACTATAAAAGGCAGCAAATATCTGTTTTTCTAATTTGTTCACAGAATTATTATAACCTGACAATTTTTATTTCATTAAGAGCCTGCAAACCTTTGCACAGTGTGCACAAATGGATAGATGATGGACATACAAATCAGTTAAAATAAGTGGTGGAATAAGAAAAACAGCTATACGCACAACAATCTGTATGCACACGCTACAGTTACTGAAAACACCACAGCAGTCAGTGTACATAAAGTAATATATAGATAAATGAGCACGAGCATGGAAACACACATGTGCATTCTTATGCGGTTGTTTTTCCATCTGCTCCTTGTTTTCAGGTCCTTCTTGGTCACTTTTTACTCTTGTTATTGTGGTCTGGATATCTTCAAGAAACAAGACTCCGAGTATAAGATGTTGTCATCTCTCTCTCTCTCTCTCTCTCTTGCGTTATGTTTCGTTTGGAGGCAATCACCGAGAAGAATCTGAGCAGTACGTGTCCTCAGCAATCATAATCATGAACTCCCTACTGGTCTGATACACACACACACACACACACACACACACACACACACACACACACACACACACACACACACACACACACACACACACACACAGGCCTGATTGCTCCTCAGTCTGGTCTGTATAATGTTATAGATGCAGATTGAACATGCCAGTCAGGACCTCACAGGAGGACACTGGGAGGAAAAGTGATGCAAGAGAGAAAAGTAATAATTATTAGAAAATCTGAGTGAAATTTAGCAATGAAAGAAAGTTAGAGCCAAATAAAATCTTTTTCTGACTAAAAGGATGCTAGACTTTAAGAGACTGGACTTTCACCCCGTAATAAATGATTAACAAACTGTTTTGCAAATGTTGCTTCTTCCTATCTGTAACATAAAGGCGCACACTAATACACACACTTAACGCTCGTTGAGTTGCGATACTCAAGTGCTCTGATAAAGTGCTGTCTGGTGTTCTCTCACTCTCTAAGCCCCCTGAGACTAGATCAATACTCACTCAGCGTCAAGTTACTGCTAATGTCTTCATGTTTTTAACCAGGCAGTGTGTGCGTGTGGTTAGTGAACCTATGTCTGTGTGTGTGTGTGTGTGTGTGTGTGTGCGCCCCTGATGTGACCCAAGTTATAATTATCATTACATGTCAATGAAAGTGAAAGGAAGAGTTAGACTCTCCAAAAAATTCCCAAAATCCTGACCCACAGCGCCCCCTAAGGACAAGTATTGGAAGCTGCAGCTTCCCCGAAAGATTGATTTACATCTGTGAGAGGAAAGAAGCTCAGTTAACTTATTAGAAATTCAATGGTTGACCTATATTTGAGAATACCTTTATCTCTTCCATAATTAGCCTACATTCATACCTATAAATTACAGGGTCATACAGAAGAATACTCTAGCAATATCTGTCCTGAATCAACAAGTATACATTACCTCCAAAACCCAATATAGTGTGGTTTGCAGGATTTTAAATAAAAGGATTCTCTGTCTGAGTAGGTGTCTGCACATCACACAGGAACAGAATAGACAAACTTATTAAGAAGCCTGGCTATGTGGTCAGGTCTGAAGAGAAGATAGAGAGAGTCCAGCAGTTTATGGAGAGATAAATGCTCTAGAAGCTGAAATCAGTTATAACTTACCCGGCACACCCACTCCATACCCTGCAGGTTGTCTACAGTAGCATTTTCAGTCAAAGAGTGCAACTCTGAGCATCCCAAGAGGTCCTTCATACCCACTGTGATAAGACTATTTATAGAAAATTAATTATATTGTTTTATCTGCATATTTGCATGTATGCAAATGTTAGTTATTGACTGTTTTATTTATTTATATGCTACAAACTTTATTTTGCTGTTTGGGATATGTAGTGTTATATCCGTGTTGTAGTTGCCGTGGCAATGCAATTTCCTGCAACAGATTAATAAAGGATCGATCTATCTAACGGGCAGAGAAAGCACAATATGCATTCTTAAATATCGGGAATAATTTTACATTGCAGTGGAAAGCCACAGAGCAGTAAGCTTGGTAAGTTAGTTATCCTGTGTCCTAAAGGTTGCATCTTTTTTTTTTTTTTTTTTGCCTTTTACAAATATTACTTTAACAGTATTTCCAGTCCAGGAAGTAGACATAAAGCAATAAAAATGCCTTGGTTGTTTTAAGAGAGATCACTGTAAAGTCAAATGTTTAGAAGAATTGACAGAAATGGACAACTTGGATAAAAATGGATTTAAATTAGGTTGTCTGAGACTGATCAAAACCTAGTGGTCTGACTTTTTTTTTCTAGATTTCAGGAAATTGGTTGTAAATAATGGCAAAAATAAGGCCAGGGTGAATGAAAAAGACTGAATCCTTTCTATCAAATTCAGAAGGCAGGTGGAAGTCCTGTACATGCAATGCTATATACAAGCTTTGACCGTTATAATAAAAAGAAGTGTTTTTCCACATTCGGCCATTCTCTGATCTCACCTCCACCTCTCTTTATCCGTCCCCTCATCTCTTCATCCCAATCAATCTCTCTCTCTCTCTCCCTCTCACTAATGCACTCTTTCATGTGCTCTCCTATTTCTCTCTCTCTCACTGCTGCCCTCTTTCCCTCACCCTGATGTCTCATGGCTCTTTTGTAGGCCCTCTACATTTTTGGGGGTAATGTGATCTCCCCTATTCCTCCCCAGGGTGGTCCACTCCTCTCATTCAAATAACAAGGTCAGGCTGAATGGAGTTGGTGAACAGAGGAGGGACAGTGAGAGAACAAGACTCAAAGAGAGAATGGGGAAAAAGTTAGATGACGGGTAGGTAAAACTGCCATTATATCTCATTTGTGTTCATTCGCAGATTTTGCTACAGGTAGGGTGTGAATAGAGTGTTCAGTGTGATGCATTGCATCATGCAAGCAGAGTGTGTGTGTCTTAGCAATGTACCTGTGCCATCTGTTAGATCCCATCCAGCAGCTGCTGCTGTTTTCAACCCTTCGAGGGAAGCCTAGTATTTTCCCAAAAAAGTATTCCATTAAAATCGACCTTATCTTTATTTGCACTCGCACTGTAACAAAACGTACTTATTTCATGTATTCAGTAACATTTTTCATTAGAGTACTAATATCTAGTGCTTCACATTTCAAGCCACACTTATCCATTCACACGTCTCTTTTCACACTCAAACAGATGGATATATTTAGAGCTTTGCCAATATATCGGTCAATATTAGCTATTTGTCAGTATATTGGTATCGGTATTTAAAAGGCGATTGAGAGAGATAAGAAACACCTTGCTCATCAGAGGTAAACTTCCCAACTTCCCTGTGTACAATAGATCTGTTTGGAATACCGTGAACTAAACAACCGACTGATCAGAGCAGAGTGTAAACAAGTAATGCATGACTTGCTTTAACAATAAAGCAGGATTCTTGTTAAAAGCATTTTCACTGTATCTGAAAGAAAAATGAGTCCTGCCTAAAATCACTTCAGTTTGCAGAGACCAAACACTAACCTTGCTATTAATGAACTCTCAGCTTTACTTCCTGAGCAGCAGCTGTTTAGATCTCATCATGTCTTTCATTTCTGGTGGTAGACCGATAGCATATGATACCTTTAACCCCCCGGCACCCTAGATGCTGGATGAATGCAATGAGAATGATTACAAAATATTAATGTTACAGGCTATGAAGCCAAATTAGCAATTAGCAAATGCATTCCACATTAAACATTAGTTATCTGATGTACTGCCAATGTAAACATAATAAATCAGAATTAACTTTATTGATGCTTTTCCACAATTCAGTAACAAGTTTCTCTTTCTGCAATGTTGTCAACTGTTTTACTTGGATTTCCATATAATGAAACTATAATGAAACAGTATGATTAAGATGGCATTAGTGAAAGTCGTGCACAGGCCAGTCAGGGTTTAGTATTATTGCCGCTCTGTTTATAACAGCAAATCTTACAAATAAGGATTTTAAGCATCCAGAATAAAAGCAAATTTACTTGCAAAAAGAAATAATATATAGTATTATTCCCCGTGTTTCTGCGCCATTTTTTTGGTGTTTTTATTTCAGTGCATTTTTCTTTGTTTGCTCTTACTGTGGGTTACTATCTTTCGTATGATAGACTCACATGTTTACCTCTTTTTCTACCACAGGCTGCCATCTTTCTTTCCCTGTGCATGAACCACACTGTTGCCTTACCAGGAGATGAGTATGGACACCCACACCCATACACACACCTATGGACACCGCTGCAGTGCCCCAGACAGCACTCCACAATGTGGATGCCCCAAGGGAGCATGGGTAACTCAGTCCCCTCTATCTGCCAACTGCTGTGTCACAAAGAGGCTCGCATTACACACACACACACACACACACATACACAATTAACCACACAAGCTCATGCATTTGTACAAGCACATACTCCATATTTTAGCTCTGGTTGTCATGACGCAAACACATTTCAAACACATAATCAGCCAAATTTCTTTCATTCAAACCTGAAGCCAAAAGAGCGAGGATTAAGAGAAGAAAAAAGTGAAACGGAGCTAATGTCCTAACACGCTGTCAGGAACGCTTTAAGGCATTGTACACACTCATCGCTGCACACTCGCTCACACAACAACACAAACCACCCATTTGCTTTTTTACCAGTGCACACTGAGAAAGTTATTTCAAGGACAAGTTACCCATAATTAAACGTCTTTTTGGAAAGCTGCGTGTTCAAATGAAAATCATTTTCACCATCACTTGTCACCTCACAACGTGCAAATGTGTTTAACAAAGTCTGTGTTTGTGTGTCAGTGTGTGTGCGTTGGAGTTTAAAATTGTTGTTATTGGCTGGAGGAATGAAGTTCAGCTCAAGTTTGGCTGCAAGCTACAAACCTCAAACACATACACACACACACACACACACACACACACACACACACACACACACACACACACACACACACACACACACACACACACACACACACACTGGTCTGCTAAAATGTACAGAGGGAATGCTGTGGTCACACCTGGGAATGCTCTTTCAGCTAACCTGCCGAACATTTTCTCTCTCCCCATCATTTCCTCTCTTTTGCGGGGGAAAGTACCAAATCAAACTGACTTTACTTATGTTTACTTCTACTTTAAAGCAGAGCTTTAGATGTAGGAAGAAGTGTAAAAAAGGAACCTTTGTTTGTGTGGAGAGAAAATCAGTTCATGGGCATTCTGATTCTGTCTAATGAATATGCACTAACACATCTAAAAAAGCATCCATCATGCATGCTATAATATATATTATAGAGCACATATTTTCTACACTGAAATGCGACAGTTGTTTTTCAGTTTGTGCTGTTTAATAGAAATATTTGCTCAAATAATGCTCTTAGTTTTTTGTTTGTTTGTTTCGTGCTTTTATTTCTTAGTTCTGTGAAAATTATTAACCTCCGTGAGGAGACTGTCACAACTATAACTGAAGTAAATATTACATTAAAGCCAGGAGATTGTTACCTCCCATCATGTGGACTGGAGACAGACTTTCTAATATTTTCTTTGTTATGCTGTAAGGAAATCACCTGACACTGAGGTTTACACTGAATTATTGAATGATTATTGATCATGACTGACTACAACCGGAAGTTTCTCTTGGCCAGCATAAAAGAGACTTGATTGACTCATTGGATTGAGAAATACTCAGAACAATGGGAAAGTCCAAGAATCAAAGAAGATCTAAGAAGAAGAAATATAAACTACAACAAAATTATTGTATGTAAGTACATTCAAATGTGTCACCACTTTGGAAGAAAGCCCAAACTGATCCTTGGTGGTTCAGGAGGGTATCATGAACAGAACCAGTGTTACTATCCACAGTGAAGTGAGTTTTACATTGCCACTGATGGAGAGGCTGCTGACCAGGAAATAAGTCCTTGCTCCAAAATCTACATCTTTAGGCTTGACTAAAATTTGCAGCTGCTTTTTAAGTTTTATGATCAGATGAGGCCAAAAATTGACAAAATGAAAAGACGTATTTTTGGAGGAGTAAAGGTGAGGCTTTCAAACCTAAGAAAACTCTACCATCAAGCATGGTGGTGGCATTTTTTGCTGCCAGTGGTTCTGGAACATTGCACAAAATGGATTTAATGATGAAGGAGGAGGACTGCCTTCCTATTCTTTAACTTTACCTCAAATCAACAGCTAGATGATTGAAATTTGGACACAGTTTAGACCAATAGAACAATAGCTCACCAGGAACCCAATCACTTAAAATGAACTCTACCAATTCTTCCAAGAGATATGGTCGAATATCCAGGCAGAATTATGCCAAAAGCTTGTTGATGGTTACCAGAAATGTCTGGTCGAGGTGCAACTGTCTTAGGAACATTTAAACAAATATTAGTGGAGGTGTATGTGTATATTTGACCCCATATATGTACTTTTTACCCTCAATTCAAACTTGTGTGCCCTGGGGAAAGAAAAAGAAACTGTTAAAAAACATTAAATACCCCAGATTACCAAAACACTCATGCCCATAATGAGTGTACGTAAACTTCAGACCATAACTGTATGACCCACACATATTGTTACAATGGTGAATGTTCATATTAAACATGGACAAAGTTTCAAATAGTCAAATAGGGTCAAAAGATTGGGACATTGGATGTCAGTAAGAGTGAACATCTTTAATTAGGTTAACTACGAGGCACAGCTCTTGCTGTGAGCATAGAAGCCCCACCCACCTCCTATTCAAACCGCCTTGTTCAAGGAACAGCCAATCACAACAAATTTGGCTTAAAAGAGGAGCTAAAGCAGCTGGTTTCATACCCAGGATGAGCTGATGAGCTGCACCAGTGCTCAGTATATGATACATAAGCATTATTTTAATCTGGAAAGCATGGAAACTAACTGTAGTAGTATTCAGGAATAAAGATCTGGAGCTGGAAATAAGAATAACAGGTCCCCTGTAACTATAAGAAATAACTTAAAATTATTTCCTCCTGTGTTATCTTTAGTTACGTTAAGCTTAAATATTAACAAATGTCTTGTTCTTGACCTTTCCCTCTGACCACAACAATTAAATGGAATATCCTTTTAATAATAGTGCTGTGGTTTCTGTTAAGTAGACCCGGTTATAGATCTCCTATCTCAGTGAATGTTAAACACACACACACACACACACACACACACACATACGTGTTTTCGTGAAATATCAGGACCTATGACAAAAATGTGACAAATGGGAACGTGCCTTTCTGAAGGTCCTAGAGGCATGGGAATCACACAAAGTTTGACCCATGCTTCCAGGAACACGCCCATCTGTTGAGATTTTGGCTAGGGTGAAATTTTGGTCAAACCTGAATTTAATGCTACTTGTGAGGACACTGTCAGGTTTATGTGACTTATGAGTACCATAAGGTCACACACTGATATTTCATGTTTAGGTGAATGTGAAGCCCATGGAAACACATAATTTTCAAGTATATATGACTTATAAGGACCAGGTAAGGGTAGGTTCTGTATTTTTAAGCTTGGCTCCTTTTGAGATTACAATATAATAGGCATGGATGCACAATAGTAATGCTCACCAGTCGGGTAACTTCTGACAGAAATATCAGACATTTATGTGTTAATAAAACAGTAAATATGAGCTGTGTAGAGACTTAAAAAAAGACATAGGTCAAATGTGGTCAGTCTACTTTTTAAGTCTTAATATTGTAATGCATTAATTCATTTTGTAGTGAATGTTCATGTCAATAAAAACGTGGAACATTATCTGCCTTTCTTATCATTTAATTGAAAAAGCACCCAGCATAAACCACAGATTTATGAGTAAGAACAATGCAATACAGAAAACTACAATATTGACATAACTGTGGAAGCAACAAAGTATCTCTCTTGGTTGTTTCTTTTTTTTCCTTGCATCTTTCTTTTAATGCAATGATCCTGTTGTGGATGTAGTACTTTATGGCAACCCAGTCTCTGCCTTTACGAGCTGCCGGCTCTGCTTGGAAGCAGCAGTCACATTCCTTTTACCTGGTACTTTGCAGCAACCTTTACTTCATCATTTGTCCACTTGCTTCTCACCTTCCCAGCTGTCATAAATGGAAACAAAAGAAAATATCTTAATGTGAATGCAAGAAAAGATAGAAAATATTCTAGTTTATAGTTTATAATGTGAATACAAAATGTTCTTAAACCTTGCTTTCTACTGGAGCACTTTAAAGGAGCAATGTAACACAAACTAGAGTTGTTGGTTCTACCAATTGAGAAAGGCTACAAAACACATTCATGTCCTTCACAGCTTAAAACAATATGAGGACAATGTAACACAAAACACAAAAATATCAAATTTAGTAGGAATAAATATCAAGCTGATGCTTTAAAGGGAAAGTTAGAACTAACAAATGGTACGCCAATTTCTTTCTCCTAAGATCTTCACAAAGAAGTAAAGCTAATGTTGATTTTGGGAAACTTTGACTCAAACTGATTGTTTTAATACAATCAAAGTGCATTTAATTTATGCACTAGGCCCAACTGACACATAAACTTGATTACTAAATACAAAAAACATGATGTGTAACCTGTTGGAAGAATGAAGTGGGTATGTCACTCACCAATTGGTCTGTATGAGGCTGAGACAGGACCTCAGCACTTGGTGTCTGCAACAAAAAGACAACAATATAACGTCAGAAACATTCTCTAGTATAAATCCCGACTAGATGATCAACTACAGATCATATTTGTAGCAGTGAACATTATTCACAGAAGGATCCGACTTCCTTATACAAGATTCTATAGAAACTTAACACTGTACAGTTCTGCTACCAACAATATGAGGACAGTGTAACACACACTAGAGTTGTTGGTCCAACCACATGAGGAAGGCAACTGAAACACACTCATGTCCTTCACAGCTTAAAACAATATGAGGACATTGTAACACACACTACAATCACTGGTCCTACCATATGAGGACTTCTTCTTAAACACACTCATGTCCTTCACAGCTTAAAACAATATGAGGACAGTGTAACACACACACTACAATCACTGGTCCTACCACATGAGGACTTCTACTTAAACACACTCATGTCCTTCACAGCTTAAAACAATATGAGGACATGACGACTGAACACATGTAGAGTTCATGTTCCTGACTTCTAACTTCTCCTGCTGTTGTCAATAAAAGCTCTAAACCCAACACTGATGTAAAGCCATCTATTTCCCCAGAAATTAAATCATGTAAACTGATCAGCGGGAGGTTAAATGGACAAAAAACATGTGTAAAAGGACAAAAATATCAAATGTAGTCAGAATAAAGATCAAGCTGATGCTTTAAGGGTAAGTTTGGACTAACAAATGGTATAGACCAGGGTGCCCAATCCCAGTCCTCGAGAGCTACTGCCCTGCAGCTTTTAGATGCGTCCTTGTTGAGCACACCTGAATCAAATGAATGGCTCGTTATCAGGCCTTTGCCAGACTTGATGGCATGCCGAATTGGTAATCCAACTATTTGATTCAGCTGTGTTGGAGTAGGGATGCATCTAAAAGCTGCAGGACAGTAGCTCTCGAGGACTGGGATTGGGCACCCTGGTATAGACAATTACTTTCTCCTAATGCTAATGTTGATTTTGGTTAACTTTGACTGAAACTGATTGTTTTAATACAATTAAAGTACATTTCATTTATGCACTAGGCCCATCTGACACATATACTTGATACCAAATACAAAAATATGATGTGTAACCTGTTGGAAGAATGAAGTGGGTAAGTCACTCACCGATTGGTCTGTATGAGGCTGAGACAGGACCTCAGCACTTGGTGTCTGCAACAAAAGACAACAATATAACGTCAGAAACATTCTCTAGTATAAATCCCGACTAGATGATCAACTACAGATCATATTTGTAGCAGTGAACATTATTACAGAAGGATCCGACTTCCTTATACCAGATTCTAAAGAAACTTAACACTGTACAGTTCTGCTACCAACAATATGAGGACAGTGTAACACACACTAGAGTTGTTGGTCCAACCACATGAAGAAGGCAACTGAAACACACTCATGTCCTTCACAGCTTAAAACAATATGAGGACAGTGTAACACACACTACAATCACTGGTCCTACCATATGAGGACTTCTACTTAAACACACTCATGTCCTTCACAGCTTAAAACAATATGAGGACATTGTAACACACACTACAATCACTGGTCCTACCATATGAGGACTTCTTCTTAAACACACTCATGTCCTTCACAGCTTAAAACAATATGAGGACATGACGACTGAACACATGTAGAGTTCATGTTCCTGACTTCTAACTTCTCCTGCTGTTGTCAATAAAAGCTCTAAACCCAACACTGATGTAAAGCCATCTATTTCCCCAGAAATTAAATCATGTAAACTGATCGGTGGGAGGTTAAATGGACAAAAACGTGTAAAAGGACAAAAATATCAAATGTAGTCAGAATAAAGATCAAGCTGATGCTTTAAGGAAAGTTTGGACTAACAAATGGTATAGACAATTGCTTTCTCCTAATACTAATGTTGATTTTGGGAAACTTTTCCTCAAACTGATTGTATTAAAACAATCAAAGTGCATTTCATTTATGCACTAGGCCCAACTGGCACATATACTTGATACCAAATACAAAAACATGATGTGTAACCTGTTGGAAGAATGAAGTGGGTATGTCACTCACCGATTGGTCTGTATGAGGCTGAGACAGGACCTCAGCACTTGGTGTCTGCAACAAAAGACAACAATATAACGTCAGAAACATTCTCTAGGATAAATCCCGACTAGATAATTAACTACAGATCATATTTGTAGCAGTGAACATTATTACAGAAGGATCTGACTTCCTTATACCAGATTCTAAAGAAACTTAACACTGTACAGTTCTGCTACCAACAATATGAGGACAGTGTAACACACACACTACAATCACTGGTCCTACCATATGAGGACTTCTACTTAAACACACTCATGTCCTTCACAGCTTAAAACAATATGAGGACATGACGACTGAACACATGTAGAGTTCATGTTCCTGACTTCTAACTTCTCCTGCTGTTGTCAATAAAAGCTCTAAACCCAACACTGATGTAAAGCCATCTATTTCCCCAGAAATTAAATCATGTAAACTGATCAGCGGGAGGTTAAATGGACAAAAACGTGTAAAAGGACAAAAATATCAAATGTAGTCAGAATAAAGATCAAGCTGATGCTTAAAGGAAAGTTTGGACTAACAAATGGTATAGACAATTACTTTCTCCTAATGCTAATGTTGATTTTGGTTAACTTTGACTGAAACTGATTGTTTTAATACAATTAAAGTGCATTTCATTTATGCACTAGGCCCATCTGACACATATACTTGATACCAAATACAAAAATATGATGTGTAACCTGTTGGAAGAATGAAGTGGGTAAGTCACTCACCGATTGGTCTGTATGAGGCTGAGACAGGACCTCAGCACTTGGTGTCTGCAACAAAAGACAACAATATAACGTCAGAAACATTCTCTAGTATAAATCCCAACTAGATGATCAACTACAGATCATATTTGTAGCAGTGAACATTATTACAGAAGGATCCGACTTCCTTATACCAGATTCTAAAGAAACTTAACACTGTACAGTTCTGCTACCAACAATATGAGGACAGTGTAACACACACTAGAGTTGTTGGTCCAACCACATGAAGAAGGCAACTGAAACACACTCATGTCCTTCACAGCTTAAAACAATATGAGGACAGTGTAACACACACTACAATCACTGGTCCTACCATATGAGGACTTCTACTTAAACACACTCATGTCCTTCACAGCTTAAAACAATATGAGGACATGACGACTGAACACATGTAGAGTTCATGTTCCTGACTTCTAACTTCTCCTGCTGTTGTCAATAAAAGCTCTAAACCCAACACTGATGTAAAGCCATCTATTTCCCCAGAAATTAAATCATGTAAACTGATCAGCGGGAGGTTAAATGGACAAAAACATGTGTAAAAGGACAAAAATATCAAATGTAGTCAGAATAAAGATCACGCTGATGCTTTTAAGGAAAGTTTGGACTAACAAATGGTATAGACAATTACTTTCTCCTAATGCTAATGTTGATTTTGGTTAACTTTGACTGAAACTGATTGTTTTAATACAATCAAAGTGCATTTCATTTATGCACTAGGCCCAACTGGCACATATACTTGATACCAAATACAAAAACATGATGTGTAACCTGTTGGAAGAATGAAGTGGGTATGTCACTCACCAATTGGTCTGTATGAGGCTGAGACAGGACCTCAGCACTTGGTGTCTGCAACAAAAAGACAACAATATAACGTCAGAAACATTCTCTAGGATAAATCCCGACTAGATAATTAACTACAGATCATATTTGTAGCAGTGAACATTATTACAGAAGGATCCGACTTCCTTATACCAGATTCTAAAGAAACTTAACACTGTACAGTTCTGCTACCAACAATATGAGGACAGTGTAACACACACTAGAGTTGTTGGTCCAACCACATGAAGAAGGCAACTGAAACACACTCATGTCCTTCACAGCTTAAAACAATATGAGGACATGACGACTGAACACATGTAGAGTTCATGTTCCTGACTTCTAACTTCTCCTGCTGTTGTCAATAAAAGCTCTAAACCCAACACTGATGTAAAGCCATCTATTTCCCCAGAAATTAAATCATGTAAACTGATCAGCAGGAGGTTAAATGGACAAAAACATGTGTAAAAGGACAAAATATCAAATGTAGTCAGAATAAAGATCACGCTGATGCTTTAAGGAAAGTTTGGACTAACAAATGGTATAGACAATTACTTTCTCCTAATGCTAATGTTGATTTTGGTTAACTTTGACTGAAACTGATTGTTTTAATACAATTAAAGTGCATTTCATTTATGCACTAGGCCCATCTGACACATATACTTGATACCAAATACAAAAACATGATGTGTAACCTGTTGGAAGAATGAAGTGGGTAAGTCACTCACCGATTGGTCTGTATGAGGCTGAGACAGGACCTCAGCACTTGGTGTCTGCAACAAAAGACAATATAACGTCAGAAACATTCTCTAGTATAAATCCCGACTAGATGATCAACTACAGATCATATTTGTAGCAGTGAACATTATTCACAGAAGGATCTGACTTCCTTATACCAGATTCTATAGAAACTTAACACTGTACAGTTCTGCTACACACAATATGAGGACAGTGTAACACACACTAGAGTTGTTGGTCCAACCACATGAAGAAGGCAACTGAAACACACTCATGTCCTTCACAGCTTAAAACAATATGAGGACATGACGACTGAACACATGTAGAGTTCATGTTCCTGACTTCTAACTTCTCCTGCTGTTGTCAATAAAAGCTCTAAACCCAACACTGATGTAAAGCCATCTATTTCCCCAGAAATTAAATCATGTAAACTGATCAGCGGGAGGTTAAATGGACAAAAACATGTGTAAAAGGACAAAAATATCAAATGTAGTCAGAATAAAGATCACGCTGATGCTTAAAGGAAAGTTTGGACTAACAAATGGTATAGACAATTACTTTCTCCTAATGCTAATGTTGATTTTGGTTAACTTTGACTGAAACTGATTGTTTTAATACAATTAAAGTGCATTTAATTTATGCACTAGGCCCATCTGACACATATACTTGATACCAAATACAAAAACATGATGTGTAACCTGTTGGAAGAATGAAGTGGGTAAGTCACTCACCGATTGGTCTGTATGAGGCTGAGACAGGACCTCAGCACTTGGTGTCTGCAACAAAAGACAACAATATAACGTCAGAAACATTCTCTAGTATAAATCCCGACTAGATGATCAACTACAGATCATATTTGTAGCAGTGAACATTATTACAGAAGGATCCGACTTCCTTATACCAGATTCTAAAGAAACTTAACACTGTACAGTTCTGCTACCAACAATATGAGGACAGTGTAACACACACTAGAGTTGTTGGTCCAACCACATGAGGAAGGCAACTGAAACACACTCATGTCCTTCACAGCTTAAAACAATATGAGGACAGTGTAACACACACTACAATCACTGGTCCTACCATATGAGGACTTCTTCTTAAACACACTCATGTCCTTCACAGCTTAAAACAATATGAGGACATGACGACTGAACACATGTAGAGTTCATGTTCCTGACTTCTAACTTCTTCTGCTGTTGTCAATAAAAGCTCCAAACCCAACACTGATTTAAAGGCATCTATTTCCCCAGAAATTAAATCATGTAAACTGATCAGCGGAGGAGGTTAAATGGACAAAAACATGTGTAAAAGGACAAAAATATCAAATGTAGTCAGAATAAAGATCACGCTGATGCTTTAAGGAAAGTTTGGACTAACAAATGGTATAGACCAGGGTGCCCAATCCCAGTCCTCGAGAGCTACTGCCCTGCAGCTTTTAGATGCGTCCTTGTTGAGCACACCTGAATCAAATGAATGGCTCGTTATCAGGCCTTTGCCAGACTTGATGGCATGCCGAATTGGTAATCCAACTATTTGATTCAGCTGTGTTGGAGTAGGGATGCATCTAAAAGCTGCAGGACAGTAGCTCTCGAGGACTGGGATTGGGCACCCCTGGTATAGACAATTACTTTCTCCTAATGCTAATGTTGATTTTGGTTAACTTTGACTGAAACTGATTGTTTTAATACAATTAAAGTACATTTCATTTATGCACTAGGCCCATCTGACACATATACTTGATACCAAATACAAAAAATATGATGTGTAACCTGTTGGAAGAAATGAAGTGGGTAAGTCACTCACCGATTGGTCTGTATGAGGCTGAGACAGGACCTCAGCACTTGGTGTCTGCAACAAAAGACAACAATATAACGTCAGAAACATTCTCTAGTATAAATCCCGACTAGATGATCAACTACAGATCATATTTGTAGCAGTGAACATTATTACAGAAGGATCCGACTTCCTTATACCAGATTCTAAAGAAACTTAACACTGTACAGTTCTGCTACCAACAATATGAGGACAGTGTAACACACACTAGAGTTGTTGGTCCAACCACATGAAGAAGGCAACTGAAACACACTCATGTCCTTCACAGCTTAAAACAATATGAGGACAGTGTAACACACACTACAATCACTGGTCCTACCATATGAGGACTTCTACTTAAACACACTCATGTCCTTCACAGCTTAAAACAATATGAGGACATTGTAACACACACTACAATCACTGGTCCTACCATATGAGGACTTCTTCTTAAACACACTCATGTCCTTCACAGCTTAAAACAATATGAGGACATGACGACTGAACACATGTAGAGTTCATGTTCCTGACTTCTAACTTCTCCTGCTGTTGTCAATAAAAGCTCTAAACCCAACACTGATGTAAAGCCATCTATTTCCCCAGAAATTAAATCATGTAAACTGATCGGCGGGAGGTTAAATGGACAAAAACGTGTAAAAGGACAAAAATATCAAATGTAGTCAGAATAAAGATCAAGCTGATGCTTTAAGGAAAGTTTGGACTAACAAATGGTATAGACAATTGCTTTCTCCTAATACTAATGTTGATTTTGGGAAACTTTTCCTCAAACTGATTGTATTAAAACAATCAAAGTGCATTTCATTTATGCACTAGGCCCAACTGGCACATATACTTGATACCAAATACAAAAACATGATGTGTAACCTGTTGGAAGAATGAAGTGGGTATGTCACTCACCGATTGGTCTGTATGAGGCTGAGACAGGACCTCAGCACTTGGTGTCTGCAACAAAAGACAACAATATAACGTCAGAAACATTCTCTAGGATAAATCCCGACTAGATAATTAACTACAGATCATATTTGTAGCAGTGAACATTATTACAGAAGGATCTGACTTCCTTATACCAGATTCTAAAGAAACTTAACACTGTACAGTTCTGCTACCAACAATATGAGGACAGTGTAACACACACACTACAATCACTGGTCCTACCATATGAGGACTTCTACTTAAACACACTCATGTCCTTCACAGCTTAAAACAATATGAGGACATGACGACTGAACACATGTAGAGTTCATGTTCCTGACTTCTAACTTCTCCTGCTGTTGTCAATAAAAGCTCTAAACCCAACACTGATGTAAAGCCATCTATTTCCCCAGAAATTAAATCATGTAAACTGATCAGCGGGAGGTTAAATGGACAAAAACGTGTAAAAGGACAAAATATCAAATGTAGTCAGAATAAAGATCAAGCTGATGCTTAAAGGAAAGTTTGGACTAACAAATGGTATAGACAATTACTTTCTCCTAATGCTAATGTTGATTTTGGTTAACTTTGACTGAAACTGATTGTTTTAATACAATTAAAGTGCATTTCATTTATGCACTAGGCCCATCTGACACATATACTTGATACCAAATACAAAAATATGATGTGTAACCTGTTGGAAGAATGAAGTGGGTAAGTCACTCACCGATTGGTCTGTATGAGGCTGAGACAGGACCTCAGCACTTGGTGTCTGCAACAAAAGACAACAATATAACGTCAGAAACATTCTCTAGTATAAATCCCAACTAGATGATCAACTACAGATCATATTTGTAGCAGTGAACATTATTACAGAAGGATCCGACTTCCTTATACCAGATTCTAAAGAAACTTAACACTGTACAGTTCTGCTACCAACAATATGAGGACAGTGTAACACACACTAGAGTTGTTGGTCCAACCACATGAAGAAGGCAACTGAAACACACTCATGTCCTTCACAGCTTAAAAACAATATGAGGACAGTGTAACACACACTACAATCACTGGTCCTACCATATGAGGACTTCTACTTAAACACACTCATGTCCTTCACAGCTTAAAACAATATGAGGACATGACGACTGAACACATGTAGAGTTCATGTTCCTGACTTCTAACTTCTCCTGCTGTTGTCAATAAAAGCTCTAAACCCAACACTGATGTAAAGCCATCTATTTCCCCAGAAATTAAATCATGTAAACTGATCAGCAGGAGGTTAAATGGACAAAAACATGTGTAAAAGGACAAAAATATCAAATGTAGTCAGAATAAAGATCACGCTGATGCTTAAAGGAAAGTTTGGACTAACAAATGGTATAGACAATTACTTTCTCCTAATGCTAATGTTGATTTTGGTTAACTTTGACTGAAACTGATTGTTTTAATACAATTAAAGTGCATTTCATTTATGCACTAGGCCCATCTGACACATATACTTGATACCAAATACAAAAACATGATGAACCTGTTGGAAGAATGAAGTGGGTAAGTCACTCACCGATTGGTCTGTATGAGGCTGAGACAGGACCTCAGCACTTGGTGTCTGCAACAAAAGACAATATAACGTCAGAAACATTCTCTAGTATAAATCCCGACTAGATGATCAACTACAGATCATATTTGTAGCAGTGAACATTATTCACAGAAGGATCTGACTTCCTTATACCAGATTCTATAGAAACTTAACACTGTACAGTTCTGCTACACACAATATGAGGACAGTGTAACACACACTAGAGTTGTTGGTCCAACCACATGAAGAAGGCAACTGAAACACACTCATGTCCTTCACAGCTTAAAACAATATGAGGACATGACGACTGAACACATGTAGAGTTCATGTTCCTGACTTCTAACTTCTCCTGCTGTTGTCAATAAAAGCTCTAAACCCAACACTGATGTAAAGCCATCTATTTCCCCAGAAATTAAATCATGTAAACTGATCAGCGGGAGGTTAAATGGACAAAAACATGTGTAAAAGGACAAAATATCAAATGTAGTCAGAATAAAGATCACGCTGATGCTTAAAGGAAAGTTTGGACTAACAAATGGTATAGACAATTACTTTCTCCTAATGCTAATGTTGATTTTGGTTAACTTTGACTGAAACTGATTGTTTTAATACAATTAAAGTGCATTTAATTTATGCACTAGGCCCATCTGACACATATACTTGATACCAAATACAAAAACATGATGTGTAACCTGTTGGAAGAATGAAGTGGGTAAGTCACTCACCGATTGGTCTGTATGAGGCTGAGACAGGACCTCAGCACTTGGTGTCTGCAACAAAAGACAACAATATAACGTCAGAAACATTCTCTAGTATAAATCCCGACTAGATGATCAACTACAGATCATATTTGTAGCAGTGAACATTATTACAGAAGGATCCGACTTCCTTATACCAGATTCTAAAGAAACTTAACACTGTACAGTTCTGCTACCAACAATATGAGGACAGTGTAACACACACTAGAGTTGTTGGTCCAACCACATGAGGAAGGCAACTGAAACACACTCATGTCCTTCACAGCTTAAAACAATATGAGGACAGTGTAACACACACTACAATCACTGGTCCTACCATATGAGGACTTCTTCTTAAACACACTCATGTCCTTCACAGCTTAAAACAATATGAGGACATGACGACTGAACACATGTAGAGTTCATGTTCCTGACTTCTAACTTCTTCTGCTGTTGTCAATAAAAGCTCCAAACCCAACACTGATTTAAAGGCATCTATTTCCCCAGAAATTAAATCATGTAAACTGATCAGCGGGAGGTTAAATGGACAAAAACATGTGTAAAAGGACAAAAATATCAAATGTAGTCAGAATAAAGATCACGCTGATGCTTTAAGGAAAGTTTGGACTAACAAATGGTATAGACAATTACTTTCTCCTAATGCTAATGTTGATTTTGGTTAACTTTGACTGAAACTGATTGTTTTAATACAATTAAAGTGCATTTCATTTATGCACTAGGCCCATCTGACACATATACTTGATACCAAATACAAAAATATGATGTGTAACCTGTTGGAAGAATGAAGTGGGTAAGTCACTCACCGATTGGTCTGTATGAGGCTGAGACAGGACCTCAGCACTTGGTGTCTGCAACAAAAGACAACAATATAACGTCAGAAACATTCTCTAGGATAAATCCCGACTAGATAATTAACTACAGATCATATTTGTAGCAGTGAACATTATTACAGAAGGATCCGACTTCCTTATACCAGATTCTAAAGAAACTTAACACTGTACAGTTCTGCTACCAACAATATGAGGACAGTGTAACACACACTAGAGTTGTTGGTCCAACCACATGAAGAAGGCAACTGAAACACACTCATGTCCTTCACAGCTTAAAACAATATGAGGACATGACGACTGAACACATGTAGAGTTCATGTTCCTGACTTCTAACTTCTCCTGCTGTTGTCAATAAAAGCTCTAAACCCAACACTGATGTAAAGCCATCTATTTCCCCAGAAATTAAATCATGTAAACTGATCAGCAGGAGGTTAAATGGACAAAAACATGTGTAAAAGGACAAAAATATCAAATGTAGTCAGAATAAAGATCAAGCTGATGCTTAAAGGGAAAGTTTGGACTAACAAATGGTATAGACAATTACTTTCTCCTAATGCTAATGTTGATTTTGGTTAACTTTGACTGAAACTGATTGTTTTAATACAATTAAAGTGCATTTCATTTATGCACTAGGCCCATCTGACACATATACTTGATACCAAATACAAAAACATGATGTGTAACCTGTTGGAAGAATGAAGTGGGTAAGTCACTCACCGATTGGTCTGTATGAGGCTGAGACAGGACCTCAGCACTTGGTGTCTGCAACAAAAGACAATATAACGTCAGAAACATTCTCTAGTATAAATCCCGACTAGATGATCAACTACAGATCATATTTGTAGCAGTGAACATTATTCACAGAAGGATCTGACTTCCTTATACCAGATTCTATAGAAACTTAACACTGTACAGTTCTGCTACACACAATATGAGGACAGTGTAACACACACTAGAGTTGTTGGTCCAACCACATGAAGAAGGCAACTGAAACACACTCATGTCCTTCACAGCTTAAAACAATATGAGGACATGACGACTGAACACATGTAGAGTTCATGTTCCTGACTTCTAACTTCTCCTGCTGTTGTCAATAAAAGCTCTAAACCCAACACTGATGTAAAGCCATCTATTTCCCCAGAAATTAAATCATGTAAACTGATCAGCGGGAGGTTAAATGGACAAAAACATGTGTAAAAGGACAAAAATATCAAATGTAGTCAGAATAAAGATCAAGCTGATGCTTAAAGGAAAGTTTGGACTAACAAATGGTATAGACAATTACTTTCTCCTAATGCTAATGTTGATTTTGGTTAACTTTGACTGAAACTGATTGTTTTAATACAATTAAAGTGCATTTCATTTATGCACTAGGCCCATCTGACACATATACTTGATACCAAATACAAAAACATGATGTGTAACCTGTTGGAAGAATGAAGTGGGTATGTCACTCACCGATTGGTCTGTATGAGGCTGAGACAGGACCTCAGCACTTGGTGTCTGCAACAAAAGACAACAATATAACGTCAGAAACATTCTCTAGTATAAATCCCGACTAGATGATCAACTACAGATCATATTTGTAGCAGTGAACATTATTACAGAAGGATCCGACTTCCTTATACCAGATTCTAAAGAAACTTAACACTGTACAGTTCTGCTACCAACAATATGAGGACAGTGTAACACACACTAGAGTTGTTGGTCCAACCACATGAGGAAGGCAACTGAAACACACTCATGTCCTTCACAGCTTAAAACAATATGAGGACAGTGTAACACACACTACAATCACTGGTCCTACCATATGAGGACTTCTTCTTAAACACACTCATGTCCTTCACAGCTTAAAACAATATGAGGACATGACGACTGAACACATGTAGAGTTCATGTTCCTGACTTCTAACTTCTTCTGCTGTTGTCAATAAAAGCTCCAAACCCAACACTGATTTAAAGGCATCTATTTCCCCAGAAATTAAATCATGTAAACTGATCAGCGGGAGGTTAAATGGACAAAAACATGTGTAAAAGGACAAAAATATCAAATGTAGTCAGAATAAAGATCACGCTGATGCTTTACGGGAAAGTTTGGACTAACAAATGGTATAGACAATTACTTTCTCCTAATGCTAATGTTGATTTTGGTTAACTTTGACTGAAACTGATTGTTTTAATACAATTAAAGTGCATTTCATTTATGCACTAGGCCCATCTGACACATATACTTGATACCAAATACAAAAATATGATGTGTAACCTGTTGGAAGAATGAAGTGGGTAAGTATGAGGCTGAGACAGGACCTCAGCACTTGGTGTCTGCAACAAAAGACAACAATATAACGTCAGAAACATTCTCTAGTATAAATCCCGACTAGATAATTAACTACAGATCATATTTGTATCAGTGAACATTATTACAGAAGGATCCGACTTCCTTATACCAGATTCTAAAGAAACTTAACACTGTACAGTTCTGCTACCCACAATATGAGGACAGTGTAACACACACTAGAGTTGTTGATCCAACCACATGAGGAAGGCAACTGAAACACACTCATGTCCTTCACAGCTTAAAACAATATGAGGACAGTGTAACACACACACTACAATCACTGGTCCTACCATATGAGGACTTCTACTTTCCTGTTGGAGGTTGAGACAGGATGGAAGGAGAGCAGGGAAGTAGCTGGCACAAATGATTCTATTGACACAACAGGTCAGTGAGATTAATGAACTGAACACAACAGACTCTTTCAAAATAAAACAGGAAAAATGGCATGAAAATACAAACGTTGTAATATACAACCCTAACATAAACTCCTTAAAACAATGTTAATAACGTTAAGCCAAACTCAACTAACCCGCCACTAAACATAAGAAACTCAAAACCTTAGAATAACGTCAGAAACGCTGGGCCAGAGACCCAGACCCTATTGGTTTGTGCTAAATACGAAAACATTATTATTAACATTTAAATCCCCCAAACATATCTTGTGTTGAAAAAAAAAAAATGTGTGTTGCAGTTAGCTACACTTAAAAGAGCTTAGACTGACTGTCTGTGCAGTTGAAGATGCAGAGCACGTGCAAGGCCACAGGTCCCTTTAACTCCAGTGGGAATTTAAAACAGTTAAATTAAACTTCTAATATCTATTGTTGAAGATAAATCTTAAGTAATTTTTAGCATTTATCATCATTCATCACACAGTTTGTTCAAATCGATTGTGTATTGTTTTAGTTCCGTTTAACTAGCGTTAATTAGCTTGTTAAACATACAACTTTACCTTGCTAAATGTGCGTCGAGTCATGGATATCAAAGGTAAATACATACGTCAAGACAAATCTCTGCTGAGTGCTGAAGGTCCCGGATGTGCAGTTCACTCAGAGCTCCGGCGAGTTTGTATCTTGCCGTGACCAGCAGCTCTTTGGTTGAGGCTTTCGAACAATCAGATGCAGCGTTACTCACTTGTTGTCCAATCACAGACGTCGTTCTATGCTCCACTGACGAAATGCCGCATCCTCTCACCAGCCACGGGCTCTCCTCGTCCATTTAACAACAAAAACACAGCAACACTCGCTGTATTTGAGGTAGGAACACTTGAGAAGTGTCACAGTGTTTTGCAAACTGCTGTTACAGTTAATTTCGTTCCGTTAATTTGTTTGGTTCCTATTCTTAAGTAACACTTAAATACACATGTGGTTAGCTTGCTGGTCTAGTTTAAGTTAGCATGGGCATGCTGTTCACTGATGGAGTAATGCCAAAATTGGCCTGATATTGTCAGTGTGTTATCATAAACATGTCCTAATTTGTCATGAAAAGAAGAGCAGTACCCCTAGACCCTCAAGTGAAAATACAGATAATAGATAAGCAATTTAAGAAAATAAGTATAATGTGTATAATAAATGATTTTACTGTCACTTTCCTGGGTTTGTTGACCCAGCATTTTAAGTTTTAGTTTGTTTGGATGTCGATGTTTATTTATAAGTTCTTTAGGTTAGCTAAGTTCATTTGTTTATTAGATTACCCTTGTGATGTCTGTTTTATTGTGAAAGTCCTTGTCCTATATGCAGTGAGTCTAGTTTTGTTTCCCTTGTCTTGTTAGGTCTGATTTGTCCCAGCTGTTCCTCATCCCCTCATTGTCTCTCTGTGTACTTACAAGGGCTTGCAAAAGTATTCGTCCCCCTTTTCCACATTTTGTCACATTACTGCCACAAACATGAATCAATTTTAATGGAATCCAATTTCAGCAAAAGGTGGTTCTACAAAGTATTGACTCAGGGGCTGAATAATTACGCACACCCCCTTTTCAGTTATTTATTTGTAAAAATGTTTGGAATCATGTATGATTTTCATTCCACTTCTCACGTGTAGACCACTTTGTATTGGTCTTTCATGTGCGAGTCCAATAAAATTGATTCATGTTTGTGGCAGTAATGTGACAAAATGTGGAAAAGTTCAAGGGGCCGAATACTTTTGCAAGCCACTGTAAGTCCTGTCCTCATTTGTTCAGTGTCAGGTCATCTGTTGTCTTTGGTGCCACGTTTCCATGTTCCAGGTATGTTTGTATCCATGTCAGGTTTCATGGTTTGTCCCCAGGTTAGGTTATTGTTTAGCTTCACTTCTGCCTTTTGTTTTGTAATCTTTTAATTCAATTAAATTCAATTTTATTTATATAGCACCAAATCACAACAACAATCGCCTCAAGGCGCTTTATATTGTACAGTAGATCGCACAATAATAGATACAGAGGAAAACCCAACAATCATACGACCACCTATGAGCAAGAACTTTGGCGACAGTGCGAAGGAAAACTCCCTTTAACAGGAAGAAACCTCCAGCAGAACCAGGCTCAGGAGGGGCGGGGCCATCTGCTGTGATTGGTTGGGGTGAGAGAAGGAAGACAGGATAAAGACATGCTGTGGATTAATAACAAGTATGATTCAGTGCAGAGAGGTCTATTAACACATAGTGAGTGAGAAAGGTGACTGGAAAGGAAAAACTCAGTGCATCATGGGAATCCCCGCAGCCTCACGTTCACTGCAGCACAACTAAGGGAGGATTCAGGGTCACCTGATCCTGCCCTAACTATATGCTTTAGCAAAAAGGAAAGTTTGAAGCCTAATCTTAAAAGTAGAGATAGTGTCTGTCTCCGAATCCAAACTGGAAGCTGGTTCTGCCTATTTTACCAGCCTTAATAAACAGCTTGCTTTCTGTTAATATTAAAATTTTCTTTCACGTTCCTTTGTGTCTGCATTTTGGGTCCATTCCTCAAATTCATACATGTGTCTAACTGCTTTTTCCCCACTCGGCGACACACCCGTCGGGGTCAAACTCTGGTAATTGGTGATTCTGTTCTCAGACATGTGAAGCTAGAGACACCGGCAACCATAGTTAATTGTCTTCCAGGGGCCAGAGCAGGCGACATTGAAGGAAATTTAAAACTGCTGGCTAAGTGTAGTGAAGTAGATTCTGGGGTAGGATTTTACATGATGTCCACAAACGCACCACTAACATCCACACCTTCCCAGTTGACAATTAGCAGGCTTATAAGAAACAGCTGCGCTTCACTACCAGAAGGAGTCATTTGGTAGTCTTGTCCATCCAAGGTGGCTGCGAGCATTAGGCAGTTAAGCGCTGCAGATCTCTCCAGGAAAGTTACTCAGTTTAGTATTGCCCTTTAGAGAGTGGTAAGTGGGACTCTTGTGTTCATCATAACGTGGCATAGTAGGGTGGACTTTGACAACTGTTTCCCTCTTTTGTTGCAGGCTTGCACTATACTACTGCTGTCTTGTCATATGCTGTTTTGTTTGTTACGCAATGCTTTTATAACAAACAGTAATTTGGGGTGTATTTGTTTTATGTAGATCTTTTACTAATCTGTTTAATGTTTTATGCTTTCTTTTATTGCTTTAGTGGAGGTGTGGCTGCTTGTTGAGGGGCTAGGCACGTGAGGTGGAATCCCTCCCGATGCATGCGAGTGTACACACCGGGCATAGGTAGATTGCACCGTTTAGTGTGAGTGAGGTCTGCAGTGAAATCACATGGGTGAGTAATTGGTGGCACCCTTGGGCACTCCTCCCTGTAGGTTGCCTCCTCAAGTGGCCGGTCTCCACCATTTTGTTTAGTTGCTCTTTTATCATGTTGTGATTGTTTTTAGGTAGCATCGTGGTAGGGAGTCTGGTCGTTTTAATTAACTATTTTGCCGTCTCAACCCTGCTACCTTAGGTGCCTCTTTGATTTTATAATTCTATGTTTTTAGTAGTTCTTCTTAATAAACCTTGATTTGTAAAATTCACCTGCCTCACCTTTGCCGTTAATAACAAGTCTGTGGGCTTTGGTTGCCAGTGTAACACTTACATTGGCTAGAGATATCTTTCCTGGGGTGTAACTCCCTCCCCAGGTGGCGTTGTCAACATCTTAGTTACCGTCCCGGTTATTCCTCATTCGCGCCACCACATAAGGGTAAACGTAAATTCAGTAAAATCATAATTCACATCGGCAGTAATGACACCCAGTTACGCCAATCGGAGGTCACTGAAATCAATATCGAATCAGTGTGTAACTTTGCCAAAACAATGTTGACTCTGTAGTTTTCTCTGGTCCCTCCCCAATCAGACCAGGAGTGACCTGTTTAGCTGCATTTCTCCTTAAATTGCTGTCTGTGTTGTCCCAGAAATGATGTCGGCTTCATAGATAATTGGCAAAGCTTCTGGAGGAAACCTGGTCTTGTTAGGAGAGACGGCATCCATCCCACTTTGGATGGAGCAGCTCTCATTTCTAGAAATATGGACAAATTTATTAAAGCCCCCAAAATATGACTATCCAGAGTTGGGACCAAGAAGCAGAGTTGCAGTCTTACACGCCTCTCTGCAGCTTCTCTCCTCCTGCTACCCCCCAAAACCCATCTCCACTGAGACCGTGTCAGCTCCCAAACAGACAAAAACAAACTAAAAACCAGCAAAAACAATTTAAACATAAAAAAATCAAAAAGAAAGAACAATACAGTATCCACATCTGAACCAAAGAGTAAAACATTGTGGATTATTAAATATTAGGGCGCTCTCCTCCAAGTCTGTTAGTACATGACTTAATAATTGATCAACAAATCGATTTACTCTGCCTTACAGAAACCTGGTTGCAGTCGGATGATTATGTTAGTTAAAATGAATCAACACCCCGAGTAATTCTAACTACCAGAAATCGCAAAGCACAGGCGGAGGGGCGGTGTGGCAGCAATTTTTCACACCAGCCTATTAATTAACGAAAGACCAAGACAGACTTTTAATTCATTTGAAAGCCTGATGCTTAGCCTCGTCCACCCCAGCTGTAAAACTCAGAAACCAGTCTTACTTGTTATCATCTATCGTCCACCTGGGCCTTACAGAGTTTCTGTCTGATTTCTCAGACTTTTATCTGATTTAGTGCTCAGCTCAGATAAAATAATTATTGTGGGTGATTTTAACATCCATGTAGATGCTAAAAATGACAGCCTCAACATGGCATTTAATCTGTTATTAGACTCAATTGGCTTCTCTCAAAATGTAAAAGAACCCACCCACCACTTTTATCACACTCTAGATCTTGTTTTAACATATGAAATAGAAACTGAACATTTAACAGTGTTTCCTGAAAACCCTCTGCCGCCTGATCATTTCCTGATAACATGTACATTTACAGTAATTGATTACACAGCAGTAAAGGCCCTGGTGTGGTGCCTATGGGTCTAGCTAGGCCCTGGTGCGGTGCAGATGGCCTCAGAAAACAGCACAGGCCCTGGTTGAGGCTCAGTTGGTTTATGCTAGCAGCACAGGCCCTGGTGTGGTGCAGACAACTTCTGGTAGTAGCAGAGGAGAAAAACCAAAAAAAAAAAAAAACAACCCAAAATTCAAAGCAGACATTCAACAAGGAGACATGCTGCTGCCCTCTTGGAATTCAGAGTCGAGACTGAGCCTGATGATCATACTGAATCACATGACAGCGGCAGGAATCTCTAAGTTCAACTGCAGATTGCAGATGCAATTATATTAATGCAGATTAATATAAACTCTTCAAGGGTCAAAATCTGCACACACATCATTCTGCTTAGTGAAGGTCAGACAATTTGTGCATTGATTTTGAGAAGTAAGACTCATTAAATAACAGTAATATAATTACACAAATGTTGAAACTTTATATTTTGAGACATTTTGTCAACAACAAAAACCCCAAGATGTGCAGGCACTAATAACTGAATCTAAAGACCTTCATTTTTGTCAAGATTTGCCTGATTTAACTGTTGTTACCCTTGCTTAAGCCCCAAGAAGGGTATAACCTGGGTCAAATGTGTTATTGTGTCTGACACACCTACAAAATGAGGACTCGCAGAGTGACGTCACTATAACCTGGGTCAAATGTGTTATTGTGTCTGACACACCTACAAAATGAGGACTCACAGAGTGACGTCACTGAAAGTGTGTTAAAAGTGTGTTTTGTTCCAAAACTGGCCAGTAGGCGGCGAAACTGAAAGTGAGCAAAAACGCTAAACACACTTAAACACACTTTTTCATAAAATTGTGATATTTCAGGACATTCGAGATTTTTGGTTTGGGAGCATGTTGGGGCCTCTAGAACACTTTAGAAGGCTCGGAAAAATGAGGACCTC